>NC_053391.1:327225862-327825862 GCF_905171765.1 Bufo bufo | reverse complement strand
AGGACAGGCGAGCGCTCCGTACAGTATTAGAATGTATTGGCTCCTATGAGCCAAAGTTATTACTTCGCAAAGTCTCGCGAGACTTCACATAACTTCATAATTCAATTTCTACTGTAAAAAACTATTTCCCGAACTCGGGAACTGAACCCGAGTTGGAACCGAACCCAAGTTCGGGAAATATTTTATTACAGTAGAAATTGATTTATGAAGTTATTATGCAAAGTCATGCAAAACTTCGCGGAGTAATAACTTTGGCTCATAGGAGTCAATACATTCTAATACTGTACGGAGCGCTCGCTTTGTACAGTATTCAAGCGAAGTATTATGCGAATCGACTTCCGATGTTTTATCCGAAGTCTATTCGAATATTCGCGCTCAACACTAATACTAAATGTTATCTGACAGATATTTGGTATTGCTGTAATTGTATTGACCTGGAGAATAAAGTTCTTATGTCTCCTATACTACATGGTGGATGTTAAAAATAATAATGATAAAAAGAAAAACAATTGCAGAGTTGCTGTTTTTATTCTCAATTTCACTCCCCAAGAAATATTTTTCCAAAAGTGTATCCACTAAAACCTGTTCCACATAAAAATAGCCCTTTTATGGCTATGTTGACAGAAAAAAAATGTTTAGGCCATGGCTCTTGGAAGACAAGGATGTCAAAACTAGAAAAGTCATCCTGAAATGCCATCTTTAAAAAGTTTAAATAGTTGATTTACTGGATAGAACAATTCAACATTTAGGGAGCCTCAGTTGCAGTTTCCACTAGAAAGATGGACAAAATAGCGCAGTATGTTGTGTTCACTCATCCCTAGTTATAATGCTTTTTCTAGTTATAATGATTTTTAACTCTGCAGTCTGCCCTTTTGAAACAGAAGATTCATACTTACCTGCTCCACTCCTCTCCAGTCGTGCTGGCCCCACTGTCTCCCTCTTCCGGTCTCCTCAATGTTTACATCTGGCGGTATGGTCACATTCACTGCTCCAGCCAATGACTGCCTTCAGTGGTGACTTGCTGCTTGTGGCCACATCATGGCTGAAGCCAGTCGGGAGAAAAAGTATGGGGACCAGAAGACAGAGACAGTGGAGGCAGTGCAGTGCAGAGGACCGGAGTGGCTTGGAGCAGGCTGTGGGCACTAGCTTAATAATCTTAATTACTGGAAACACATGATACAATTAAACAAACTACTTGCCTGGTAATGGCATTTTTGGAAATAGCAAGATCACTATTGGATAGGGTACAAAATGCAACTGAAAGATGACTATGCCATGAGATAGATGAACTAGATATCAAGTGCTTTCATATACAGAAATAAAAAGGTTCCATTTAAGGATCCTCTACTCAAATGTTTCACAGATCCCACAGATGAGGTGCTATTCCTACAGCATGGTGGACATTTCTAACTGCACTGCTCAGCATTCTTCTATTCAGAACAATTGATAGCTCCTCACACATGGTTCTGTACAGTCCACTTCATTGACAGGTCATCAGTAGCACATCAGGGTAAAACAAATGGATGATTACCCTTATCTAACTTTTTTTTTAACAAACTATAGGCAGGTAAAATAGATTCAGTAGAAGGGTTTATATGTTGACATGTGCCATTATTTGTGGTTTGTTCATTGTCTTGTTCATACTGTTCATTACCAATAAATGTCCATTGATTAAAATCACAGTTTGCTCTATCCATTGTGTATTTGCCATAGTTGTTCCTCCTTGATCTGGTCAAAACATGGTAAAATTTGGCAAACAAGATGAAACCCTTTATATTTTACATAGGGTTTCACATGATCATTTTTATCTGTAAAAGGGAGTTTGGACTTTCAGTCTCCTGAGCTACTAAATCAGGCATCCACAAACTGTGGTCCTCCAGCTGTTGTAAAACTATAACTCCCACAATGCCCTGCTGTAGGCTGATACCTGTAGGCTGTTCGGGCATGCTGGGAGTTGTAGTTTTGCAACAGCTGAAGGGCCGCAGTTTGAGGATGCCTGTACTAAATAGTGATGAGCTGCAGGGGCAATATTCGAACTCACAATATTTCGCGAATATTTTGTAGAATATTCATCATATATTCGCGAATTCAAGATTATATTCTTGATTGCGAAAATCGGCAATGTAATATTTGCATAAGGAGAGAGCACCTTAATCAATGTGAGGAGACCTATAGGCCATACATGCTCCTCTGGAATTCTGGGAGGAAAGGGATGCAAATGAGCTCTTAACAAGCTCTGCCTCAGGAGATTTAGTTCCCCCCTTGCTCGGACACAGGCCTCTTACCCAGTTAAGCCAGTACTCTCTGCTCTGCACTGATGAGGAGCAATCACCCCGAATCAGCTTTCTGTAGATGAGGTGCTGGCTTTTTTAATATCCAAGTCATGTCTCAAGGCTTATTTTAAGAGCTGAACATTGACTTATAGGATAGCTGCCTTACATCTGGTGACATTAGAGGCAGAGCTTGTTAAGAGTCCATTTGCATCCCTTCCCTCCCAGAATTCCAGAGGAGCATGTATGGCCTATAAGTCTCCTCACACTGATTAAGGTGCTCTCTCCCTAAAGAGAGTTAGTTCCCCCCTTACCCGGACACAGGCCTCTCACCCAGTTAACCAGTACTCTCTGCTCTGCGCTGATGAGGGGCAATCACCCCAAAAGAGCTGTCTGCAGATGAGGTGCTGGCTTTTTTAATATCCAAGTCATGTCTCAAGGCTTATTTTAAGAGCTGAACATTGACTTATAGGATAGCTGCCTTACATCTGGTGGCAATAGAGGCAGAGCTTGTTAAGAGTCCATTTGCATCCCTTCTCTCCCATATTTGCGTAATTTGCGCAAAATACCGGCATGGGTCACTTATGCTAAATTTTTCAAGCTGGTATAAGTTTCCTCAGACTGGAGAAAATTGTTGGCACGGCAGAACATTAGAATAGCTTTATATGCAATTAATTATGCGCATATTTTTTCGCAATCCGTGCAACTTGTGACATCACAGAACTATGTCTGTAGCATGTATGTATGGACAGAAGAACCTATGACACTGCCTAACACTCAGCTACACTGTAGATCAATCTAACCTACACTGACTATATCCCCCTAACTATCTGAATTATATATATAAATTAACTGTCTAATGTAATACAACAAAGCACAGAGCACAGCAATGACACTGCTGTCTCTTTCATAACTGCAATAAACTTTAGAAAATAGCTGCTGGGGAGGTTCTTATATAGTAAGAGGTAGACAACTTTTCTATTGGTTGCTAGGGATGTTGCTAAGCTGTGACAAAGCCTTCTCATTGGCCCACAAGCTAGAAGAAGGGAGGGATGATCACCTGATGTGTACTGTGTTACAAAAAAACTAATGAATATTCGATTTTACGAATATATAGCGCTATATTTTAAATATTCGCGAATTCTCGAAGTGCCGATATTCGCGATTAAAATTCGCTATTCGAATATTCGCGCTCAACACTAATACTAAATGTTATCTGACAGATAATTGGTATTGCTGTAATTGTATTGACCTGGAGAATAAAGTTCTTACCTCTCCTATACTACATGGTGGATATTAAAAATAATAATGATAAAAAGAAAAACAATTGCAGAGTTGCTGTTTTTATTCTCAATTTCACTCCCCAAGAAAAACTTTTTTAGTACGTTATATTTTTCCCAAAATGTATCCACTAAAACCTGTTCCACATAAAACTAGCCCTTTTATGGCTATGTTGACAGAAAAAAAATGTTTAGGCCATGGCTCTTGGAAGACAAGGATGTCAAAACTAGAAAAGTCATCCTGAAATGCCATCTTTAAAAAGTTTAAATAGTTGATTTATTGGATAGAACAATTCCACATTTAGGGAGCCTCAGTTGCAGTTTCCACTAGAAAGATGGACAAAATAGCGCAGTATGCTGTGTTCTATTGTTCTGCTCTGTTACAGGAGCAATTAGGAATAATTATTGGAAGCCTAGCGCCGATGTGAGTCCTTAAAGTAAAAATAATGTTAGTCTCTTTCACAAAAGTTTCTACTGCAATTATGTTATCAATTTATGGACTATAAATCTCTCTTATAACAAAAGCAATTTTGCACTTTTTCCAACCTGTGCTACTATTATGTGCAAAAGGCTTTATTTTAAAGTAGTTATCCGAGATAATTAATAATCTCGGACAAGCCCTCCAACAGCCGAAAATAAAAAAATCATCTTATACTCACCCTTTGCTTCCATGCTGTTCTCTTCGGCTCTGGATTGCTCTTCCTACTGCTTCTTGTTTACAAACTGCAGTGATGACATTTCAGTATACACAGGGCCGGCTCCAGGATCATGTGGGCCCTTGGGCGATAAAGTCTCAGTGGGCCCCCTTACACAGTGGTAACTCTCTGAGTACAGATAATATAGTAGATATCACCTGCAGTCCTATGTAACAGCATAGCTAACACAGTCATGGCTATCTGAGTACAGAAAATGTAGTAGTGTTACCTGCAGTCCTATGTAAAACCACAGATAACACTAGTGCTGATAATGTGATAGTGTTACCTGTAGTCCTATGTAAACCACAGATAACACTAGTGTAGATCATGTAGTAGTGTTACCTGCGTCCTTAGTGTGCCTCTACCACAGACTCCATGCTGGCGGTGCTGCCTCCTCTTCTATCTTCATCTTGCCCTGCACAGAATGTCCTGATGCAGCTGCGTCAAGACAAAGGGAACACTGTGGGCATGGTGATGGTGACACACACACAGGGACAGACACACACACACACACACACACACACACAGGGACAGACACACATACACACACAGGGACAGACACACACACACACAGGGACAGACACACACACACAGGGACAGACACACACACACACAGGGACAGACACACACACACACACACACACAGGGACAGACACACACACAGGGACAGACACACACACACACACAGGGACAGACACACACACACACACACAGGGACAGACACACACACACAGGGACAGACACACACACACAGGGACAGACACACACACACAGACAGACACACACACAGAGACAGACACACACACAGAGACAGACACACACACAGAGACAGACACACACACAGAGACAGACACACACACACACACACACACACAGGGACAGACACCTGTGTAATCATCAAGCAACTTCTATCTAAAAGGGAATTCCACCTTTAGTTCTGCTCCAACCTTTTGTTACCTTCTAATATGACCCCCACTGATTCCCAGTACTGAGGGAACCTGGACTGAGGTTTAAAAGGGAATTATCAACATGTACCACAAGGTGGTCTAAACCGTAACCCATTAGGCACTGGCTAGACTGTGGGATGGAGTCTAAGCAATGCCTCAGGCCTCATGCACACTGCTGTTATGCGTCCGTTCCATGCATTGGTAACCACAATTTGTGGTCCCCAATGCACTGGCAACGTCCGTGCGGCGGCCGGGACAGATTGAGACCCATTCAACCTGAATGGGTCCATGATCCGGCCGCACCGCACAAAAAAAAAGAACATGTTCTATTTTTTTGCGGTGCGGAGGCACGGACGGAAACACCACAGAAGCACTCCGTAGTGCTTCCCATTGAGCGATTGCAGACCCATTCAAGTGATGCCCACGGCCGGTGTGCATGAGGCCATAGACACAGAAAGGGGCACACACACAGGGACAGACAGACACACACATCATGGCCCTCAGAATACACCTGGATCTGTATGATAAACCCCCTTAATTGCACCAGATTCCACTCCACTTGAACCCCACTGCCCCTGAGTGCTCCACCTGCCCCCTCATATATGAGCTCCATATGCTTCCCCTCACAAGTTCTGGTTCTCCAGCAGCACATCCTCCCTCACTCTGCATCTTGCAGGCAGGCACAGCCCCTCCTCCTTCCACAAGCTGCTGCTGCCGTCAGGGTTTGTCATGTGACCATGAAGGAGCATGTGACCAGTGATGTCACAGAACTCCTTCTAACAACTACATTCTAGCATAGGATCAATCATCTACCGAAACTCCATCTACCCTGTTCTGAGTTCTGGGGCCGCTTACCCCAGCAGTGCACATGGCGAAAATTGTCTGCATTGCTGGGGTAAGCTGCCCTAGAATTCAAAACAGGCAGGACACAGCTGCAGGAGTGAGCGGGCACAGTGGGCCCCTCCAGGAGCAGGGGGCCTCGGCATTTGCCCGGGTTTGCCGGGTGGTGGCGCCGGCCCTAAGTATACATAACGTTACTGCTACAGCCAATCACTGTCTTCAGAGGACTAATGGACCAGATCTGCAGAGAACTGCGCTGGACAAAGAGGTGAGTATGACATGATTTTGTCTGATCTCTTGGAAAAACCCTTTAGGTATTTAGGGTTAACCCGTAGGATACCAGCACCGTAGCTGTATGGTGCTGGGAAATATGCCTTAAATCCCAGCCCTGTATGGCTACAGCCTACTGATTGAGCCCCTGATCAGTCACTGATAGTCGGGCCCCTGCTGTATGCGACGGCATTGGTGAAAACATTGATGCCGGCACATTAACCCTAAGTGTGCTGTGGTGTAATACACTTACAGCCAATATATTACAATACAGATGTATTGTAATGCATTGTAGAAGGGATCACCCCCAAAGGTCCCAAAGTGGGACAAACTTACACTGATGTCAACCAACTTACATTACACTGATGTCAACCAACTTACATTTTCTGCCACCCAGACATGTGCCTGTTAAAAAGGCCTCTTTCACATGGCCGTTGACCCGCCGTGGCCGTATTGCAGCCCGCATACGGCGGGTCTGCAATACATGGGGCACCGGCCGTGTGCATTCCACATCACGGATGTAGACCCATTCACTTGAATAGGTCAGCAAATCCGTAGATGCGGTGCGGAACGGAAGCACGGAACTGAACCCCACGGAAGCACTACGGAGTGGTCTAGTGGTTCCCTGAAGCGATTTCTAGATCCCTGTATAGGAGTTAAAGGGTATATACTAAGAGACCACCAGCATAATGCCCTTAGGTTGAGCACAAAGTCAAACCGGTTGGTTGACACAGTGGTTCCACATCCACTACTGTAACAATGTGTATGGGCATATTGTCACGACCGCTATCCCAGCAGCAGTCGTGTCGCACCAGACGGAGGGGAAGGGGGACCCTTATCTACGGATGGGAATAGTATGGCCACCCCTGACTAACCCTAAGCTGGCACCTGTCTGCCCTGATACCCTAGATGGGGTGTGAACCCGTGCGGCGAGCAGGATGCCTAAACCCTCAGTCTCCCTAACAAGCCTAGAGTGGGGAAAGGCCGATGGGAGCACTAGTCACCATCACTCATGTCTAGGAGAACAGCAGGGGAAGACAGCAACAAACAAACTAAAGCAGAAATAGGCTTATCCAGTCACGAGCAGAGAAGGCGATCCCAATCACGACAGTCCACGCCGGACAAGAGCTCCACAGCAACACCATCAAACGATCTCCTTCAAAGGTCAGAATAGAACTGGAAGTAAGGACTATATCTGGCAATGACTGCAAGTGAAACTGAAACTAATATAGTAGCTGGGAGTGGCAGGACTCACCTGAGAAGGATGCCTACAAACTCCCAGTCAGGACAAAAAGGTTCACAAGGCAAAACCCGGATGACATACCCTGAACCATGGAGCAAACTCACAAGCTATCGCGAGTAGCAAGTCGCTGCGACCTTCTCCTCCCAGACCTGTCTGGATCAGTCACAGTCGTGACAGTACCCCCCTTTCTACGAGGGGCCCCCGGACCCTCAAGACCAGGCCTCTCCGGATGGGAGCTATGAAAAGCCCGAATGAGTCTGTCCGCTTTTATCTCTGAAGCTGGAACCCACATTCTCTCTTCGGAACCATAACCTCTCCAGTGCACCAGGTACTGAAGAGAGCGGCGAACATATCGTGAGTCAACAATCTTTTCTACCTGAAACTCAAGACTGCCATCAACAACCACCGGTGGAGGCGGTAGTGGCAATGGTTCAGGAGGTTCTACATATCTCTTAAGCAGAGATCTGTGGAAGACATTATGGATCCTTAGAGTCTGAGGTAGCTCCAGACGAAAAGCCACCGGGTTAATGATCTTAATTACCCTATAAGGACCAATAAATCTCGGACCTAATTTCCATGAGGGAACCTTCAACTTGATATTTCTGGTAGACAACCACACCAAGTCATTTACCCCAAGGTCTGGACCTTCAGAGCGCCTCCTATCAGCCACACGTTTGTATCTACCACCCATTCTCTTCAAACTTTCTTGCACACTCTGCCACACTGAAGAAAGTGAAGATGCAAATCGTTCCTCCTCGGGAATCCCAGACGGCCCGCCCTCACTAAACGTACAAAACTGAGGATGGAAACCATACGCACCAAAAAATGGTGACTTATCGGTGGATTCTTGACGACGATTATTAATGGCAAACTCGGCTAACGGTAAATAAGATGACCATTCCTCCTGATTTTCGGAAACAAAGCATCTCAAATATGTCTCTAGGTTTTGATTGGTACGTTCAGTCTGACCGTTGGACTGTGGATGGAAAGATGAAGAAAACGACAGATGAACCCCTAAACGAGAACAAAAAGCTTTCCAAAATTTAGAAACGAATTGGGTACCACGATCCGAAACAATATCGGAAGGGACCCCGTGAAGCTTCACGATGTGGTCAATAAAAGCCTGAGCCAGTGTGTTAGCATTAGGCAATGCGGCAAGAGCAATAAAGTGCACCATTTTACTGAATCTGTCAACAACTACAAGAATAACAGTTTTCCCCGCTGATACTGGTAGATCCGTAATGAAATCCATTGATAGGTGCGTCCAAGGCCTGTTGGGGATGGCTAGAGGTAAAAGACGCCCTGCCGGACGAGTATGATCTACCTTAGAACGAGCACAGGTAGCACATGCAGACACAAAATTCAACACCTCCTAACGCCACTTAGGCCACCAGAAGCGACGAGACACTAATTCAGAGGTTGCCCTACTACCTGGGTGTCCTGCCAGTGTGGAGTTATGGTGTTCTTTTAGTATCTCCAGGCGTAAATTTTCTGGCACAAACAGTTTACCTGAGGGGCAGGAGGCCGGGGCGTCCCCCTGAGCTTCCAACACCCTCCCCTCTAAACCTGAGTGTAATGCAGAGACCACCACCCCCTTTTGCAAAATGGGCTCTGGTACCTCAACATCACCCCCTCCAGGAAAACTTCGAGACAATGCATCCGCCTTAGTATTTTTTGCCCCCGGGCGATAGGTTATTACAAAATTAAACCTAGTAAAAAATAACGACCACCGAGCCTGTCTAGGGGTGAGACGTTTAGCAGACTCCAGATATAATAAGTTTTTGTGATCAGTAATCACCGTGACGGGATGAACCGCCCCCTCCAAAAAATGACGCCACTCCTCAAAAGCCAACTTAATAGCCAAAAGTTCCCTGTTGCCAATATCATAGTTCCTTTCTGCAGTAGACAATTTCTTCGAAAAGAAAGCACACGGACGCCATTCACCAGGGGACGGGCCCTGAGATAGTACCGCTCCCACCCCCACCTCTGATGCGTCAACCTCTACAATAAAAGGAAGCGAGACATCTGGCTGTACGAGAATAGGGGCCGAGGTGAATCTCTCCTTCAGAGATGCAAAGGCAGTTTTGGCTGCATGTGACCATTTGGAAAAATCGGATCCCTTTCGGGTCATGTCCGTCAGTGGTTTGACCACCAAGGAATAGTTCTTTATAAACTTTCTATAAAAATTGGCAAACCCCAGGAAGCGTTGCAATTCCTTCAGGTTCTCAGGCAGATCCCAGTCTATAATCGCCCGGACTTTCTCTGGATCCATGCGGAAACCTGAATCAGACAACACATACCCCAGAAATGGCAGTTCTTTTACGGCGAACACACATTTTTCTAACTTAGCAAACAATTTGTTGGCCCTTAATATCTGCAGCACTTGTCTCACATGGATCTTATGTGTATCCAGATCCGGGGAATAGACCAGGATGTCATCAAGATATATCACAACAAATCTCCCGATAAGGTGACTAAAAATATCGTTGACAAAATGTTGGAATACCGCAGGCGCATTAGTAAGACCAAATGGCATGACCAGATTTTCATAATGCCCTTCCGGAGTATTAAAAGCCGTCTTCCACTCATCCCCCTCTTTGATGCGAACCAGGTTATAGGCTCCTCTGAGATCCATTTTGGAGAACCATTTAGCACCAGCAACCTGATTAAAGAGGTCGGGAATGAGAGGAAGAGGATAGGGATCTTGGATAGTTATCCGGTTTAATTCCCGGAAATCCAGGCAAGGACGTAGGCCCCCATCTTTCTTTTTAACGAAAAAGAACCCTGCAGCCACAGGTGAAGAAGAGGGTCTGATGTGTCCCTTAGCCAAACTCTCCGAAATATAATCTTTCATAGCCTTCCTCTCCGGGCCGGAAAGATTGTATAACCGGGTTTTAGGTAGTTTTGCCCCAGGTAATAGATTAATCGGGCAATCATATGGACGATGAGGTGGTAACCCCTGACAACCCTTCTCAGAGAACACATCCATAAAATCTGACAGAAAGGTAGGTAAAGATGTTACAGAGAGTGTAGAGCACCTACTACTCAAGCAGTTGTCCTTACAATGTTCACTCCACTCCACAATCTCCCCGGCCTGCCAATCCACCACTGGATTGTGAGTCACCAGCCAGGGAAGCCCCAATACCATAGGAGCCGGAAGACCGTCCAGGACATAACAAGAGATATGCTCTTTATGGAGGTCCCCTACCTGCAGATGGATATTATGGATGATCTGAGTTAACTCTTTCTGAGTAAGAGGGGAGGAGTCGATGGCAAAAACAGGAATAGTTCTGCGTATCGGTTCTGGAGTAAAACCCAGAGCCTGAGCAAACCGTGAATCCACCAAGTTGACCCCCGCCCCACTGTTCAAAAAGACGGAACAGATCTCAGTCTTATTGCCCACCTCAACGGTAGCGGACAACAAAAACTGAGACATGCGTATGGAGGAAACGAATACGCCCAGACTGTTATCCTCCGCACAATCTGGGGACTCTAGTTTTCCGGCGGCTCCTTTGTTTGTGGTCTCTTGGGTTCTGAGGGACAAACCTTTACAAAATGACCCCTCCCCCCACAACGAAAACAAACCTCTGACCTACGGCGGAACTTAGGAGGATTCACCCGTCTAGTGGCGCCCCCTATTTGCATTGGTTCGACTGGATCATAACAAACCGATCCCTGCCCTATAGAGGCCTCCGTAAAATTTAATAGTCTCTCCCTGAGTCGTCTGTCGATTCTTATGGACAGAGACATAGCAGCCTCCAGAGACCCAGGTACCCCTGACAGAACTGACTCCTAAGGGCCGAATCGTTTAATAACGTATCAGTAGCCCACCTACAGAATTCGGAACAATATAGTTCAGCAGACCGGTTCTCTTGCCGAAGTCTACGTAGCTTAGACTCAGCCAGTGAGACCCTGTCCGGGTCATCATATACGAGACCCAGGGCTTCAAAAAACTCCTCCACTGATCGTAAGGCCAGAGAGTCTGATGGTAGGGAGAAAGCCCAAGCCTGCGGATCTCCTTGCAGGAGAGAAATTACAATGCCCACCCGTTGTTCCTCACCGCCGGAGGATCTAGGGCGTAACCTGAAGAACAATTTGCAAGCTTCTCTGAAGGTTACAAATTGGTCACTCCCTCCTGAGAACCTATCAGATAAAGCCACTTTTGGCTCAGGAGTACCTTGGTTTCCCGTAGAAACGGTGGAACCCAAGGATGGCTGCTGCTGCTGCAGCACTGTTGCTTTTAATCCTGCCACTTCAAGGGATAATCCCTGTAATTGTTTCGCCAAAACCGTAACCGGATCCATAGTGGAACAGAAAAATACAAAGCAAAACAGCAAGCAAAAAAAAAAAAAAAAAGAAATGTCAGCTTTTTTTTTTTTTTTAACCACCTCCAGACCGCCTAACGCAGGATCGCGTTCCGGAAGTGGCAGCGCTGCGCACAATCACGCATCTACGCGTCATCTCGCGAGACGCGAGATTTCCTGTGAACGCACGCACACAGGAACGGAAGGTAAGAGAGTTGATCTCCAGCCTGCCAGCGGCGATCGTTCGCTGGCAGGCTGGAGATGTGTTTTTTTTAACCCCTAACAGGTATATTAGACGCTGTTTTGATAACAGCGTGTAATATACCTGCTACCTGGTCCTCTGGTGGTCCCCTTTGTTTGGATCGACCACCAGAGGACACAGGTAGCTCAGTAAAGTAGCACCAAGCACCACTACACTACACCCCCCCCCGTCACTTATTAACCCCTTATTAGCCCCTGATCACCCCTGATCACCCCATATAGACTCCCTGATCACCCCCCTGTCATTGATTACCCCCCTGTCATTGATCAACCACCTGTAAAGCTCCATTCAGATGTCCGCATGATTTTTACGGATCCACTGATAGATGGATCGGATCCGCAAAACGCATACGGACGTCTGAATGAAGCCTTACAGGGGCGTGATCAATGACTGTGGTGATCACCCTATATAGACTCCCTGATCACCCCCCTGTCATTGATTACACCCCTGTCATTGATCAACCCCCTGTAAAGCTCCATTCAGATGTCCGCATGATTTTTACGGATCCACTGATAGATGGATCGGATCCGCAAAACGCATACGGACGTCTGAATGAAGCCTTACAGGGGCGTGATCAATGACTGTGGTGATCACCCCATATAGACTCCCTGATCACCCCCCTGTCATTGATTACACCCCTGTCATTGATCAACCCCCTGTAAAGCTCCATTCAGATGTCCGCATGATTTTTACGGATCCACTGATAGATGGATCAGATCCGCAAAACGCATACGGACGTCTGAATGAAGCCTTACAGGGGCGTGATCAATGACTGTGGTGATCACCCCATATAGACTCCCTGATCACCCCCCTGTCATTGATTACACCCCTGTCATTGATCAACCCCCTGTAAAGCTCCATTCAGATGTCCGCATGATTTTTACGGATCCACTGATAGATGGATCAGATCCGCAAAACGCATACGGACGTCTGAATGAAGCCTTACAGGGGCGTGATCAATGACTGTGGTTATCACCCCATATAGACTCCCTGATCACCCCCCTGTCATTGATTACACCCCTGTCATTGATCAACCCCCTGTAAAGCTCCATTCAGATGTCCGCATGATTTTTACGGATCCACTGATAGATAGATCGGATCCGCAAAACGCATACGGACGTCTGAATGAAGCCTTACAGGGGCGTGATCAATGACTGTGGTGATCACCCCATATAGACTCCCTGATCACCCCCCTGTCATTGATTACACCCCTGTCATTGATCAACCCCCTGTAAAGCTCCATTCAGATGTCCGCATGATTTTTACGGATCCACTGATAGATGGATCGGATCCGCAAAACACATACAGGCGTCTCCCTGGAGCCTTCCAGGGGGGGTGATCACCCCATATAGACTCCCTGATCACCCCCCTGTCATTGATCACCCCCCCCTGTCATTGATCACCCCCCCCCCCTGTCATGCTGCATTCAGATGTCCGTATGATTTTTACGGATCCACGGATACATGGATCGGATCCGCAAAACACATACGGACATCTGAATGGAGCCTTACAGTGGGGTGATCAATGACAGGGGGGTGATCACCCCATATAGACTCCCTGATCACCCCCCTGTCATTGATTACACCCCTGTCATTGATCAACCCCCTGTAAAGCTCCATTCAGATGTCCGCATGATTTTTACGGATCCACTGATAGATGGATCAGATCCGCAAAACGCATACGGACGTCTGAATGAAGCCTTACAGGGGCGTGATCAATGACTGTGGTTATCACCCCATATAGACTCCCTGATCACCCCCCTGTCATTGATTACACCCCTGTCATTGATCAACCCCCTGTAAAGCTCCATTCAGATGTCCGCATGATTTTTACGGATCCACTGATAGATAGATCGGATCCGCAAAACGCATACGGACGTCTGAATGAAGCCTTACAGGGGCGTGATCAATGACTGTGGTGATCACCCCATATAGACTCCCTGATCACCCCCCTGTCATTGATTACACCCCTGTCATTGATCAACCCCCTGTAAAGCTCCATTCAGATGTCCGCATGATTTTTACGGATCCACTGATAGATGGATCGGATCCGCAAAACACATACAGGCGTCTCCCTGGAGCCTTCCAGGGGGGGTGATCACCCCATATAGACTCTCTGATCACCCCCCTGTCATTGATCACCCCCCTGTCATTGATCACCCCCCTGTCATTGACAATAAAAAAATAATTCCGCTAACTTGGGCCAAAAAAATGTCTGAATGGAGCCTTACAGAGGGGTGCTCTGTAAGGCTCCATTCAGACATTTTTTTGGCCCAAGTTAGCGGAATTATTTTTTTTTTTCTTACAAAGTCTCATATTCCACTAACTTGTGTCAAAAACTAAAATCTCACATGAACTCACCATACCCCTCACGGAATCCAAATGCGTAAAATTTTTTAGACATTTATATTCCAGACTTATTCTCACGCTTTAGGGCCCCTAGAATGCCAGGGCAGTATAAATACCCCACATGTGACCCCATTTCGGAAAGAAGACACCCCCAGGTATTCCGTGAGGGGCATATTGAGTCCATGAAAGATTGAAATTTTTGTCCCAAGTTAGCGGAAAGGGAGACTTTGTGAGAAAAAAATAAAAAATATCAATTTCCGCTAACTTGTGCCAAAAAAAAAAAAATTCTATGAACTCGCCATGCCCCTCATTGAATACCTTGGGGTGTCTTCTTTCCAAAATGGGGTCACATGTGGGGTATTTATACTGCCCTGGCATTCTAGGGGCCCCAAAGCGTGAGAAGAAGTCTGGTATCCAAATGTCTAAAAATACCCTCCTAAAAGGAATTTGGCACCTTTGCCCACCTAGGCTGCAAAAAAGTGTCACACATCTGGTATCGCCGTACTCAGGAGAAGTTGGGGAATGTGTTTTGGGGTGTCATTTTACATATACCCATGCTGGGTGAGATAAATATCTTGGTCAAATGCCAACTTTGAATAAAAAAATGGGAAAAGTTGTCTTTTGACAAGATATTTCTCTCACCCAGCATGGGTATATGTAAAATGACACCCCAAAACACATTCCCCAACTTCTCCTGAGTACGGAGATACCAGATGTGTGACACTTTTTTGCAGCCTAGGTGGGCAAAGGGGCCCATATTCCAAAGAGCACCTTTCGGATTTCACAGGTCATTTACCTACTTACCACACATTAGGGCCCCTGCCTGAAAAATGCCAGGGCAGTATAACTACCCCACAAGTGACCCCATTTTGGAAAGAAGACACCCCAAGGTATTCCGTGAGGGGCATGGCGAGTTCCTAGAATTTCTTTTTTTTTTGTCACAAGTTAGTGGAAAATTATGTTTTTTTTTATTTTATTTTTTTTCATACAAAGTCTCATATTCCACTAACTTGTGACAAAAAATAAAAACTTCCATGAACTCACTATGCCCATCAGCGAATACCTTTGGGTCTCTTCTTTCCAAAATGGGGTCACTTGTGGGGTAGTTATACTGCCCTGGCATTCTAGGGGCCCAAATGTGTGGTAAGGAGTTTGAAATCAAATTCTGTAAAAAATGACCAGTGAAATCCGAAAGGTGCTCTTTGGAATATGGGCCCCTTTGCCCACCTAGGCTGCAAAAAAGTGTCACACATCTGGTATCTCCGTACTCAGGAGAAGTTGGGGAATGTGTTTTGGGGTGTCATTTTACATATACCCATGCTGGGTGAGAGAAATATCTTGGCAAAAGACAACTTTTCCCATTTTTTTTATACAAAGTTGGCATTTGACCAAGATATTTATCTCACCCAGCATGGGTATATGTAAAAAGACACCCCAAAACACATTCCTCAACTTCTCCTGAATACGGAGATACCACATGTGTGACACTTTTTTGCAGCCTAGGTGGGCAAAGGGGCCCATATTCCAAAGAGCACCTTTCGGATTTCACTGGTCATTTTTTACAGAATTTGATTTCAAACTCCTTACCACACATTTGGGCCCCTAGAATGCCAGGGCAGTATAACTACCCCACAAGTCACCCCATTTTGGAAAGAAGAGACCCCAAGGTATTCGCTGATGGGCATAGTGAGTTCATGGAAGTTTTTATTTTTTGTCACAAGTTAGTGGAATATGAGACTTTGTATGAAAAAAAAAAAAATCATCATTTTCCACTAACTTGTGACAAAAAATAAAAAATTCTAGGAACTCGCCATGCCCCTCACGGAATACCTTGGGGTGTCTTCTTTCCAAAATGGGGTCACTTGTGGGGTAGTTATACTGCCCTGGCATTTTCCAGGGGCCCTAATGTGTGGTAAGTAGGTAAATGACCTGTGAAATCCGAAAGGTGCTCTTTGGAATATGGGCCCCTTTGCACACCTAGGCTGCAAAAAAGTGTCACACATCTGGTATCTCCGTACTCAGGAGAAGTTGGGGAATGTGTTTTGGGGTGTCATTTTACATATACCCATGCTGGGTGAGAGAAATATCTTGGCAAAAGACAACTTTTTCCATTTTTTTTATACAAAGTTGGCATTTGACCAAGATATTTCTCTCACCCAGCATGGGTATATGTAAAAAGACACCCCAAAACACATTCCTCAACTTCTCCTGAATACAGAGATACCAGATGTGTGACACTTTTTTGCAGCCTAGGTGGGCAAAGGGGCCCATATTCCAAAGAGCACCTTTCGGATTTCACTGGTCATTTTTTACAGAATTTGATTTCAAACTCCTTACCACACATTTGGGCCCCTAGAATGCCAGGGCAGTATAACTACCCCACAAGTGACCCCATTTTGGAAAGAAGAGACCCCAAGGTATTTCGTGATGGGCATAGTGAGTTCATAGAACTTTTTATTTTTTGTCACAAGTTAGTGGAATATGAGACTTTGTAAGAAAAAAATTAATAAATAAAAATCATAATTTTCCGCTAACTTGTGACAAAAAATAAAAAGTTCTATGAACTCACTATGCCCATCAGCGAATACCTTAGGGTGTGTACTTTCCGAAATGGGGTCATTTGTGGGGTGTTTGTACTGTCTGGCCATTGTAGAACTTCAGGAAACATGACAGGTGCTCAGAAAGTCAGAGCTGCTTCAAAAAGCGGAAATTCACATTTTTGTACCATAGTTTGTAAACGCTATAACTTTTACCCAAACCATTTTTTTTTTACCCAAACATTTTTTTTGATCAAAGACATGTAGAACAATAAATTTAGAGCAAAATTTATATATGGATGTCGTTTTTTTTTGCAAAATTTTACAACTGAAAGTGAAAAATGTCATTTTTTTGCAAAAAAATTGTTAAATTTCGATTAATAACAAAAAAAGTAAAAATGTCAGCAGCAATGAAATACCACCAAATGAAAGTTCTATTAGTGAGAAGAAAAGGAGGTAAAATTCATTTGGGTGGTAAGTTGCATGACCGAGCAATAAACGGTGAAAGTAGTGTAGGTCAGAAGTGTAAAAAGTGGCCTGGTCTTTCAGGGTGTTTAAGCACTGGGGGCTGAGGTGGTTAAAAGGCCAGATATACTGTCACGACCGCTATCCCAGCAGCAGTCGTGTCGCACCAGACGGAGGGGAAGGGGGACCCTTATCTACGGATGGGAATAGTATGGCCACCCCTGACTAACCCTAAGCTGGCACCTGTCTGCCCTGATACCCTAGACGGGGTGTGAACCCGTGCGGCGAGCAGTATGCCTAAACCCTCAGTCTCCCTAACAAGCCTAGAGTGGGGAAAGGCCGATGGGAGCACTAGTCACCATCACTCATGTCTAGGAGAACAGCAGGGGAAGACAGCAACAAACAAACTAAAGCAGAAATAGACTTATCCAGTCACGAGCAGAGAAGGCGATCCCAATCACGACAGTCCACGCCGGACAAGAGCTCCACAGCAACACCATCAAACGATCTCCTTCAAAGGTCAGAATAGAACTGGAAGTAAGGACTATATCTGGCAATGACTGCAAGTGAAACTGAAACTAAGATAGTAGCTGGGAGTGGCAGACAGGACTCACCTGAGAAGGATGCCTACAAACTCCCAGTCAGGACAAAAAGGTTCACAAGGCAAAACCCGGATGACATACCCTGAACCATGGAGCAAACTCACAAGCTACCGCGAGTAGCAAGTCGCTGCGACCTTCTCCTCCCAGACCTGTCTGGATCAGTCACAGTCGTGACACATATCCTGATTATAAGCCAATCACAGACAATTCCACAAGTCCAGTAATTTGTTAAGGCACTGCAGCAAGTTTTTCCCTTTCCCTGCACATTTGCCTAAGCCAAACTTTTCCTTTTTAGATAGGGTATTTGGAGTAGGTAGCTGTCAGACAGATGACAGCTCAGCCAACAGAGATTTTATGGGTAAGGCTAGTAGTATTATATGTAACTGTGTGTGACTGCCACACTTCTGGGGACAATCTCACGCAAGTTGAATCTTATGCAAAGTAACTGTAACTTCATCATTTGAAAATGCCCCCATAGTAATGTGGACACAATCAAAAACATTACAAAAATAAAAACAAGAGTTTTCTTTACAAAGCTGAAAATAAAGCCTGATTATCCATGCATTGCCAATTTCTCCATTACCCTTTTCTCCATAATATAAAGCTGATAGGTTAAATAACATTCCGAATTTTAAGACGATAGAGATTTGGAGAAACAACATGTTTGCTAAATTAATTCCCAACCACAATGGGTGTTTAATCTGTCCTGTATTGATTGCTGTACAGCAATAAGATTTAGTAGCCATGTTGATAGCCACAGGGCTAATGTGTAGTTTCCTAAACAGAAGCTGTAAGGGGCTGAGGCTGCAGTGATAACCTTCTTCAGGCGCAGGAGAATGGACTAGATGCAGAGTAGAACAGTGTTGATGCTGCCTCAGGCTCAGTGCCTGCATTTTATCCCACTGATAAGGGATACTGAAGGGCTGATGGCCTAGGGCAGAGGAGAAGCTTAAACTTCTCTTTGTGTGTTTGGCGGTGCACAGGCTGCAGGAATAGGAAGTAAGTGAAGGGTGTTACGAATATAGCCTCAGGTAATTTGGATGATATACCTTCTTTCACTTTTTCTTGTCACTTTACTCCTTTTCCAGTGTAAATTTTTATTTATTATATACTCAGTTCAAAATGAGCAGCATTATAAAAGATGCATAATATATTTCTAAAAAATTCTATTCAATTGGTTTGCCGAATTTTCCAAAAAGATTCCATCCGAATTTACTCGTGATGAATCATGTTAAAAAACTGCTATTTTCTGGCTGCTGAGAGCCTGCATATTAGTGTAGAACACTGTGCATTGCCTAAACATGCATAGGGAGTCCACTGTGCTAGTGAAACACAGTATGACACGCTGATGATAGGTGTTACTGTTAGAATCACTTCACACTTCACTTACTTCAGTTACAGGGCCAAAACTGACCAAATGACTCAAGTGTGAACTCAGCCTTAAATGTCAATGTTAGGGATAAGCGAATCGACTTCAGATGAAACATCCGAAGTCGATTCGCATAACACTTCGTTCTAAAACTGTACAGAGCAAGAGCTCTGTACAGTATTAGAATGTATTGGCTCCGATGAGCCGAAGTTATTGCTTCGTGAAGTCTCATGAGACTTCCCACAATAACTTCATAAATAAATTTGTACTGTAAAAAAACATTTCCCGAACTCGGGTTCGGTTCCAAGGTACCAGAAGCCCAGTCACAAAGTGGGCCATGCTGATCGTCCTCCGGCAGCTTGATAAAAATTCCCAAAAATGCCAGAGTATGGCAACACAGTGGTCCAGTGACATAGTGGGGAGGGTGGGAATCGCATGAGGAATCACATGTGTCATCAACACAGTGGCTCAGTCACAGAGTAGTGAGGGTGGGAATTGAATGTGTCCTCAACACAGTGGCCCAGTCACAGAGTGGTGGGGGTGGGAATCACATGAGGAATCGCATGAAGAATCGCATGAGTCTTCAATACAGTGGCCCAGTCACAGAGTGGTGAGGTGACAGCAGCAAGAGGAGACCACAGAGTGTTGAGTTGGCAGCAGCCTGAGGAGACCACAGAGTGTTGAGTTGGCAGCAGCATGAGGATACCACAGAATGGCCCAGGGACAGAATTGGGAGGTGAGGGGCAAAAGCCTGGCCAGTACCAGCACAAGATGTTGGGTGGTAGTAGGATCACTTGGCAGCAGGTGTGTGGCATCAGGCGGGTGGCAGCAGCAGAATAGTAGCAAAAGCAGGTAATCAGAAGAAACAGATCTCTTTTGACAAAGTTTGGGTGTGGCACCATTGATGATCTAGTCTGATGCATCAGGCACTGGTGTGTGGAAATCCTGGCTGATCCACACCTGATTCATCTTTACAAAGGTCAGTTTCTCCACATTTTGGGTGAAAAGGCAAGTTCTCTTTGGGGTAACTATGTCCCCTGCCGCACTAAACACCCCCTCTAATGCCACACTACTGGCCGGGCAGGAAAGCTTGTCCATTGCAAACTCGGCTAGTTTTGCTGCCCAGTAGTCCAGGGGATTTTCAATGTGGGGTGGCAGGGTGCAGTCCAAGTATGCCACCAACTGCTGGTTCAGGTTCTGCTCCATGTCTAGTAGCTGCTGCTGGTGAGTAGTTTCTTCACTAGGCGGGTTAAGAAAACTTCTCATCAGAGACTCTAGACTTAAGTTGCTACTGATGGAGCTGGTACTGCTCCTGTACTCCCCCCCGCCACCCTCAGCAGCGATGGCAGTGGAACGTGAGCGCAGAGGGCCACCCTGGTCAGACCTTTATAAGGATGGGCAATGGCACACAAAGGCAGCGGCCAACTAACTACATAGGATGTCTTGATAGTAGTTCAGTTTGTCCTCCCTCTCAGCGGGTGGAAAAAAGGCCCCCATTTTGGACCAGTAGCGAGGGTCTAACATGGTGGAGAGACATTCACCATTCAGCTGTCACTACGCAAGCAACTGAGCATGTATCGTGCCATTTGCAAAAGTGACTCGGAGGGACTCCCTGCCTCCATCTCCACTGCATACTGCCACAGTGTGTCTGGGTCATCTGCCTTATCTTCCTCATCCCCCTGTAGCTCCTCCGGCTGCTCCTGCTCCTATCCTTTCATCTATGGAACAAAAAAAAAACATTTCTCTACGCATTGCTTGTGTGCGAATGTCCTCCTCCTCCAGTTCAGCCCCCACGGGGTTCATGTGGCCATGAAATGTAGGCACCACGTCTCCTGTCCCCTGGCCAGCCAGATTTAGCAGCATCTGTTCCAGGCTAGTCCTGGCCTCTTCAAAGGGCCCGAGCAAACGGCAGGTGTCACGCATGAGCTGCCACTGGCTAACATCGAAGTTACACAGGGGAGTACCTCTGCCCGCCTGTATCATCAAAAAATTGTTTATGGCCTTTCTCTGTTTGCATAGTCGGTCCAACATATGGAGGGTGGAGTTCCAATGGGTGGAAATGTCGCATATCAGCTGATGTTGGGGAATGCCATTCTGCCTTTGCAGCTCAAGGAGGGTGTGCTTTGCAGTGTAAGAATCGCTGAAGTGCATGCACAGTTTCCTGGTCATTTTCAGGATGTCTTGCAGATGGGTGGAAGACTTCAGGAACTTCTTTACAATCAGATTAAACATGTGCATCATGCAGGGCGCATGGCTCAGCCCTCTTTGATGCAGCGCTGACACCATGTTCTTCCCGGTGTCAGTTACCATGGTTCCGAGTTGGCAAGGAGAAAGACAGGATTCAATTTCTTGATGGAGGACGCGGAGCAGTTCCTCCCCTGTGTGACTCCGTTCGCCCAGGCAAACTAGGTGCAGAACAGCATGACACCGCCGTGCCGTGCACATGTGGTATACTGGAGGAGCATTCTGAATTGTCCCTGCAGTGGAGGCTGAGGACATGGTGGAGGATGAGGAGGCAGAGGCAGACATTGGCGCAGGACCCAAAGCTTAAAAACGTGGAGGCGGTAGTGGCGTCACCTGGCCAAGCTGCTGGTGTGGCTGGGCAGGAACCACATTTACCCAGTGGGCCGTAAAGGACAAATATTGTCCTTGACCGTAGTTACAGCTCCACACGTCGGCGCTGCCGTGAACTTTAGCCAACACTGACAGGCTCAAGGACTGGCCCACTTTCTGTTCAACATATGTGTGCAGGGCTGGTACTGCTTTTTCGCAAAGAAATGATGGCTTGGGACTCTTCTCAAGCCAGCAGTTCTCTAAAAGGTGCAAAGTCCACCACTTGGAAAGGGAGGGACTGCAGCACCAGCAACTTGGCCAGGAGCACGTTCAGCTTCTGTGTCATTGCATGCGGCTGTGTTTTTTCAATTGCTTCGGTGATCGAGTGCTGACTAAATGACTGATGGGGAGTAGGAGAAGCAGAAGCATCAGGACCAGTAGATGATGGGAAGGAAAGACAGCGGTGGTGGCGCCTTAACTGCAGGAAAAGGGGTGTGGGTTACTGGGTGATGCAGTGGTTGCTGTGGCAGGCTGCACCACTACATCAAAGCCATGATTCTCCCAGGCAACTCTATAGTGACGCTGCATGTTTGGACGCAGGGCCGTGGTGCCAACATTGGCATCCTGGCCACGCTTTACCTTCTGCCCACAGATTTGGCAAATGGCCATGTTCACCTCCTCCAGCGGCTTGATGAAAAACTGCCACACCGCCGAGTATGGCATTTTGCCCCCAACACTCCGCACTGACTGCCTGCTACCGCTGCCATTGTAAACCCCTGCAGCTCTACTTTCCGGCCAGGTAGGCTCCTGCGAAGCGTGCGCACTACCCCAGGTACGTTTGGCTCCCGACCTGGAACTGCTGCCACCCTGCTGACTCACGGCCTCATGCGCAAGCTGCCACCCTCTTCTCCTGATGATAATGAAGCCCCTTCTTCACCTGGCTCCCAAGTGCGATCGGCTTCATCATAATCCACTACTGTCTGCGTGTCACTGATGTCCCCCTCAACGGTTTCAGGGCCAGGAGCCTGACTGCTCGCAACACCAGCTCCCATGCGACTCTCATCATCACTACTTGCCCGCCTACCGGATGAAGCGGTGTATCCCTCCTCCAGATATTGGTTGGGCAGTAGCTGCTGACTGTCTTCTAGAAGCTCGTCCTTGCTAAAAAGTAGAGATGAGCCTATGGCATATAATACTTCTCGAACTGAGGGAACTGAAAATGACAGAGTAAGGTTCAGGACAGGTGGCGGCAAAGGGCCTGCTCCCGGGCTATGCCAACTAAGAGTCGTGTCAGAGGAACCCACCGACTCTTAGCTGGGGGTGTATTATGTCACTTGCGACAAAGTTGAAGACCGAGACAACCATTCAAGCACCGCTGGGTTGCTGGTAAAGACACGGCCACTAGATGACGCTGGGAGCACAGGCCTGTCCCTGCAACTCCTGCTGCCACTCCCCGTTCTTCTGCTGCTACTTCTGCCTGCACCAGAAACCTTTTGCCCACTGCCCGTTCCCTTTGAAGGGCCTGTCACTTGTCTGTCTGGCATACTATAAAATAAATGAATTTAATCAAAAGTAAATTAATACACCCCAAAAATTGCTGTATAACAATGTAAGTTCACCGCAGAACGGCTAATAGACGTACTTAGATTTTATATAAATAAACCCCAAAACAGGCTGTATCCCAAAAAAATCTCACCACAGAACAGCTAATAGACGATTCGTCAGTCTCTACGGAAGAAACTCTGCATTCACTGGGCAATTTTCTGCAAAACAAGCTGTATCCCCAAAAAAATTCACCACAGAACAGCTAATAGTTGATTCGTCAGTCCCTACGGAAGAAACTCAGCATTCACCAGGCAATTTGCACAAAACCGAAAGAAATGTCACCACAGAACGGGTAATAGATATATCGTCAGTCCCCACGGAAGAAACTTCACATTCGCCAGGCAATTTGCACAAAACAGGCTGTATCCTAAAAAAAAATCACCACAGAACGGCTAATAGATGATTCGTTAGTCCCTAAGGAAAGAGCTCAACATTCACCGGGCAATTTGCGCAAAACAGGCTGTATCCCCCAAAAATGTCACCACAGAATGGCAAATGAACGCACTTATATTTCCCATAAATATGCAACGTCCCTACCAGAGGTGTCTGGGGCATCCCTTGCCCCTAAGGAGGTTTCTACGAAATATGTCCCTCTTCTAGAGCAAGTAGTCATGACGCCAGTTGCGGTTAAGCAACGAGGACATAGAGTCCCCTTTGTAGATGGTAGTGTTGGCACTCAGATGTAGGATTGCCAGAGTGGTGTAGAGTGGCCTACAGTCTCTCTGAAGGTGTTGTATGGACGTGTCATGGTGCTCCTACCTGGATATCCTTGGATCCCACACGTGGTGGTCCGAAGCAGCGCAAAAGGAGGTTGTTGAACTTGGGTGATCAATGAGTAGAAATAATGGAGTCCAGACTTTGTATTAACGTTGAACACAGCTTTACTTGGTATAGACGGTAATCCAAACAGTTTCCAAACGTTATCTTGGTCATCAGCAGGTATTGGCTTTACTTTGGCAGGCAAACAATTCTGCAACAATCTCAGCTCTGCTATATTGTAGCTCTCTCAGCTCTGCTATGCTAGCTGGGTTAAATAGGAACTTTCCTCTTCTGCTGGAACTTAGTTTAGCTGTAGTCTGTCTCTTACTTTATCTTTAGTCCTAGGAACTTTTTCCTGGCTTCAAGCTCTCGTAACTTGGCTTGTAGGCAATGCGAGCCCAGGAGGGGACAAGCAACCATGTAGAACTTGCAGGCAGGGCCTGCAGGCCCAGCAGAGCAGGCAGTGCTCTGCTGGCGACACACAAGCTTCCCCTTGAAAGGGTAAACTAGACACAACCTCTCCTCAAGGAGGGGAAGGTTAGACTGACCTTCACTATCTAACTCCTCCTTCTCTAGAGAGGACTGGAAGGGAACAAGAAGGTTCCTCTCCAGGGAAGCTAACATTGCCAATGTTACTGCCACGTGCTGGTGAACCAGACACATTACATGTTAACATAACATTTGCAAGGAAATACATACACACACATTGCAGGAAATGGTAATAAATATCAGAAATGACACATTATGTCATTTCTGACACATTATGCACCAACCAAGATAGTAGGGGGTATAAAAGAGGTGGTAATGGCACTCTGGGTCAATACAAATACACCCCAAAAATGGCTGTATAACAATGTAAGTTCACTGCAGAACTGCTAATAGGACGTACATATATTTCCTATTAATACACTCCGTAAATGACTGTATCGCACTTTCACCCCAATAACAAGCAAGGATTTCTGGAATTACTGAGCTATCATATAGTGCAATTTGGATCCCCCAAATAGTGAAGCAAGGTGAAATAGAATAGTTCCTGTTACCCAGGCTTTACACTCCGCTATTGGTCCCTGCTCTCTCCCTACAGTGTGGATAATGCCTCTATCCTTTCCCTAAAGTTTGAATGATCTTTCTCTGAACTTGAGACGCCTGTCACGTCTGTCCCTGCACTAGGTACACTGGAAAATGGCAGCAACCAAGATGGCTGAGGCTATTTATAGAGCTGTGACATCACACGGGCTGTCTGGCTGCATGCATGGCATTGTGGGTGATCCCTTGTTCCCAGAGTTCTTAGCTCCATGTTCTAACATGTGCAGCAGCCATTTTTCCTAAAATTTGGATCGAATTCCACTTCGTCAACTTTGATTAGCTCATCTCTAATAAAGACTATAATACGGATAATATTTCATGCACTAGTAGATAAAAATCTGTTTGTGATTTTTTTACAGGTATGGCCAATGTTATAAATATCTTATGACTGCATCTTGTATGACACTACTTAAAAATCTGGATTCTACAATTTTTGGCACACACTAGCAGTCACTGTTACATTTTCAAAAAGGGGTAAAAGGAGAAAAGGCACCCCACAATTGGTTACCCATTTTTTCCTGAATATGGTATAACCCCATATGTGGTCCTGAACTGCTGTATGGGCACACAGTAGGGTTCAGAAGGAAAGGAGCGCCATTTGGCTTTTGGACCATGGATTTTGCTGGAATGGTTCTCAGGTGTCATGTCCCATTTACAGAGCCCCTGCGGTACCAGTACAATATAAAACACCAAAAACGTTCCCCATTTTGGAAACTAGGCCCTTCAAGAAATACATCCTGGGGTTTAGTGATTGACTTGACCCCATAGGTGCGTCACAGTATTGGTTAAAAATCGGCAGGGAACTTTAAAGTGGCCCTGTTTTGTAGTTTGGTCCAAATTGATGGAAGGCAAGGCCAGAAATACCATATTGTGGCACATTATACCACCCCAACAGAGTCAAATAAAACAGTCCATCATAAAATACTGCCAGCACCAAAAAATACATCCCCAAAAACTTTAACTGGCCAGCCATGAAGAGGGCCCATGCAGCCCCCTGGGCATCGGCCCACCGGGAAATTTCCCTGTAAGGTCTATGGCCAATCCGCCACTGAAATTAGGACATGAAATGGAAAGTTACATTTTATTTCAACGATATGTAGTTCTCATCCAAATGTTTAATTTTCACGAGTGGTAATAGGAGAAAAAGCATCCCAAATTTTGTTACATAATTTTTCCCAAGTACAATATTTCTGCTATTTGGGTGCACTGCAGGGTTCAGAAAACAAAGAGCACCATGTACATTTGAGGCCTAGTTTGGTGAGTTATACAGCACTGGATGACAACTGCAGAGGCTCTGAGGTTAAATAAAAAAAAGAAGTCACCCCATTTTAAAAACCACACCAACCAGTATCAAGGGGCACTGTGAGCATTTATACCCTACAGGTGTTTTTCAAAAATGAATGCACACCAGATGGTGCAAAGTCAAGCAATCTTTCCACAGATATGGCAGTTCAGTGCCCAGCTTGTGCTATCTGAGACCTTCCACCCTAATTTTTAGGCAGGCTCCACTGGGTACAGAAGTACCTATTGTGTGCCAGTGTGAAATGTAAGACCTCTTATTTTTATGTGGTGTTCCTGGTTTTAGAAACACCCAATATGTGGCCCTATTCTTTTGCCTGAAGGTATCAGGAGTATAAGAATACCATGCGCATTTTGAGGCCCAGTGTGGTGATTTACACCTCTTGTACTGACAACTGTAGAGGCTCTGGGGTTAAACAATAAATGGAACTCCCAGGAAGTGACCAAATTTTGAAAATCCTGTACATCAATTTACAAGCTATTTTGTGAAAATTAATGTGCACTTCAGGGCCCAATATGGTTGTGCCCATCATTCGCCATTTGAAACTCACACCACACTCCTTGAATTCATAGGTAAGTTCGGTTGCATATGGAAATGCTATAAATGTGGACATAAGCTGCTGTATCTGCAAACGGCAGAGCTCAGGGATGGAGCTCCATTTGGCTTTTGGAGTGTGAATTTTGCTTGAATGGTTTTCAAGCACTACATCACATTTGCAGAGACCCTGAGGTACCTGTACAGTGAAACCCCCCAGTAAGTGACCACATTTTGTAAACATCACCCCTAAAGTTTTTTACCAAGGGGTGGAGTGAGTATTTTGACACCACAAGCCTTTTACAGAAATTACAGAGCGTGCAAAATGAAAATGGCAAATTTTCCACAGATATGGCATTTTAGTGCCCAGCTTGTGCCATCTAAGACACACCACCCCCCTTAAATTGTTCAACTGGGTACAGAAATGCCATAAATGTGGAAATAAACTGCTGTTCGGGTACACTGCATGATTCAAAAGGGAAGAACGACTGTTTGGCTTATGCAGCACAGATTCTGATGGATTGATTTATGGGTGCCATGTTGCTTTCGATCAGCCTCTAGAGTACCAGTACAGCTGAGCTTATTTTTTGCGGGATGAGTTGTCATTATCATTGACACTATTTTGGGTTACCTAGTTATTTTTGTCACAAACTTACTTATCTGGACTCCAGCGGTGAGATCTACAGGTTCGACGGAAGAGACTAGGTGCTAATTCATGCTCTTTCTCCCCTGCTCAGCTGGTCTATTCTTGTGTGCTGTGTTCTGACTAATGGACTGCCAAGTCATGACCTATCAGGTTCTGATCCAGGGACACAGTGCTCTATTTAAAATCCTGATGGCAATACACCCTTGCCAGTTATAGGTCTTCCCTTGCTGTGCCCCACTTGCTATTGTGGTTTTTGCATTGTTGCTACTGGATTTGACTTCGGCTTGACTTTGATTGTCTCTCTGCTTAGTGATCTTGTACCGTTTGCCAACCGGTTTTGACCCTTGGCTTTGCTACGTGTGACCACCATCTGCTCTGTGATTTGGTACTGTATTGATCTTCCGGCTTTGACTGTTTTCTGCCCGACCTTTCCCTGTGTGTTTGGCTGTTGTGGGTTCCAGTTGTGTGAACAGGTCCATGCAGTTTTTACCACGGCTGCTTGGTTTGGCTCCTTGCACTTACCCAGCAGAGGGACGGTCAACCAGTTGTGGACTTGCCGCTTGGGGCTTGCTCTGCAAGTAGGCAGGGACAGTGGGTTGGGTGCAAGTTAGGGCTCATTGTGTAAGTGTGTCTCCTGCCTACTGTGCTGACAATTTTACCATAAAATGTTTAAGCAATTTCAATTTTTTGGTAGTGTCTTTTTCCTATTACTGTAAAGGCTTTCCTTATATTAGAAAGCAACAGATGCTGTTTGTGATTTCATTATTTATCAGTCAAATCTGCGTTGTAGCCTTTATAGAAGTGGATTGTGTATTTCACCAACTATATTGATTATATTTATTTTTTCTATGTTATAAATACGTCAAATTACAAAATCTTACATTGTTGGGTCCGTTTACTATTTCATAAAGAAAGAACACTCTTCTATTCGGAAAATCTGGTGGCTTTCTTTGTATTTCCCTCTCACTGCTCAACCTGTTACGGTTTAACCCACCGTTATAGTAGTGAAAGGAATTGAATAGAAGGCAGGGTGGATGCAGATGAATCTGTCACTTCATGCTAGAAGCATAACAGGAGTTGACAGCGCGACCTGCTACACACTCCATCAGGCTAATGTCCTCTGCTAGAAACAGAATCAACTCAGGGTGGGCAGGCATCAGTCATATACAACACAAATTCCAACAATTTGCACAGTCTGGGCCTATATTGTTTTATTTTCCTTTTATGCAACTTATAGTAACATTTTATGGTAAAAATATGATACTTAACTAAATGCTTTTCTTCTAGCGGAAAAAAATATGTTGCGGTTCTGTGGCTATAACAATATATTCCATATAGGGCACATGCATGATAAATTGAAGCCCACAATACTATTCGAGCTCTTGGTCAGCAAAAAGTTACTAGCTTCACTACTGACCTATTTAATATGCAATAAACCATTCTTGTCAGTATAGTTATGTCTTTTGATGCTAAGACTACATATGGACATGAAGTGGCATATTTAATTGTTATTTATAATACATTGGATGTGTAATGTGCAGTGTTAGATACAGTATGTGCTATGTGAGTCTTTTACTGCTGGGTACTAAAAAAGAAGGTACTGCCCTGGGATAGTAAACCATCAGACATAGTTGTTTAAAGTGTGGAAAATCTTGCAGGTAGTCTATGGAGGCACAGTGTCACTGTCACTGCAGGTGTCATATACCTTGAGCAGAATTTAATGGACATTGCAGATGAGTCGCACTGAATATAGGAATATATTGATATTGCGCCTAGCTGTGACAAAAATGTAATATAATATTGCATTGTAAATGTGTGTTAGAAACCACATTGAGGTTATGCTGCCAGCTACTGGCCAATTGCATTTATACTATTGGATATTATGGACCTTTTGATCACCTGATATAATTTGACTGAATTTATTTAGGTCCTCAAATTTAGTGAGCGTACATGGCAGAAAGATAATAACTAGCAGCGCTCTGCTGACCTCATGTCAACAGGGGGAGACAGAGTGAGGAGTGAGCCGGGAAGCTGCTGCTGGAAATGAAGCCAGCAATATTCTGCATAGTAAGTAGCTAGATAGTGGAGGTAATTGGTACTAGACATAAGAGTACAACAACACCTAAGGGTACAACTAGGGCATTTAAAGTCAAACATTGTAGAGGGCTTAAGTCCATTGCTAACGAATAGAAAAAAGCTTGAGAAATTTGCTTGAGAAAAGCTCAAGCATGGCAGACTGAAACATCGCATGTGAACATATGGGTGAATAAATAAGGTTTATTTTCAGTTGATGTATGGAGTGCTGTCAATTTTTTTCCTTATTTACCTTTGAGGGACTGAGCTATGCACCAGAGATATCCTATTTTCTGATATTCTGTGCTACTTTTCTACTCTGTTTATCAAAGTTCCAAAACATTAGGCAGCTTGCCAAATTCTCTGGTGAAAAAATAGTGGTTCCTTTTTTTCACCCATGTGTGACGTTTCAGTCCTGCCCAATGGGACCTTTCTCTTTTAAAATCTTTATTTTATTTTATGAAAAGATGGAAACAGAGTATACATATACATCCAATATGTCTAGTTATCTGAATTCTAAATGTACAATATATCAGGTGAGAATATTGAACCTAATCAGTAAACATTACTGAAGTCATAGCTTATAAACTGCATCAAAAGTATACTGGTTTAGAATAGAAAACAGTATTAACCAGAAATAAACTAGACAGAAAGGAAGTGAGCAGGAATGAGGTAGTGGGAAGAAAAGAATAGGAAAATGTGGTGGGGGAGGAAAGGCGGAGGTGTCACGGTATGGTTTGGATTTGTCATAGAAATAGAGTTGGGGTAAACAGGAACGGACTGGCCATAGAGCCTACAGGGAAATTCCCCGATGGGCCTAGGCCTAGGGGGGCCACCCAGCCTCCCTCATGGCCACCAGTCAGGTACATGACAGTATGATGCTCTCAGCATTAATTAATTTAGAAGCATCATGTACTTTTGCACCTGGCCGGTTGCCACTGTTGCCTAGCTGAATTCAGTTGCATTGCCATCCTCATGTACTATGGTTTTGCTGGCCCCACCTACTTCTGTTTTCCCTACCTACTCATGATGTCCTGCCTTCTCTCAATTTGGATCCACCAACAACATGGGGTCACTTTTTTTTTTTCCAGGACCACTTTAAGTTCCCAGTCAGCCCATGGGGATAGAGAATAGCTGCCTATTGATAGCAGCCCAGGAGGGTAAGTCTTTAATTCGGCCTTTCTTAAGCTTTAGAAGGGCCTCATAGAACTGGGCTGAAACGTTGTTCATGGTTGACCAAAAGAAACCACTATTTGTTCACCACAAATATCAGAATGTTGCTTCATTGGCCTTGTGTCTTGGAGTCATAGCATCCACCATCTTTGATCTGTGCAGTTTTCTTATAGAATCTCATATCTAACTATCTATCCATCCATCCATCCATCCATCCATCCATCTGTTGCATACGTCTATTAATCCATCTCATATCTTTTCATCTCATATTTATCTATCACATATACATATGTGTGTGTTTTTAGAAGGTTATTAGCTACAATTACTTGGTTTGTGGTACTTCATTTTCTTATTCTAACATATGTGAATTGAAACAATTGGTAGTAAAATAAGTTTGTTGTTCAGCTTTCATTTACCGTTAACCTTCCCCTGGATGAGAACCGAGAATAGAAGTGAATGTGTAACATCATGCAGGCTTTGTCTAGGAGACCGAAGACGCATTTCAGACCGAAGTCTGCAGCCAACGTGTCATGTCTAATTCATTGTATCAAACAAATGTTCTGCAGACTTGGGCAAACAGGGATATCATTTTCCACAAAGTCAATGTTTTAATAAGGGAGCAGTGTGTTAAGTAGCAAGCGGTGAGCAGACGTGTTAGTCCATGTGAAGAAATAACAAGAGAGATGTACAGACACCATCAATGCTCTGTGTAATTAGATTAGCACACTTAGCACTTGGTAGAGCATTTGTAAAGGGAGGTGAGAGAGGGGGACAAGAATTCTTTTTTCGCTCTTTCATTCACCAACATGAAGAGAGGTTTAAAGTCTTCTGCTTTGGATCTTGCACAAAGAGCCATCTTTGTGCATCAGTGGGAGTCTCTGTATGTTGCAATGCTTGCTCTAATCTTAAAGCTAAGCCGCATTCTGTAGCATCTCTTGCTCCCTGATGGATAAGACCATATGAGCACTCATCTCTCATCAGATCCGCCAATAAAAATTACTTGGACAAAGACCTGCCCTGAATTCTACCCCCCTACAGATAAACAGTTGAGTTCTGAGCAGTTTATCTTCACAATTTGTTAAATCTCTAATCTTGATATCCATGAAACTAAATGTAACTGTTCAGCAGGTGTATAGGAGAACTTTAGCACATGTTTCTTCTTTTACAATTTCTGTGCCCGGAAGGCAGACTTGAGAGAAGGGAGGGCTGCCAGCTGCAGAACTGAATAGCCTCCCCACCCCCTTTATTTGAATTTGCTTGACTCCCCTTTTTAATTCAGGGAGCAGCTAAATGGTACATGAATTTTAGCAGAGACTAGTAGAGGGTTTTAACAAAAATAAAACTGATTAGCAAGGGGCTGATGCTGTTTTAGGAATTAACCTCACAGGATTTGGCTGTGGTTATGGTGGCAGAAGTGGGATAAAGTAGCATGGTAGATTTTAGATCTGAAATATGCCTAAGGCAAAGCAGAATCTCTATTCTGTCTACAGAACCATCAGATTCATCACTTTGTTCTCGGTCTGAAACATAATGATGAATTTAAAGCTAGAAGATTAGTATTGACTTTACATAATGGTGATTCTCTGTATGCACCTGGGAATCCTACAGATATAACGCATTTCAAATTTTACATTTTCTAATGGTCCAAATATAATCTTATTTCATTCTCTCTTACAATGTATTGCTATAATAACCAATGATAGCAAGAACTAGTTGCAGTATAAATTGTATAGTTCATTGTATAGTAAATTTGTACTTTGGTTTATGCAATTTTGTTATTTAGCAATGTTAAAGGGTTTTGCCTTTGGACAACACCTTTTTCTGTGAATTGATTTCCTACAGTGCAAATACTTTTAAATCTGTCCTAGTACAGTTAAACAGGTTTTCCAATAACAGAAGATTAGTGAAAAGGCACTGGCACTCTCACAGCTTTCCCTACACCAGTTACATCATGGAGGTCATGTGGGAATCACATGATCGCAATGTACTTGTCAATGCCCGGATCCATACCCTAGATATATACAAATACACAGCAACCTAAAATCATGCAGAATAGATTAAGAAGGAGTACTAGGCTATATGGGGATACATCAAAGTATGTATATATTTTGGCCATGAACATGCCTATCTAAAATTTATATAATATTAAGCCCCATATTGCGAGTCCCTGCATGGCATTTTAGTTACCTATCCCATATTAAATGTATATGGAATGAGGGGCAATATAATCCCTACCGTCTATGTATATAGCTATATGGAGCCCAGATGTATGGCTAGACCTCCGATCATCATAAAATTCTATTAAAAAAAGTGTGTGTGACATATTAAAACAATAATATACATATAGAACATGTAAAAATAGCTTATACTGAATTGGACAAATAAGTTATAAGGTACACTACCTATCAACACTATTCACATTGAATTCGATGTTAAGCCCATGGGGTTGCAGCACATCCCAAAGATTCTCAATGGGGTTAAGGTCTGGACTCTGTGGTGGCCATTCCATGTGTAAAAATGATGTCTCATGCTCCCTGAACCACTCTTTCCAAATTTGAGCCCGATGAATCCTGGCATTGTCATCTTGGAATATGCCCGTGCCATCGGGGAAGAAAAAAATCCATTGATGGAATAACCTGGTCATTCAGTATGTTCAGGTAGTCAGCTGACCTCATTCTTGGAACACATACTGTTGCTGAACCTAGACCTGACTAACTGCAGCAACCCCAGATCATAGCACTGCCCCCACAGGCTTGTACAGTAGGCACTAGGCATGATGGGTGCATCACTTCATCTGCCTCTCTTTTTACCCTGATGCGCCCATCACTCTGGAACAGGGTAAATATGGACTCATCAGACCACATGACCTTCTTCCATTGCTCCAGAATCCAATCTTTATGCTCTCTAGCAAATTGAAGCCTTCTTTTCTGGTTTGCCTCACTGATTAGTGGTTTTCTTATGCCTACACAGCTGTTCAGTCCCAATCCCTTGAGTTCCCTACGCATTGTGCGTGTGGAAATACTCTTACTTTCACTATTAAACATAGCCCTGAGTTCTACTGTTGTTTTTCTTTGATTTGATTTCACTATACGTTTAAGTGATCACCGATCACGATCATTCAGGATTTCTTTCTCAATACATTTCTTCCTCAAATACGATGGGTCCCCACTATCCTTCCAGTTTTTAATAATGCGTTGGACAGTTCTTAACCCAATTTTAGTCGTTTCTGCAATCTCCTTAGATGTTTTCTCTGCTAGATGCATGCCAATGATTTGACCCTTCTCAAACAGACTAACATCTTTTCCACGACCAAGAGAAGTGTTTTTCGACATGGTTGTTTAAGAAATGAGAAGCAACTCATTGCACCAGTTGGGGTTAAATAACTTATTGCCAGCTGAAAGATAATCGCCCATGCAGTAATTATCCAATAGGAGGCTCATAACTATTTGCTTAGTTAAATCCAGGTGGCGACTTTTTTTTTGGACAGGCAGTGTATTTCATTAATCATGACGGGGGAATTGGTTACTTTTCGTTCGCCCCCTCTCATACTTAACTGCCCCTTATCTAACCCTCTCCCACCAATGAATCTCCAACCCAATGTTCTATACCCCATCAAACCTTAATAAAAACTCGGACACCAGGCTGGATTAAATTGGCCACAGCAGCTATATATTACCATAAATTATATATCCATAAACCTCTTTCTTAGCAAAACATAAACATAATCATATTAATGACAGCTACTGTGAGGGGGAGGTCCTTGAAGCCCCAAATAGCTGAGTTACCCAAGCGGGTGAACCATCTTGCCTCCAGCCGTTGCCCGCCAGCTCAGAAGCACCACTGAATGGCTCCCTTTAATTCCGCCACAACTGATGGCCCACCATGGGAGTCCAGCCTCAACTGTGGAGCCCTCCCATCATCCTAACCTGCAAATATAACTAACTTCAAGGACCTCCCACCGCCACCAACTTGATCTGATCTGTGCATCCCTCCACATCCTCAAAGCGGTCTCTTGTAAGGCCAAACTCCACATATATCCAGGCCCACTGCATTTAAATGCACTCCATCTGACCTCCAAAAAAAAAAAACACCCTTCTCAAGCTCAATATGCCTTACCGCCACCGCCCCATTCTTGGCCATAAAGCGACCCATTGCCCGGTTGACTTTAACTCTGGCCCTATTTACAGCCTCCACCGACCTGGCACCCCCCAAATCTTTCCCGGGACTTTGTCCTGTCTGACCATACCATCACTAATTTTGGCAACAAAGCCCACAACCTCAACATGTCGAACTTAATGTCCCTTACGAGTTCCCGAAATGGCCGTGCCGCCAAATTATTGCCATCCGCATCTACCACCCACTAACACATCAGGTGCCATATCCAGCCTAACAAAACGGTGTACATCCAGCAGTACCCCACTCCATACCATGCCCCTACAAACCAACCATCTTACCACCGCCGCCGATCGATTGAAACCTAGTTGCTGACCAACAGGCCGAACTGCTGCCCAGACAGCCCCCAAAAAGACATATGAATGTCCCAAGATCCACACTAGGGTGGGTACTGCACCTGTAATGAGAAAACAAAGGGAAAGAACAACACTGCTGCCAACACCCGCCACCCCTCTAATGCCCCCCCCCCCCAACTCCCTCAAACTACATTCGATTCAAGCGGATATAAGACCTAAAACTAATAGATTCCCAGCGCCCAATACGCTTTATAACCTCATCCCCCAACCCCCACCAAGCCGCCTCGGTCGCCGCACAAATCCTGAACAAATGGCTAGAATACTCCGCTTGACCCAACCCTAACCGATCTAAACACTTGGTAAAAACCGCAGTAAACTGAAAGTGGGACAAAAAAGATCTATCAGCGTGCACTAACAAAGGCAACCCCAACCTTTCCCTCTTCCCCATACTCCCGCATACATTGCACTGGGCACATTGCACAGTCCGGAATACCAAACAACACTACTCTACGCCCTCTTCCTTCTACATTCGTCTTGGAACAGTGTATTATGAATTCCACACTATCGTGGAACAAGTCCATATCATCCCTAAACAACCCTCCCACCCGACTAACCATTGGACAAACCAACTCCACCAAGCGTAAGTCCCCCAAAAATGCCAACGAAAGGCTAGTCTAAAGAAACGCACCTCCCAGGCTGAACTAAAAACCACTTTTAACTGTTTCCCTAACTCCAAAAGCAATGCAAAAGACACCGGCCTCCTACTATCCTCCCCCATACTTAACTGATGCCAACCTTTTAACGCCCGAATGACCAGAAACGACTTCGTAAAGTCTCATTTTTCTCAACTTGAACCCAAAAGACAGACCTGCTATAACTATTCATTTTTGTCACCGACCAACCCTCCTCCCTACAATGACCTACGAACAACAACAAAGGAACTTCTAAAGCCTAGTTCCCAACATCCAACCTATTACACAATCATCCCAATACTGCCACGGTTTTGAATATGTTGCCCACGTACCGGGCGCCGGTGATGCCTGAATTAGCCCTGCTACGGTCCCTCCGGTAGATCTCATAGACAAGTCGGGCACTGCAGCTCAAATTTATGCGCCTCCGGGGCTAGCTGCCGGAAACGCTCCCACTGTGAACTAGAGAGAGCATCAGCAACACAGTTGTCAACCCCCGGCACATGCACCGCCACCACCCAGGTTATGAGTGATAGACAATCTAACACCAGCCACTGTAGCAGCTGTACTACTAATTGTGACGAGGCCGACAACCGTTTATTGCCTGAACCACTCCCAAATTATCACACTGGAAGCGAACCTTCTTATCTGAAAAAACTCCCCCCAAAATATAGCTGCCACAATATAGGAAAAAGTTCTAACAATGCTAAATTTTTCATCAAGCCCTTTTCAACCCAACTAATTGGCCATCCTCTAGCACACAATTGACCACCACAATAAACACCAAAACCGCAACCCCCCACCGCATCCGAAAACAGCTCCAAATCAAGTGAGTCCACCACCTCCCCCATAAATAGCGAGCGACCGTTATAACTCTCCAGAAAGGAGCTCCAAACTTGCAAGTCCGCCCGCAATTCCTTACCCAAATGAATGAAGGGGTGTGGTGCAACTACACCCGCCGTTGCCCCGCCAACCTTCTGCTAAAAACCCTCCCCATGGGCAAAAGTGATTGAAGCTCACGCAATTTTATCTTTTTTAACCGCTGTGCCCTCACTACTTCCCACTTCAAGTCTTTCAGCTTATCCAAAGGCAGTCTACATTCCATTCTAATCTTATCAATCACTATCGCAAAAAAACTCAGTTCTGTGACCGGCCCCATTGTCTTTTCAGTTGCCAATGAAACCCCAACTGCCCCAAACAACGTACTCAAAGTGTGCAATAACAATGCACAGACACTCAAACACTCAAATCCGAGGGCCCAATACAAAGAAAATCGTCCAAGTAGTGAATAATGAATAATGGATTCACAACCTGACGAGTCCGTCCCCACTCTAAGAACGAGCTAAACGTTTCGAAATATGCGCATGACAGGGAACAGCCCATCGGCAAACAACGATTCACAAAAAATCCCCCGTCACAAAAACACCCCAACAAATGCAAACAGCCTGGATGCACTGGCAATAACACAAACGCTGCCTCTATATCCATCTTTGCTACTAACGCTCCTTTCGCAAACTTTTTAACCCATGCCACTGCCATGTGAAATGAGGTATAGACCACGGAACACAAGGACGGAACAATACCGTCATTGACCAACAATCCCTTTGGAAAAGACAGGTGGTGAATAAGTCGAAACTTATTCAACTTCTTTTTTGGGACCACCCCTAGTGGTGACACCCGCAAATTCACTAATGGCGGTTCTGAAAACGGGCACGCCATCATACTTAGCATTACTTATTTGTTAAGTTTTTCTGCCACTACTTCCGGGTGTTCCATAGCCGACCTCAAATTCCTTTTTAACAACACTGCATCCCCTGGAACGAACTGAATCCCGTAACAACTCCGCAGCCCTTCTATCCTGGCATCTATCAAGGAACGGCTCCATCCTTTCCAGATGGACCGGCATCTCCCTCTTTGCTATTGATGTCCCCCCCCCCTCCTTTGTCTATTACCCTTGAAGCATCGCGCCGCTGCATGGGACTCCCCACATATGGAGCATTCATGCTTAAATTTGCATTTTGCTCCGAATTTATAGCCCCCTTTGTTAAATGAGAAATACAATCCCTCTGCGGATGCTACCGCGATGTTGGATTGACCCCCACCTCCGGATTTTCCTCGAAATGGTTGCCCCGATCTAATAGGTGCAGTCACCTTCAACCACAAAGCTATATCTTTGTGATCCCATGTAATTTCTGTATGCACCGCCCTCCGCTGCCTAAACTGTTCATCATAGCGCAGCCATGCTATCCTCCCGTATACCTGGTACGCTTCGCCAATCGTGTCCAAATAGCAAAACAGCGCTGAACAACACTCCGGCGCCTTTTCCCCTTTCACACTTGCTAATCTCGCAAACGCCTTAACCAGTTCTGAAACGTTCGCAGTATTAACCGATATCTTTGCTTTTCCTCATCCTCTTTTTTGCCCTCTTCTCTCCTTGCCCTATCCAGGTTGAACTTTTCCAAAGGGAGCAAAGAAAAAATCTCTACGTATTCCCCTTTCCAAATTCGTTCCCTTATCTCCTGCTTTAAATGAGCCCCCAACGGGCCCTCAAAACAAACATAAACCTCCCCTCTTGCCTTATCATCCAACCTCACTGTTTCCTCCTCTGCCGCACCGCCCGCCTGCGTTTGTACCGGCTCCACATTACCCGTTATCCCTAACCTACCTCCCATCCCAGACCCTCCCAGGGCCCGCACCACACCCTATGCCGGCATCTGGGATGCCCCCCCATACCCCACCCTGCTACTAAGCCAGCCAACCCCCCCCATTAGCTGCTCTAAGCCACTACTTAAATCCATCTGGGGCCCCGCGCCATCCCCATTACCCATACCCGCCACTAACTGCGCTAAAGGTCTCCACGTATCTCACCTAGCTGCCTGGGTGCTGTGACCCCATCAGCCGCAGATCTTGATTCCAGTTGACCACTCCTCTGCGATGACCTTCCGGATCCTGTAGAAATGGATTCCAAACTCTGTCCCCTGGCTAGGCACAAGCCAGCGACGATGGAGCTTTTCTCCTCCATGGCTCAAAAGGGGCGGAGCTTCCTCCCTGCTGCTGCCTCGGTGAAAGGGGCCTGCTGCACGCTGCCATAGGATTCTCACCAGCCCCGTGCTTCCCGGTATCTTGTTCATGCTGGGAGGCATCTTCCTCCGCTGGACACTAGAAGGTGCCTGCCGTGCCTGGTCCTGCTCCCATGCCGCTCCTCGTTGCAGGCCGAGGGGACTGAGCCCGCCACCTAGTGGGCTCCGCCTAATTTGCGGATTCCTTCCATGCTGGGGCATGTGGGAGGAAACTTTCCCCGCTGCACCTCGACGGGAAGGGTCCTCGGAAGAGCTCTGTATCCGGCGCTGAGCCCGGGGGGGGGGAATGATGGTGGTCGTTGGCTGAGGTGAAACAGATGCCTCAGCCGCCCCCCCTTAACATCTGCTGCACCTGGTCTTGAACCCACCTGGTGCCACGAACCTCTGCTGCCGCCCTCAACTCCCTGATGGCCTCCTCAAGCTTCTCCATTGCTAAGGTGAACACTGTACTAACGTGGCGTAGCTCTTTTTTGTCACCAAAAATGGCACCCTTCTTCCCCCTGCATCCCTCTTTTAACCCCTAATTCCCCACCCCTAAACTCAAACTGGCCAATCCCTACCCCGGGCTCTCCCTAACCCAACCCCTCTGACCACACTGACCTATCCCTACCCCCCTGGTTCTCCATGAACCAAACCCCTGTCATGTGGGCCTCCCCTAAAGGCTCTGCCCCACAGGGTAGCTGGTCAGCTAAGACCTGTCCTAGGTTGCTAATATAGCTTGTGTGTTTATACAGCTAGACCTGCCAATAACATTAATACAGTTCCTATGTTTGTGTGTTAAAGACAAAAGCAGAGTTATTTACAGTGACTTCATGTTTTGGATGTCATATAACTGTTATATATATTGTGTTCACAGAAGCAGAAAATATAATATGCCTTTAAGATTCATTATATGAATGTGAGGTAATCTCAATGACACAGCAGAAACAACAGAAAGCATAGAGTTAAACTGTTGTTGCTGGGCAGGAGTCTTGACCAATCATAGCCAGCTTCACACACAGCCTATGTGGGAAATTCCCGTAGCAGGAGCTGCTAGAATCATTACACCAGAGGAGAGAAGCTGAACAGACATTCACTCCACTAAGAGCTGTGTTTTATGGAAGCAGAGAGGCCAAAATAGGTATTTAAAACAGTTATACAATGTTCCTACTGTTAATATAGTGATTAGAACTGCATAATGAACCAGCTATATGTGTGTTTACTTACAGTTCCACCAATTGCAAACTACAAAGTTCACAATTCAAATTCCATATTGTAATCCAAATTGCATACAACCATACAAGATCATACTCAACCAATCTGGAAATAGTTACTGCTAACTGCATACTGCAAATTGCGACCAAATTCAGCAAGTAGAACTATTAGTTAGACATCAGATATACCTCTCACAGAGAGATCATAAAGTTGTCACCGCCAGTTCTGTGAGAACGTCTGGCAGACGTTCTTCTCTACCTCTTGCATGACGTTCTTTGTTTTTGTTTCACTTTGTCATCTCCTTTCCTTCTCCCAGGTGTCACCTATTTAGACTAATTGGCTCCCTTTATATTCCCTCCCATACTGCCTCACTTTGCGGTATATACTACTTCCTGGATGAGGTGTTCACTGCTAGAGGCTGCTGCTGTTTCCTCAGATAAGTATTTTTCCTTTATTTGTGTTTCCTTGCTGGCTTGATTCTAGGTGACCCTGACTCCGTCCGTATTAAGTGCAGGGAGCCGGTGGTCGTGTCCCCTCACTATTATAGGGTTTTCAGGTGTCACACAGTATTAGGTACGTGGGTATGCAATCGTCTACCATAGAGACCCTTGCATGGGCATAGCAGTCAGGGAGAGCTCTAGGGGTTTTATAGGGCTCACCCATATGCTCCTTAGTTTGGGATCAAGCCAGTCGGATGTTTATTTATAGTTCCAGCTTTCTGCAACATCATCCGTGACATTATATACCGCAATAACCGTCTTAAGCATGGATCCGGTTTCAGCCTTGATTAACCGCATGCAAGGTAGCAGATCTCTGTAAAACTGTGTCTCAGTTTCAGGTGACCGGTTCTGCTGGCGTTCATGGAGTTTGTTCAGAGCCTAAGATCTCGCTTCCGGATACGTTCTCCGGGGGTAGTGAGAATTTTGTTCGCTTTAGAGAGGCTTGCAAACGCCATTTTCACCTACTTTTCCATTCCTCTGGTGATGAGGAGCAGAGGCTGGCGATCATCATCTCGCTGCTCAGGGATAACGCTCAGTCTTGGGCCTTTTTGCTGCCAATGGGGGCACGGCCCCTCCGATCGGTGGATGAATTTTTTGTAGCCCTGTGGCAGATATATGATGACCCGGATCGTATTGCTCTGGCTGAATCTAAACTGCGTCTTTTATGCCAGGGTAAACAGTCCGCAGAGATATATTGTTCTGAATTTCGGAGATGGGCAGCTGATACTGGATGCTGCACTCCGAAGTCAATTTTGCCATGGTCTTTCGGAAAGATTGAAAGATGCATTTGCTTTTCATGAGAGACCAGCCTCGTTAGAATCTGCCATGTCTCTAGCTGTTCGTATTGACAGGTGTCTTAGAGAGAGAGGAGACTACTCCTTCCTGTCATATTCAGCCCAAGGACAGTGGGGCTGTCTCATTCAGTGCGCAGGGGTCTCAGTCTCTCTCAATACCCTCTGAGGAGGAGGCCATGCAGCTGGGTTTGCTTGCCTCTGATAGTAGAGGATTCAGCTCTCAGAGGAGGGTTTGTTTCTGTTGTGGGGGTATAAATCATTTGGCTAATGTTTGCCCCTCTAGGAGATCCATGGAGTTTTCTGAGGGTAATAAAAGAAAAACAAAAACAAAAAAAAACCCTCTAAAAACTTTCCATTTGCTACTATTGGCAAGGTTGATGCGGAAATTGAAGGTTTGCCGTTTACTTGTAGTTCCTGTTTTCTCCTACCTGCCAGTGTGGCGCTAGACAGCAAGAACATTGTTTGTGAGATTTTTGTAGATAGTGGAGCAGCTGTCAATCTCATTGATAATCAATTTGCAATAACGCATGGTTTCCAGGTATGCACTTTGGAAAAGGATATACCTGTTTTTGCTATCGATTCCGCTCCACTTTCTCAAAGATCGTTAAAGGGCATAGTTCACAATATCCGTTTGACTGTGGGTGACGCTCATGTTGAGGATATGTTGTGTTTCGTCCTAAGTGGATTACCTACTCCTCTAGTGTTGGGGCTACCCTGGCTCACTAAACATAACCCCACCATTGATTGGCAAGCAAGGCAAATAAATGGTTGGAGTGACTTTTACAGAGAGAATTGCCTCACGGCGTCTCTTTCAGAGGTTTATACCAAGACTGTACCATCTTTTCTCTCTGAATTTTCGGATGTGTTTTCCAAGAGTGGTGTCCAGGAGTTGCCCCCTCACCGGGAGTACAACTGCCCTATTAATCTCATCCCAGGTGCCAAGCTGCCAAAATCACGTTTATACAATCTCTCCCAACCTGAAAGAGTCGCTATGCGTACTTATATCTCTGAGAGCCTGAGAAAGGGACACATCCGACCCTTGAAGTCACCTGTTGCCGCTGGTTTTTTTTTTGTTAAGAAAAAAGATGGTTCTTTAAGACCTTGTCTGGATTTCAGGGAGCTGAACCGTATCACAATTCGTGACCCATATCCACTTCCCCTGATCCCGGACCTGTTTAACCAGATTGTTGGGGCTAAAGTTTTTTCTAAGTTGGATTTAAGAGGGGCATACAACCTAGTCAGAATCAGTGAAGGGGACGAATGGAAGACGGCCTTCAATACCCCTGAGGGTCATTTCGAGAATTTGGTTATGCCCTTTGGTTTGATGAATGCTCCGGCCGTCTTCCAACATTTTGTGAACAGCATTTTTTATCATTTAATGGGGAAATTTGTACTGGTGTATCTAGATGACATTTAGATTTTTTCTTCTGATTTCAAGACTCATCGAGACCACCTACGTCAGGTCTTGCTGATTCTGTGGGAGAATAAATTGTACGCTAAACTGGAAAAATGTGTGTATGCAGTTCCGGAGATTCAATTTTTTGGTTTTCTTCTCTCCGCTTCTGGTTTTCACATGGACCCTGAGAAGGTCCGCGCTGTGCTTGATTGGGAGCTTCCTGAGAATCAAAAGGCACTGATGCGGTTTTTGGGTTTTGCCAATTATTACAGAAAGTTAATTTTGAATTATTCCTCTGTTGTTAAGCCACTCACTGATATGGCTAAAAAGGGGGTAGATTTTTCATCGTGGTCGGTGGATGCGCTTAAAGCCTTTTCTAGTATCAAAGAGAGTTTTGCTTCCACTCCCATTTTGGTACAACCTGACATCTCTCTACCTTTTATTGTTGAGGTGGACGCTTCTGAGGTGGGTGTGGGTGCGGTCTTATCTCAGGGTCCCTCTCCTGCCAAATGGCCACCGTGTGCCTTTTTCTCAAGGAAACTCTCCTCTGCAGATAGAAATTATGATGTGGGAGATAGGGAGTTGTTGGCCATCAAATTAGCTTTTGAGGAATGGCGCCATTGGTTAGAGGGAGCCAGACACCCTATTACCGTGTTTACAGACCATAAGAATCTGGCCTACTTGGAATCGGCCAAGCGTCTGAACCCGAGACAGGCCAGATGGTCTTTGTTCTTTTCTAGGTTTAATTTTGTTGTTACATTCCGCCCCGGGGTTAAAAATTTGAAGGCGGATGTCCTGTCACGTTGTTTTCCGGGAGGGGGGAACTTTGAAGACCCGGGTCCCATTTTGGCTGAAGGGGTGGTCATCTCTGCTCTTTATCCTGATTTGGAGGCAGAAGTTCAGGCAGCCCAGGCAGAGGCTCCTGATCTTTGTCCTCCTGGGAGGTTGTTTGTGCCTCTCGCTTTTCGACACAAGGTTTTTAAGGAGCACCACAATACTGTCCTTGCTGGGCACCCGGGGAGTAGAGCCACAGTGGATCTCATTGCTCGGAGATTCTGGTGGCGGGCGTAAGAGGGTTGAGGGTTTTGTGGCAGCCTGCGAGACCTGCGCTCGTGCCAAGGTCCCTCATTCACGGCCATCGGGTTCTCTCCTCCCGTTACCCATTCCTTCCCGTCCTTGGACGCATCTGCCTCGTTCCTCGGGGAAGACTGTGATTCTAGTGGTAGTGGACCGTTTTAGCAAAATGGCGCATTTCATTCCCTTTCCTGGGTTACCCAATGCTAAGATGCTGGCGCAAGCGTTTGTTGATCACATTGTTAAATTGCATGGCATTCCTTCAGACATCGTTTCTGATAGGGGCACGCAATTTGTTTCCAGATTCTGGAAGGCCTTCTGTTCTCGCTTGGGAGTTCGGTTGTCATTCTCTTCTGCTTTTCACCCGCAGTCGAATGGTCAGACCGAACGCGTTAATCAGAATCTGGAGTCATATCTGCGCTGTTTTGTGGCGGAGAATCAGGAGGATTGGTGTTCTTTTTTGTCCCTTGCTGAGTTTGCTTTAAATAACCGTTGCCAGGAGTCCTCTGATAAGTCACCATTTTTGGTGCATATGGGTTTCATCCGCAGTTTGGGACATTCTCTGGAGGGGGTCTTCTGGTTTACCTGATGAGGAGAGATTTTCCTCGTCTTTGTCATTTATTTGGCAAAAGATTCAGGGTAATCTGAAAAGGATGAGTGAGAGATATAAGCGTGTGGCGGATAAGAGACATGTGCCTGGTCCGGACCTGAATGTGGGTGATCTGGTGTGGTTGTCTACAAAGAATATCAAACTGAAGGTTCCCTCCTGGAAGTTAGGTCCTAAGTTTACTGGGCCTTACAAGATCTTGTCCGTCATCAATCCCGTTGCCTTCCGTCTTGATCTTCCTCAGACTTGGAAGATCCATAATGTTTTTCACAGGTCCCTATTAAAACCTTATGTCCAACCCACTGTACCCTCCTCTTTGCCTCCTCCTCCGATTGTTGTTGATGGTAATCTTGAATTTCAGGTCTCTAGGATTGTGGATTCTCGCATTATCCGCGGTTCTCTCCAGTATCTCGTTCATTGGGAGGGTTATGGTCCTGAGGAGAGGATGTGGGTCCCAGTGGCGGACATTTAGGCCACTCGTCTCATCAGGGCTTTCCATAGGTCTCATCCTGAGAAGGTGGGCTCTGAGTGTCGGGAGTCCACCCGTAGAGGGAGGGGTACTGTCACCGCCAGTTCTGTGAGAACGTCTGGCAGACGTTCTTCTCTACCTCTTGCATGACGTTCTTTGTTTTGGTTTCACTTTGTCATCTCCTTTCCTTCTCCCAGGTGTCACCTATTTAGACTAATTGTCTCCCTTTATATTCCCTCCCATACTGCCTCACTTTGCGGTTTATACTACTTCCTGGATGAGGTGTTCACTGCTGGAGGCTGCTGCTGTTTCCTCAGATAAGTCTTTTTCCTTTATTTGTGTTTCCTTGCTGGCTTGATTCTAGGTGACCCTGACTCCGTCCATATTAAGTGCAGGGAGCCGGTGGTCGTGTCCCTTCATTTTTATAGGGTCTTCAGGTGTCACACAGTATTAGGTACATGGGCATGCAATCGTCTACCATAGAGACCCTTGCATGGGCATAGCAGTCAGGGAGAGCTCTAGGGGTTTTATAGGGCTCACCCATATGCTCCTTAGTTTGGGATTAAGCCAGTCGGATGTTTATTTATAGTTCCAGCTTTCTGCAACATCATCAGTGACAAAAGTGCTTAAATAACTTAAAGTGAGAGTACAGATACTGAAGAGAGAAATATATCCACCATTTTATGTTGAACAGTTGAACCACCATCTTATGCATACTGCTATTTTGTGATATTTTTTCAACATGTGTTATGTACATGGACTATCTGCTGCGGAGGTGGCAGTGTTATATATGAAGAAAAGTTGAAGTTAATAAAGAAGTTATTTCAAGCATTTGGTGTGCTATTTAAACCTACTGTTTCCATAGAACGGCGCTAGAGGAATTACAGAGTAATAGACAGTCTGGTTAGACTAAAAAGTTAGAGATATAAAAATTCTTCTAATGCCACAGGGCTAAAAGCACTTCATAGTGCTGCACCTGCCACAGTGGAAATATTACCCTCAGAGGGCAAAGTGATAGCGCTCAACTTGCACAGTAAAGAGTGAATTAGAGCAGCGGAGCTCCAGCATATACCGCCGCTCAGCAACTGTTCCCTGAGTGAGCAAGCAAAGACACCTCAGCGGAGCTACCATAGAGGCCATAGAACGTGTGCATTAGTCAAACTGCAGCCGACTCTTACAGTGGCAGAAGGGCAAAGGCAAAATAGTCAGAGAAAGAGCGCCAACCCTCCTGCGATCCCTAGAGAGAGAAAGAGACGCATGGTGGGAGGCCAAAGTCCAGAGCTAGAGTGCCCGCACCGCTATCCAGGGAGAGACCACGTACTGCAGCCAGCTAGTTTCCTGCCACTAGGCCCAAAGCCTCCAAACCAGAGCATCGCAAGTCTGCACAGAGCATTGCAAGACAGCGCAGAGCATCACATCATATTAAGAAAAGACACGTCTCCTTTAAGACTGACATTTGTTCCTGGTCTTCAGAATAAGGTCAGAGCTTTCCTTTTATTACTTATCATTGCATATAGGCTTTGGCATAAAGAGACATGTGTTTTTGTGTTCAGAAATAAGAGACTTTAAAGTAAAAACAAAGGACAGTTTGTAGTATATGGACTCTAAAGTATTTAAAGTGAAAGTCATTTATTTCTGCATTTTGTCAGTATTGCATTTAAAGTGAAAGTCATTTATTTGTGCATTTGTCAATAATGCATTTAAAGTGAAAGGTCCTTCAATATTCGTATTGATTGTTATAGCATTTAAAGTTAAATGTCTGAGCCTAGTATTACCATGCCACTGTTAGAGGATGCAAAGATAGATAGAGTAGAAGTTGAAGAGCAAGGGAACCTGTCTGAGTTAGAAGACTCAGCATTAGTCTTGCCTCAAACAAATATAGCCCAAGCAGATGAACTAAGACGTTCATCACGTGCCAGAAAACCGACCTCAAAGATGCTGAAAAATGTGGAGCAAGAAGCAGCATTAAAAGAGAAAAAGTTCACCAGAATGTATGATAAGTGGAAATTATACATTAAAGACATTTGTAAAAAGCTAAAGCAAGAAAGTATAAAAGGGAACTTGAGTGATATGATAGAGACGGTAGAAGAATCTCAATCAGAGCTTATGGCAGCATATGTTAACCTGCGGTTGTTTACGACACCTTCCCAGGATATTGTAAGGAACATGGACACACGTATTGCAGTCACTAAAGATTTAGTAAAGCTCATTATTGAACTTTCAGCTGCAGCTAATTATGATGAAGTTAAAGCAAGAAGTAGAATGAATGAGCTTTTTATGAGAGACTATGCTAGGTCCTTACGCGGAACCACAATCTCAAGTGTGAATTTCTTCGCTAGCAGAAGTGCCACACATATATCAGAGTCCTCAAATACTTCAGCCAAAAGAAAGGAATTAGCTGAACAACTTGCTGTCAAGAGAGCAGAAATTTAAATGGAAGCTGCCATAGAGGCACAGCGCTGTCAAATGGAAGCACAGCGCCATCAAATGGAAGCTGAAATGGAGGCACAGCGCCATCAAATGGAAGCTGAATTGAAAAGTCTGGAAAGGCAAAAATAAGTTAAGATCATAGAAGCCAGATTCAGAGTACACGAAGAGGATATGAATCAGAGTAGTCATAGGTTCAAATCTGTACTAAGCAGACTCCTACTTTCCTACATACTTCCAGGAGAATGGAAGGAAATCTCCAGCACTTAGTGAGGAAATAAGTCATTATCCTTTCATCCCTGCTCAGAAAGACAAAGAGAGGCCTAGTCCAGTGTTAGGAAAAACGTGTGTGGATTTACCCTCTACCTCTACCGGAAAAGAAGAAGAAAGAGACTCAGGAGAATGTTACAACCATTGTCCCAGCAAGACCACAGAACAGTCCTAGCTAGACTTCCCGTTCCGGAACCTACTGTATTTTCTGGAGATGTACTGAAGTTCATAGAGTGGAAGGCAAGTTTTGAAATAATCATTGAGTATCATTGCTTCAGTCCAGTCGACAAATTATTCTACCTTCAGAGATATGTTGGTGGGGAAGAAAATAAAGTTCTTGAACTTAACTTCTATAGAAAGGACGAAGAAGCCTACAAGCAAGCTTGGGAAACATTTAATGCAAGATATGGTCATCCTTTCTTAGTACAAAGAGCTTTTAGAGAGAAATTGAATAACTGGCCTAAAATAGGTCCTAAAGAACACTTCAGACTCCAAGAAGTATGGGGACTTCCTGCAAGAATGCAGCAATGCCATCCCACATGTTCAAGGTCTAGAAGTACTGAACGACTATCTAGAAAACCACAGGATGCTAGCCAAGCTACCTGAAGAAGTGGCTTCTAGATGGAATCGGTATGTGACTGAATAGTTAGATCTAGGCAAGAACTTCCCAAGTTTTAAAGAGTTCTCTGAGTTCGTCAATAAGGAAGCACGCATAGCATGTAATCCAGTAACATAATCTCACGTCTTAAAATCCTTAGAAGAAAGGCCTGCAAGAGAGATAAGATGTGCAAGAGCAACTAGCTTTGCAACCAACACAACAGCTAAAGGTCCAGATACCTACGAGAGCAAGTTTAAAGTCGCTACTGGGATCAGTAGAGAGATAGAACCAACAAATCTTCAGACTACCTTCAAATTTATGTTTTGTGGAGAGAACCACTCCATACACAAGTGCAAACAATTGAAGGAGAAGTCCCCAGATGAAAAGAAAAGGTTTGCACTTGAGAAACAACTGTGTTTCGATTGTTTAAAAATAGGCCATGTTACTAAGGAGTGTAAGAAAAAGGCCACATGCAGCATTTGCAAAGGACGCATCCTACACCACTACATGAAGAACGTCCAAAAAAAGATAAATACCTAAAGATACTGAAGAAGGAAAGAAAGTATCAGTATTCTTTTGCAGAATGAGGGAAAGAGAAAGCAACGGCACATCAATGGCTGTACCAGTTTGCATTTCAAATCCTAAAAGGAGGAACAAGAAGGTATACGCCTGTATGTTACTGGATGCCTAGAGTGACATCACCTTCATTGATCAAGAAATCTGCAAGAAATTACAAGTGGCTACAGAACCAGTGAAGCTCAAACTCACCACAATCGCGGGGAGAGACACAGTAGTGAACAGTCAAAGGACTGAGAGTTAGAGGACTTCATTCAAACTTCACATTAGATATACCTCCAGCTTATACAAAAGACGATATACCTCTAGAACGATATCGCATACCTACCTGTGAAACAGCCAATAAATGGGAACACCTATCTGTCATATCTCATGAAATGTCCCCGCTGAAGGAGTTTGGTGTTGGCCCTGTTGATAGGCTACGATTGTCCCGAAGCCTTCGTACCACGAAAGGTAATCACAAGAGTAAAGGGTGAACCCTACGCTGTTCAAACTGATCTAGGATGGGGTGTTGTTGGAGGAAAACAGCAGATCGCAAACTTAAGACAGGTGACAGGATTGTGTCATCGAATATCTGTCCAAGAGTTACCAACTGTAAGTCCAGCAAAAGTAATCAAGATCCTTGAATCTGACTTTGCAGACATAAGTTCTAAAGAAAAGAGTGTATCCCAAGAAAACATAAAGTTCGTACACACTCTAGAAGAAATTATTCAGCAGAATCACTAAGGCCATCTTGAAATGCCCTTACCCTTACCTTAATGACCTGGTCTGCCAAATAACAGAAATCTTTCCCTAGCAAGATTGAAATGTTTGAAGAAAAGGATGGGAAGAGATACCAAACTCAAGAATGATTATTTGAAATTCATGGAAGGCATCCTCAAAGAAGGACATGCATAGAAAGTTAATAACCAACCTAAAGAAGAAGTGTGGTACATCCCACATCAAGGTGTTTACCACTCAAAGAAATCAGATAAGATTAGAGTAGTATTTGATTGCTCAGCAAAGTACGATGGTGTTGCATTGAACGATCATCTACTAAAAAAGGATTGCCCATCAGCAGCAAATTTTCTTAATTTTTTTTTTTATGTAGATGATAGTCTCATAAGTCTAGAGTCCACAGAATCTACAATCAAACTAGTGAAAGAATGCCAAGAGTTATGCGAAAGAGGAAACATGTGCCTTCATAAATTCATCTCGAACAACAGAGAGGTACTGGAATCCATCATATAGGGACGTGCATCATCAATGAAGAATGTAGATCTCAATTATGATCATCTTCCAGTTCAAAACGTACTTGGATTGGGATGGAATATAGAGAATGACAAGTTCTTCTTTGAAGTATCTATTGAAGAGAAAGTTGCAACTAGATGTACCATTCTTTCTGCAGTGGCTTCTATATATGATCCATTAGGATTTTTGGCCCCAGTAATCCTCAAAGCAAGAGAAATACTGCAAGAATTATGCAGACAGAAGTTAGGATGGGATGAACCCATACCTGAAAATTTGAGGCCAAGGTGGGAGAGTTGGATAAGAGACTTGCAAAACTTGAGAGAAGTTCGGATACCTAGATGTTTTGTACCTCATGATTTCGGAAAGTACAAGAAAATATAACTACATCATTTTTCAGATGCCAGTAGTTATGGTTATGGTCAGTGCTCCTACATAAGAGTAATAGGAGAAGAAAACATACACTGTGCCTTGGTTATAGGGAAGGCCAAAGTTGCACCTACCAGTATTAAGACAATACCAAGACTTGAACTGACATCAGCTGTTGTTTCAGCATCAGTAAGCAAGTTTCTGAGAGAAGAATTGGAATTAAAAATAGATGAAGAATATTTTTGGAAAGACTCACAAGTTGTCCTAGGATACATAAACAAACAGAGTTGAGAAAATTTGGGAAATAGCAAATCCGGAACATTGGCATTACATTGAGACAAAGCATAACCCAGCAGATCATGCTTCAAGAGGCCTGAATGTAATAGAATTGAAAAATTCTAATTGGTTCACAGGACCAGAGTTCCTTTAGGGAAAAAGGAAATCACCCCCAGTAAAGGTTACACAGAATTGTCTATGGGTGACCCAGAATTAAAAGTCGTACAAACATTGAGCATTGCTGCCAAGTGTCAAGATGACATACTTGAAAGACTAGACAGATGTTCAAAATGGAATACGGTCATAAATGTAGTGAGAAAGAAGGAATTGTTGAATGTAGAAGAAAGAATGAAACCTGAAAAAACAGTCATAAGACTCATTCAACAGAGATTCTACAGTGAAGAGTTAGAGACTTAGTCAAGAACCTAAAAGGCTTCCAAACAACCACCTATTGTACAAGCTTAATCTTGTTCTGCAGGATGGTATACTGAAGGTGGGAGGGAGACTGGAAAATGCATTGTTACCTAGCAAAGTGAAGTGTCCAGCGATTCTACCCAAACACTCTACCTTCACAAGATTGATTATTGATCACTACCACAACAAATACTTGCATCAAGCAAGAAGCTTTACCCAAAGCTGTTTGAGAGAAGGTGGTTACTGGATAGTGAAAGGGAGCAAAGTTATAGCAAAGTATATAAGTAAATGTCTAGTCTGCAGAAAGGCATGTAGACCTCCCGAAGAACAAAGAATGGCAGATTTACCGGCAGATCGTGTAAACCCATCACCACTATTTCTTTATAGCGGAATGGATTGTTTTGGCCCATTCATCACCAAACAAAACTGCAAGGAGTACAAAAGATATGGACTTATATTTACATGTCTAAGCTCCAGAGCATTCACCTGGAAATGTTAGAAGATATGTCAACTGATGCATTCATCAATGCCTTGAGATGTTTCATAGCCATTAGAGGTACTATAAGAGAGCTTAAATCTGACCAAGGATCTAATTTTGTCAGAGCGAAGAATGAATTGAAGAAAGCTCTAAAAGAGATCGATAAAGAAAAAGTAACTGAGTATTTGTTAGAGAAACAGTGTGATTTTCATATAAATGCTCCACATACAAGCCATACAGGAGGAGTGTCACAGCCACTATCTCTGGCTGGGACCTTCCGTCATTGCTTGTTCGGCGCTCCTCGCTGAAGTTCTGTTTCTGTGTGCTATTTGTGGTTCTGTATGGGTTAACTCCCCTGTGTTCCTATTAGGAGTTAATCATCTGTCTGCTCCATGGGTGTGGTCTCTCTGCTGCACCCATGGAACCTGTATATAAGGCTGAGGTTTCCTCAGTTCTGTGTCAGCTCTCCTGGTGTGTGTTGTCTTGTCCTGCTCCTGGTTTGTACTCTCTCTCCCATGCTCCTGACCCATGGGATCCGTGTCTGTCTGTCTGTGCTCTGTGGGTTTCCCTACTTGTTCATTAACGTCGTCTGTCTGTTATCTGTTCTGCCTGTTATGTTTTAGTTACTTTGTGTTTATTCTGATGTCTGTGTTCAGCAAGCCTTTGTAGCAGAGTGGCATGACAAGGCCATGCAGTTTACTACTGGTGGAGCAAGTCCTTCTCTGCTCATTGCCACTCCTGCTCCCTTGCGTGAACTCCTGCTCGTATTATTAGTTCCCCTGTTTTGTATTCATATGTCTGTGTTCAGCAAGCCTTTGCAGCAGAGTGGCATGACAAGGCCATGCAGTTTACTACTGGTGGAGCAAGTCCTTCTCTGCTCATTGCCACTCCTGCTCCCTTGCATGAACTCCTGCTTGTGTTATTATTTGCCCTGTTTTGTATTTACCTGTATGTTATGTATGCCTATGTGCCGTCGGTACCTTCTGGTACCTGTTGTCCATTCGCTCCTGCTGTCACTGTCTAGGTCACGCTCCAGAGTGGACCCTGGCAACTTCCTGCGGCTAAGTCTAACCCTACCATCTAGGGCTCTAGTGAAAACCAGGAGTTGCTTAGTTACGCCCCTCTGGAGTATTACTAGACAGTGGCGCAGTGGGGGTTTTCTCCCACTGTGCTGACGGTACATAGAGCTCATGTTTTATCTGTGCTGCTTTCCATGTTTCTGTTTGTGCAATAAACTCTTATGTGTCTGTACCTGATTTCCGTTTGTTTATTGCATGACGACGCGGTGGTCTCTCCTGGGATCTCCAACTCGTGACAAGGAGTTTGGGAAAGACCAATCAGAACTGTAAGAAATGTGTTAAGTTCAGTGTTGAAAAAGAACACCAGAAGAATAGATGATGCTTCACTTAGGACCCTATTCTATGAAGTAATGTCTATTGTTAACAGTCGTCCACTTACAGTTGATAACATCAACGATCCAACAAGTTTGGACCCTTTAACTCCCAACCATCTACTTCACCTTAAGTCTGATTAAATACAGCCACCACCTGGCAAGTTCACCAAAGTGGATTTATATGCTAAAAGGAGATGGCAAAGAATTCAATATCTATCAGATCAGTTTTGGAATAGATGGAGGAAAGAGTACTTAGCCAATCTTATGCTAAGAAGTAAATGGCAAACACCCAGAAGAAATTTCCAAATTGGTGACATAGTGTTAGTGAAAGAAGAAGATTTACCTAGAAGTCAATGGAGTCACTACTCCACTCAAGTTGGAACGTCCTATACAGAAGTTAGTTGTTCTATTTGAGAGTGATAAAAGACACTTGGAAGTTGAGAACCCGATAGAAAATTCCTCAAATTCATGTTCAAGTCCTACCACTGAGAACATAGAATTATAGGTAATTTTGGTGGGAGTGTAGCTGGTCAGCTAAGACCTGTCCTATGTTGCTAATATAGCTTGTGTGTTTATACAGTTAGACCTGCCAATAACCTTAATACAGTTCATATGTTTGTGTGTTAAAGACAAAAGCAGAGTTATTTACAGTGACTTCATGTTTCTGATGTCATATAACTGTTATGTATATTGGGTTTACAGAAGCAGAAAAGATAATATGCCTTTAAGATTCATTATATGGATGTGAGGTAAGCTCAATGACACAGCAAAAACAACAGAAAGCATAGAGTTAAACTGTTGTTGCTGGGCAGGAGTCTTGACCAATCACAGCCAGCCTCACACACAGCATGAGTTTTGACCAATCACAGCCAGCCTCACACACAGCCTGTGTGGGAAATTCCCCTAGCAGGAGCTTCTAGAATCATTACACCAGAGGATAGAAGCTGAGCAGACATTCACTCCACTAAGAGCTGTGTTTTATGGAAAAGAGAGGCCAAAATAGGTATTTAAAACAGTTATACAATGTTCCTACTGTTAAAATTGCGACCAAATTCAGCAAGTAGAACTATTAGTTAGACCTCAGATATACCTCTCAGCGAGATCATAAAGTGCTTAAATAACTTAAAGTGAGAGTACAGATACTGAAGAGAGAAATATATCCACCATTTTATGTTAAATGACAAGATTGAACAATTGAACCACCATCTTATGCATACTGCCATTTTGTGATATCTTTTCAACATGTGTTATGTACATGGACTATCTGCTGCGGAGGCGGCAGTGTTATATATGAAGAAAAGTTGAAGTTAATAAAGAAGTTATTCCATTTGGTGTGCTCTTTAAACCTACTGTTTCCATAGAACGGCGCTAGAGGAATTACATTAGTAATAGACAGTCTGGTTAGAGATATCAAAATTCTTCTAATGCCACAGCGCAAAAGGCACTTCATAGTGCTGCGCCTGCCCCACCCAGTCCGGCCATTACTTTTGTGTAGTAAATGTATGCTGCAAATATCAAAATGTCATTGATATGGTAGTGATTTCTTCTTAAGTATTTTCTCATTGATATTAAAGGTAGCTTGTCATATTAAACAAGCAGTTCTGCAGGCAGCATGTTATAGAGCAGGAAGAGCTGAGCAGATTGATATATAGTTTTATGGGAAAATATTCAGTGTAACCTATATTTTATTCATTTAAATCTATGCTCATTCTAGGCCTAAGAGTCCAGTGGGCGGGCCTAATCAGCTATTTCTATATACACACACTCATCTGTCAATAACAAGTTGGACAACCCACTGGATTCCTAAGCATAGAAAGACCAGGGATTTAAAGAGTAACTACAATTTTTTTAAATTTCTGATATGTCAAAGGGACATTTCAGAAGTGTTGATCGGCGGGGGTTCCAGCTCTGAGACCCCCACCGATTGCTAGAACGAGTGGTCAGAAGCTCACAGTCGAGTACAGAGTCTCCTTGCTGCTGAGAGCAAGACTATAGACAAACTTAATAGAAAGTCTAAGAGTTTGTCTACAGTCTCGCGCTCAGCAGCAAGGAGAAGCTGTGCTCGACTGAGTGCTTCTGACCCCTCGTTCTAGCGATTGGTGGGGGTCTCAGAGCTGAGACCCCCGCCGATCAACACTTTTGATATGTCCCTATGACATATCAAAAAAAAAAAAAAGTGTAATTACTCTTTAAATGAATACCACTTATACCAAGTATTTCCTACATTTCCTACAATACTATATATAAATCGATTCATCTCCTCCTGCTCTTCAACATGCTGCCTGCAGATAGGACTTCATGTATAGCATTCCTTTACACATTTTTTCTATGATTTGTTGATCTTATGTACACGTTTATCCGAAGCTCTTCAGATAAACACCCCCTTCCCCAGAAGATACAAATAAAAAATTCTACTTGTCTCTCCTACAAATTACATAATGAGCGGTGCTTACTGGACCTTTGATTGAAAGGGTTAATGGGTCAAATACCTTTGTCATATTTCTCACCTTTGCTAACAGCATATGACCTTACCCAGTTTCATAGCGTCTCACTCGGTCTGGGCCTCCACTGCCCTGCAGGCATATCACACTTTGGTTCATTACACACAATGATGAAAGGAGGCAGGTTATGAGGAAAGCGTATAGTAATAGGCAGAGAGCTAGTTTCAAGTTCCATCATCTTCTCTGCTCAATAATGCTGTGGTGAGGTCAGCTCCTAAACACATGCATATACAAGACTATTTTATCTTTGACCCAAAAGCTAATACCTGAAAGGTGCTTACTTCTTTCCATAAATGCCATCAGGGGCAGACTAGGAACTTAAAAACAAAAAGTGGCACCAGGTTGTAGACAGGTCCAAATTGACAAAAAGTGGCACAACAGAAGTAGGAGCGGTCGGCAATATCGTAGTGCAGTACAAAATACCGTCCCAGCAGAACCAGATAACACAGTGCAGCTGCTTCACAGTATACTGCAGCCTGCTTCACAGTATGAAACTGTATCATCGTCCCTAGGATGGCAATACAGTTGAATTCAGGGCACCTGCGGCCTCTGGCCAGGGGCATAAACGCCTGATGCTCCTACATTTAGGCCTATTGCACACAACTGTATGGCTTTTTCAGTGTTTTGCGGTCCGCAAAGAATACAGATGACATCTGTGTACATTCCGGTTTTTGCGGAACGGAACATCTGGCCTCTAATAGAACAGTACTATCCTTGTCCATTATGTAGACAATAATAGGACATGTTCTATCTTTCTAACGGAAAAACGGAAATACTGAAACGGAATGCATACGGAGTACATTCCATTTTTTTTGCGGACCCATTGAAATGAATGGTTCCGTATACGGTCCATATACGGAACACAAAAAAAGGAACAGAAACGGAAAAAAATAACTTTCGTGTGCATGAGGCCTTAGGCTGAAAGCATCAGATCTTTATGTACATGGCTGGAGGCCAAGAGGAGGGCTTGGCGGCCCTGTGGGGTCTATTGCCAGTCCGCACATGACTCCTGTAGAGTCCAATGGAGTGGGCAGTGTGCAAGCATGGACATGTGTCCACTGATCTCTATGGAGACTGTGGCAGTCTACATTCTGTTGAAAGGTGGGGGTCCCCAAGATGTGACCTGCGCTTATCAGGCATTGACGCATTTTTATAGGCCATAAATACATGGGGGAATATTGCTTTGAAGTGACTTTGTATTATACCATCTTATAAAAATAGCAAATTCCTCAGATGATTGTGATAGTAATACAACAGATAACAACTATATTCACACATGCACTTTTTGATGCACTTTTTGAGCCAAAGGCCAAGAGTGGGTGAAACAGTAGAGAGGAAAGACGCAAAACCACATTAATGTATTGCCCGCCAAACCTGAACTCAACGGACAGTCTAATGTGTATGGGTTGCTTCCGACTCTCCCATGACAGATGATGTCATGGTAGAACAAGATCAGGCAAAGTAAATATTTTTTCCCTATCCTTTTGTTCCCCCAAAAGATAAGTTTCCGCTGGAAGTTGAGCCGAAATAAACATATATGTGTATGAGGGAGTCGGGAGAGATAGCTGTCAGCATTCGTTTGACAGCTACTGAATGTGTGTGGCCACCCTTAGGATGAATTCATAGATGGCAGATTTTCTGCAGAAGTTTCTGTGACTGTTCATCCGAGGGGGGATTGCATAAATACATGTTCTTGCTACAGAAATAACACCATTCGGATAAATGCAACTGATTCTAATTAGCAAACATTTTTGCAAGAAATTGACTGCACATATGCCTTTTATCATGTGCACACTTGCTGCAGACATTTCTGTGAATGTGCCATTCATATGAAGCCTTTATAAATCCATTCACATATTGCAGAAACAATTCCATTCAAGTTCATGACACATATTTTCGGTGGCAAATGTGCCATGTGTGAAAACACCCTAATACTATTTATTTCTTTTTTTAACCACTCCTCTCAAAAAAAGTCCTAAAATTGGTAATGTGATTCTAACCCATGGACATTCACATAGCAGAGCCCTGTTCACAGAGCCTGGCCTGCTCTTTTAGAACTGCTGAACAGCAAAAAAAACTCACTGTGGGGCAGATTTACTGATCCTCAAGATGGCGTCAATGTCACGGGGCACCAAAGGCGCACTCGGTCTCCCATCAGCCGCAGACCTGCTGCTTAGCTTCAGGAGCGAGGATCTGTGTTTGGCCTCGTTCCCAGGGTGGCTTTGCTAGCTGGGAGGCTCCCTGCTCCTAGGTCTGCCTTGAGCACCCAGCTGATCACTCGGTGCTCTACTTGTCTATCTGTCGGTCATGTGACACTGGCCGCATCACATGACCTTCAGACCCCACTATAAATACGGGCACCCTGCTGGCCACAGGTTGCCTGTTAATTCTAGGTTCCTGGTTATTTGTTGGACTACTGATTACTCACCTGATCCTGTTCCCTGACGATCCTTTGCCTGCTCCTCCTGTACTGCGCATCCCTCCTGGTATTGTGACCTCGGCTCCCACCTGACTATTCTTTGCGGACTCCTCTGGTACTTCTCTACTCTCCTCGTATTTGACCCCAGCTTCTCCTGACCATTCTTTGCTTAACCCTTTGTACTGCGTAGCTCTCTTGGTTCTGACCCGGTCCGTTCACATTCCATTATTTATCTTGTCTGTCTTCCCAGCACGTATCCTAAGTTAGGGACTGCCGTCTAGTTGTCCCCTGTCATTAGGACTTGCGAGGCAAGTAGGCAGGGCCAGGGGTGAGGGTGGAGTGCAGTGGTCACTATCCTCCCCCCTGTGTGTAGTGTACGTGACTGTCACAGTCAACTTAGACAGGCTGTCTAGACCTGCACCAGATTTATCATAGGAGCTTGGGCTGGATAATAAATCTGGAGCAGGGATAGACACATTTGTCTAGCTCTATACCAACTATTGGTTGACTAAGGCCTCTTTCACACTTGCGTTGTCCGGATCCGGCGTGTACTCCACTTGCCGGAATTACACGCCGGATCCGGAAAAACGCAAGTGTACTGAAAGCATTTGAAGACGGAACCGTCTTCCAAATGCGTTCAGTGTTACTATGGCACCCAGGACGCTATTAAAGTCCTGGTTGCCATAGTAGGAGCGGGGAGCGGGGGAGCGGTATACTTACAGTCCGTGCGGCTCCCGGGGCGCTCCAGAATGACGTCAGAGCGCCCCATGCGCATGGATGACGTGATCCATGTGATCACATGATCCATGCGCTTGGGGCGCCCTGACGTCACTCTGGAGCGCCCGGGGAGCCGCACGGACGGTAAGTACACTGCTCCCCCGCTCCCCGCTACACTTTACCATGGCTGCCAGGACTTTAGCGTCTTGGCAGCCATGGTAACCACTCTGAAAAAGCTAAATGTCGGCTCCGGCAATGCGCCGAAACGACGTTTAGCTTAAGGCCGGATCCGGATCAATGCCTTTCAATGGGCATTAATTCCGGATCCGGCCTTGCGGCAAGTGTTCCGGATTTTTGGCCGGAGCAAAAAGCGCAGCATGCTGCGGTATTTTCTCCGGCCAAAAAACGTTCCGTTCCGGAACTGAAGACATCCTGATGCATCCTGAACGGATTTCTCTCCATTCAGAATGCATTAGGATAATCCTGATCAGGATTCTTCCGGCATAGAGCCCCGACGACGGAACTCTATGCCGGAAGACAAGAACGCAAGTGTGAAAGAGCCCTCAGTTTGAGAAGAATTTTATGCATGAATTGTGGTATAATTTTGGTGCAAAACATCACATGTCCTTTCCCTTGAAGCCACGTCCCTTACTGCTATATCCCTCCACAATTTGAGTGAGTAAAAACAGTTGCAGAGACCATAGGTGTGCCAAATTTTACCAAAATGTTGTCAGTTTGCGCCACTTTTAGACACATTGTCGCTGCAGACACATTAGTAAATCTAGGCCTGCGGGTGTACACAGATCTTCTGTACAGAGTCCACTGGTCCAATACACAAGTATGATTGTGCTTTTCAGGCTGTGGTCATTAGTCTTATTAGTTTGTTACCATTTAGGATCTGTGAAATATGAAGAACAGTCATAGATAACTAAAACCGAGTCATTATGGTGTGCTCCTATATGAACCGTGCAGGAAATGCACAAATTATTTCCCTGCAGGCAAAGGGAACTTACTTTTTTTTTCACCTGATGTGTTTATTCAATGCACAGTCATTCTCCATTCAGCCGACCACCAGAGAATTATTAACTTCTTGTAATGTTTTACTTGAAGTGTCAGGGACCTTACAGGATCAAGCTGTCGGTGATTTTCTTGAATGTTTGCTTTTAAATACAGGTATATACTGTATGTAACAAACACATATGAAGTATCAGAACAAGGCCGAGACAAGGTATTTCGGCACCCTAGACGGAGCAGGCAAATTCCCTAGTAAAGAGATTTAAACACATTTAAAAGAAGAGCAGATACAGTGAATTACAGGTGATGTCTCCACAGATTTGAGTTGTTCACTGTCCTTTTCTTCTCCATCTGGTCCAGATCATTACATGCAGATGCCTTTGGTCAGGGTTGTGCAGCCTCCTCTGTCACATAAGGAGATACCAGTATTACTATATGGCACATGGTAGATGGGGACTGTTACAGATTTTGCAAATCAACCCCCAAATTTTATACAGAACCCAGATCAGACCCCAAGTTTAAGCAGTGCCCATATCAGCCCCCAAATTTATACAGACCATTGTTTCATCCTGCTACTACTCTCAATACTGTGCTCCCTCATGCCCACAAACACTACACTGTCAGAAAGTCAGAAATAACAATGCCCTACAGATCACAGGACATCCCATTGTAATAGTGCTCCTAGACTGTCCTCATTAGTAATGGTGCTCCCAATAGTGATAATACTCCCCAAGTAATGCCCTCCATATTGTGCCTAATAAGAATAGTGCACCCACAGTTGTAATAATGCTACCAATATTTGAAATGCCCTGCTGCAGTGCCCTCTGTAGCTTTAAGGCCCCTTGCAAAATGCTCCCTCCATAGTTCCAGTATATGATGCTCCTCCACCTTCCATAGTGCCAGTATATATATATATATGCCCCCACTGTGCCAGTTTATAATGCCCCCCATAGAACCAGTATATAATGTTCCTCCATCCCTCCATTTACTGCTGCAACGATCGGACACCCTAGGGGTGATGTGCGTGAGCGTACTACTGATAAGGTGCCGATAGTAGTACTCACAGTTAAGTTGTCCCTTGGGGCCGGCGTGCAGTGGATGGGAAGACAGCAAAAAATCTTCAGGGGCACTCTCGGTTACAGGGAACACCAGCCAGATGGAAGTTGAGGTGCCCTTGATGGTGGTGATGTTTAGGGTGCTTGTGGCAGCTGGGCCCCTGGTTCGTGACGCCAGCACCATTAGGTGCAAATGTTGGTGGTAGTAGTAATGATGATATAGAATAAGGAGACTAGAGCTTTCAACAAACTCCCAGTACTTTACTGAACCTGATCCACAGGTCATCAATGTATGCAAAAGTCATTTACATCAAGGCAGCTTTTACAGTGATTCACATTAGTTCCCAGAAGTTTCATAAGAAATAGTCCTCTATGACAATCAGTCTTTCTCTCTTTTGTTTCTCCAGGCTGGAGGGATGAACTATCTCTGCTGTCCAGCATAATCCTATACTGCAGTATCCTCTTCTAGGATACCGCAGTATAGGATTATACTGCAGTATCCTCTTCTAGGAATACTATACTCTGACAAATGGCCTTTTTGTCTTTAATTATGGTGGATAGCTTGTAGCTTGAGATCTCTCCATTTAATGCAAAGGAGTCTGGAGTCTGATAAATGACAGTTACCTTCCTTTGTCAATATCCTCATCCCCTCTCTCGGTAGCCTGGAGATACTGTGATCTTTTCCCTTCTCTGGGCTGGTACATGAAACTAAGTATGGAGTTTAGATAACTCTCCACAATGGCTGCTGAGGTTCCGCTTGTCCTCAACATCACCCATTGACCTTCTTCTTCCTGCCCTGTGCACTGAGTGAGGGCCGGAGTCAGCCCTGGGAGGCTTGTCAGAACCTCCCCCTCCTTATGCAACTTTATGAACACATTTACAAGTACAGTTTACATGAAACACAATTACAACATTAAGTAGTGTGTTTCAGGACACTGCACTGCCAGTATATAATGCTCTTCCACCCCTTTCTGTAGTGCCATTATATAATGTCCACCCTGTATTGCCAGTATAATGCTCCTCCACCCCCCTCCATAGTGAAAGTGTATATAATGTCCTACTGTACTGCCAGTATATAATGCTATCCCTGTAGTGCCATTATATAATGCTCCCCCCCTGTACAGCCAGTATATAATGCCCTCCCATAGTGCCAGCATACAATGCTCCCCTGTAGTGCAACCCCCTAGCCTAGTACCAATATATAATGCACACCTCCCCTTGTAGTGCAAGGTATATATAACGCTCCCTCCCCTTTCCTTGGTACCCCCAGTACTAGTAGTGTCATTGCTTAGTGTAAAAACAAAAAACACTTACCTGTCTCCTGTTTCCCACTGCTGTCTGCACTGCAGGCCACAGACCTCTTCCGATCTGTGACCTGAGTTGTTGCGTCAAGGCACAGACGGTCTCCATGATATCACCTCTCCTGTGCCGGGTCTCGCGCAATGATGTGATCGCGCTAGATCCAGTGTAGGAGCTCACAGTGACATCATCACCTCTTGTGCTGCTCTACTGAATGGCCGCAGATACAGCCATGATTGTGCCCCCTCTTATGCTGGCGAGCTGGCACCCTAGACGGGCACCTAACCAGCCTCCCTATATCAGAATATCAAGTCCATGCACATTAACTCCTTTAATGATCAAGCCTACTTTTGCCAAAATAATTTAGTTCATTTTGGCATCGGGGCACCATTTTTCAACTACATATGTCTCTAAGGTTAACTTTAATGATTTTATGAGTGATATGCAAAAAATATATATATTTTTCCATTATAAATTTACTCTGTTGCTCTCACATTTTTTAGTAGAACCATTTTGGATGATTTGGGATGCTCATTTAAATTATTGATTAAAGGGGTTGTGTGAGATTTTGATATTGATGGTCTGTCCTCTGGATAGGTCATCAATATCTGATCAGTGAGGGTCCGACTCCTGGCATCGCCACTGATCAGCTGTTTGAAGATGCTGTGATGCTCCAGTAAGAGCTGCAGCCTCCTCACCGCATACCAAGCACAGCACCATACACTGTATAGTGGCTATGTCTGGTATTGCATTCACCTGGGCCTGAGCTGTACCTCACACGCACCTGAGCTGCCAGCCTGCAGAAAATCTACCAGAGCAACTGAAGCAATGGATGGTGAGATCTCTGGTTCCATGTGAGGTACAGATGTAGCCAAGCTAAACTTGATGGTTAACATGTCAAGTAAACAATGGCAAGAAAATGCCAATTTACTTTTTCAATGGCTTTTGTCATGAGATAACACTGTTACGTGTTGTCAGAGTCAATTTTAGCTCGGCTACATATGTATATTACTGGTTCTAGCTTTGTTAGAAAGAGATTGTTATGTACTATATGATGTCGGATTTTCCTTTTTTACATCAGTTATGACATACCCTCGTTAAACTTTCATACCAAGTCATACCGTGCTAGCTATCTATGCAAATTATATATATATATATATATATATATATATATACACAGTACAGACCAAAAGTTTGGACACACCTTCTCATTCAAAGAGTATTCTTTATTTTCCTGACTATGAAGGCATCAAAACTATGAATTAACACATGTGGAATTATATACATAACAAACAAGTGTGAAACAACTGAAAATATGTCATATTCTAGGTTCTTCAAAGTAGCCACCTTTTGCTTTGATTACTGCTTTGCACACTCTTGGCATTCTCTTGATGAGCTTCAAGAGGTAGTCCCCTGAAATGGTCTTCCAACAGTCTTGAAGGAGTTCCCAGAGATGCGTAGCACTTGTTGGCCCTTTTGCCTTCATTCTGCGGTCCAGCTCACCCCAAACCATCTCGATTGGGTTCAGGTCCGGTGACTGTGGAGGCCAGGTCATCTGGCGCAGCACCCCATCACTCTCCTTCATGGTCAAATAGCCCTTACTTTCAAAGTTTTCCCAATTTTTCAGCTGACTGACTGACCTTCATTTCTTAAAGTAATGATGGCCACTCGTTTTTCTTTACTTAGCTGCTTTTTTCTTGCCATAATACAAATTCTAACAGTCTATTCAGTAGGACTATCAGCTGTGTATCCACCCGACTTCTCCTCAACGCAACTGATGGTCCCAACCCCATTTATAAGGCAAGAAATCTCACTTATTAAACCTGACAGGGCACACCTGTGAAGTGAAAACCATTTCAGGGGACTACCTCCTAAAGCTCATCAAGAGAATGCCAAGAGTGTGCAAAGCAGTAATCAAAGCAAAAGGTGGCTACTTTGAAGAACCTAGAATATGACATATTTTCAGTTGTTTCACACTTGTTTGTTATGTATATAATTCCACATGTGTTAATTCATAGTTTTGATGCCTTCAGTGTGAATCTACAATTTTCATAGTCATGAAAATAAAGAAAACTCTTTGAATGAGAAGGTGTGTCCAAACTTTTGGTCTGTACTGTATATATATATATATATATATATATATATATACACACAGTTGCAAGAAAAAGTATGTGAACCCTTTGGAATGATATGAATTTCTGCACAAATTGGTCATAAAATGCAATCTGATCTTCATCTAAGTCACAACAATAGACAATCACAGTCTGCTTAAACTAATAACACACAAAGAATTAAATGTTACCATGTTTTTATTGAACACACCATGTAAACATTCACAGTGCAGGTGGAAAAAGTATGTGAACCCCTAGACTAATGACATCTCCAAGAGCTAATTGGAGTGAGGTGTCAGCCAACTGGAGTCCAATCAATGAGATCAGATTGGAGGTATTGGTTACAGCTGCCCTGCCGTATAAAAAACACACACCCGTTCTGGGTTTGCTTTTCACAAGAAGCATTGCCTGATGTGAATGATGCCTCTCACAAAAAAGCTCTCAGAAGACCTACGATTAATAATTGTTGACTTGCATAAAGCTGGAAAGGGTTATAAAAGTATCTGCAAAAGCCTTGCTGTTCATCGGTCCACACTAAGACAAATTGTCTATAAATGGAGAAAGTTCAGCACTGCTGCTACCCTCCCTAGGAGTGGCCGTCCTGTAAAGATGACTGCAAGAGCACAGAGCAAACTGCTCAATGAGGTGAAGAAGAATCCTAGAGTGTCAGCTAAAGGCTTACAAAAGTCTCTGGCATATGCTAACATCCCTGTTAGCAAATCTACGATACGTAAAACAAGAATGGATTTCATGGGACGATACCACAGAGGAAGCCACTGCTGTCCAAAAAAAACATTGCTGCATGTTTACAGTTTGCACAAGAGCACCTGGATGTTCCACAGCAGTATTGGCAAAATATTCTGTGGACAGATTAAACCAAAGTTGATTTGTTTGGAAGAAACACACAACACTATGTGTGGAGAAAAAGAGGCACAGCACACCAACATCAAAACGTCATCCCAACTGTGAAGTATGGTGGTGGGGGCATCATGGTTTGGGGCTGCTTTGCTGCTTCAGGGCCTGGACGGATTGCTATCATCGAAGGAAAAATGAATTCCCAAGTTTATCAAGACATTTTGCAGGAGAACTTAAGGCTATCTGTCCACCAGCTGAAGCTCAACAAAAGATGGGTGTTGCAACAGGACAACGACCCAAAGCATGGAAGTAAATCAACAACAGAATGGCTTAAACAGAAGAAAATACGCCTTCTGGAGTGGCCCAGTCAGAATCCTGACCTCAACCCGATTGAGATGCTGTGGCATGACCTCAAGAAAGCTATTCACACCAGACATCCCAAGAATATTGCTGAACTGAAACAGTTCTGTAAAGAGGAATGGTCAAGAATTACTCCTGACCATTGTGCACGTCTGATCTGCAACTGCAGGAAACGTTTGGTTGAAGTTGTTGCTGCCAAAGGAGGTTCAACCAGTTATTAAATCCAAGGGTTCACATACTTTTTCCACCTGCACTGTGAATGTTTACATGGTGTGTTCAATAAAAACATGGTAACATTTAATTATTTGAGTGTTATTAGTTTAAGCAGACTGTGATTGTCTATTGTTGTGACTTAGATGAAGATCAGATCACATTTTATGACCAATTTGTGCAGAAATCCATATCATTCCAAAGGGTTCACATACTTTTTCTTGCAACTGTATATACACTCTCACCCATGGTAAACTACAATGGATAGAGAGCACTTAGATATACAATGCTGCACACGCTTCATCCCCCCATCCCATCATAGAGGCATTTAACATATGTCCAGAGGATATCTGCCAATCTGAAAAATGACGGCTGCATTCCCCATCTCTGGCAATCCTTCCTTGCAGCCTTCTCTCATCTGCTCAGGTGATCCGCAGGCAAGAGCATTAAATCTTCTCTGTCTGAGACACCCCAGCGCATCTCCTGCCTCTGGCTCTCCACTTCTCTCTTCAACCTGCTGGATCAGCACAGGAAACAAAGCAGGCATCCAAGACTTTCCACAGATTAACCCTGTGAGCCAACACTTGCTCTTAGTTATTAAAACTGTGGCAATGAAACATTTGTGTGTTATATGGTAAGAATTGCAACAGATCTTTCTATGAATCGTGATACTTTACAACATGCAAAAATGGCTACCCTTTAGAAATGAAAGGGTGCCCCTCCATTCTTCGGCACTACAGAGCTACAGTTTTACTACACCTGAAATCTCTCTGGCACAATGATCATTCCAAATCCTGGGTCCAAATTGAAAATCACATCCTGGGGAAACACGGCTTAAAACCGCTTATTAACCATCACCCCCATATCATTTAGTCTTTCTACTCTTCAGGCTATATCTTCGATCTGGTATCCCCTCTCCACTAAGAAACAGTTATTTAGTTTCTGTCTTCCATAAACATCTGTATCTGTGCTAGAGATGGTGATTTCAAACATTTCTAATTGCTAACTGGATTAGGAAAGGCCTCCTTGTTAATGATATTTTACACAACTGAAGGCTAAATAAATATGACTTCTTTACCTCTATATATACTACAAGAAAATTTAGACTAGGGTAGCACCTCTTTTAGACTGAGCAACGCCCCTTTTCTGCCGGGGCTTCTGAGTAGAGTAGAGTACAAATGTAGCTGGTTCCTACAGTGCCCTGAAAATGTAGGCTTAGGTAAGTCCAAGAGAGGCGGTATATTAGTGTTAAGTACCCGTTTGCGGAAGCCACCTTGACGCTTGGTAGATGGGCCCGACACACGTTTGATCAAAAATGTGCGCTAAGGGCTTTCATTTTTCCATTTATAGTAGGTATAATACCACTTTGATTTAGAATGATCCCCATTTCTCAGCTCTAGTGTTTGTATGTGTAAAGTTGTGCAGCCATTTTTTTTTTATTAACCTTCTTTACCTCTATTTTAGAAGATCAATGGTCCTATGCATTTGAGGCCACTTCGCTAATTTCTCGCTGCACAAATCATTTAGAGAGCTCTCGCAAAATTTGCAGTGTCCTAACTGCAAGTGTTAATGTGATTATATTTTAAGCACTGTAGTACTGTTGCTAGGCAGGGCTGGAACCACCTCTTCCTCTCTGGGAGGAAGTGAGTTAGTCTAGTGTAAGCTGTGGATTTGTAAACAGGAGCAGATCTGTGCAAAATGACAGCATATGTGCCAGTCCTCCAAGGAAGAAGTTACTGGATTCTACAGAGAGTGTAACAGTTCTACAAGTGAGAGTGCAAAGCATTCTGTCTGAGAAGGTAAGTGCCTGCACCCTGGCTACAGACTTCCCTGCATGTGGCAGGATCTAATAGGCTTCAGCTTCCCCATGATGCTGAAGGAACAGCCTAAACACCTGTTTAGAGACTGGAATATTTTGAGTTGATACCAATATAATAAGAGTGAGAAAAATAAGTTGCACCTCTTAATTGAGCCTGGAAATCATTAAGCAGATTATAATAAAGAGTCTTTCAAAACTGCACAATAACTGTAAAAACTGTGCCTGACATATTCAGTGCCTGTGTGAACCAACTGCATAACTGCCTCAGTAAAGAACAGTGAGCTTGTTGCACTAAACTTCTGCCTCCCTATTGTACCACGCTGACACCTGCATCACCAGCCCATCCGCAGGACCTCTGCCTTGCACACACAAAACCACTTACACCAATAGCACCTCCACTACCATCAGGCAGAGGGTCCCAAAGTCCAAGTGTGTCCCAAGGGAAGAAAGGGTGCATCCTCCCCTCGACTGCACATCCCAGGGACCACCAGAGTGACAGCTGTCACTGTGCTTACAACTACTCCCACCCTCTCCACCGCCCCTGCAGCTTGGTACAGATTCTCTATAGGTGGTACATCTACCTTACTAAACTGAGTAAGGCTACTTTCACATCTGCGTTTATGCTATCTGGTTTTGAGATCTGACATATGATTGTACAATTATACGATTATAATAATATGACCGGCTGCATCCGTTCAGAATGGATTCGGTTGTATTATATCGAAAATGAGAGACTGGATCCTGCACTAAAACCATTGTAAGCCAATGGGCATCAGATCAGTTTTTTTTGTGTCCGAAAAAACGGATCTGGCACTATTGACTTACATGGTTTTTGGTGCCGGATCCGGCTTCTTCAGTTTCCCATGCCACACACAGAAACACTGCTTGCAGCGGTTTTGTGTCCGGCAATGGGAACGCAACAAACCATGCATTCTGAACAAATGCATTCTGGTGCACTCTATTCTGTTTTGTTCAGTTTTGTCCCTATTGACAATGAATGGGGAAATGTTGTTCTGCGCTTTAGAGACCCTGTGAGGGATCTCCAAACCTGGACAGCACAAAGCATATGTTTTTTCAGATATTTCAGAACCTTTCTCCAGAGATGCGGAAAGGTGGAGGGATCCTTTCTTTACTCATGGTTTACTCATTGTCCTTTCTGGACAATGTATTATCTCAATCCCTCTACATTCTTTTAGGCTCTCCTTTAATTCTTTTTCAGTATCCCTTCACTGGGAAAAACATTGTGGCACACTGGAAAGATATCTATACCCCTCTCATTTCATAGATTATTAAAGGTATAGGTGAGAACTGTTGGTACAAGTGTATATCTGCCTCTGGTCTGAATCAGAAACCTCTTTTCTATAAGAAATGGGAAATATGGCTGTTGAGCAAATATCAATCCCCTTCTTGGTCGTGTAGACCATTTACTTCTACTACTTTTTCACACCATGTATATACACTTATACACTATATTGTTAATGTCTTTGAAGTATTGCAATACAAATTAAGGGGGTCATTTATCAAACTGGTGTAAAGTAGAACTGGCTCCAAATGAGCTGTCAAAAATGAATGGTGGAATCTGATTGGTTGCGGTGGGAAACTAAGCCAGTTCTACTTTAAACCAGTTTGATAAATGACCCCATAAATGTTTAAAAATAATAAAAGGGTGTGCTCATATGCCTCATTAAGGTATTTTGGCCTCATAAAGGTGGACTTTTGCCGTGCATGACCATGTAAGACAACAACTCCCATCATGCACACATTCTCTGTTGTTCTTCTAACTCCCTTAGAAGTGAATGAAGCATTCTGAGAGTTGTAGTTTCTGAACAGCTGCAATGCCAGAGGTTGCTGATCCCTGATGTAAGACATGATGACCCATTTGAATTAGGGATCGACCGATTATCGGTTTTACCGATATTAATCGGCCGATATTCAGGATTTTGAACGTTATCGGTATCGGCATCTATTTTGCCGATATTCCGATAATGTATTGGGAACACAGATCGCGCTGCTCTCTGCGCTCTCCGTGTTCCCTCAGCAGCACAGGGGAGAAGGAAGCAGTGTCTCCCCCCCCCCCCCCTGTGCTGCTGCTGCCAATTAGAGGAGAGAGGACAAGAGAAGGGGAGGGGCTGTGGCCACTGCGCCACCAATGAAGATACCTCTCTCATTCATTCATATACAGGAGGCGGGAGCTGGCTGCAGAATCACATAGCCGGCTCCCGACCTCTATGAGCGGTAGCTGCGATCTGAGGTAGTTAACCCCTCAGGTGCCGCGGATCGCAGCTAACCCTCATGGAGGTCGGGAGCCGGCTATGTGATTCTGCAGCCAGCTCCCGCCTCCTGTATATGAATGAATGAGAGAATTATCTTCATTGGTGGCGCAGTGCGCCCCCCCAAACCCCAGTATTAAAACATTGGTGGCGCAGTGCGCTCCCCCACCACCCAAGCCCAGTATTAAAGACATTGGTGGCACAGTGCGCCCAATCCCCCCCAACACCAGTATTAAAGACATTGATGGCGCAGTGTGCCCCCCCACCCAAGCCCCCCAGTATTAATCATTGGTGGCAGTGGCCACAGGGTCCCCTCTCCCCTCCTCCTCAGTGGAAGTTCTGATCGGAGCCCCAGCAGTGTAAGCCTGGGTCTCCGATCGGTTACCATGGCAGCCAGGACGCTACTGAAGCCCTGGCTGCTATGGTAAGCTCCATGCTGCTGTGTGCACAAAGCACAGAGCAGCAGGGAGAGTGTGAAGTCCTATTCACCCTGATAGAGATCTATCAGTGTGAATAGGACAAGGGTTCTAGTCCCTAAGGGGGCTAATAGTAAAATAAAAAAATAAAATAAAAAAACAACACACCAAAATATTAATTATAAATTAAAAAGAAAGATTTACAAGAAAAAAAAACCTACACTTAACAATAAACATATTCATTTTCAGCAGATTTGTGTAGGAATTTATATTTTTTTTTAAATGAAAATTCACAGCATATCAGTATAAATTAACGGCTATCGGCCTGAAAGTTCATAGATTATCGGTATCGGCCCTAAAAAATCAATATCGGTCGATCCCTAATTTGAATGCTCTCTGCAGCAAATACTGCATGTTGGTACATGCAGCTGATTGCTGGTCTGGTTACCTTTTGAGAAATGGAATGTAGTTGGCAAAACCATTTTTAAGGAGTTGCATCTCAGCAAATGGAGCTGGGGATTATGTCAGGATAAATGGTGTTCTCAATGCTGAGAAACGCATGCAGATACTTATCCATCGTGAAATACAATTGGGGAGAACAAGGAAGGGATGTTATGGTCATCACAGAGCCCTGATCTTAACATTATCAATTCTGTCTAGGATTAAATGAAGAGGCAGAATAATTTGAACAAGCCTACATCCATAGAAGATCTTTGGTTAGTTCTCCAAGTTGTTTGGATATTCATTCACTTTGCCTTTTTTTAATTGATAAAAATAAACTATTAACAAGTTTTTGAAAGCATTCTTACTTTGCAGCATTTTTTCCACACCTGACTAAACCTTTTTGCACACTACGGTATGTAAATATGACCACAGTACATGGTGTGGACGTGTGGTCAGTTCCAGGCTTACATGGACCCTCTTATATCTTAAGGGTATCTTAGACTGATAGATTTTCTGCCAGATAATCGCTAACGAGCGTTCCTATGAACGATCGTTAGCAGTTATCTGGCAGTCTAATACTGCCTCTAAATGCCTGATGAATGAGCAAACACTGTCAGACCCCCACCAATCAGATAAATATGACCAATGCAGAAGATAGGTATAAAAGTCTCAGAAAACCCCTTTAACCTCTTGTCTACTGATCTCATCTGTACTCTCCATGTAATGACCGGCGTCACGCACAGGGAGGGAAAAGGGAAAGCCCTGCCCAAGGGAGAGGGAAAGGTGGTGACCCCTGACTCACCTTGCGGCTGGCACCTGACTGCCCTGACGTCCCTAGACGGGTTCCTCACCCGTGCGGCGATCACGTGCCTAAACCCTGGCTTTCCCTAAAATGAGCCCTAGATAGTGAACGGGCCGGTGGGATCGCTAGTCCGCACCACTGACACTAAGAGGGAAACACCAGGGAGAGGGCAGACAATACAGACAAACACATACACCCAGGTGGGCGACCACAGCAGACCACAAAGGTCCAACAGGGATCCGGAGGGTAGCGTTCTGGACCAACAACCAGAGAACGCAGCAACACAGCTCCAGAGGGTCAGAATAGATGTCCAGGCAGGAAGCTCTATATCTGGCAACCAGAGAAGTGTGAGAGGGGAATATAAGGAGGTTGGGAGTGCTGGACAAGGAACAGCTGAGGAGAAGGAGCTACGGATCCCTGAGTGAGCCAAAAAGGGTTGCAAAGCAAACCCAGAAAGCTACCATAAGGAAACAGCCCTATCTTACATAGAGCGCGCAGCCAACCGCTGCGACTTCCTGACCCCGGGTATAACGGAGTCAGGCGTGGTTCTTGACACCCTCGTGACAGTACCCCCCTCTCTACGAGGGGCCTCCGGACACTCAGGACCAGGTCTCTCAGGATGAGAGGCATGAAAAACCCGAACTAGCCTGTCGGCGTTTACCTCAGACGCAGGAACCCACATTCTTTCCTCGGGACCGTAACCTCTCCAATGCACCAGATATTGAAGAGAGCGGCGGACCCGACGAGAATTAACAATTTTGGATATCTGAAACTCTAGATTACCATCCACAACAACAGGAGGGGGTGGCAGCGGTGACGGTTCTAGAGGTGGAACATATTTTTTGAGTAACGACTTATGAAAGACATTATGGATTTTAAAAGTCTGAGGTAACTCCAGGCGAAAAGCCACGGGGTTGATGATGGCTACAATTTTGTAAGGACCAATAAACCTAGGACCCAGTTTCCAAGAGGGAACCTTCAATTTAATATTCCTAGTAGACAACCACACATAGTCATTCACTCCTAGGTCCGGACCTGGCGACCGTCTCTTATCAGCCATGCATTTGTATTTACCTCCCATATTTTTCAAGTTAGCTTGCACCTTCTGCCATACCGATGAAAGAGATGACGAACACCGTTCCTCTTCGGGAACCCCAGAAGACCCCCCCTCTTTGAAAGTACAGAATTGGGGATGAAAACCATATGCACCAAGAAATGGTGACTTGCCAGTGGATTCCTGACGACGATTATTTATGGCAAACTCAGCTAACGGTAAATATGATGACCACAACTCTTGGTTTTCAGACACAAAACATCTTAGATATGTCTCCAGGTTTTGGTTGGTACGCTCAGTCTGTCCATTCGACTGAGGATGGAAAGCTGAGGAAAAGGACAAGTGTACCCCCAAACGGGAACAAAAAGCTTTCCAAAATTTAGAAATAAACTGGGTACCCCGATCTGAAACAACATCGGAGGGGACCCCGTGAAGCTTCACGATTTCACTGACGAATACCTGAGCAAGAGTCTTAGCATTAGGTAGTGCGGGTAACGCAATGAAGTGTACCATTTTGCTAAACCTGTCCACTACTACCAAAATAACTGTTTTACCCGCAGACAAAGGTAAGTCAGTGATAAAATTCATTGACAGATGTGTCCATGGTCTATTGGGAATGACGAGTGGTAATAGAGACCCTGCAGGACGTGTATGTGAAACTTTTGCGCGCGCACAGGTAGAACAAGAAGACACGAAATCCAATACATCCTGACGCAACCTTGGCCACCAAAAACGATGGGACAATAGCTCCAAGGTTGCTTTACTACCCGGGTGCCCAGCAAGTGCCGAATTATGATGTTCCTTTAATAATTCGAAACGCAGGTTCAATGGCACAAACAATTTCTCTGAGGGGCAAGAGACCGGGGCGTCCCCCTGGGCCTCTAACACCTTCCCCTCCAGAACAGAGTGTACCGCAGAAACAACCACTCCTCTTTGAAGAATGGGCACCGGATCACTCACATTACCCCCTCCAGGGAAACAACGAGATGCATCAGCCTTGGTATTCTTTGCCCCAGGACGATAGGTAATCACAAAGTTAAACCTGGTAAAAAATAGCGACCACCTAGCTTGTCTAGGGGTGAGACGCTTAGCTGATTCGAGGTACAGAAGATTTTTGTGGTCCGTAATCACAGTGACGGGGTGGACTGCCCCCTCTAAAAAGTGACACCATTCTTCAAACGCTAGTTTAATAGCCAATAGTTCCCTATTGCCAATATCATAGTTCTTTTCTGCTGCAGATAGTTTTTTAGAAAAGAAAGCACAAGGACGCCATTTGCCAGGAGACGGACCCTGAGACAGCACCGCCCCCACTCCCACCTCTGACGCATCGACTTCAACAATAAAAGGCTGAGAGACATCAGGTTGGACTAGTACAGGTGCCGAGGTAAACCTCTCTTTTAGAGAGGAAAAAGCAACTTTAGCGGCGTCAGACCATTTAGAAAAATCAGTCCCCTTCCTAGTCATGTCAGTAAGGGGTTTTACAATAAGTGAATAATTTTTAATGAATTTCCTATAGAAATTCGCGAAGCCCGAGAACCGTTGCAGTGCTTTGAGGTTCTCAGGAAGATCCCAAACTAAAATTGCCTGGACCTTCCTAGGATCCATACGGAAACCTGAAGCAGATAAAGAATAACCTAGGAATTGTATCTCCTGAACGGCGAAGACACATTTTTCAATTTTAGCATATAATTTATTTGTCCGTAGGACCTGCAGTACTTGTCTGACATGCACCTCATGTGTTCTCAGATCAGACGAATAAATTAAAATATCATCTAGTTATATTACCACAAACCTGCCGATTAGATGTCTAAAAATGTCATTAACGAAATGTTGAAAGACGGCAGGAGCATTGGTCAGACCGAAAGGCATAACTAGATTTTCATAATGCCCCTCAGGGGTGTTAAAAGCTGTCTTCCACTCATCCCCCTCCTTAATACGAATCAGATTGTAGGCCCCCCTAAGATCAAGTTTGGAGAACCACCTAGCACCCGCAATCTGGTTAAACAGGTCAGGAATGAGAGGAAGAGGGTATGGGTCTCGGATGGTTATCCGATTTAATTCGCGAAAATCTAGGCAAGGACGCAGGTCTGATGTGTCCCTTAGCCAAGCTCTCAGAGATATAATCTTTCATGGCTTGTCTCTCTGGACTCGAAAGATTATATAACCTGGTCTTGGGTAATTTTGCGCCGGGAATAAGGTTAACCGGGCAATCATAAGGACGATGAGGTGGTAACTTCTGACAACCCTTTTCAGAAAAAACGTCCTCAAAATACGAAATAAATGTAGGTAGGGTAGTTATGGAGGCGACTAAGCAATTGCTATTTAAGCAATTTTCTCTGCACTGCTCACTCCACTCCAATATCTCCCTGGCCTGACAATCCACCACTGGATTGTGCGCTACCAACCAGGGAAGACCCAGCACTACCGGAGTGGGAAGCCCCTCCAGAACATAACATGAAAGCATCTCGTTATGGTGGTCCCCTACCCGAAGGTGTAAATTATGAACAATGTGGGTGAGGTTTCTCTGAGACAGAGGAGCAGAATCAATAGCGAATATGGGAATAGGTCTCTGTAGCGTACAGAGAGACAAACCCATAGTGCGGGCAAAATGGGCATCTATCAAATTTACCCCTGCTCCACTGTCTAGAAAGAAAGAAATAGTCTCTGTCTTATCACCAAAAACAATAACCGCTGGCAACACAAATTGCGATGTACGTATGGAGGAAACGTATACCCCCCGGCTGACATCCTCCACACAGCCTGGGGTTAGTAGTTTTCCGACGGTCTTTTGTTTCTGAGGAAAGAAGGAAAGACATTAAGGAAATGACCCCTCTCCCCACAAAAAAAACAAACCCAACGCCTACAGCGAGCCTCAGGAGGACGGACCTGACGAGTAGTTCCTCCTAGCTGCATAGGCTCGTCTAAGTCCGTACAGACTAACTGCTGCTTGGGAGGGGTTACCAATTGCTCCGGTTTTTTCAACCTGTCCCTAAGGCGTCTATCTATAGAAAGGGACATAACCGCATAAAGGGAAAAATGGGTCTCATATAATGCAAGCGCATCCTTAACCCTTTCGGATAACCCAGAGCAGAACTGACTCCTGAGAGCCGGGTCGTTCCATTGGGTATCCGTAGCCCACCTACGGAAGTCAGAGCAATACTCCTCTACCGGCCGCTCTCCTTGTAGGAGTCTCCGTAATCTTGATTCAGCCAGTGCCACTCGGTCAGGGTCGTCATATATGAGACCCAAGGCCCCGAAAAACTCATCCACTGACCGAAGAGCCTGGGAATCAGTAGGTAAAGAGAACGCCCAGGACTGCGGGTCCCCCTGCAGCAGGGAAATAACAACCCCCACCCGCTGTTCTTCATTACCAGAGGAGTAAGGGCGCAGTTTAAAATATAATTTACAGGCCTCACGGAATGTCAAAAACTTGTCCCTTTCCCCAGAAAATCTGTCAGGGAGAGGGACCTTGGGTTCCGCAACAACCTGGTTACCAGTAGCAACCGCTGGGCTTGCGGTCAGTTGTAATTGCTGCTGTTGCTGGAGGACCGACGCCTTCAATCCTGCCACCTCCAAAGACAGTCCATGAAATTGTTTGGACAGAGCAGCAATTTGATCCATACTGGATTCTAAGTAGGTAAAAAAAAATATATATATATATTTTTTTTTACCAACACGAAATAAGGGCCAGATATAATGTAATGACCGGCGTCACGCACAGGGAGGGAAAAGGGAAAGCCCTGCCCAAGGGAGAGGGAAAGGTGGTGACCCCTGACTCACCTTGCGGCTGGCACCTGACTGCCCTGACGTCCCTAGACGGGTTCCTCACCCGTGCGGCGATCACGTGCCTAAACTCTGGCTTTCCCTAAAATGAGCCCTAGATAGTGAACGGGCCGGTGGGATCGCTAGTCCGCACCACTGACACTAAGAGGGAAACACCAGGGAGAGGACAGACAATACAGACAAACACATACACCCAGGTGGGCGACCACAGCAGACCACAAAGGTCCAACAGGGATCTGGAGGGTAGCGTTCTGGACCAACAACCAGAGAACGCAGCAACACAGCTCTAGAGGGTCAGAATAGATGTCCAGGCAGGAAGCTCTATATCTGGCAACCAGAGAAGTGTGAGAGGGGAATATAAGGAGGTTGGGAGTGCTGGACAAGGAACAGCTGAGGAGAAGGAGCTACGGATCCCTGAGTGAGCCAAAAAGGGTTGCAAAGCAAACCCAGAAAGCTACCATAAGGAAACAGCACTATCTTACATAGAGCGTGCAGCCAACCGCTGCGACTTCCTGACCCCGGGTATAACGGAGTCAGGCGTGGTTCTTGACACCCTCGTGACACTCCAGGTTTAACCCTTGGCATGTTATATTGATTAACCACTTTCTGCTTTGCTTTGATCACTTGGTTAGGTCTGCGACCTGTGAACGCACACTTATTTTCGATCACCTTACTCCTCCAGATACAACCTGGGTCCCTAGCAGCCAAGACCATGCAGCCTTTTAGTGGGCTCCGGTGAGTACCTAGCGTAGCCTTAGTCTCTGCTAACAGGATTGGTGTATGTCAGGCAGCTGTTTTGAGTTTATTTGCTGTGGTTCTGGTGAGTGATCTTTGTAGTTATTACAATAAAATGACATCTGTATGTAGCTGTAGCAGAGTTGTGGGTAAAACCTCTGTTCTAGATACAGAAGGCGCTCTTTTGAAACAGCATTTTACCAAATACAAGCACAAGAATAACATTTTGCTTTCTTTAATAATACTATCTACATGTAATTTATCTACCAAAGACATACAGTCAGGTCCATAAATATTGGGACATCGACACAATTGTAACATTTTTGGCTCTATACACCACCACAATGGATTTGAAATTAAACGAACAAGATGTGCTTTAACTGCAGACTGTCGGCTTTAATTTGAGGGCATTTACATCCAAATCAGGTGAACGGTGTAGGAATTACAACAGTTTGCATATGTGCCTCCCACTTGTTAAGGAACCAAAAGTAATGGGACAATTGGCTTCTTAGCTGTTCCATGGCCAGGTGTGTGTTATTCCCTCATAATCCCAATCACAATGAGCAGATAAAAGGCCCAGAGTTAATTTCAAGTGTGCTATTTGCATTTGGAATCTGTTGCTGTCAACTCTCAAGATGAGATTCAAAGAACTGTCACTATCAGTAAAGCAAGCCATCATTAGGATGAAAAAACAAAACAAACCCATCAGAGAAATAGCAAAAACATTAGGCGTGGCCAAAACATTGGAACATTCTTAAAAAGAAGGAACGCATCGGTGAGCTCAGCAACACCAAAAGACCTGGAAGACCACGGAAAACAACTGTGGTGGAGGACTGAAGAATTCTTTCCCTGGTGAAGAAAACACCTTTCACAACAGTTGGCCAGATCAAGAACACTCTCCAGGAGGTAGGTGTATGTGTGTCAAAATCAACAATCAAGAGAAGACTTCACCAGAGTGAATACAGAGGGTTCACCACAAGATCTAAACCATTGGTGAGCCTCAAAAACAGGAAGGCCAGATTAGAGTTTGCCAAACGACATCTAAAAAAGCCTTCACAGTTCTGGAACAACATCCTATGGACAGATGAGGCCAAGATCAACTTGTACCAGAGTGATGGGAAGAGAAGAGTATGGAGAAGGAAAGGAATTGCTCATGATCCTAAGCATACCACCTCATCAGTGAAGCATGGTGATTGTAGTGTCATGGCGTGGGCATGTATGGCTGCCAATGGAACTGGTTATCTTGTATTTATTGATGTGACTGCTCGCAAAAGCAGCAGGATGAATTCTGAAGTGTTTCGGGCAATAACTGCTCATATTCAGCCAAATGCTTCAGAACTCATTGGACGGCACTTCACAGTGCAGATGGACAATGACCCAAAGCATACTGCAAAAGCAACCAAAGAGTTTTTTTAAGGGAAAGAAGTGGAATGTTATGCAATGGCCAAGTCAATCACCTGACCTGAATCCGATTGGGCATGCATTTCACTTGCTGAAGACAAAACTGAAGGGAAAATGCCCCAAGAACAAGCAGGAACTGAAGACAGTTGCAGTAGAGGCCTGGCAAAGCATCACCAGGGATGAAACCCAGCGTCTGGTGATGTCTATGTGTTCCAGACTTCAGGCTGTAATTGACTGCCAAGGATTTGCAACCAAGTATTAAAAAGTGAAAGTTTGATTTATGATTATTATTCTGTCCCATTACTTTTGGTCCCTTGGCAAGTTGGAGGGGGAACATATGCAAACTGTTGTAATTCCTACACCGTTCACCTGATTTGGATGTAAATACCCTCAAATTAAAGCCGACAGTCTGCAGTTAAAGCACATCTTGTTCGTTTCATTTCAAATCCATTGTGGTGGTGTATAGAGCAAAGAAATTTAGAATTGTGTTGATGTCCCAATATTTATGGACCTGACTGTAGTTGTTTCTTTATATAAAGGAAATCGCTATGTCCCTGTCATCTTGGAATATAGTATTTAAGGTTGCCCAAAAAGCTTACTGTATATTTCCCAGGTTTACATTATGGGATAGACACCTACATCTGCATGTTCAAAAATGTAACGCCCTAAACACAGATTTATGTAACATAGTAACATAGTTTTATAAGGCTGAAAAAAGACATCCAGTTCAGCCTGTTATCCTGAAAGTTGATCCAGAGGAAGGTAAAAAACAAAAACTGTGAGGTACAAGGGAAAAAAATTCCCCCCCGACTCCAATCAGGCAATCAGAATGACTCCCTGGATCAACGACCCCTCTCTATTAGCTATAGCCTGTAATATTATTACACTCCAGAAATACATCCAGACCCCTCTTGAACTCGTTTTGTGAATTCACCATCACCACCTCCTCAGGCAGAGAGTTCCATAGTCTCACTGCTCTTACCGTAAAGAATCCTCTTCTATGTTTGTGTACAAACCTTCTTTCCTCCAGATGCAGAGGATGTCCCCTCGTCAGTCCTGGGGATAAATAGATTATGGGAGAGATCTCTGTACTGACCCCTGATATATTTATACATAGTTAGTAGATCTCCCCTCTCCAGCTCTGCTATGTCTGCCTTGTTCACAGGAGCCCAGAACTGTACACAGTATTCCATGTGTGGTCCGACTAGTGATTTGTAGAGTGGTAGCACTATGTTCTCATCTCGGGCATCTATGTCCCTTTTGATACAACCCATTATCTTATTGGCCTTGGCAGCAGCTGCCTGAGACTGGTTTCTACAGCTTAGTTTGCTGTTCACTAAAAATTCCTAGGTCATTTTCCATGTCAGTGTTACCCAGTGTTTTACAATTTAGTATGTACTGGTGACGTTCATTATTCCTTTCCATGTGCATAACCTTACATTTGTCAGTGTTAAACCTCATCTGCCACCTCTCTGCCCAAGCCTCCAATCTATCCAGATCCCTCTGTAGCAGTATACTGTCCTCTTCCATGTTAATTACTTTATACAGTTTAGTGTCATCTGAAAAAATTTATATTTTACTGTGCAAGCCTTCTACAAGATCATTTATAAATATATTGAAGAGAATAGGGCCCAATACTGACCCCTGTGGTACCCTACTAGTGACAGTGACCCAATCTGAGTGTGTATCATTACTAACCACCCTCTGTTTTCTATTACTGAGCCAGTTACTTACCCACATACAGACATTTTCCCTCAATCCAAGCATACTCATTTTATATACTAAACTTTTATGTGGTACAGTATAAAATGCTTTGGAGAAGTCCAAATATACGACCTCCATTAATTTACCGCGGACTTGAACTTACCTCCTCATAGAAACTGATTAAATTAGTTTGACATGACCGATCCCTCATGAAGCCATGCAGATATGGTGTTGTTTGCTTATTTTCATTCAGGTACTCCAAGGTAGCATCTCTTAGAAAACCTTCAAACAGTTTACCCACGATAGATGTTAAACTCACCGGCCTATAGTTTCTGGGCTCTGTTTTTGGACCCTTTTTGAATATTGGCACCACACTTGCTATGCACGAGTCCTGTGGAACACTCCCTGTCAGTAAGAGTCCTTAAATATCAGAAATAAGGGACTGGCTATGACATTACTTAATTCTCTTAGGACAAGGGGGTGTATGCCATCTGGTTCCGGCGATTTGTCTATTTTAATCTTTTTAAGACGCCACTGTACTTCTTCCTGGGACAGACAGGGCACTTTTAATGGGGAATTTACTTTTACATTCTGCATTTCATCTGACAGTTTATTTTCCTCAGAGAATACAATGGAGAAGAAAAAAATTTAATACCTTTGCTTTCTCGTCATCGCTGTCTGCAACTCCCTTTGATTGAACCCCCCACAAAAACAATTTGGACGCAGGTGGTCACCTTTGCAAAAACTCACCTATTCAATGTTCTCGTTTTCACCCCTAAATGGGACATATTGGGCTATATTGCCCATGCCGTATATCCCAGTATGAGAATGGGCAAAAAACATGTTATTCATAATTTATGCAGTAGCACGCAGGTCTTTTTTTTTGCAGGAATGGTTGACCCCCAACCCTCCATCCCTTGGACTTTTCCTTTAAAAATTCACATTTGTGCTCCGTATGGATTGAATTAATGCTACTCTTCAATGGAACATAAGGTTATAGCCCTTTTTACTTTGTGTGATCCCTTCATGCAAATGATCCTCCCAAGAACAATCCATTACTTCTGACCAACCACAGTGATCATCACCTTACATGTGTTTAACATTATAGTTTGTGTCCTTTGATTAATAACACTTAATGGAGTTGGATCCACCTCCCACAGAAGTTTGTTTTCCAACCCCTTTTTACCCCAACCTTCTCCCCTCCAGCAATTTCCTTTCCCCTTTCCTCATCCCCAGAGATGTATCTTACATATAAGATCAGTGACTGTGTCCGTCTTGCAGTCCGCAAATTGCGGTTCCGCAAAACACGAATACCGGCTGTGTGCAATCCGTATTTTGTGGAATGTATCATCCAGCCCTCTATAGAGCAGTCCTATCCTTGTCCATGATATGGTCAAGAATAGAGCATGTTCTATTTTTTTGCAAGGCTGAGGAACGGACATGAGGATGCAGACAGCACACAGAGTGCTGTCCGCATCTTTTGTGGTCCCATTGAAGTGAATGTGGCCCCATTGAAGTGAATGGGTATGCATCTATTGTGGCCCCATTGAAGTGAATGGGTACACATGAGTACGCATCCGAGCATGCGGCTCGGATGTGAACCCAAACCACCGTTGTTGCAGAAGCCTTAGTGTGTTATTTTCATTACTATTAAACGGACATGTCCTATAAATAAATATGTTATACTGTATCCATTTTTTTTTATTGTACCCAGGTGCTTCTTGGGGGGTAGTTTGATACCCTAAATTTTTAGTGTTTGTAATATTACTGAAAAACCTAACAAAAATAGACATCACCATTTTTACTTTGCAGATCTATAAATGTATATTTTATGCATAAATCTAGGTTCCATGTGTAGATATGTCGGTAACTTTTACTAAAGATATATATTTGGAATGGATTTATTGCTATAAAAATGTCATAATCAATAACAGGATTTATATTTTATATGTTGGCGTCATCTGCCTTTTATGCTTTTGACATTAATTTTAAAAATTAATATAATGAACAAATGACTGAACATATCATTAGTATGCTTTAGTTTACTAACATTTCATGAAAAGATTTACGCATCCAATTGCTAAAAATGTGACAGATTGTAGATGACATAAAATCAGCTCTAACAGCTCCTCCTACCACAAGAAAGAGTTGCTTCTGCCCCATTATAAAGTGACCTGCGGTTAGGATGCATACAGATTACACAGAGGTTTCCCAAGAGGTATGAGTGACAGACAGCGGCATCATCCTGATAACAATTCCCTCATTATATAAGGAATAATAACGCGTTAACTCTAGTAATGGCTTTGTCTATTCCTTCTAATGGGCTTTCCTGGGGCATCTACTATTGTAAACTAAAAAAAACTTTATGAAACTACAAATTAAGTCCTGTGATTATGGCCTGTCAGTGTGTAAAAATGTCAAATGTACAAAGAGGTCTAAGAAATTATGGAAAGTATACTACGCTTAGGGTATATAGGCTTGCATACATTTATGATTTTCAGAATGCAAGAAACATTCTGAAATAAGAGCAACACATATAGAAAGATACGATCCTTGACCACAGTGTCAGGCTTTGGTCACATCTGGATCATGCCTCATAAGTACAACAGAGACGGTGCCCAATACACCCATTTCCTTATAATGGGGTTCATCTGGGTTCTGTCATTTTGATGGGAAGTATAGCACTTCATGAATAAGCAGAATCTGTGACGGAGCCGGCGTGGTAATAACCTTAACCTTAGCTTTTGAGATACGAAGTACTAAGTTTAAAATAATGTCATTCAGTAAAATTATCCTTACTTTACACTGCAGAATTATCACTTTTGGGTTACGTCCACATTGGATTTTATTTTTTACCGTTAAATCTCTGCAGAGCATGGCGTAGATCCGTGGCAAAATCCAGAGCAAAATCTGCACAAGTTACATGTCAATTTTATCACTGATTTTGCCCTTTGCATTGCAAAGAGTGACATCCACAGCAGAAATCTGAAGCATAAATGGACATGCTGTGGATTTAAAATCTGCACTGCATGTCAAGTTATGGGCAAATTCATTGTGGACATTTTCCGCAGCATGTGGATGAGATTTAAAAAAAATCTGACAGTCGATTTTTTAAATCTGAATTTCACAGCTTTTCTACCACATACAGTCTAAGAGTATGCGTACAGTACATGGCGGAAATTCCACAAAGAATTCAGTGCGTATTCCATGCTAAAATCCTTGCAAAATCCATGCTTCGTATTTTCCAGTGGGAATCCATGCTGCTGTTCATATGGCTACATATTTTTTCCATCCAGATCTTAAATTTGCATTGAGAAGTGACATGTCATGTCATATGTCTTGTGCTGCAGGTTTTAGACCACAAAGCAGGGAGCACTGCTCAATAGTGATCTAGCAGCTAAAAAGTAACAACCACTTTTAGTTGCTTACAGAAATTATGCGGACGTGGTTCTCACACAAAATAATAATAATAATAATTATATATATATATATATATATATAGTGGGGGTTTAGCTCTTCTCCGGGGGTCATTCACACAAGGTTAAGGTCCAAAACAAACACCTGCCCGGCTGGGCTCTAACTTAAGATATGGTAGAATCCCTGACTCGCCTATAGAGTGCTGTTCAGACACAGTGTCAGGTCCAGCTTTCTCAGCCCCCCAGGCTGTAACACGTTCAGTTCAGGCTATGTCCCAGCCTCGTGGTTTCCCAGCCTAGCCCGGCTGGAACCACACACCCAGAGCCTCACCCGGTCTCTGTTTGCAACCACACCCCCGACTGAAAGTCTGGGATGGGCTTTTACTTCCCAGTAATGATCCTAGGTGATTACACTTGGGGATCCCTCATGCTAGGGAAAACCTGCCCTGGAATGGGAGGGGTGGATTGGAAGCTCCCTCTACCAACCTAGCTCCAAATCCAAGTAAAATCCAGCTCTTAAACACTAAACAAAATAGCTCCAGCAACTATGGCTTGCTGAAGCCAGCACCACTCTGGAACTTTACTTATCTAACCCAGTTGAGGAACCTGGGTGAGATATACCCCTCTTCCGGGATCCTTATTCACTTTAGCATTCACATCACCACTATATATATATACACTCACCTAAAGAATTATTAGGAACACCTGTTCTATTTCTCATTAATGCAATTATCTAGTCAACCAATCACATGGCAGTTGCTTCAATGCATTTAGGGGTGTGGTCCTGGTCAAGACAATCTCCTGAACTCCAAACTGAATGTCAGAATGGGAAGGAAAGGTGATTTAAGCAATTTTGAGTGTGGCATGGTTGTTGGTGCCAGACGTGCCGGTCTGAGTATTTCACAATCTGCTCAGTTACTGGGCCGACTGATTCAAGCTGATAGAAGAGCAACGTTGACTGAAATAACCACTCGTTACAACCGAGATATGCAGCAAAGCATTTGTGAAGCCACAACACGCACAACCTTGAGGCGGATGGGCTACAACAGCAGAAGACCCCACCGGGTACCACTCATCTCCACTACAAATAGGAAAAAGAGGCTACAATTTGCACAAGCTCACCAAAATTGGAATGTTGAAGACTGGAAAAATGTTGCCTGGTCTGATGAGTCTCGATTTCTGTTGAGACATTCAAATGGTAGAGTCCGAATTTGGCGTAAACAGAATGAGAACATGTATCCATCCTCTGATGGCTACTTCCAGCAGGATAATGCACCATGTCACAAAGCTCGAATCATTTCAAATTGGTTTCTTGAACATGACAATGAGTTCACTGTACTAAAATGGCCCCCACAGTCACCAGATCTCAACCCAATAGAGCATCTTTGGGATGTGGTTGAACGGGAGCTTCTTGCCCTGGATGTGCATCCCTCAAATCTCCATCAACTGCAAGATGCTATCCTATCAATATGGGCCAACATTTCTAAAGAATGCTATCAGCACCTTGTTGAATCAATGCCACGTAGAATTCAGGCAGTTCTGAAGGCAAAAGGGGGTCCAACACCGTATTAGTATGGTGTTCCTAATAATTCTTTAGGTGAGTGTATATATATATATATATATACATACATACACACACACACACACAGTCATGTTACATTATTATGACCACCACCTATTATCCCGAGTAACTTCCATGCAGCATGGACAGCAGCTAGACAGGCTGGGAGTGACTCAATAAGGTCCTGGTAGGTTATCACAGGTATCTGGACCCATACTGACTGTAGTGCATGCCATAGCTGCTGGAGGGTGCTTGGGGGAGGATCCATAGAGTGAACACAATGATCAAGGTGGTACCAGAGATGCTCATTTAGGTTCAAGTCTGGGGAGTTATGGGGCCAGGGCACTACTTGGAAGTCTTGGTCATGCTCTTCCAACCAAGGTAAGACACTTCTAGCCATGTGACATGTCTTACTGTCCTGCTGGAAGATCCCATCTGCCCCAGGGAAAACAATCAGTATGCACAGGTGTACATAATCTGCAAGGATGGATTCAAACCCAAAGACAATGGGCCAGATTTATCATTACTCTGACAGCTCACTCCACTTTCACATATGGCTAAAGTCACTTTTGGCTAAGTCAGATTTATGATCGGCCCTTTAAGACTGTAATAAATGTGGTTTGACGGTAGCAGTTTATCCGTCAGTAAGCAGCTTTACAAAAGTCGCACGTCTTTACGAAAGAGTCGCATGTTCTAATAAGATAAGCATGGTCCTCACTGGAGTAAAATTGTGCATTTTTTGTGACTTTTTTGTGACTTTTTAAATAGTCGCAATAGTAAATCTGTCTAGAGATTCATTTACATAAGAAAACACGCCCACTTTCAGAAAACTGGCGAGCATAGTGCAGAGCAGAAAAAAAGTCGCTAATTTTTGCGCAGTTTTAGCGATTGCGCAAAAATCTGCGACTTTTTCACTCCATTATTCTGACTTGAGCTAATGATAAATCTGGCCCAATGACCGCAAACACACAAGTCATTCTATCAAAGAATGGTTGAAGAAGAATAATGTTTTGGAATGGCCCAGTCAAAGTCCTGACCTAAATCCAATAGAAATGTTGTAGAAGGACCTGAAGCGGGCAGATCACATGAGGAAACCCACCAACATAACAGAGTTGAAGTTGTTTTGTACGGAGGAAAGGCTAAAACTCCTCCAAGTAAATGTCCAGGACTTAGGCTACTTTTACGCTAACGTTTTCAATTCCGCTATTGTGATCCGTCATAGGATCTCAATAGCGGAAGAAAACACTTCAGTTTTGTCCCCATTGATTATTAATAGGAACAAAACTGAACTAAATGAAACTGAATGCACCAAAATGCATTCTGTTCCGTTTGGTTGCGTCCCCATCGCCTGCATCCCCAGAAAAGCAGCGTTTTTCTGTTCGCGATGTGGTGCGGAGCAAGACGGATCTGTCCTGACACACAATGTAAGTCAATAGGGACGGATCAGTTTTCTCTGACACAATAGAAAACTGATCCGTCCCCCATTGACTTTCACTGCTGTTGATGACGGATCCGTCATGGCTATATAAGACATAATACAACCAGCAGTCTTGAAGGAGTTCCCAGAGATGCTTAGCACTTGTTGGCCCTTTTGCCTTCACTCTGCGGTCCAGCTCACCCCAAACCATCTCGATTGGGTTCCGGTCCGGTGACTGTGGAGGCCAGGTCATCTGGCGCAGCACCCCATCACTCTCCTTCATGGTCAAATAGCCCTTACTTTCAAAGTTTTCCCAATTTTTCGGCTGACTGACTGACCTTCATTTCTTAAAGTAATGATGGCCACTTGTTTTTCTTTACTTAGCTGCTTTTTTCTTGCCATAATACAAATTCTAACAGTCTATTCAGTAGGACTATCAGCTGTGTATCCACCTGACTTCTCCTCAACGCAACTGATGGTCCCAACCTCATTTATAAGGCAAGAAATCCCACTTATTAAACCTGACAGGGCACACCTGTGAAGTGAAAACCATTTCAGGGGACTACCTCTTGAAGCTCATCAAGAGAATGCCAAGAGTGTGCAAAGCAGTAATCAAAGCAAAAGGTGGCTACTTTGAAGAAGCTAGAATATGACATATTTTCAGTTGTTTCACACTTGTTTCTTATGTATATAATTCCACATGTGTTAATTCATAGTTTTGATGCCTTCATAGTCATGAAAATAAAGAAAACTCTTTGAATGAGAAGGTGTGTCCAAACTTTTGGTCTGTACTGTATATATATATATTTATATATATGAGAAAAATGGCGGCACTGGCAAACAGTGAAAAGTTGGATGCACTTTCTTAAGGGAATAGGCTTCTTTCCCCAGTAAACAGTCCAGAAAATGAACGGCACTCGGGTAGATCATGAACAAATGACTCCTTTATTCACCCATGCGGTACTGTACTTGTACCGCATGGGTGAATAAAGGAGTCATTTGTTCATGATATACCCGAGTGCCGTTCATTTTCTGAACTATATATATATATATATATACAGTCAGGTCCATAAATATTGGGACAGCGACACAATTCTAACATTTTAGCTCTATACACCACCACAATAGATTTGAAATTAAACAAACAAGATGTGCTTTAACTGCAGACTGTCAGCTTTAATTTGAGGGTATTTACACCCAAATCAGGTGAACGGTGTAGAAATTACAACAGTTTGCATATGTGCCTCCCACTTGTTCAGGGACCAAAAGTAATGGGACAAATTAATAATCATAAATCAAACTTTCACTTTTTAATACTTGGTTGCCAATCCTTTGCAGTCAATTACAGCCTGAAGTATGGAACGCATAGACATCACCAGACGCTAGGTTTCACCTCTGGTGATGCTCTGCCAGGCCTCTACTGCAACTGTCTTCAGTTCCTGCTTGTTCTTGGGGCATTTTCCCTTCAGTTTTGTCTTCAGCAAGTGAAATGTATGCTCAATCGGATTCAGGTCAGGTGATTGACTTGGCCATTGCATAACATTCCACTTCTTTCCCTTAAAAAACTCTTTGGTTGCTTTTGCAGTATGCTTTGGGTCATTATCCATCTGCACTGTGAAGCGCCGTCCAATGAGTTGTGAAGTATTTGGCTGAATATGAGCAGATAATATTGCCCGAAACACTTCAGAATTCATCCTGCTTTGTCAGCAGTCACATCATCAATAAATACAAGAGAACTAGTTCCATTGGCAGCCATACATGCCCCACGCCACGACACTACTACCACCATGCTTCAATGATGAGGTGGTATGCTTAGGATCATGAGCAGTTTCTTTCCCTCTCCATATTCTTCTCTTCCCATCACTCTGGTACAAGTTGATCTTGGTCTCATCTGTCCATAGGATGTTGTTCCAGAACTGTGAAGGCTTTTTTAGATGTCGTTTGGCAAACTCTAATCTGGCCTTCCTGTTTTTGAGGCTCACCAATGGTTTACATCTTGTGGTGAACCCTCTGTATTCACTCTGGTAAAGTCTTCTCTTGATTGTTTATCTTTGACACACATACACCTACATCCTGGAGAGTGTTCTTGATCTGGCCAACTGTTGTGAAGGGTGGTTTCGTCACTAGGGAAAGAATTTTTCGGTCATCCACCACAGTTGTTTTCCGTGGTCTTCCAGGTCTTTTGGTGTTTCTGAGCTCACCGGTGTGTTCCTTCTTTTTAAGAATGTTCCAGACAGTTGTTTTGGCCACGTCTAATGTTTTTGCTATCTCTCTGATGGGTTTGTTTTGTTTTTTCAGCCTAATGATGGCTTTTGGATCTCATCTTGAGAGTTGACATGCAAATAGCACACTTGAAATGAACTCTGGACCTTTTATCTGCTCATTGTATTTGGGATAATGAGAGTATAACACACACCTGGCCATGGAACAGTTGAGAAGCCAATTGTCCCATTACTTTTGGACTCTTAACAAGTGGGAGGCACATATGCAAACTGTTGTAATTCCTACACCGTTCAGCTAATTTGGATGTAAATACCCTCCAAATTAAAACTGACAGTCTGCAGTTAAAGCACATCTTGTTCGTTTAATTTCAAATCCATTGTGGTGGTGTATAGAGCCAAAAATGTTAGAATTGTGTCGCTGTTCCAATATTTATGGACCTGACTGTATATAGACACACACTGTACATACACATATAAAGGGAAATCAGTGAAGCACATTAGAAAGCTGTTAGCTAAAAGTTCATAAAGCCAACACTTTGGTGCATATTTAGGGAGACTGTAATTTTGATATGCCAGTCCAATAAAAACGACTGTTCGCATGAAATGCAACAAATTTATTAAAGGAGTTGTCTCATCTCGCTGTTATTAACGCAAGATGAGACACAGTCCCGACCACCTCCTGGCCAGGAAACAGCAGAGCGCTGTAATTCAGAAACAGCATAGCTTGTTGTGCTATGCTGTTTCAGTAGCTTTCATGCATGGCAATGAGAGCTACTGAAACAGCAAGTGCCGAAGCGCTCTGCTGTTTCCCGGCCAAGAGGTGGTGGGGACTGTGTCTCATCTTGCCTTAGTAATAACCTAAACACCTAATAATTTTGGCACATTGTAAGGCCTCATGCACACAACCATTTTTCGGGTCCGCATCCGAGCCGCAGTTTTTGCGGCTCGGGTGCGGACCCATTCACTTCAATGGGGCCGCAAAAGATGCAGACAGCACTCCTTGTGCTGACCGCATCCTTTGCTCTGTTCCGTGGCCCCGCAAAAAAAATATAGCATGTCCTATTCTTGTCCGTTTTGCGGACAAGAATAGGCCTTTATACAATAGGCCACCTGTTCCGTTCCGCAAATTGCGGAAGGGCGGCTTCCATTTTTGCGGATCCGCAGTTTTTGGACCGCAAAAACGGAAAGGTCGTGTGCATGTAGCCTAACTGTGCTAATGTCAGAAAATGTAAACTTCACCTGCTATGACTATGCATAGATTTACATCATATTCTGGCTTAAATATTAATAAATCTGACTAAAAGTTTTAAGCTAGACCCTTTCCCAGTAATCCACACCTACTTTTTTTTTACTTTTGGTAAGCATAATGTAAAAAGTGACCTTTTTTGTGCATTTTCAACTTTTTAGGGATTTTTATGACCACTTTATGGTAAAAACCAGCTCAAAGGGAACCTGTCACCCCGATTTTGAATTATCTACAGTAATACATAAGTAGTACTGCAGGTATGGGGTTCAGATCACAATTTTTTATTTTATTTTTTATACTGTAGATTTTTATTATCAAATTTGTGCAAATTTTCAATAATACAGAAAGGAAGAAAAGGGAAAAACATAAAATGGTACAACATAGCTCATACAGAGTCATTTGGCAGACCATCAAAATGGGTACATACACAATGAACATCGTGTGTACAGGTCCCATAATTATATCCAAAGATGTAGCACGTAAAACTCAGGACTAGGGATAAGACAACTGACAAGACACAAAAGGAAATGAACAGGTTATGGGGGAGTAAGAGTGGGGATGGTAGGGTGGGAGGGGAGACCATTAGGGGGATTCCAGGTATGTATCCCAGGGTAGCCATATTGTTTCGAGTTGTTAAGGGACGCCGTGAGACATTCCATGGACCTGAAGTCACGGACCGTGGCTATAAGCATGGACTTAGTGGGAGGGGTAGTCTGCTTCCAGGATTTAGCGATCAAGGATTTGGCTGCAGTACATAGTGAGAGAAACAGCCTGAAGGAGTGCTTGTCCAACCCCGGAGGTGGCAGGTTAAGTAAGTAGACCTTTGGGTCTAGCGGTACAGGGGATCCAAAAAGGGAATGAGCCACGTCCCTTACCTCCCACCAAAATGGGATGATACTGGGGCACGTCCAGAAAATATGATACAAAGAACCCGCGTCGCTCAAGCACCACCAGAAGATAGATGGAACTATGGGGTTTATGGAATGTAGGACTGCAGGGGTATGGTACCAGTGCATTAGCAGCTTGTACTGCATCTCCATATACATGGTGCAAATAGATGACTGGGCTGCCCTATTCCATACAGTCTGCCAGGAACTGCGAGAAAGAGGCGATCCGAGGGTGGTAGCCCATTTTTCCATGTAAGCATGATGTGGGGTCTCGCCCTCTGCAATTGTGGCCAGAAGGCGGTAGATAAGAGAGATCAGACCTCTAGTCCCTGTGCCCAGTCTGCAAAAGCGCTCAAATGGGGTAGGAAGTGACACCTTAAGCGAACCAAAAGTGGTGCTCACATAGTGACAAACCTGGAGGTAGTGGAGTCCGCCAGATGGAACGACCCAACGACGACCAGACCCGGACCATGGGGGCGGTCAAGCTAGAGGGAATAGCTGGGCTGCAGAGAGAGGATATCATAGAGGAGTGCTGAGAAGCTAAGGCAAACCGTCAGTGGCAGGTGTCCCATATGTGTTTGGTATAGGCCATAGGCCCCAGGAGGGGAGTGTGGGGAGCTACGGGGGCCTGCTGCCATAGCAGGGTGTTCGGATGAACCGGGGCAATTCAGAGTTTTTCGATTTCTACAAATTTGGTGTATGCCTGTTGGGACGCCAGAAAGAAACGACATGCAAATGAGAAGCCCAGTAATAACGTATGATATTAGGGACAAATAGGCTGCCACTATCTGTGGCCGCGAACATAATCTTACGGGGGAGGCGGTGACATTTACCTTGCCATATAAAGTCGAGAATGGCCTGTTGGAGGAGGCATAGTTCTGACATAGGGATTCGTATTGGGAGCGTCTCAAAGTAATAAAGCAATTTTGGGAGGAGGGACATCTTCACCGCTGCTATGCGGCCTAGCAAAGATATGTATAGGGGTTTTCATTTTGTGAGGAGGGACTTAAGTTCAAGGAAGAGGGGAGGAAGTTACTGGAGTACAATGAAGCATACGTAGGAGTAATATGAACCCCTAGGTACTTCAGCGTGGTGTCCGACCATCGATAGGAGATATTGCTCTGGAGCAATGTTAGATCACGGACGGGTATAAGGATAACTTAGAAGCATTGACCTTGTATCCCGAAAGGTTGCCGTAGTGAGTTAAGGCTTTTTGCAGATTTGGTAGTGTAATGTGGAATTTGGTGAGGGTGAGGAGGACATCGTCTGCCTAAAGGGAGATCTTAAATTCCCTGTCCCGTACTTTAAGTTCCTGAATGTCGGGGTTCAGTCGTATGTGTGCTGCAAGGGGTTCTATACACAATGCAAAAATAAGCGGTGAGAGTGGGCAGCCCTGACGTGTACCATTGGAAATATTGAACGGAATAGAGGAGCTGAAGGGCAACTTGACAAGCGCCAAACGGGCAGAGTAGAGGCTGAGGATGGCTTGCAGAAAGGGTCCTGCGATACCGAAGGTTCGGAGGGTTTCGAATAAGAAGGACCAATAGAGTCGGTCGAAGGCGTTTTTCTGCGCCAAGGCTCAAAATAACTGTGGGGGTCGTGGTACGCGATGCCATATCAATTAGGTCAACAACTCGGCGAGTGTTATCTCCGCCTTGTCGATAGGGGATAAACCCCACCTGGTCTTTGTGGACCAGGCTGGGGAGCCACACATTCAGGCGAGCGGCGAGAATACGGGTGAAAATTTTCAGGTCTGCGTTAAGAAGGGCAATCGGTCTATAGTTAGCGCAGTCCTGAGGGTCTTTACCCGTCTTGTGGATGACTATAATATGGGATGACAGCATAGACGGCGGGATTGGAGAACCCAGTAGAAATGAGTTGAGTAAAGCCAGGAGATGGGGGAGAGTTTTGATTTAAACGTTTTGTAGTACAGGTCTGTGAACCCATCAGGTCCCGGAGATTTGCCTAGGGGGAGAGTTTTAATCACATCCCTGAGTTCCTCGGCTGATATGGGGCTATTCAGAGAGGCGACTGCCTTCAGAGAGAGCTTGGGCAATTGGGCTAAGTAATTCCGTATGCGGGGTAGAGGGGGTGGGTGCGAATGTTTGTCGGCAAGATTATACAATTTAGAGTAATAATCACGAAATCATCAAGCAATCATGTCAGGGTGGTATTGGGGACAGCCAGCTGTGTCTTTCACCACCTGGGGAGCACGTTTGTAGGCAGCATCCCGTAATTGATGGGCCAAGATAGTGTGGGCTTTATTTCTTTTTTCGTAATATCTCTGCTTGGAGTAAAGCAGCAGTATGCATGGAGGCATCTTTTAGTTTAGCGCGGGCCTCCACAAGCATCCGGAGAAGGGAATGACTCGGCCTATGGCTTAGTTTGATTTGTAGCGAAGTAATTTGTGCCGTAAGTTCCTGAACCCGGAGTGTTCTGTTTTTTTTAAGTCGCGAGGCCAGTGCAATACATTGGCCCCGAACTACTGCCTTATGGGCTTCCCAGAGCACAGCCCGGGATAAAACAGAGCCAGTGTTTTCGCTAAAGAACGTGCGGATATATCCCCCAACGTCCATTTCAGTAGGGAATCATTTAGGCACCAATGACAAGTGTGTTGTGGTACAGGTTGAGAAGAGAGGGTGAGGGTAATGGGGGCGGGGTCTGACCATGAGAGAAGTCCAATGGTAATATCGCGCATCATCTTCAAAGTCAGAGCATTGCCAAAAAAGTAATCTATCCGGGTGTGCAATTTATGGGGGGGAGAGAATAGAAGGTAAACATTCTACCCGAAGGGGTTATCCACCCTCCATAGGTCGTAGAGGGCAAAACGTCTGATCACACTATGAAAGTTCCTAGCCCGGCGGCACTGGGACAAGGGCGGGGGGTGGAGTGAAGGGATTAAAAATCCCCACCCAGGATCCACGCAGCTGGAGGCAGACCTTGGAGTTTGCATAGGACCCGACGCACAAACGGAAGTTGGGAGGTGTTGGGGGCATACACATTACAGAGTACGATGGGGCGACCCTGGTAAATCCCTTCCAGAATGATATAGCGACCCGCGGAGTCTGTATGGGAGTAGGATACTGAAATGGGACAGGAGGCTGACAACAATATGGCAACACCTGCCTTTCGACGACTATGATGGGCTGAGAAGGCGTGTGGATAGTAGTGCTTGGCGAAGCCAAAGGATCCTGTCTGGTCAAAGAAAGGCCACATCTGCCCGTAGGTTGCGGAGCTCCCGGAGCACCAGACGCGTCTTGGCATTGGAGACTAACCATTGAGGAGTGAGTAACAAAGAGTCTTAGTTACCAGCTATGAATGTAGTAGCAGAAGCGCAGGAGGTGTCCACTCCAGGGAGGGGGCCTCCTCTAGGCTGCTCTCTGTGGGGTAGGAAGAGCATGAGCAAGGGATAGACATGGAGGAGGAGGTATGGGTGGGGGAGGATGTGGGACGATAGGGAGTCCGGGAAGACCTGAACACCACAAGACTTCACAAAAAACAAACAGTAAACTAAATCTGTAGAATAAACAGACTAGAAAAAAAAAAGTCTGAGAGGGGACCAACCCCGCCGGACCAATAGCCAGCAAGGCGGACTCACTGAGCCCCACTGTCTGGGGACCGAACCAGTCATGTCCTGAGAGGGAAGGAGAGAACCTGAGCAAAACCAATAGGTCAGAAACAGAAAAACAATTGTGACCCACAGGCAGCGACGATGTCACCATCATAGCATTCTAGGTCTTGAGTGGGCAAAAAAAATTGGAGTCCTTAAAGGGAGAAAAAAAAAAAAAGAGAACGTCCAGGCACGCCAATGAGCCCTCCAGCGATGGGAGATGTTCCTCCGGGTTCAGGGAACGTCAATCTCAGTGAAGGGGATGCTCCCCCAGGATCAGCAGACCTTACTTTGGGCGAGGGCTGTCGATGTCTTTTGTGCCCACTCGTCGTCTGCCAAGCAAGAGGGGTGGGCAGGGATAACGTGGCAATCTCCCAATCAGAGAGGTCAGGTACTGGCAAGTCCAGCGCAGCACAGAATGGGCCGAGGTCAGCGTAGGAGCTTAAGGCCACAGTGCGGCCATTTATCCGGGCGTTCGAGGAGAAGGGGAACCCCCAGCGGTACGGGATCCGATGGTCCCTCAAGGTGTCCAGCAGAGGGTGAAGGTGGCAACGTTTCTGCAGTGTGATCCACAAGTCCCGGAAAAGCTGGACCTTGGCCCCCCAAAAGTCCACAAAACAGTAGTCTCTGGCTTTAATCATGATCGCCTCTTTCCGGGCGAAGTTGTGAACGCAGCAAATAATGTCCCTGGGTTGGAGGGTGGATCCTTTGGGTCGGAGAGCTCTGTGGGCCCTGTCCAGCTTAGTGGTATGAGACGGGGGTCCCCCATAACTTTGTTGAAGAGCACGTCCAGGATTCCCTGTTTGTCCTCCTCCCCTGGGGGCTCTGGGAGACCACGGATTCTGATATTATTCCTCCTCCCACGATTGTCTGTCCTCTATATGATGCTGCAACTCGCGGAGCCCTGCAACTTGTGAGCAAACTGAGGTATGGAGTTGAGAGAAACAGGACCGTGTAACTTCAAGATCTTTCTCTAGGGTCTCCACCAGGGTGGCAATAGAGTGTAGGTCACGCCGAACCGCGGAGATTTCAGAGCGGCATGTTGCGGTGACCTCTGTAACCAGAGCCTGGAAGTCGCCTTTAGTAGACAGCTGGGAGAGCATAGAAGCCCAGTGCTGGGGGGACCAGTATAGGTGCTGTGGTCAGAGTATAGGGAGTGTGCAGGGGTGGGGGCAGCGTACCGCTGCATGGAGGCAGTAGCCCCTATGTCATCCTCAAGTTCCAGAGAGGAGATGGGGCAGAGGACACTGCCACAACATTGGGCACATCTGGGGGTCCCTTCTGCAGGGAGAGAGAGCCAGGGGGGAGGGGATGGCTAAGGGGCGTCAGAGGAACGCCACTGGGCACTGACCTGAGAGGGGGGCTGCCCCGCTGTCTGTAGTTCAGCACATGCAGGCGCCATCTTGGGATCGAGGCCTTCCTGCTGGGTCCACGTCCAGGCCGGCGGTGGAGAGGCTGGAGGCTGGCAGGTCTCTGTGGCTACGTTAGCCGGTGCTGGAGGCTCCTGTGCAGCCGGAGTGCCTGGTTTCTCGCGGTCCTGTCCTTCCCTGCATCGCTGAGGGAGCGCTTCTGCAGGGTCAGCCAGGTTGGGTGGGAAAGATGGCAGCGCGCTCTGTCCTGAGCACAAGACGAAGTCCCGAAGCATGCCTCGGTGCGGGGGTCCAGAGGAGGTATGACCCCTTGTGGGGGCTTTTTGGACATTTTCTTGCCCATGTGGGGGTCTGTCCTGAGGACTCAAGGCCCCTAATATTGCAGCTTGGTGGCGGAGCTCAGCGCTCACACGTCCTGCTCCATGCGCTGCTAGGCCACGCCCCCCCAGATCACTATTTATTTATTTCCTACTTCCCCTGTTGCCTCCATTGTCAGCATTCAAGGCTGTATTGAAATACACTGCTGTCATGAGTCCTCTTCATTATGTTAGAGCAGCACAGCATCCCTGATTGACTATTTCAGTGCAGCTTTGAGTGCTAATAGTGAGGGAACTGGGGGCAGCAGAAAAATAAAAAATAATAATCTGGACTCCTTATCTGCAGCACTACTCATGTATGACAGTAGATAATAATCCAAAATCGGGGTGACAGTTTCTCTTTAAACTGATGAGTAAATGTGGGCCTGTGTCTCCTGACCGTGAGCATACATGTTTATTTCATATTTTTATGGGGAATAAGTAGACGCCTGATATTTCTGTCAATGGCTTTTCTCCAAGGGAACCAAGAACACTGTTCTCTATCTGCTGTAGGGAATTATTGTGGATCACTCATACAGTACATGTTGGATTAAATGGTTCCATCTACATTGGCAGGTTTGGCTGATAATAATCTACTGTGCATGTCTAGCTTAAAGAAAATGTCAAAGATCCAGGTGAATAAAAAAAACAAGACCCTTCTTTGTTACACCTCTGATACTTACATACTTGGAACATAATGTTTCCACTGATGTGACCCTGGCTTCACCCATTTTGGGCCTCTGGGAATTGAGATGATGTCCATTGAGACATCACATAACCTATACAGCAGCCAATCATAACACATCTCTGTGGACACAACATCATAGTTCCATACCCTGAGCATAACCTGGCATTTTCACATGATCTCAGATTGTCATATCTTGATGGCTCGTCACTTTCCCATTTGAGGACATGGGTGCGTGGGCCAATGCAGATTTATATAATGTTCAGTAGTTTTATTTTGTCCACTTTCTCCTCCTCTATTAAAGTACAGGACAGTCGAACAGTTATGTGACCAACAACAAACATTTGCAATGTGTTTTACTCGCAAGGGATACAAAGCACAGTCCAGGAGCAATCAGTTTGTTATAATGTCCTGTGAAGACAACAAATGAGTTATTTGTCCTCAAATGCCAAACTGAACAGGTGCTTTTCTAGTCATGTTTTAAAAGAGTCCAATGATATCTCTGCCCAGTTGAGCTTTGAAAAGAGTGGGGGCTGCATTTCAGAATGTTCTTGATAAAAAAAGTTTTATGGTGGTCCCTGAGTATAGACAGTTTTTTCTTGCCTGCTGATCTGAGGGGATGGCAAGGAATGGCAAAGGATAGAGTTGTTGGATGCTCAAGTTGACATTTTGCTGTCAGGAACTGATCTCCAGCAATTCTGTTTTGTCTGGGTTCACTTTAGGCAGTTGCTATTCATCAATTTTTGTATTTTTAAGCAGTGATTTAGGCTGAGGATGTGTCATTGACTCCAGGCTTAAATTACAGGTACAGTTGGCTATACTCTGCATAGCAGTGGTGTGTCATTAGACAAAATGTATCTAGATTATTTTGTCTAATGGTAGCATGTAAACTGCAAACAGCATAGGGAATAGAACCAATCCCTGTGATACTCCATATTTTGAGGGACCTGGAGAAGAGGATAATGAATCAAGAGAAACTCTTTGTGGCCTGTCAGCCATAAAATAAGTAAACCACTGAAGAACTGTGCCATAAATTCCAACAGTGTCAAATGCTGCTGAAAGGTCTAGGAGTATTAGGTTAGTGCATTCACCACTGTCTCTTGCCAAGACCAGTCATAGCACTCTTGTAAATGCTGATTCCGTGATATGTTTTTTCCAAAAGCCTCATCGGAAAGGGTCATATATGTAATCACCTGATAGTTTCTTGTCTAGTTGTATAGCAAAGGACTTTTCTCAAGGGAGGGTAGGTTAGAAACAGGTCTGGAGCTGGTCATAGCAAGTGAGTCCATGGGGGGTTTCTTTAGACGGGACTTAATAATGACTGCTGCCTTCAGAAGATCAGGAAAGACCCCACTTTACTACTGTTATGTGGACCATTAAGGCCATTCGTGGGTGTTCTTTCAATGCTATGCCAGACTGGATAGCAGAAACTTTGTCCATGAAGAGTTATCGTGATGATGGAATAGTTGATCTTAGACAGTCTGGATAGCACAGTTTATTAACTGTGTGGAACAGCACTGCTGGCCCGTTGTTTGTTTTTGCTATCTCCTGAGACAAAAAAGGTTGGTAGTTCTTAAGGTGGAAGGACAATGAGATTTTTACTTATGGGGACTGACATTCAAGCTTCTGACCGATTTTTACAGCTCCGTGATGGCATGGTCAAATCAAGATGCATGATGATTTTGGTGTACCGGACAGAAAGCATTAGAAGCATCTGCCAGAGATTTGTTATATTGCTGCATTAGGGAGTTGGGGTCTGAAAATATGTCAATCTGCCTTAGGAAGCTGAGGTTGTCCCTAATATCTTGTGGAGAACATCCTTTAAGAATCCTACGTTTTATTGACTCTTTGTTTTGATGTTTGGCGGTTTGAGAGTTGAATGAAAAGTCAATACTGTGATGGGTTAACCATGTAACTGCACTTACTGTTGCAATTGGGATTTTCAGCCCTGTGTAAAATATCAAATTTAAAGTGTGAATGGACTGCTTGATAGAAGCCTAGTTCATACCTAATACCAAGTAGCTCTTTTCCAAACTATGAGAGGCAGTCATCAATCTAAGCATTGAAAAATGCTTGGATAGCAATTTTGCTATTTTCTTGAGACATGCTGATGCATCACCAGGGGGTAGATAAGTAATATTCTAAAGTTTTTACCTGCAAAAATTTCAGAACCAATGCATTCAAATGAGCTGGTTGCATCCATGGAGAACATTTTTGTCTTTAATGTGGATTTAATACAGATGGCTACACAGACCATGGTTCTATCAACTATTCAAATAATTATCAATGATAAGCAAATGAGGCTTTGCAAACCAATTCAACTTGGTGGCTCAGTGGTTAGCACTGGTGCCTTGAAGTCATGGGGACCTGGGTCCGATATTTGACTAAGGACAACATCTGCATGGAGTTTGTATGTTCTCCCTGTGTTTGCGTGGGTTTCCTCCAGGTACTCTGATTTCCTCCCACACTCCAAAGACATACTGAATGGGAACTTAGATTGAGAGCTCCACTCGGGACAGCAAGTGATGATAATGTCTGTAAAGCACTACGGAATATGGCAGCACTATATAAGTGAGGAAAATAAATCACTTTTAATTAATATATTGTTAATAACTTAACTGTCGACGCTAGGACCTGGTAGCAGAATGAAGCTGACATTTTATACTATACAAGCAAATACAAAAAAGTTTAATCATCTCAGTCCATATAATATTTCACTTACAAGGATAAATGTAATGTAGAGGGCACCTTTTACATGTCTCTCACATAAACTAAGAGTTTGCTAAGAGCAGAGGGTTAATATGATAGGATAGCTGCATCTTACCCCAGGAAAATTAGGGGAAAAAAAAAGAAAACAGCATAATAATTAAAAGATGCCTCGAAACCGTCTTTCAAAAGCATAAATTGTGAAGATGAAAGAAAATGATTAAAATAATTAAATACTTGGAGTTGACGTGCAGAGGCAGCCTCTCGCCAACGGACATTTGTCGGTAATTAGTTAATTAATCCTAACACAAATTATGAGCCATGGCGAACCAGTGAGGCTGAACGGAGCCGGCTGTTCAGAATTAAAACTTAAGGGAAGGCAATGGCACAAGAATGGAGTAGATTTTGTCTCGGCAAAAGACGGGTTCTCCACAGCGGTTGAAATAGGACACCTACCTAGTCTGATATGGTAATTCATCATTAAGTGGTGCAGAATAAAATTAGAAACATATCGAGACTGAAACTAGTTTATGTAAATATAGAAAGAGAAGGCAAATAGTTTTAGGAACGAAGGGAAAAGATCTCATAGAAGAAGCAATGAAATACCTACTTACTAATTAGCTTCCCATTACAACTCAGTTAACTGGTTATTTGAGTGTAACTCTCTTAAACCGAAATTTAATATCACTCATTGGAGGGCAGAAGCTTTAATGGGACAGATACAGTTATATAACTGCCCACTTTTTCTGAAATATACAGTACAATACAATAAGAGGCTCTGGTATACTATAAAGCAGCCACAGGCAACCTTGGTGCATTAGAGATCTACTGCAGTAATACAGAACGGTCTAGAGATCCAGGTTTAGATCACAGACTGCACTTATACAAGGGGCTAACCATTTGCAAAGTGTTTGACTTTGATGAAAGTGAATGGGACAATGCAGCATTACTCAGAACTGCCACTATTACATGTACTGCATTCCTGGGTACAGAGAAATGCAAAAAATAAAGAGGCCACAGCACTCACTGGAGCCTGTTCAGCTGTACAGCTGATGGCAGTGGATACTGAAAATTAGAGCTCCACCGATTTGATAGTGATTTAAAGGCTATGTACACCTTCGGAGGCATTTTTTTTATGATTGCATGTTACAAATTTTTTACTAAAAAATCATTTTTTTCAATTGGCCTTTATTAAAAATATTGAGCTGTTCTGTCACAAAGGGTTCATTATTTTTCTAGTTCTGGGGGTCATCTAATAAACGTTATCTCTAAGAACTACTGAGAGGTCATAAACACACAGTCTATTAAACAAGCAGATGCAAAGTGACTGGGGAAGGATCAATTGCTCCTCCATTATTCACTTCTATTGATTATTGGTAGCCCATCCCTGATTACAGCGGGAGATGTGCTGCCGATAATCATTCATCTTTCATTCTGATGAAAAGTGACCATCAGTCCACAAACAAGCGTTTGTTCGTTTATCAGTGGCATGATTTTACAGGCCAATTATTGGGAACAAGCATTCCTATCAATGTTTGTCTAATAAGGCCTTTAGGATAGGCCATTAGAGTTGTCATCTTGGGCAACCAATTTTATATTTAAGGCGTTTATTGGATTTTATACATGTCACGAGTTGGAGGTCCCAGGAGAGACCACCGCGTCGTCAAGCAATAAACGCAAATCAGGTACAGACACATAAGAGTTTATTGCACAAACAGAAACATGGAAAGCAGCACAGATAAAACATGAGCTCTATGTACCGTCAGCACAGTGGGAGAAAACCCCCACTGCGCCACTGTCTAGTAATACTCCAGAGGGGCGTAACTAAGCAACTCCTGGTTTTTACTAGAGCCCTAGATGGTAGGGTTAGACTTAGCCGCAGGAAGTTGCCAGGGTCCACTCTGGAGCGTGACCTAGACAGTGACAGCAGGAGTGAATGGACAACAGGTACCTGAAGGTACCGACGGCACATAGGCATACATAACATACAGGCAAATACAAAACAGAGCAACTAATGATACAAGCAGGAGTTCACGCAAGGGAGCAGGAGTGGCAATAAGCAGAGAAGGACTTGCTCCACCAGTAGTAAACTGCATGGCCTTGTCATGCCACTCTGCTGCAAAGGCTTGCTGAACACAGACATCAGAATAAACACAAAGTAACTAAAACATAACCAGAACAGATAACAGACAGACGACGTTAATGAACAAGTAGGGAAACCCACAGAGCACAGACAGACACGGATCCCATGGGTCAGCAGCATGGGAGAAAGAGTACAAACCAGGACAAGACAACACACACCAGGAGAGCTGACACAGAACTGAGGAAACCTCAGCCTTATATACAGGTTCCATGGGTGCAGCAGAGAAGCCACACCCATGGAGCAGACAGAGGATTAACTCCTAATAGGAACACAGAGGAGTTAACCCATACAGAACCACAAATAGCACACAGAAACAAAACTTCAGCGAGGAGCGCCGAACGAGCAAGGACGGAAGGTCACAGCCAGAGGTAATGACTGTGACAATACAATTTTCGGAAGTACAAATTGTATAGAGGATAAAGTGATGCAAAAATTACTTAAGCATCTAGAATTGCAATACAAAGCAGTAGTTAAACAAAGCTGAAGTCGGAAAAAGACATCATAAATCGATATTATAACTTGTGCGCAACGAGCATTTCAATTAGAGACAAGACTCTACATGAGCATACTGAGGAACTGTTATAAGCATAGGTAGGAACAATATGAAACTACAAATCAGAAATTAGTACTATAAAGTGCACCTGTCCTCTTCATACAGGTGGGACAGAGCTGTACCTAAACAAGACATTACAATCTGATTCTATAATAAAAAAAACTGAAAAAAAAAACAGAAAAAAAAATACAAATAAAAATCACACATATTAGGTATCACCGCATCCGTAACGACCGTCTCTATAAATATATCATATGATCCACCGTCCGATAAACACCATAAAAAATGAAAATAAAAACGATGTCAAAAAAGCAATTTTTTGGTCACCTAACATCACATAAAGTGCAACACCAAGCTATCAAAAAGGCGTATGCCGCCTGTGAGACAGTGATCGGTAGAGTGATTTATGGCAGGTACTTTTCCCCCAGAATCCTGTCATATGCAGCTTAAGCTCCAGGGAATGCCCAGTATGTAGTGGAAAGCCAAGCTTTCCTGAAGTGGCTTTGTAGAAAAGCCGTTATAGGGCCTGGAGTTTTGGATTGGGAAAGAGTTGGGCCGGTTCCCCAATCCGCAGTCTACTTCTGGGAAGAGTTCTAGCCTGCTGTTTCTGATTAGCTGCACCTGCACCAGTTGCATAAAGAGAACCCAGGCAGAGAGTCTGGGCCTAAGACCTGGGTCTGATATGTGTGAGGAGCTCGCTGTGATGAACTGCAAGGCGGACAGTACCATGTTTAGGACAGTGAGTAAAATACTGTTTAGTTGGTGCTCAGACGAGCAGGCTTTTATTTTGTGTTTTGCCTAAAATGTAAAGGCCTTTTGTTTCTGTTATTTGAAACCACAATAAAGTGGGACTTTCTTTGGACTTCAACTCGAGTGTCACTGTCTCTGACTGTTTGCAAGCCGGCCAATCCTGCCTCTACCAGAGCTGATTCCCACCCCACCCAAAATAGTACCAATCAAACCGACACCTTATCCCGCAAAAAATGAGACCCTACCTAAGACAATCGGTAAAAAAAAAAAAAAAGCTATGGCCCTCAGACTATAGAGACACTAAAACATCATTTTTTTGTTTAAAAAATGCTGATATTGTGTATAACTTAAATAACTAAGAAAAAGTTTACATATTAGGTATTGCCACGTCCATAACGATCTATTCTATAAAAATGTCTTATGACCTAACCCCTCAGGTGAACGCTGTAAAAATAAATAAAAACGGTGCCAAAACAACCAATTTTTTGGTCACCTTGCCCCATAAAGTGTAATAATGAATGATCAAAAAATCATATGTACCAATAGAAACGTCAACTCTTCCTGCAAAAAACGAGCCCCTGCACAAGACGATCGGCAGAAAGAAAAAAAAAAATGGCATTCCTAAAATGTAGACACAAAAACATAATTTTTTTTCAAAAATGCTTTACTACGTAAAACTGAAACAAACAAACAAAGTAGACATATTTGATATCATTGCATCCCTATCCACCTGCTCTATAAAAATAGCACATGATCAGATGAATGTTGTAAAAAATAAAAACGGTGCCTCACAAAAAATGTTATATAGAGCAATAAAAAATCATATGTTCCCCAAAATAGTACTGATAAAACTGGCACCTTATCCCATTGTTTCCAAAATGGGGTCACTTTTTGGGAGTTTCTACTGTAAGGGTGCATCAGGGGGGCTTCAAATGGGACATGGCATCTAAAAACCAGTCCAGCAAAATCTGCCTTCCACAAACCATACGGCGCTCCTTTTCTTCTGTGCCCTGCTGTGTGCCCTTACATCAGTTTACGACCACATGTGGGGTGTTTCTGAAAACCGCAGAATCAGGGTAATAAATATTGAGTTTTGTTTGGCTGTTAACCCTCGATGTGTTAAAGAAAAAAATGGATTAAAATGTAAAATCTGCCAAAAAAGTGAAATTTCTAAATTTCGTCTCCATTTTCCTTTAATTCTTGTGGAACACCTAAAGGGTTAACAAAGTTTATAAAATTTGTTTTGAGTAACTTGAGGGGTGTAGTTTCTACAATGGGGCCATTTATGCGGGGTTTCCACTATGTAAGCCCCACAAAGTGACTTCAGACCTGAACTGGTCCTTAAAAAGTGGGTTTTGGAAATTTTCTTAAAAATTTTAAGAATTGCTTCTAAAATTCTAAGCCTTCTAACGTCCTAAAAAAATAAAAGCACATTTACAAAATGATGCCAACATAAAGTAGACATATGGGGAATGCTAAGTAATAAATATTTTATGAGGTATCACTTTCTGTTTTAAAAGCAGACTTTATGAGGTATCACTTTCTGTTTTAAAAGCAGAGAAATAGAAATGTTAAAAATTGCTTATTTTTTGAAATTTTTGGTAAATTTGGGATTTTTACATAAATAAAAGTGAAATATATTGACTCGAGACATGATATAATGACACGAGAAAACAATCTCAGAATGGATTGGATAATAAAAAGTGTTCCAAAGTTATTACAACATAAAGTGACACATGTCAGATTTGCAAAAAATGGGCTGGGCAGGAGGGCAAAAACTGGCCCGGGGTAGAAGGGGTTAACAACGAGAATCTATTTACATTATTACAGTTATGATTCATATTGTTGTTGAGGTTGGTTTTCAGTTTACTGGTCATACAAACAGTATCTTACTGCTAACTTGATAAATGATCTTATAATGAATAAAGGTATATCTGTCATTTATAATGAGCACAACCATCATACCAGTGTTTGTCGTGTAAAGGATGAATGGACAATATTTTATTTGCTGCCTTGGGCAGCTTTATAGTAGAGTTGAGCTCCTCTTGTTATATTTGCTGGAACCTTTGAATATTCCCTTCTGCACAGCGGCTGTTCTTACCGTATTCTGTGTCTGTCGCCTCATCAAAGTACCCAATAAAATGAATAACCTAAAGTTACATTTGTACCTCTTTTTTTCGGAGGTTCCACAATATCCACACGTTATCCAAAAGTATACCCACGCATGTGTCTGGATACTGCATATACCATGTGCTGTGACCTTCACAATGCAGAAGGAGGGGATCTTCCGCTCCAGGGCCATTGCTGTCACCAAAATGTCTGTCTGTCTCAATCATTTTAGGCTTGGTGACAGTGGACAGAGAATTGTGCTGGAAAGGGAACACTGAAAAAAAAAATCTGTCATAAGGAATCTGTTTCAAGTCTGCACTTTGGTGCCAGCCATGGGTCATCTCTACCACCTGACACCCACTATCCTACAGTCAGTGCCAGTCACATAGAAGCATAGATTCTACGGAAAAGGCTTCACAATGCATTGGACAGTCGGAAACAGAGTTTTATTGAATTATTAGAACATTATCATCACAAATGCCTCATGCACTCCACCGTTGTTTTGATACGTATTTTGTGCAGAACATATACGGACCCATACATTTCTATGAGTCTGCAAAAAAATGTGGACAGCATACATATATCACCCATTTGTGGCCGTTCTGCAAATAATAGAACATTTTGTGGACAAGAATAAGCATTTTTTGTGGATCCGTGGTTTGCAGACTGCAAAATGAATACGGATATGTGCATGAGGCCTAGGGGAATGATGTTTTAGCAGTCACGGTAAGTGTGTTCTGTATATAAAGGGCTAGGATGCCTCCTATTGCAGATGCTGTTTACTGGCAACAAGAGAAAACAGCAGTATACATGCCAAATACTTTATTAGCACTGTTTAGTAAGCTGGCAGATCTCCCTTCTCCTCGCAGCAGTCAGTCACTGTAAATCTGTCATCCTCACTGGAAGCTTTCCTAGTGACAGGCAGTCTATGAAAATCAGTGAGTGCCTTATAGTGATGGCCGAATTGATTTGTAAGAATTGTTTCGTCTCAACAAACAGAGGTTCTGTATCTGTGACTGTGTGCCCCCGAAGATGAGGACACTCCCCATGCATCTTGATTCACAGGGCCAGACAATGTCACGCCTGTGCCACTGCTCCAAGGAGAGGTAAGCGCAAAGATTCTGCTTCCGCTACTAGAGCTGAAACTGCACATGCGTTGCTATACTTCCAGGTAGCGGTGCATGAACAGTCACTGCAGCGCTTACAAAAGCAGAGACTGTGCACTTGTCAGGGCTGGCCAAGATGTCTGGCTCTCTCAGTCGAGTGGCAGGGGGCCTCCTCAGCTTCAGGGACAACCCGTCACAATTGCCTGATGAGACGAAATGATTCATCTCTATGCTGTACAGTGAATATGGATAGTAAGGACTTTACATAAGAACCCATTCATGAACTTAACAGCCATGTAGATGCACAGGTATACAACCATTCCCTAATATACAGGTGAAACTCGAAAAATTAGAATATCATGCAAAGTTCATGTATTTCAGTAATGCAACTTAAAAGGTGAAACTAACATATGAGATAGACTCATTACATGCAAAGCAAGATATTTCAAGCCTTTATTTGGTATAATTTGGATGATTATGGCTTACAGCTTATGAAACTCCAAAGTCACAATCTCAGATCCCCTTTGCTCAGGGAGTATGGATTAATTAGCTGACTAGAGTGTGACACTTTGAGCCTAGAATATTGAACCTTTTCACAAAATTAAAATTTTAAGCTGCATTAATGCAATTCCTTTTAATTTGCATTACTGAAATAAATGGACTTTTGCACGATATTCAAATTTTTCCAGTTACCTTATTTCTTTTATAGACATGATTAAAAAAAAGCCTAAACTGACATGTTGTGCACTGAAAACACACAGCACAGTCCGGTTACACTTTTCTCCGCAGAGTGTGGATGAGATTCCCAAAATCACATCCATTTGCTCGTAATGTAAATGCTGTTGGTATTCTGCATGAAATTCCGCTATATCCATAGCATTTACACCCTCAAAACTCATGTTCTCTACAGCTTCCCTTCTTCCTACCAGCAACCAAGGGCTTTATTATAAGTTTTAAAAAATCACGGGAAAAAGATACAAAACATCCTGCACAATATGACAGTGAATATGCGGATGTGCGTAGCTACATTTATAAAGTAACTGAAACTAATGCACTAATGACAATAGATGCAAACATAACATATGGACTAAGCCCTCACTCTAATGATAAAATCTGAGACTCTTAGCCAATATATTTTGATCAAAACACATCTGTGCCCACCTACCCAACGCCAAGGTGGTCTCAGGTCAGGCAGGTCCTACGCTATACCTACCTATGCAGTTGTGCATCTGTATTCAGGAGAGCAGACCCTGCACATATAGTGTGTTGCTCCTAGTTACCTCTATGTGCATCAGTAACCAATGAGAAGAGGAGCACACACACCTATATGTACCACCTTAATCAAGGACCGCAGGGCTGCAGCATTATACGTCAGCAGGCACGCTGAGCCAATGAGGAGCCAGCTCTACAAACGTGCCTGCTGATGCTGATTGATGCTGCCCGGTCCGCTCTCAGAAGGAAGCATGCAGAGGTCACCAAGAAAAAAAACTCTCTGCATGCTATCAGCGGTGCTCCCCCTCCTCCTCCGTGCCTCCTGACTGCTCCTCTCCTGCAGAGATAAGTGACCAATCTGTGTTTGTAATGTGTGTGTGTAGATATATCTATGTATGTATGTATATACAGTTGCAAGAAAAAGTATGTGAACCCTTTGGAATGATATGGATTTCTGCACAAATGGGTCATAAAATGTAATCTGATCTTCATCTAAGGCTACTTTCACACTAGCGTTTTTCTTTTCCGGCATAGAGTTCCGTCACAGGGGCTCTATACCGGAAAATAACTGATCAGGCATATCCCCATGCATTCTGAATGGAGAGTAATCCGTTCAGGATGCATCAGGATGTCTTCAGTTCAGTCGTTTGGACTGATCAGGCAAAAGATAAAACCGTAGCATGCTACGGTTTTATCTCCGGCCAAAAAAACTGAAGACATGCCTGAATGCCGGACCCGGCATTTTTTCCCATAGGAATGTATTAGTGCCGGATCTGGCATTCAAAATACCGGAATGCGCAGACCGGTAAAAATGTGAAAAAAAGATACAAGACGGCTCTGACTGTCCGCATGACAAGAGGAGAGATGGATCCGTCCTTGCAATGCATTTGTGAGACAACGGAACTGCCCACCAGATCACACTGCCGCAAGTGTGAAAGTAGCCTAAGTCACAACAATAGACAATCACAGTCTGCTTAAACTAATAACACACAAAGAATTAAATGTTACCATGTTTTTATTGAACACACCATGTAAACACTCCCAGTGCAGGTGGAAAAAGTATGTGAACCCTTGGATTTAATAACTGGTTGAACCTCCTTTGGCAGCAATAACTTCAACCAAACGTTTCCTGTAGTTGCAGATCAGACGTGCACAACGGTCAGGAGTAATTCTTGACTATAACTCTTTCAGTTCAGCAATATTCTTGGGATGTCTGGTGTGAATCACTTTCTTGAGGTCATGCCACAGCATCTCAATCGGGTTGAGGTCAGGACTCTGACTGGGCAACTCCAGAAGGCGTATTTCCTTCTGTTTAAGCCATTTAGTTGTTGATTTACTTCTATGCTTTGGGTCGTTGTCCTGTTGCAACATCCATCTTCTGTTGAGCTTCAGCTGGTGGACAGATGGCCTTAAGTTCTCCTTGGGAATTCATTTTTCCTTCAATGATAGCAATCCATCCAGGCCCTGACGCAGAAAAGCAGCCACAAACCATGATGCCCCCACCACCATACTTCACAGTTGGGATGAGGTTCTGATGTTGGTGTGCTGTGCCTCTTTTTCTCCACACATAGTGTTGTGTGTTTCTTCCAAACAACTCAACTTTGGTTTCATCCGTCTAGAGAATATTTTGCCAGTACTGCTGGAAACATCCAGGTGCTCTTGCGTAAACTGTAAATGTGCAGCAATGTTTTTTTTGGACAGCAGTGGCTTCCTCTGTGGTATCCTCCCATGAAATCCATTCTTGTTTAGTGTTTTACATATCGCAGATTCGCTAACAGGGATGTTAGCATATGCCAGAGACTTTTGTAAGTCTTTAGCTGACACTCTAGGATTCTTCTTCACCTCATTGAGCAGTCTGCGCTGTGCTTTTGCAGTCATCTTTACAGGACGGCCACTCCTAAGGAGAGTAGCAGCAGTGCTGAACTTTCTCCATTTATAGACAATTTGTCTTACCGTGGACTGATGAACAGCAAGGCTTTTGGAGATGCTTTTATAACCCTTTCCAGCTTTATGCAAGTCAACAATTCTTAATCGTAGGTCTTCTGAGAGTTCTTTTGTGTGAGGCAACATTCACATCAGGCAATGCTTCTTGTGAAAAGCAAACCCAGAACTGGTGTGTGTTTTTTATAGGACAGGGCAGCTGTAACAAACACCTCCAATCTCATCTCATTGATTGGACTCCAGTTGGCTAACAGCTCACTCCAATTAGCTCTTGGAGATGGCATTAGTCTAGGGGTTCACATACTTTTTCCACCTGCACTGTGAATGTTTACATGGTGTGTTCAATAAAAACATTGTAACATTTAATTCTTTGTGTGTTATTAGTTTAACCCCTTAAGGACTCAGCCCTATTTCACCTTAAGGACTTGGCCATTTTTTGCAAATCTGACCAGTGTCACTTTAAGTGCTGATAACTTTAAAACGCTTTGACTTACCCAGGCCGTTCTGAGATTGTTTTTTCATCACATATTGTACTTCATGACACTGCTAAAATTGGGTCAAAAAAGTAAAATTTTTTGCATAAAAAAATACCAGATTTAACAAAAATTTAGAAAAATTAGCAAATTTCAAAGTTTCAGTTTCTCTACTCCTGTAATACATAGTAATACCCCCAAAAATTGTGATGACTTTACATTCCCCATATGTCTACTTCATGTTTGTAGCATTTTGGGAATGATATTTTATTTTTTGGGAATGTTACAAGGCTTAGAAGTTTAGAAGCAAATCTTGAAATATTTCAGAAATTTACAAAAACCCAATTTTTAGGGACCACTACAGGTCTGAAGTCACTTTGCGAGGCTTACATAATAGAAACCGCACAAAAATGACCCCATTCTATAAACTACACCCCTCAAGGTATTCAAAACTGATTTTACAAACTTCGTTAACCCTTTAGGTGTTGCACAAGAGTTAGTGGCAAATGGGGATGAAATTTGAGAATTTCATTTTTTTGACAAATTTTCCATTTTAACCCATTTTTTCCACTAACAAAGCAAGGGTTAACAGCCAAACAAGACTGTATCTTTGAAATATTAGAGAAAATCAAAAACACTCCTGCGCTCCCATACAAAAAAATCTACCAACCTATAGTTGAAGGTCCGCTGCACAGTGTATATAATGGGCTTTGCTGCTGACGCCCAGGGTACAAAATTGATTAAATGTTGATTTACCTTACGGTAAAAGCTTACACTGGCGCTGGTAGGTAGAAATGTGACACATAAAATACAGTGGCTGGATGAATATTCCGATTTAGTAAAAGATGGATATCATTGACAATCCAATGAATTAATCACCGCAATGATAATTACCTTTTCTCTGGATGTGGGCTGGAGAAATAGTCTAAGTTCTTTAAATATTTGCACGGTTCCCGTTCCTGTGTGTAGAGGGGTGTGAAGAGAGGCAAGAACTTCACTGCTCACCTGCTAGCATTCACACTGCTCCGGCCGGTAGCTGCGTGGTGCGAGGGAGCAGACTATGGTTTCGGCGTCTAGGATTTTCTGTGCCTGTGACGTCACCGCGAAGTACTACTGGTGCTCCCAGAGATCAAAGTTCATCCGACGCGTTTCTGAGCCGTCGGGCTCCTGATGATGTTTGTATATATATTTTTTTATTTTTATTTATTGTTTTGTCACTATGAGGTCGGTGCAGACCCACCTGCAGCAGGACTATGCAATGGATGATTGTGAGGTCATAAGTTCTGATACAGAAAGATCCTGCGAGTTGGTGATTGGGGGAATCCCGCTGTGGGTCACTTTAGATTCCCGCCAACGCGTGTCCTGGGTTAAGCCCGAAGTACTGGACTTTCTAAAGAGGGGGCCAGAGACAGATGTCACCGTGTCTCTGACCTTTATCACAGACTATGGCCCTGTGCAATGGGAGCTCTTAAAATGTGAGTTCCTGGAAGTGGAGTTTGTGCTTGGCAAAGACTTTCCGTTCTTCTGGCAGCTATGGCGCGGAAAAAAGGCTTTGAGTTGTGCGGCTTGAGTTCCAGAGGAAAAGATGTGTGCTGTTGCCAAGGGCAACCGTCGGGAAGAAAAGGAGGTGGAGAGCGGTGCGGCTCTCAGGAGATCCTATGTTTCCTGCACGTGTGCGCAAAGTCCTAAAGAGTGTGGCTGGAGTTACTGTCCAGGAAAAGTCGGGACTCCAGGCCATGCTGTTTTCCCTGTGGCAACGTTTGCAGTAAGGAGTCTGCAGGTGTTCGGAATACCAGGAACCAAGAGAAGGCTGGAGATCTTGGTAGAGATGTCCTGGGAATATCGTCATCTCCCGAATCCACGACGTCAAGTGGTAAGACTGTTCCTGTTAATAGTTGTGTGGCAGATCCAGTGACCGTGAGCCGGCAGCAGTGGAAACCGGCTGGGTCAGTGATGAAAAAATCACTGAGGCGAAAAACCGTCTCGGAAGTGTATGACATTGGGAAAAACACAGTGTCTGAACGGGCAGGTAAGCCTGTTGCGGTTACTCCCTCGCAGGAACCTGCAGGGTGAAGGTTTCTGGGTCGCCCAAAGAGCCTGTGATTAAAGCTAGATTTGGGGTGGTGAAAGTCAGAGATTCCATGCTAGCCCAGGTAAGAGGTAGCTTGATGGCCGCCCCAGAGACTGATAGAGTGTTACATGTTCGGGACAATTATGTGGATAATACGGACTATCAGGTGGTTCTCACTGAGGGAGAGTCTCCGGTGAGAACTGGGACTTGTGAACTTGATGTTACAAATACGCTCATACATGAGGGAATGGTGGGCCGTAATTTCCCCTTATGCTTGGAGGTTTTAAGTAATGGAGACACTTCTGCAGAGAGTGACAAAACTCCTGCAGAACCTGTACCTGTCCCTTTAAATGATAATGTGAAGGAGCTGCACATTGAGATCAAGGGTGAAGATGAGGTACAAAGTGATGGTACCATGTTTGCCGAAATGCATAATGGAAATGTGATGTCATGTGAAATATGTGATAATAATGACATGCCTTTTCCTTTGCAGGCTGTGATTGGGGAAAAAGCTCCCCCTGTTAAACATGTGTCTGATATAAAAGTGTTGATAAATGTTGAAGAAACACTGCTAGGAGACCCCATTGTAGACAATGTGGCGGGGCTAGAGGGTGTACCACACGTACCAGAGGTGGATGTGCAGTCTCCACAGGTTTCTATGATTAATAAAATGTCCCAGGTGGGGATTGACTCATGGGTGCCCCTAGAGGTCAGGGTTAATAATGACACGAGCAGTATAAGTGGCGTATGTGCCGTGACAGTTAGCAACTCCGAGAGTGAGGCTATCATGTCAAGACCCAGCAAAACTAAAGTGGTTACTAGTGGCGACCAGATGACAGTTATATCTGACGAGACGAGAGTTCAGTCGGGTGACAGCCTAGTGTTTGAAGCTTATATCCAGACAGTTGTAGATGACCTGACGGGACAGTACAGCTACAAACTTGAAGATGTTTTCGCTCGCTCTGCACAGTCCCTAGATACACTAGAGATGGGACTAGAGGTTCTCGCAGAGCAACTGCAGGAATCTCCAGAGAAGTCACAGAAAGAGAAGAATGAACTGAAGGAACTAGAGTCACTAAGAAGCGGAAATTCTCCAACTTCAAGAGGAACTTGCAGCTTCTGAGCGATCCAGACTTCATGCAGAGCAGGAAAGAGATGAGCTGGCTGATGAGGTTCTAAACAGCGCCTCATAAAAATCTGCTCTCTTGGAGGAGAAAAGATATTTGGAAGCCAGGATGGCTCAACTTGATCAAGAGTTGCGTGATCGGATGGTAGACATGGACCACCAGAAACAAATTGTGTCTAAATTGGAGAAGAAACAGAAGATGTTGGACAAGCTCCTGGCTGAAGAGAAAACCACCTCGGCCAGATATGCCGAAGAACGTGACCAAGCGGAGACTGATGCTCGAGAGAAGGCGACCAAGGCCCTCTCCTTGGCCAGAGCTCTTGAAGAAGTACTTGAGGAGCGAGATTAATTTGAGAGGCTGAACAGGCAACTCAGAGCAGAGATGGAAGATCTCATGAGCTCAAAAGATGACATCGGGAAGAACGTCCATGAGTTGGAGAAGTCTAAGCGTGCTCTCAAACAGCAGGTGGAAAATGAGAAACCTGAAGAGGAGAGTCCTATGAAGGATGTCAAGAGGTCTAAGCCAGAGCCTGTTAGGAGGCGGTCTGGAGATGATGGCGCTGTAGTACCGCCCGAGGCAGAGAAGATGGAAGGTCTTTCTGCTGAACCCGTTGATGGGGCTGATGTGGATGCAGAGGCCAAGAGTCTCATGACAGTGTGTAACCAGGACCAGGTCGCAAAAGACGTCCCCTCTGCCTACAAGGTCTTCCAAGTAGCCAGCAGCCTGCTGGGGAAGAAATATGAGGAGATGGACGACCAGTATGCAGATCCGGTCTACTTCTATGGGCTGGCTCTCCCGAACTCCTCCCAAAAGGAGAACAGTGTCCTGGGTGAGCCTCTGGAGAAAGAGGAGAAGGACTTAAAAGGGCAAGTATATGATGCCGGGTCCAAGGAAACAAAGGCTGAAGAAGTTAAGGCCAAGGTGTTGGGGGACGGGAAGTCCTCAGGTGCTGCAGAGACCGAAGGAGTAGCTACTGATGTGGAAAAAGCCACTAAAGAAGCAGAGGTCTCTGAAACTGCTGCCAAAGTGGGGGAAACCACAGCTGAAGATGGAAGATGTGCACCGGAGGCACTTTAAAAAAGCGTGCAGGGACAAGCCTGCTCTGCTGAAGGAGAAAGGGTCGAGACACAACCATGAACTGGAACCGTTCAGTCAAGAGTTGCAGCAGTCCAAGAAAGGACATGAGGAGCATGTACAGAAGCCCGAGAATCCAAAAAGAGAGCTTGCCGATCATATAAAAACATCTTCTGAGAGGAGTTTCAAATGTGGAGAGAAAAAGAAAGAAAAGAGAGAGGCCACAGGTGCGAAGGCGTAACATCCTCGCTCGTGAAAGAAAGTACCTGCTCATGAGTTGGGGAAGAAAGTCCCATAGATATGATCTACTCCATAATAAACTCGTGTTCATGACAAACCAAGCGCTGTTGTCCTGGGTCTGGCAGAATAAAGGGAAGACTGTAGGCCAGGTAGATGCCCTCTCACAAGCATCTGGGTTTAGTGCTAGTGTTCACCCCTACGGGTTGAACAAAGGGGGGAATATGTGAGGCAGTGACAGGCCTCACGGCTGCTAGGGGAGAGATATGGCAGGAGTTTCCATTTCTTCACTGTCAATCAGCAGGTCAGAGGCCGCACCAGGTGGAACAATCAGTCTGGGATAAGAGCCCAGCCCAGACTGTTAGGAGGAGGAAGAGTCTGTGTGCAGCAGAGGCCTGGGAAGGCTCTGTACAAGTGGGCTCAGCCAAGCTGGCTGAGGGGCCACGGGGCTAGGTGTTAGCCTGAACTTTGGGGGACTCCGCGAGGTCTTGGATTGGAATCGACGGTCGCTAGGCCAGAGTCAGGAGGACTTCTGGGCCACAATCCCCCAAAAGGTACTGGACTTTGTTACAGCCTAGAAGTGCTGGATTGTTAGGCTGGGAAAAGCCACATGTTCTCCCCGTGTGTGAACGGGGCTTTCAGTGAGGTAGGGAGTCCTCATGTTTAGTTAGAGCCCAGCCAGGCAGGTGTTTTATTTGTATTGTTTGTTTTGGTTTTGCTGAGGTGCCAAATAAAAACAATGTTTGGCCCCTAACCCTGTGGTCGATGAAGATCATTGTGAGAATGACCCCCAAATAAGAGACGATCCCTTACAATATGTATGCATGTATGTGTGTGTATATATGACTATATTTATCTGTGCATGCATGTGTGTGTAGATGGATATAGATATACGTGTGTGTCTATGTATCTGTATCAATGTATGTGTATATATGTGTCTATATACACTTTTTTTTTTAGGAAATATGTTGGTGATCATATTTATTGTATAGCGAGGAACAGAAGTATTTGAACACCCTGCAATTTTGCAAGTTTTCCCACTTAGAAATCATGGATGGGTCTGAAATTCACATTGTAGGTGCATTCTCACTCTGAGAGACAGAATTTAAAAATAAAAATCAGGAAATCACATTGTATGATTTATTAAGAATTTATTTGTCTTGCACTGCTGAACATAAATATTTGAACACCTAAGAAACAGCAAGAATTATGGCTCTCAAAGACCTGTTACTGTGCCTTTAAAAAGTCCACCTCTACTCCACTCATTAATCTAACTTAGTAGCACCTGTCTGAGCTCTTTAAAGACACCTGTCCACCCCACAGTCAGTCAGACGCCAACTACTACCATGGGCAAGACCAAAGAGCTGTCAAAAGACACCAGAGACAATATTGTGGACCTCCACAAGGCTGGAAAGGGCTACAGGGAAATTGCCAAGCAGCTTCAGCTGTTGGAGCAATTGTTAGAAAATGGAAGAGGCTAAAGACGACTATCAGTCTCCCTCGGACTGAGGCTCCATGCAAGATCTCACCTCGTGGGGTATCACTGATGATAATAAAGGTGAGGAATCAGCCCAGAACTATAAGGGAGGAGCTGATCAATGACATGAAGAGAGTTGGGACCATAGTTTCAAGGGTCACTGTCGGTAGAACACTACGCCGTCATGTTTTCAAATCATGCATTGCACGGAAGGTTCCCCTGCTCAAGTCATCACATGTCCAGGCCCGTCTGAAGTTTGCCAATGACCATCTGGATGATCCAGAGGAGGCATGGGACAAAGTGATGTGGTCAGATGAGACCAAAGTAGAACTTTTTGGTATAAACTTCACTCGTCATGTTTGGAGGAAAAAGAAGGATGAGTTGCATCCCAAGAACACTATCCCTACTGTGAAGCATGGGGGTGGTAACATCATGCTTTAGGGGTAATTTTCTGCGAAGGGGACAGGACGACTGCACTGTATTAAGGAGAGGATGAATGGGGCCATTGTCATGGTCTTACCTTCTTGCTGTTCTCCTTCGTTTGACATGTGCTGGCGGCCATCTTGGTTTCTGGGTTTCTTGTAGCCTCCCACCCTGCGGCTCCTCCTTCCCACTGGGAGGAGCTGGATGCCCAGCTCATATATATAGGAGGTCTGTGGCTTCAGTTCCTTGCTTGGTCCTCCTGTGTTCACATGCTTCTAGACTGCTGCTGCTTCTGGTTCCTGATCCTGGTTTCGTCCGACTACCCTGCTGGTTCCTGATCCTGGCTTCGTCTGACTACCCTGCTGGTTCCTGATCCTGGCTTCGTCTGACTACCCTGCTGGTTCCTGATCCTGGCTTCGTCTGACTACCCTTCTGGTTCCTGACCTCTGGCTTCGCAAAGACTCTGCTTCGGTTTCGCCATCCGTTTGGACTTTTGCTTTACAGCTTTATTTTCAATAAAGCCTTCTTATTTTCACTTATCCTTTGTTGTACGTCTGGTTCATGGTTCCGTGACATTAGGACCAAGCCATGAATTCTGACGGTACAGGGCCATCCTCGCTACCCACGCTGGTTGCCAGACTTGATCAGCAGTATCACCTGTTGGGTCGGTTCGCTGTGGCGTTGCAAACCCTGCTTGAACGCACGGCTCATTTTGCTCCCGTTGCCGATGGGTCGGTTGTCGCTCCTGGGCCCGCTCCTACTGCCGCTCCGGTTGTTGCGCCAGAGTCTACCCCGACACCTGTTGTTGCACCTGCGGTGTTTCGGGGTATGACCGGTTCTGCCCCTCTTCCACAGCGCTTTGGGGGAGAGCCAACTCAGTGCCGAGGTTTCCTTAACCAGGTGGGCATTTATTTCGAGTTGCTGCCACATGCCTTTCCCACTGAGAGATCAAAGGTGGGCTTCTTGATCTCGCTGCTCTCGGACAAGGCCTTGGCCTGGGCCAGCCCTTTATGGGAGAACAACAATCCGGTGGTTGCCGAGTTTTCCGGTTTTGTTGCTTCTCTTCGGAAGGTATTCGATGTGCCGGCTCGTGCTGCCTCTGCTGTGAAGCTCCTTATGTCCATCAGACAGGGTTCACAATCCGTAGCTGAATACGCCATTGAGTTTCGTACCCTGGCAGCAGAGGTGGGCTGGAATAATGAGGCTCTGGTCGCTGCTTTCTCTCATGGTCTCTCGGATGCCTTGAAGGATGAGGTTGCAGCTAAGGACCTACCAGTGGAGCTCGAGTCTCTTATTTCTTTCCTGATTTTGATTGACACCAGACTCAGGGAGAGACCTTCCTTTAAGGAGAGCCTGCGGAGGTTTTCTAACAGATTGGCGCCTACGTTTGCTGTCCAACCCGTGCCTCCCTCTCCTCCCACGCCTCCTGGGGATGACTTGTCTGGGGGTGAACCCATGCAGCTGGGGTTTGCTCGCCTGTCCGAGGGGGAGAGGGTACTCCGGAGACGCGAGGGCCGATGCATGTACTGTGGTCTCGGTGGGCATTTTCGGTTGGCATGTCCGAACCGTCCGGGAAACGCTCGCACCTGAGATCCTGTCGGGGGCAGATCTTGGGTGGAGTCTCCTCGTCCCCGGTTTCCCGTGTTGACAAACCACTGATCACTGTTGTCCTCTCCTGGGTCGGGGGCTCGGTGACGACCCAGGCGTTGGTGGACTCTGGTGCTGGTGGTTTGTTCATTGATAATGTGTTCGCTGCCGCCAATTCCATTCCTCTGCAGGCTCGAGGTTCCCCACTGGCTCTTGAGGCGATAGACGGCAGACCCCTTCTGCCGCCACACGTGACTCATGAGACCCTTCCAGTGGGGATAGCCATTGGTGCCGTTCACAGAGAGTCGGTCTGCCTCCAGGTTATTTCGTCTCCACACTACTCGGTGGTCTTGGGGTACCCCTGGCTCCGGAAGCATAATCCGACTTTCGATTGGAGATCGGCCGAGATCCTCTCGTGGTCACCGCAGTGTGGGGCTAGTTGCATCCATGGGTCTGTCAAGTTGCTGTGTACTTCCTCGGACTCTCTGTTGCCTCCTGAATACGAGGAGTACCGGGATGTATTCGATAAGGTGCGCGCGGTTGCCCTACCTCCGCACCGCCCATACGATTGTGCCATAGAGTTACAGTCTGGTGCCGTTCCTCCTCGTGGCAAAGTCTATCCACTGTCGGTAGCGGAGAATGAGGCCATGGAGGAGTACGTGAGGGAGGCGCTTTCACGCGGACACATTCGCAAATCCTCGTCCCCGGCAGGGGCTGGATTTTTCTTTGTGAAAAAGAAGGGCGGTGAGTTGAGGCCTTGCATCGATTACAGGGGTCTCAATCGCATCACGATCAAGAACGCTTACCCGATACCCTTGATTTCCGAGCTGTTCGATCGCCTTAAAGGGGCCACGGTCTTTACCAAACTCGACCTGAGGGCGGCATATAACCTGGTAAGGATCAAGGCGGCGATGAGTGGAAGACCGCGTTTAACACCAGGACCGGTCATTATGAATCCTTGGTTATGCCCTTTGGGTTGTGCAATGCGCCCGCAGTCTTTCAGGAATTCATCAACGATGTTTTCCGTGACCTGTTGCAGCAGTGTGTGGTGGTCTATTTGGATGACATCTTGGTATATTCTGAATCCATGGAGGCCCACATTCTGGATGTCAGACGAGTGTTGCAACGGTTACGAGAGAACAAGCTGTTCGGTAAGCTTGAGAAATGCGAATTTCACCGATCCCAGGTAACCTTCTTAGGTTACATCATTTCCGCTGAGGGGTTCTCCATGGATCCTGAGAAGGTTTCGGCTGTCTTACAGTAGCCCCAGCCCAGTGGTCTTCGTTCCCTGCAGCGCTTTTTGGGCTTCGCCAATTATTATCGGAAGTTCATCAGGGACTTTTCCATGCTAGCCAAGCCTCTCACGGATCTGACCAGGAAGGGCAGTAATTCCCAGGTCTGGCCGCTCGAGGCCATCCGAGCTTTTGAGGCTCTAAAGTCCGCCTTTGTGTCGGCTCCGATTCTGTCGCATCCCAACCCTGGGTTGCCCTTTGTCCTCGAGGTGGACGCGTCTGAGACGGGAGTAGGCGCCCTTCTGTCTCAGTGTAGAACACCAGAGGGTCCTCTGCTTCCTTGTGGGTTTTACTCCCGGAAACTGTCTTCCGCGGAGTGCAACTATCAGATTGGTGACAGGGAGTTATTGGCCATCGTGCAGGCCCTTAAAGAATGGAGGCACTTGCTCGAGGGTTCGGTGGTTCCGGTCCTCATCCTGACGGACCACAAGAATCTGACCTACCTTTCTGAGGCCAAGAGATTGACACCACGTCAGGCCAGATGGGCTCTGTTCTTGTCACGTTTTAATTACGTGGTCTCCTACCTACCCGGTTCCAAGAACATCAGGGCGGATGCCTTATCACGGCAGTACTCCGAGTTGTCCAGGGAGGAGTCGATTCCGACTTCGGTCATACCTCCGAATCAGATCTTGGCCGCCATTCGCACCAGCCTGACCTCTCCCCTGGGTGAGTAGATTTTGGCAGCACAATCTGGTGCTCCCTCTGGGAGACCCAACGGCAGATGTTTTGTGCCTGAGGAGTTGCGCACTCGGTTGTTGCGAACCTACCATAACTCCAAGACCGCGGGGCATCCTGGAAAGAATCAGCTGTCCTGGGCTGTTTCACGTCTGTTCTGGTGGCCTTCCCTACGTTCCGACATCGCCGCATATGTAGCGGCATGCTCCGTTTGTGCCCAGAGTAAGTCCCCTCGGCACCTTCCGTTGGGCCTTCTGCAACCCATAGCCACCGGGGAGCGCCCATGGTCACACCTGGGGATGGATTTCATTGTGGACCTCCCTGCATCCCGAGGCCATACGGTCATTCTCATGATTGTGGATCGGTTTTCCAAAATGTGCCACTGTGTTCCTCTCAAGAAGTTACCCTCTGCACAAGAGTTGGCCACGATTTTTGGCAGGGAGGTCTTCCGGTTGCACGGTTTGCCCAAGGAGATTGTGTCGGATCGGGGGAGTCAGTTTGTGTCCAGGTTCTGGCGCGCCTTTTGCTCCCAGTTGGGGATTCATCTCTCCTTCTCCTCGGCCTACCACCCTCAGTCCAATGGGGCCGCAGAACGATCCAATCAGGCCTTGGAGCAATTCCTTCGTTGCTATGTCTCCGATCACCAAGACAATTGGGTTGACCTCCTGCCTTGGGCTGAGTTTGCCAGGAACACGGCGGTGAACTCTTCCTCTGGGACGTCTCCCTTCATGGCCAATTATGGGTTCCAACCTGCCGTGTTACCGGAGGTATTCTCTCCCCAGGATATTCCGGCTGTGGAGGATCACCTTTCCGTCCTACGTGCTTCTTGGGTACTGATCCAGAAGTCCCTTGAGGTCTCTGCGCAGCGCCAGAGACTCCAGGCTGATCGCAGACGAGCGCCTGCTCCTTCCTACCAGGTCGGAGACCGTGTATGGTTGTCCACCCGCAACCTCAACCTTCGAGTGCCCACTCCCAAGCTGGCGCCTCGCTTTGTTGGTCCCTTCCGAGTGCTTCGCAGGGTAAACCCGGTAGCCTATGCCCTTGCGCTTCCTCCTGGCATGCGGATCTCCAACGTGTTTCATGTCTCCCTGTTGAAGCCACTGGTGTGTAATCGTTTCACTTCCTCGGTTCCTCGGCCTCGTCCGGTCCAAGTGGGTAATCGTGAGGAGTATGAGGTGAGCAATATCCTGGTCCGCGGTCGGGTGCAGTTTTTGGTCCATTGGCGTGGTTATGGTCCAGAGGAGCGTTCCTGGGTTCCCTCCGCAGATGTCCATGCTCCTGCCTTGCTCCGAGCCTTCCACGCACGCTTCCCTCAGAAACCGTTCTTTACTCCGCGGAGGAGGGGCCCTTGAGGGGGAGGTACTGTCATGGTCTTACCTTCTTGCTGTTCTCCTTCGTTTGACATGTGCTGGCGGCCATCTTGGTTTCTGGGTTTCTTGTAGCCTCCCACCCTGCGGCTCCTCCTTCCCACTGGGAGGAGCTGGATGCCCAGCTCATATATATAGGAGGTCTGTGGCTTCAGTTCCTTGCTTGGTCCTCCTGTGTTCACATGCTTCTAGACTGCTGCTGCTTCTGGTTCCTGATCCTGGTTTCGTCCGACTACCCTGCTGGTTCCTGATCCTGGCTTCGTCTGACTACCCTGCTGGTTCCTGATCCTGGCTTCGTCTGACTACCCTGCTGGTTCCTGATCCTGGCTTCGTCTGACTACCCTTCTGGTTCCTGACCTCTGGCTTCGCAAAGACTCTGCTTCGGTTTCGCCATCCGTTTGGACTTTTGCTTTACAGCTTTATTTTCAATAAAGCCTTCTTATTTTCACTTATCCTTTGTTGTACGTCTGGTTCATGGTTCCGTGACAGCCATTTATTGTGAGATTTTGAGCAACAACTTCTGTGACGGACTGAACCATCACTGGGGCTGCTGGAGAAGCCTGAGGGCCAGCCTCCTTCCTACAGATTATGGACCGAGAACTATGGAGACCCCCTAAGACCTTTTGGGGTTACAAGGAACTATGAACCCTGATTTATGTGTGTAATTTATATGCCACATATTTCCTATTGCCCATTAAAAAGGCATGGTGTGGATCCAGCAACACAAAAAGGGTTAACTCTGCACTGAGACTCCCACTGATTGTGTTCGTGATGGGATTAAGATAGTTGATTATAATAGCAGCCGACTCCTAGATGAGTAGATCACCATATGATTGACTCAGGAGATAATCCCATCACATGTGTCTCCACTGTCCCTATTCATTCATTATGGAGGGGGTGAAGATGTCTGTTTGCATGTTGTGTTTGTTAATTGCATCACAGACAATGCCATTGTGTTTGTTGAATAGGGTTAGTTTTTGTGTCTCAACTGTAAAGGATTGGCTGCTATGTCATGTCCTCAGTTCCCAACCAGGTCCATGGGGGTAGTACCCTTGTTGGAAAATGTGTATATAAGTCAATGCTTGTGTGTTCAATAAAGAGTTCTTGTTTTACATTCAACATAGAGCCTCGTCTCATGTGTATGGGGATTGCTATAACTCCTAGCTCTTGTAAGAGCTGTTCCTGCTCTCTGGATTTAGGAGAGGTTCACCCACTGGAGCCTGGAGCCTTGTCGTAGGTCCAGGGTGGGTAGGAGACGGTGAGACCCCAACCAAGCTTTGGCGGTTCGTGGGGTTTGCAGTGCTTACCGTGTCAAGTGGAGTGCTTGGAGTCCACGGGAAGCACTGGGAGCCTCCATCGACGTAGGTACCCGGTCGGGGTGCCAGGAGATCCGTTACAACTTCCTTCCCTCAGTAAGAGCATTGAAGATGGGTCGTGGCTGGGTCTTCCAACATGACAACGACCCGAAGCACACAGCCAGGATAATCAAGGAGTGGCTCCGTAAGAAGCATATCAAGGTTCTGGAGTGGCCTAGCCAGTCTCCAGACCTAAATGCAATAGAACATCTTTGGAGGGAGCTGAAACTCTGTGTTGCGCAGCGACAGCCCCAAAACCTGACAGATCTATAGGGGATCTGTGTGGAGGAGTGGGCCAAAATCCCTGTTGCAGTGTGTACAAACCTGGTCAAGAACTACAGGAAACGTCTGAGCTCTGTAATTGCAAACAAAGGCTTCTGTACCAAATATTAACACTGATTTTATCAGGTGTTCAAATACTTATGTTCAGCAGTGCAAGACAAATAAATTATTAAAAATCATACAATGGGATTTCCTGATTTATTTATTTTTATTCTGTCTCTGAGAGTGGGAATGCACTTACAATGTGAATTTCATACCCCTCCATGATTTCTAAGTGGGAGAACTTGCAAAATCGCAGGGTGTTCAAATACTTCTGTTCCTCACTGTATGTATGTGTGTCCCTGTGTGTGTGTTACCATCACCATGCCCACGGTGTTCCTATGTCTTGACGCAGCTGCAGCAGGACGTTCTGTGCGGGGTAAGAAGAAGAAGATGGAAGGGGAGGCAGTGCCGCCAGCATGGAGTTCGTGGGAGAGACACAGGGAGGCACACTAAGGACGTAGGTAACACTACCACATGATCTATACTAGTGTTATCTGTGGTTTTACATAGGACTGCAGGTAACACTACCACATTATCAGCACTAGTGTTTTCTGTGGTTTTACATAGGACTGCAGGTAACACTACTACATTTTCGGTAATCAGAGAGCCATCACTGTGTTATTTGTGGTGTAACGTAGGACTACAGGGAGGCACACTAAGGACGTAGGTAACACTATCACATGATCTACACTAGTGTTATCTGTGGTTTTACATAGGACTGCAGGTAACACTACCACATGATCTACACTAGTGTTATCTGTGGTTTTACATAGGACTACAGGTAACACTGCCACATAATCAGCTCTAGTGTTATCTGTGGTTTTACATAGGACTGCAGGTAACACTACCACATGATCTACACTAGTGTTATCTGTGGTTTTACATAGGACTACAGGTATCATCTGAAGGCAATCGTCTATGCTGTGAAGATACGAGATGTGCAGCACCTGAAACTACGGATACTGGAAGCCTGTACTAGCATTTCTCTTGCGGTGTTGCTATCAGTGTGTGAAGAGTGGGAGAAGAGGGTTGCATTGACAATCCAACACAATGGGCAGCACATTGAACACATTTTATAAGTGGTCAGAAACTTGTAAATAACTCATGAAAAAATAAAGTTACATTAAAACCAAGTACACCATTGTTTTTCTTGTGAAATTCCCAATAAGTTTGATGTGTCATATGACCCTCTTCCTATTGAAAAAACAAAAGTTGGATTCAAAATGGCCGACTTCAAAATGGCCGCCATGGTCACCACCTATCTTGAAAAGTTTCCCCCCTCACATATACTAATGTGCCACAAACAGGAAGTTAATATCACCAACCATTCCCATTTTATTAAGGTGTATCCATATAAATGGCCCACCCTGTACTTTACACCAGTTTGATAAGTGACCCTGTATGTTTTTAAAACGTAAACCGCACTAACCCATACATACAAGTCAGTGGGAGTAGTCACTCATCAGTTTTTTTTCACAGATCCATATGCTTGATCTGAGAATCTCACTGCAGGTCCTATTGATTTTTGCAGATGAGAATAGCCCTTTCTACTGATGGGAGTGAGAAAAAGACAGAATACACACAGAAGCTTTGCATTTTTCAACGGTTTGTCTCTTGTGAAACGAAAACCATATACGGCCATGTGCATGAGGCCTTACTTTCACAAGCCCTGATAGTTCTGCTCTTAGCTGAGAAGTGGATACAATTGTACCCTGTCTTGGCAATCCTTTGTGAGCTAAACAGCCTGGACCCCAGACTGATACATTGTACCAGAGAAATTGGTTCTGTTCCTGCTGTATTTGGCTCACATAGTACTACAGAAACCTCATTTGTTTTTTGTAACATCCATAAAATACCTCACATCCAGGTATGCGATTTCATCTACCCAGCAATCCTTTGCTGCAGAACTTCTTGGCAAGTTTGCAATGCCACATGCAGCTTTTTTGAAGTTTTAATGTTGCTATTGAGATAATGGAGGTCGAGAAGCAGAGGATCCACTGTGCTCTGAAGTTGCAGATCCTCAAACAGCCCTTAACCCCTTAAGGACACAGCCTTATTTCACCTTAAGGACCAGGCCATTTTTTGCAAATCTGACCAGTGTCACTTTAAGTGCAGATAACTTTAAAACACTTTGACTTATGCAGGCCATTCTGAGATTGTTTTTTCGACACATATTGTACTTCATGACACTGGTAAAATGAAGTAAAAAAAATATTTTTTTTGCATAAAAAAAATACCTAATTTACCAAAAATGTTGAAAAATTTGCATTTTTCAAAGTTTCAGTTTCTCTACTTCTGTAATACATAGTAATACCCCCAAAAATTGTGATGACTTTACATTCCCCATATGTCTACTTCATGTTTGAATTATTTTGGGAATGATATTTTATTTTTTGGGGTTGTTACAAGGCTTAGAAGTTTAGAGGCAAATCTTGAAATTTTTCAGAAATCCAATTTTTAGAGACCACTACAGGTCTGAAGTCACTTTGCAAGGCTTACATAATAGAAACCACCCAAAAATGACCCCATTCTATAAACTACACCCCTCAAGGTATTCAAAACAGATTTTACAAACTTTGTTAACCCTTTAGGTGTTGCACAAGAATTATTGGCAAATGGGGATGAAATTTGTGAATTTCATTTTTTTGCTTAATTTTCAATTTTAACCCATTTTTTCCACTAACAAAGCAAGGGTTAACAGCCAAACAAGACTGTATCTTTATTGCCCTGACTCTGCCATTTACAGAAACACCCCATATGTGAGCGTAAACTACTGTACGGCCACACAGCGGGGTGTAGAGTGAAAGGTGCGCCGTTTTGTTTTTGGAAGGCAGATTTTGCTGGACTGGTTTATTTACACCATGTCCCATTTGAAGCCCCCCTGATGCACCCCTAGAGTAGAAACTCCATAAAAGTGACCCCATCTAAGAAACTACACCCCTCAAGGTATTCAAAACTGATTTTACAAACTTTGTTAACCCTTTAGGTGTTGCACAAGATTTAATGGAAAATAGAGATACAATTTCCAAATTTCGCATTTTTGGCAGATTTTCCATTTTAATATTTTTTTCCAGTTACAAAGCAAGGGTTAACAGCCAAACAAAACTCATTATTTATGGCCCTAATTCTGTAGTTTTCAGAAACACCCCATATGTGGTCGTAAACAGCTGTACGGTTACACGGCAGGGCGCAGAAGGAAAGGAATGCCATACGGTTTTTGGAAGGCAGATTTTGCTGGACTGTTTTTTTTTACACCATGTCCCATTTGAAGCCCCCCTGATGCACCCCTAGAGTAGAAACTCCAAAAAGTGACCCCATTTTAGAAACTATGGGATAGGGTGGCAGTTTTGTTGGTACTAGTTTAGGGTACATATGATTTTTGGTTGCTCTATATTACACTTTTTGTGCGGCAAGGTAACAAGAAATAGCTTTTCTGGCACAGTTTTTTTTTTTTGTTATTTACAACATTCATCTGACAGGTTAGATCATGTGGTAATTTTATAGAGCAGGTTGTCATGGACGCGGCGATACCTATACCACTATTTTGGGGTGCATATGACTTTTTAATCGCTTGCTATTACACTTTTTGTGACGTAAGATGACAAAAAATGGCTTTTTTTACACCGTTTTTATTTAAATTTTTTTACGGTGGTCACCCGAGGGGTTAGGTCATGTGATATTTTTATAGAGCCGGTCGATACGGACGCGGCGATACCTAATATGTATACTTCTTTTTAATTTATGTAAGTTTTACACAATGATTTCATTTTTGAAACAAAAAAAAATCATGTTTTAGTGTTTCCATAGTCTAAGAGCCATAGTTTTTTCAGTTATTGGGCGATTATCTTGGGTAGGGTATGATTTTTGTTGGATGAGATGACGGTTTGATTGTTCCAATTTTGGCGTACATGCGACTTTTTTGATCACTTTTATTATCTTTTTTTGGGAAGTCAGGTGGGCAAAATTTCAATTTTATCATAGTTTTTTATTTTTATGGCGTTCACCGTTCAGGTAAAGTAACATGACCGTTTTATAGATCAGGTCGTTACGGACGCGGAGATACCAAACATGTGTAGAAAATTTTATTTTTTTCATTTTTAATCAGTGATAAATGTGTTTTTTGATTTTTACTTTTTTTCACTTTTTTTTTACTTTTTTTTTTACCCAGACCCACTTGGTTCTTGAAGATCCAGTGGGTCTGATGTCTGTATAATACAGTACAGTACACTATATAGGGTACTGCACTGTATTTTACTTACACTTTGTCTGAACAGATCTATGCCTTTAGCACAGATCTGTTCAGCACCATGGACAGCAGGATGCCTGAGAAAGCATCCTGTTGCCATGGGAACCTTCCCCGTCTGCCACAACTTCGCAGACGGGGAAGGGTAAGGATGGGTCTGTCGGGGGGCTGTCTGGGGGCTCTCTCCCTCTCCATCGGGGGGCTGCAAAGGCACAGCAGCACACCGATGGGAGAGGGAGGGAGCTCCCTGCGCTGTTAACCTTTTCCATACAGCGGTCCGTACGGACCGCAGTATGGAAAGGGTTAAACGGCTGACATCGCAGCACAGATGTCAGCCGTTTATACCAGGGTGCCAGCAATGTGCTGGCACCCTGGTATACCCACTAGCCACCAACGATTATTCAAGGGGAGGCGGGCGGGGAATCGCCTGCCACACCGCCCGCAACCCTCCCCCTGCACCTCCCACCGGAGGGTGCAGGGGGAGGTGAAATATATATATTTTGGGCATTATAAAGTTTCTGATCCCCGCGGGATCAGAAACTGCAAAAAGCGCATCAAACCGCAGGTCTGAATTGACCTGCGGTTTGTTGCGATCGCCGACATGGGGGGGTCACGGGACCCCCCCCGTGCATTTAGCCTAGGTGCCTGCTCAATGATTTGAGCAGGCACCTTGTTCCGATCACCGCCGGCCGGGCGGCAGTGATCGGAACAACACATGACGTACCGGTACGTCATGTGTCCTTAAGGACTCGGGAAACATGCCGTACCGATACGTCATGTGTCCTTAAGGGGTTAAACAATGCAAAGCAGAAGTCCGTCAGCCATATACTGCAACATCAAGTTATTGAAATCCATATCTAAGGGTACTTTCACACTAGCGTTATTCTTTTCCGGTATTGAAATCCAGTAAAGGGTCTCAATACCGGAAAAAAATGTATCAGTTTTGTCCCAATGCATTCTGAATAGAAAGCAATCCATTCAGTATGCATCAGGATGTCTTCCGTTCCGTTCCTTGTAAGGTATTTGATCGGACAAAATACCACAGCATGCTGCGGTATTTTTTCCGGCCAAAATCCCGGAACACTGCCGCACTTGCCGGATTTCCATTGAAATGTATTAATGTCGGATCCGGTACCAAGCGTTCCGAAAAATTGCGGGATCGCCAGATCCAGTTTTCCGGTCTGCGCATGTGCAGTTCTTTCTACCTTTGAAAAAATTAAATTAAATTAAATACCAAAATTAAAAACAAATATCCGTTTGCATACGGATTTCCGGCAGGCAGTTCTGGCAACGGAACTCCCTGCCAGATTCTAACAACGCTAGTGGAAAAGTACCCTAAAAGTAATTTTTTTGAACATTTGCTTTAAAGGGATAATCCAGGTTCCACCGCAGACAGGGTCATGTGCACCTCTGTGGACAATCAATAGCCTTTGTGATAGGGAGCAGGTGACTGGATTTTTTTGTTTAGGTAGAGCACAGTACTGGTCAAAAGTAAAAAGATGAAAAAGCTGGAATACCCCTTTAAATGAACCTGCCACCAAGAAAATTCTGTGTCATCCGCCAGCAGCATGTAAGAGAGTAAGAGGAGCTGAGCAGATTGATACATAGTTTTGTGGGGAAAAATTCTGTAAAACTTATATTTTATATATTTTTATTTTTGCTTATTCTGGACTTTGAAGTCAAGGAGGCGGTCCTATCTTGTGATTGACAGCTATCTCTGTATACACAGTCATAGAGTGAAGGCCATCAATCATTGATAGGACCGTCTCTACTTAAAAGTCCAGAATGAGCAGAAATTTAAGCTTACATCTAACCTCTAAAAAAGGAACACTTCACTCTTTGACCTGTCAGAGATGTTCACGCTCAGCAGCTCGGCTCAATGAACTGTTCCTTGAGTAATAGGAAACTTCTTTGTTCATCCGGACTATGATTCTTAAGATTCCATAGAACACTTATTTTACAAAATGGTCATTATATACTGTAAAATGAGAAGATCTCCCATCCATCGAACCGTTTTTCGCCTTAGGATGATCTGATTGATTTACACATAATAATAATAATAATAATAATAATAATAAAATAATTTACAAATTCATAGGGTTCATGTACAAAACAAAAGTAACTGGCTAATATGCAACTGAAACACTAGGAGTCAGGGCCCTGCTCGCAAGAGCTTACAATCTATGAGTTATTAGGGGTGACACATAAGGTAGTTGATTGTGATAAGTAGGATTTAAGCCATTATTGAACTGATAGGAGTGGTGCCGGCCGATCTGCTTCAGGTTTGGGACTACTAGAGGATCTAGTTTAGGCCAGATGAGTTGGTCGGTCATTTTAGGTAGCTTGATAAGCCTGCCTGAAAAGATGTGTTTTTAAGGCACGTTTGAAGGTGGAGAAGTTGTGAATTGACCTAGTATTCCGGGGCAGAGTATTCCAGAGAGTAGGTGCAGCTTGAGAAAAGTCTTGAAGACGGGAGTGAGAGGTACAAATTATGGAGGTTATTAATCTTAGGTCGCTAACAGAACGGAGAGCATGAGTAGGGTGGTAGATGGAGATGAGGTGATGTATGGAGGTGCAGCACTGTGGAGAGTTTTGTGGGTGAGAAGTTTGAACTGTATTCTGTGGTGGATGGGCAACCAGTAAAGTGACTGGCACAGACTAGTAGCATCAGTGTACCGGTTGGATGGATAGATGAGCCTGGCTGCAGCATTTAGAACAGACTGAAGGGGGGAGAGTTTAGTGAGAGGGAGACCGATTAGTAATACGTTGCAGTAGTCAAGACGAGAATGAATCAAGGCAACCACAAGAGTATTTGCCATTTCCACCGTAAGAAAAGGGCGGATTGTGGCGATATTCTTGAGGTGCAGACGACAAGAGCATGTAAGTGATTGAATATGGGGAACAAAGGAAAGATCAGAGTGGCCCCAAGACAGCGGGCATGTTGCACAGGAGTTATGATAGTGCTGCAGACCGAAATTGAAATATCAAGTTTGGGTGAGTTAGTAGATGGGGGAAAGACAAGAAGTTCAGTTTTTGAGAGGTTCAGTTTTAGATACAGAGAGGACATGATGTTAGAGACAGCTGCCAGATAATTACAGTTTTTTTGGATTAAAGCAGGGGTGATGTCAGGGGATGAAGTGTATAGTTGGGTGTCGTCAGCATAGAGATGGTACTGAAAGCTAAATCTATTGGTAGTCTGTCCGATGGGGGCTGTATAGAGGGAGAACAGTAGATGACTTAGTACTGAGCCCTGAGGAACGCAGACATCAAGAGGAAGAGGAGAAGAAGAAGAGCCAGCAATAACATAACATAACGCTTGAGCTGCTGAGAATACAATATATGTAGTACGTAGATTATGAAATGTTTGCTACACAGAACATTTATAGTTTTGTCCATATTTGCCCATGTACTTATGCTGTAGTGACTTAAGCTCCTTGTTATATCAGTTGTATTACACTCTTTTCACCTGCACATTGAGATTTTGTCATAAAGTCACAATACAGTGTCGGATCTGTTGCAAGACAGAAACCAGCAGCAGCTGATGGACCTCACCAGTGTTTAAGGTAGTCCATCAGATGGAATCTGTGACAGAGGCCCCTGATGGAGCCTTCAACATTGATGTTAATATAGCCTAAATTATCTTTGCCTGGCAACTCAGATCAATGGTGTCAATGCAGATTCACAGGGTCAAATTAGGATTGGTGGAGACCCCAAGGGAAAATATTGGAATATAGCTCAATAGGAATTGGACTCCACCTTCACCCCTCTGCGACACATAGGAGCGTAACATGGCCTTCTCCACGGAGGCTTACTGGCATCATGGAGACAAGTTATCAAGTCCTTGGAGTGCCACACGCACACATGGCCACCTCTTTTTGACTGGATAAGATCAACAACTGGTCATCAAAGATAATGAAAGCCACCAAACATGTTACCATGTGCCAGCATAGCAACATCAGCTGGGGCTCCACTGAGTTATAGAGAAGATATAGTGTAGATACTGATACAACAAGCTGTGTATTTTAAATAGAGAGGCATACAATAAGGACATTTGAAAGGCTACATTGACTAACATTATCCACATATTCACCACCTTAAAATATGGATATGAAATAAGTTCACATATAGGCAGTTTATTACTACACATTGCAAGACAAATAAAACACAATTTTTACATGAAATGCCTTATTTTACTAGTAAAAACTACATTGTTCTGATTATGATGTTTGGAGGTTATTGAGAAGAAATACCACAGCGTTGTCAGGGATTGTGCTTGATGTGGCCCTCAAAAATGCTGTAAGCCCTCAAAAAAGAGGTAGACAATAGTGCCCGAGATTGCTGATAGCATTTTCTAAATGATGGAGTTTATACAGAATGGTTCCCAAATCTCGCAATGGTGCGAACCTGTCTCGCAAACTAAAAGAACAAAAGTGGGGGTGATATCGAAGGAGATTGTTAGGGAGTGTTCTTTTGTGGAGCTGGGGCTTTAATATCCAATGATACAGGATTAAAATATTAGGTGGTACAGTGTAGTTAGAGGGTAAAGAGGTAGTTATAATAGTGTAAAGAGGAATGACAGGGCCTATACTAAAGATCAGGACTAAGGATAGCTTGAAACATGTTTGCATGTGTGATCTACAATCTAGATGCCTATACACATTCAATTCAAACCCCTGTATGTGACAATCAGAGAGCAATTATCATCTCAGAATCATAAAGAGGTCATAACAAAAAGAAAAGTTCCATTATCACTCTCAGGGGTCACTGGAAATCTATACAGATGGAGAGATCAGGCCTGCTCCCCAGTCCCCCCAACAACTACCCCTCACCTACAGAGAAATACTAGGAGTTATATCTCTGGCTGTATGGCCTATAGCACCATGATCCCAGTCTTGTTTTAAAGCTTAGATTATTAGCTCATATCTCTAGGGGCTATAAAGATAATATATTGGTTAAATACCCCTTAGGCTGCCAGCATGGAGGAGGAGGGCTGCCAGTGGGGGATAGGTTGGATAGAGAGGAAGAGAGGCACAGATCCTGTGTAATTGTACAATGACCCCAAGGGAGAAGTAGGGCTGGGTTCACATTTACATTTTTTCTTCTGCTGTTTTGCTCCATTATAAGAGCAGAACAATGAAAATATTGGAAGCTGCATTTCTGTCAAATGATGGAAACAAACACCACCTGACTGACCCCACTGTCCATTAGAAAACCTGGACAAAAAAAGTGCAGCAGTGGACCTCTAATGTGGGTGTGCATAAAGCCTAACATGGACTTACATGCATGTAAATTGTGGCGCTAAAATTCACATTGGCGCTAATGGTTTCTGTTAGTCTGTTCCAATAAAGAACAGTATAATGTGGAAATTTTTTTTTGCTATTATTACCATTGATTGGAATTGTGAAATATTAGAATCAGTTCTGCTCAGTTTGACTCAGATATGTCTTGTTTCCATTATTTTTGACGGAAGAAAATGTACTGTGTAAAATACAAACACAAAGGAAAGGAGCTTTTTTTTAACATTGAAGTCAATCAATGACGGATAGAAGTGGAAGCTGTTTCTTGTATCAGTTATTTAATCCATTTAACCAAGCTTTTGGTTCGTCAAAAGGAAAAAAATCATGGAAAAGCCAATGCGTATGTGAACTCAGCCTAATCAATCAATACAGATCAATCAAAATCCTAAAGGGGGTGTCTTACCTCAGCAAAGGGCATTTATGATGTAGACAAAGTTAAAGGGGTTGTCCCACGAAAAATTAGTTATTCAATAAAATATATCTGTATAGTGCCATCTGCTGTTTATTTTTTTCTCATTTCTTTGACCTGCTTACTGAGATGGCAGCACATGCTCAGTTTCATCCTTCAACTGCCTCCTGAGTTGTGATAGGGAGCGTATGGACACGCCTCCTGAACTGCGGCAGAAAAGACACTCCCCTTGAGCGGTCAGCCTGTTATAAATCTAGCAGAGCAATGAATAGGGATATCTCTGGATCCATGTGAGGTACAGGGCTGGTTCTAGCTTTGTTAGAAAGAGCTTGTTGTGTACTATAGAAATGTCTGATTTTCATTTTTTACATTAGTCATGGAATAACCCTTTAACATAAGGCACTTACTAATGTATTGTGAAAGTCCATATTGCCTCCTTTGCTGGCTTGGTTCATTTTTCCTTCACATTATTGTCACAACTGGTAGGGATAAGTGCAGCCCTAAGCTCCACCCACACCACTATCCCTACCTACTTGCACAGTCCGTCCTAACTGGCGGTGTACAACTGGGCAGCGGTCCCTAGCTTAAGTACGTGCGGTGGCTTACAGGGAGTAACAACAGTGGAGAAAACAACTAAGCTAGGACAGAACACACAGAAGTGAACACTTAGGCAGAACACAATATCAAGGTCAATACTCGCCGGGGTCAGAACCAGGAGATCATGTCAGTACCAGGGGGAACACCAAAATCAACATAAAATACAAGCCGAGGTCAGGAGTTAGGAGGTCACGCAGTACAAAGGGGTAACACAGGATAAAGAGTCAAATTCAAGCCGAGGTCGAGTTCACAAAGTCACACATGTAGGCAAACGCTAGTGAGGTTGAAAGACCAATCACAAGCAATCTGTGGCCAGCAGGCTGCCTGTTAAATAGCCCCAACAGATGAGTCACGTGACGTGGCCAGCGTCACGCGACTCGCATCACGCACCTCAATGCAGCTGACCGCCGATTCATTCCTATTGGTGCTCAGCTCCCCTGCTGCTTGGTGCCTAGGGGATGGAGAAGGCCGCCAACGCTGAAGAGACGCACGCGGCCGGGTTCTCCCCGCCGTCACCATGGGAACGAGGACGCCAGCCGCGTCCTCGCTCCAGACAGACGGGATGCCGGCAGCGCTGCAAGGAGAGCGCGTGTCGCCGGCTCCCCTTTACAATTATACACTGCTCGTTTCTATGGTTACGACCACCTTGCAATCCCGCAGCAATAGCCATGCTTGCGCACTGTAGAAAAAAGTGCCAGCCTGTTTGGTGGCCGGGACTGCAGGAGCGCACATAGGCCAGCATTTTTTCCTATAGTGTGCAACCACGGCCACCACTGGTGGATTGCAGGGTGGTTGTAACCATGGAAACGAGAAGTGTATAATGCAATGAAAAAAATTATTCAAACCAGCAAAGGAGGCAATATGGAGAATTAAAATATACTAGTAAGTGCCAAGGTAGGAGACACCGTTGACACAATACCTACTATACAGAGACATTATCCCCCTCTGGCATTCCTCACCTGGTACGTGAGTTATTACATCTTAAAGGGCCCTGCTACAGTACCTGCGCACATTGCAATTGGTGTCACGAACTACTACACATATATCCTGACCCACTGCATAGCTGACCCACTGTACCAGTGTCCTGCTCATTGCATTAAAGTGGCATCACGAACAGGATCGGATTGAATTGTGTGTCCATCCCTAACAACAGAACCGGATCCAATTGTGCGCTAAAACGGACCTAATCGCATGTTCCACAGTATTATAAGGGCTGAAGATTGTGCAAAAACTGTTGAAAATGGATCTTATTACTTTTATTGCTGGCCCAGAGAGCGCTGCATTGTGTTTCCCTCATGGCGCAGCAGCTCATCCATGACTTTCAAGATGGCGAAGATAGCGAATACACGCCTCTTCAAGAAGTTATTGTTACCGAACCCAAGGGCGCGAAGATGTCGAATACGCCCCTCTGGAAGCGGGAAAAATAGAGACTGCCCCCAGTGAACTTTCTATTGTGGACCGAGGAGATAAAGACTCCACCCTCTGGGCTACACCCTTAGAACTAGCAGTCTGTTGGATTGATGAGGTGGTAAAGATGGCGTTCCCCCAACCCAGGTGGAACCAGATGACTTTTGATGATGAGCCAGTCTACGAGGAGCGCCCATCGGAGATCTATGTCTCCCAAGTCCTGAAGAAGAGTGGGCCTTTTCTATCTGCTACTATGCCGGAGGCTGTGGATTCCTCCCTGAGCAAGAGGTCGGTGCCATCCACCTTGGCCAGCGTCCCAGAGGTGCCAGAAGAGACCGCTGCTGAGATCCCGGTTCCTGCTTCAAAGAGCCCGGACTTGATGGAGTTCCCGAAGGCCGTGGATCCCTCCGCCTTGTCAAGCGCCCCCGCGGAAGACGACGTACCAGCAAGGATGGAGGTCGACGTCATGCCTGTTACCGCGGAGGAGGCCGCTGACGCAGTGACCCTTGCCATTGACAAGCCGGTGTTCCAGACACAGATGGCACCCCCAGATGGCAGCCAGGAGGCACCGGAACCGGCCGCGACTAAAGGTAGGAGCTGCCACGCTCCCTGAGGCCCCGGCCCGGGCCGTGTCCGCCCCTGCACCGCGTCCCTAGACCCCAACACCTGCCACAAGGCCTAGGTCTGCACCGCGTCCGTCACCTACTGGTGCGGCGGAGGCGGCTGGTGATTCCACTCCGCGGCCCAGCTACAACAAGTTACGGAGCTTGAACCCGGTGTCCCCCATGAATCAACTGCTTTCGCCCAGACCGCCTGGGAGTACAAATCAGCGGTCGAGGAATGGGTGAAGCAGGTCATTGACGATCCCCAACCAGGAGACCCCACCTTAACCAGACGCACCGGGACTGTTCTGTGGTTCTCTGTGGAGCGGGGAGTCGGGTTCCTGCAGGACAATTATTCAGGCACCGAGGTCTTTGTAGGCCGGCGCTCCGTTAAGAGGCACTACCTGCCCCAGGCCCGACACAATCTCTATGTGGGTGATCAAATAGAGTATACCCCCATGCGGTCCATGCAAGGACTCTTTGCTGCCGGTGTCACATTACTGGACAAACCACTCACCCCTACCGTCACCCCAGAGACCTGGCAGGAGGATACAGGCTCTGCGGGCAAAATAAGAGGTCTCCAGGAAGCCCCGGATGGCCGTCTGCAGTTTAGAGAGAGTCCCCGACCTGAACCTGTACCTCTCATCCCAGATTTGTCACCACCACCAACCCTGAGGGTAGGGCAGATAAATAATTCTGTCCTGACCTTTAACCCTAAGGTCCAGCCTTACCTCGCACCACCATACCTCCTGCCCTGGAAGCAGTCCCAGGCAGCTGCACCCTCTCTTCCTGAGTCTCTACAGCCAGAAGTCCTGTCACCCTCTGTACCAGCTGGAGATCCCGGGCTACGGCGAGTGACCGCCACATTTTCCAAATTGTCTGCTCAACAAGTCCCTGCAGCCACCAGTAGAGGGCAATGGCGCACTACAACCAATGCGACCATGAGTTACCATCAGAGGCAGGAACAACCTCTGATGAGATTCAGCTGCTCCAGCAGCGATGAGGAGCTGGATACCTTCCTGTAAGGTGTCCTCTACAACAGAAAAATAAACAGTGACATTTTAGGGAGCCACTTCTTGGACTGCTACTTGACGGGTGAGGACCTGTTTGGCCTTTGTGTGCAATTTTAAAGTTTCATGTTCCAGGTTGCCTGTGTTAGTCCTCATCCAGATGGTCATGCTAGTTAGGACTCCCCCCATCAGCACTTAAACCCCTCATGTCCAAGTTCAGTGTTTTATCCCCTTTCTCAGGTTACCTGATAGCCTGCTGTTCTTATATGACATTTTAACCCTGTGGATTACAATGAACTTTTATCACTACAAGCACTACAAGGCTTCTACTACAAGCACTTCCAGGGATAAGGACTCAAGTTATTGTTGAGCCTATCTCTGCACTTATAAAATTGCACTTTATTCTATAAAATGTTTTGTTGCAACATAAAAGCTTTAAAGGGAATCTGTCACTAGCAATTTACCCAATTTTCTTTTTCATGAATCCATGTTTAACAGAGTACCTTTTTTCCATCTGTGTGATTCTTTTGATTGTCAGTCTTGTCATTTCTTCAAAAAATCGATTCTTGTGATATGTAAATGACGCTGTAAGGAGCCCAGAGGGGCGTTCTTCTTTCTCCACGGTGCCCAGGAACGCCCCTCTGAAGTGCCGTGCCCGCCGAAATTTCAAATCTAATAACGCCTCCAAGTTCATCTAAATCCCCTCCCAGAGGCGCGGCTAAGTGCTCAACACCCCCCCTCCTCAGCGCCGCGCTCTGCGGCAAACACCCCGATCCTCCTCTCGCCGGCATCCCAAATCCCGCGCAGGCGCAGTGCCGTCACTCATCTCATCATAGCGCAGGCAATCGCCGGCACTGCGCCTGCGCGGGATTTGGGATGCCGGCGAGAGGAGGATCGGGGTGTTTGCCGCAGAGCGCGGCGCTGAGGAGGGGGGGTGTTGAGCACTTAGCCGCGCCTCTGGGAGGGGATTTAGATGAACTTGGAGGCGTTATTAGATTTCAAATTTCGGCGGCACGGCACTTCAGAGGGGCGTTCCTGGGCACCGTGGAGAAAGAAGAACGCCCCTCTGGGCTCCTTACAGCGTCATTTACATATCACAAGAATCGATTTTTTTGAAGAAATGACAAGACGGACAATCAAAAGAATCAGACAGATGGAAAAAAGGTACTCTGTTAAACATGGATTCATGAGAAAAATTTTTTGGTAAATTGCTAATGACAGATTCCCTTTAATGTTCATGCCATTTAATAATTTTGAACTATTGTACCAGTTTACAAGTTTGTAACATTTAAGATAACATGCCCATTGTGTGTACTCTCCTTCTAGATGCCACAATGTGAATTTATGCACTGTTTCTAATGATTGCACTTAGCCATTGCACTTAACAAAAAATGTAGCGACTTACTTAAAGTGTGCATTTTTACAGCTCTTGTTCTCTCCCCCTTTATACGGACTGTCTTCATAGGGACGTTGAATACTAATGGCCTACACCCGGTGATGTATACCCATAGGTACCCAGGGTAGGAACAAGTGGTAAGTCCAGGCAGATCCAGTAACTTCACAGTTACCCCTGCTGCTTCGGGAATCGTTAGAAGCCCTAGGCTGCTCCTTCCCGCTTGTTTAATGTTCAGGATTGTTCCCATCCTGAGGTGTCTCATTTCCAGGAGCGCACAGGATTAAAGGCCCTCCTCCTGTGACTTGCCAGAAGATACGGAGACGATACATACCTCTCCTTCTGAGCCTTTTGCCTAAGGTATGGTACCTCAAGCCTTAGAGCCACATATTTTAGCTTCCTCTTAGTCATCATAGTGATCATGCTACAAGCCAAATTTCTTCAGGCTGTGGTGCAGGGAAGGGAATACAGGATAAAGCCACCCTTTCATTTGCGGGCATTCCATTACATAATGGTGGGATTACGGAGTAAAGACACCTCCATGCTTTCTTTGATGTCTACAGAGCTCAGGACATACAAAGTCAGTCAGTAAAGGTTTTGCTTTGTGCAGTATTTAGGTTACCTGGTTATACCAAGAAAAGGAAACTGTGTGTTGGACACCTTACTCTAGCGGGCAGGAACCTCGAGAAAGCCGTTCTATGTTTTGTCTATGTATGTCATTATATGTAAAATTCACGCAGAACTTTGTATTTATTGGGTACCCAGAGCTGATTCCTCACTCTCCTAAGCATACGCCGAGGACGGCTTCACTTAAAGTAAGCGGGTATGTAACATCCTGAAGTATGTCACTAAACTTCTGTTTCCCCACTACAATAATGTCAGGTGTATATGTGTATTGTCACCTTGTGTAATCTAACTGTGCATTTCCATTATATGTATTTCCAGGCCTGTATTATGTATTTGCTGTAATTTCCTTGTACACCAGCAGGTGGCAGCAATATGTTTAGCAGTCCATAGCCAGTTTAGTATCCCTAGGCTGGAATAGTTCATTCCAGTGTTAGCTCCCCCCTCTTTGAGGTGGAGTGGAATGTTCCCACATCCTACCTCATGGGGAGGAAAGGAAAGTTCTAGTGAGTGTGTACCAGCCCCCTCCTTGGGGAAGGCTGTGTTGGTAGGAGCTCCCAGAAACAGGGATCCCAACCTAGGATCCAGCCTCGGCTGAGGCCCAAGGATCACTCTTCCCAGCCTGAGTCATCTACCTCAGCTGGTGACAAGCAAGCAGCACCTCCAAGACTACAGATCTCCAGGAAGCCATTCTTTGCGAGCAGTCCTGTGAGTAATTATCCAAAATCCAGGAGAAGCCAAATACCTCCTCAGCTAGTCAGGCCCACACCAAGCAGAAGTCAGACAGAGCAGAAGATAAATACCTGCCAGATTCACTAGGCATATGACAAGAAGCAGAATATATATTAATTCCTGCCACATATTGCCAATACCTGCTGGGACCCAAGACTATTCCTGTATACCTGTATGGATTCAAGCTGCATTAAGTAAAGATGAGTTGGATTATATTTCCTGTCTGGATTGCATTCATTCCTCAATTACTCCTACTGACCACACTCAATTTATTGCAAGTGAGCCAGGATCCAGGAGTCCAGCCGTACCAAGGTAGGAGACACCGTTGATACAATACCTACTATACAGAGACATTATCCCCCTCTGGCATTCCTCACCTGGTACGTGAATTATTACATCTTAAAGGGCCCTGCTACAGTACCTGCGCACATTGCAATTGGCGTCACGAACTACTACACATATATCCTGACCCACTGCATAGCTGACCCACTATACCAGTGTCCTGCTCATTGCATAAGTGGAAGGTCAGTATGTGGAGAGATGATTAGGTTACAGTAAGGATATAAGATTATAAACTACAGGGACCCAAGCCCTCAGAGAGAAGAGGACTACCAGGAAGCTGCTGCATGTAGATGGAGGGAAGGGTCATTAATAAGGGGGAAGGGCCTGGGGAGGTGCTTTTATCAGCCATTGATTAATAAACTCTTGACTCCTCCTGAACAGTGCAGGACTCGCTGAGGGAGGAGAGGTTTTGGGGAAGTTTCTTTGGGTGTTTCCAAATTTGGCGCTTAGTTGCACCCTTGGGTACAGTAAGGCCCCATAGACTATTTTGGGGGCTGTATTATGGCTGCGTACCACTTGCATATGACTCTGGTTTCAATGGGTGGCCGAAATTAAATGGACTCTACAATTTGGACAATCCCTTCGTAATCACCAGTGTGGGCACAACACAAAAATACACATCTCATGTACTGGATGTATCTCTAACTTACTTTTCAGAAAAGTGGTCCTGCAGAATCTGCATCTTAAATTCTGTAATTTTATTTAAAGGATTAGAGTGTTTCATATAATGTAAAAATCTGACCCCTAAGTTTTGGAACTATACAAATTAAATTTTAAAAAATCAGCAACAAAATAAAACTAAAAATGTGAAGCAGAAAATGTACTGTAAAGGTAAAAATCAATGTATACTCGAAAACTGAAAATCTGCTTCCATTAAACAAACACTATCCATATATCTTAATTTATTAACATATTAGATGCTCTGGACATTAAGTGGTTAAAATAATCTGGGCTTCATTCTGGCAGAGTATTGTGATGTCACATTTGCATAGAATGTTCTAGAACTGGGCCTACAGCTGTGATGTCACTGGATGACATCACAATGATGAATTTGTGAAGGTGTGACTCCATGTTGGCTGCACACAGAAAGAAGATTGGACGCCATCATGAGGATTCATAGACGTTGGCACTATCTTAATCTGCGGCTGCTGGTCAACTCTCTCTCTCTCATCCTGCATGTCAATTGGCTCATTCCTTTAGACCCGATTGAGGAAACTGAATCAACAATTGAGAACTCTGATGAGAAACTCCAGCTTCCTGGCCAAGAAATTAACTATCATGACGCAGGCTAGGAGCTTCTTCAGGTCAGTTGCCTTAAGACTTAAAAACCACATCATCTGTCATGACACAGCTGAGAAGACACCAACCAATTTTATTGCTGATCCAAAAGTTGCACATGAAGGGCCCCTAATACCACAAGGCATGTCCCTGGGAGAAAAAACTGAAAAGTGGGGAACCCCCACAAAGAAGACCAAAGGACGCTGATGCTGTGGAGCCATTCCTCGTCCACAAAGCACCACCTGCTAAAAAAAAACACCAAAAAGCTGTAAGCGACAATGTAATAGAAAGACCCATCAAAAACAAAGCAAAGCATCTCGTGAAACTTCCAAAGCCAGTCTTAAAAGGAAAGCACCAAGCTCCAGTCTGAGACATTTCCACTAGCCAAAAGAGCTGTGGCAGAAATCACGTCCGCTCTATCTACCAAAGATGTAGGATGTGGCAGGCGCAGCACTATGAAGTGCCTTTTGCGCTGTGGCATTCTGATATCTCTGACTTTTTTAGTCTAACCAGACTGTCTATTACTCTGTAATTCCTCTAGCGCCGTTCTATGGAAACAATAGGTTTAAAGAGCACACTTGAAATAACTTCTTTATTAACTTCAACTTTTTTTCATATATAACACTGCTGCCTCCGCAGCAGATAGTCCATGTACATAACACGTGTTGAACAGATATCACAAAATGGCGGTATACATAAGATGGTGGTTCAACTGTTCAATCTTGTCATTCAAAATAAAATGGTGGATATATTTCTCTCTTCAGTATCTGTACTCTCACTTTAAGTTATTTAAGCACTTTATGATCTCTCTGAGAGGTATATCTGAGGTCTAACTAACAGATCTACTTGCTGACTTTGGTGTAAAATTTGCAGTATGCAGTTAGCAGTAACTATTTGCAGATTGGTTGAGTATGATCTGGTATGGTTGGAATTTGAATTTGGATTGTGAACTTTGTAGTTTGCAATTGGTGGTACTGTAAGTAAACACACATATAACTGGTTCAGTATACAGTTCTAATCACTATATTAACAGTAGGAACATTATATAAAACAGTTTTAAATACCTATTTTGGCCTCTCTGATTCCATAAAACACAGCTCTTAGTGGAGTGAATGTCTGTTCAGCTTCTCTCTCTGGTGAATAATAATTAGCTCCTGTTAGGGAATTTCCCACACAGGCTGTGTTTGGTCAGATCTAAGCTCTCTGACAGTAACTCTAATGGCTATAAAACATCTCAAGGAGTTGATGAATGCGTCAGTTGACATATCTTCTAACATTTCCAGGTGAATTAGTCCATATCTGTTGTACTCCTTGTGGTTCTGTTTGGCGATGAATTGGCCAAAACAATCCATTCCGCTATAAAGAAATGGTGGTGATGGGTTTACACGATCTGCCGGTAAATTTGCCATTCTTTGTTCTTCGGGAGGTCTGCGTGCCTTTCTGCAGACTACAAATTTACTTATATACTTTGCTATAACTTTGCTTCCTTTCACTATCCAGTAACCACCTTCTCTCAAACAGCTTTGGGTAAAGCTTCTTCCTTGATGCAAGTATTTGTTGTGGTAGTGATCAATAATCAATCTTGTGAAGGTAGAGTTTTTGGGTAGAATTGCTGGATGCTTCACTCTGCTAGGTAACGATGTATTTTCCAGTCTCCCTCCCACCTTCAGTATACCATCCTGCAGAACAAGATTAAGCTTGTTCAATGGGTAGTTGTTTGGAAGCCTTTTAGGTTCTTGACCAAGTCTCTTCAACTCTTCACTGTAGAATCTCTGTTGAATGAGTCTTATGACTGTTTCTTCAGCTTTCATTCTTTCTTCTACATTCAACAATTCCTTCTTTCTGATTCCCTTTGCCAAACGTTGAATTCGAGCTACTACATTTATGACTGTATTCATTTTGGACATCTGGCTAGTCTTCGAAGTATGTCATCTTGACACTTAACAGCAGTGCTCAATGTTTGTACAACTTTTACTTCTGGATCACTTATAGACAATTCTGTGTAACCTTTATTGGGCGTGATTTCCTTTTCCCAAAGGAATTCTGGTCCTGTGAACCAGTTAGAATTTTTCAATTCTGTTACATTCAGGCCTCTTGAAGCATGATCTGCTGGGTTATGCTTTGTGTCAACGTGATGCCAATGTTCTGGATTTGTTATTTCCCGAATTTTCTCAACTCTGTTGGCGACAAAGATATGGAATCTTAGAGCTTTGTTGTTTTTGAACAACTTGTGAGTCTGTCCAAAAATATTCTTCATCTATTTTCAATTCCAATTCTTCTCTCAGAAACTTGCTTACTGATGCTGAAACTAAGGGTGCTGTCAGTTCAAGTCTTGGTATTGTCTGAATACTAGTAGGTGCAACTCTGGCCTTCCCCATAACCAGGGCACAGTGCATCTTTTCTTCTACTATCACTCTGATGTAGGAGCACTGACCATAACTATAACTACTGGCATCTGAAAAGTGATGAAGTTCTATTTTCTTGTACTTTCTGAAATCATGAGGTACAAAACATCTGGGTATCTGAACTTCTCTCAAGTTTTGCAAGTCTCTTATCCAACTCTCCCACCTTGGCCTCAAATTTTCAGGTATGGGCTCATCCCATACCAACTTCTGCCTGCATAATTCTTGTAGTATTTCTTTTGCTTTGAGGATCACTGGGGCCAAGAATCTTAATGGATCATATATAGAAGCCACTGCGGAAAGAATGATACGTCTAGTTGCAACTTTCTCTTCAATAGATACTTCAAAGAAGAACTTGTCATTCTCTACATTTCATCCCAATCCAAGTACGTTCTGGACCGGAAGATGATCATAATTGAGATCTACATTCTTCATTGTTGCTGCACGTTCAGAGTCACTGATGGATTCCAGTACCTCTCTGTTGTTTGAGATGAATTAATGAATGCGCAGGTTTCCTTTTGCGCATAACTCTTGACTTTCTTCCACCAGTTCGATTGCAGATTCTGTGAACTTTAGACTTATGAGACCATCTACATAAAAGTTTTTCTTCAGAAAATTTGCTGCTGATTCGCAATTATTTTCATTCTGATTGGCCAGGTATTTCATACCATAAATGGATCTGTATCTCAGTCCTCCCACCATAGAAACCTCAGCAAGTCTCTATCTTTATTCTTCACATGAAACTGGTGGAACATCTTTTCAATGTCACACATGACTGCTATTGGATACTGTCTGAATCTACGCACAACCTGGAGATGATGCTGCTCCAAACAAGTGTACTTTCATTCTGTATTTTGCTGGCTCTGAATCTGTATCTCCGTCCTCCCACCATAGAAACCTCAGGAAGTCTCTATCTTCATTCTTCACATGAAACTGGTGGAACATCTTTTCAACGTCACACATGAGTGCTACTGGATACTTTCTGAATCTACAGAGTACTCCGGGCAGAGTGTTTGAAAGATCTGGTCCTTTTAATAGATGATCGTTCAATGCAACACCGTCGTACTTTGCTGAGCAATTAAATTCCACTATAATCTTATCTGGTTTCTTTGAGTGGTAGACACCTTGATGTGGGATGTACTACACTTCTCCTTCTTTAGGCTGATTATTAACTTTCTATGCATGTCCTTCTTCAAGGATGTCTTCCATGAATTTCAAATAATCATTCTTCAGTTTGGGATCTCTTACCATCCTTTTCTTCAAACATTTCAATCTTGCTAGGGCAAGATTTCTGTTATTTGGCAGATGAGGTCGTTCTCTAAAAGGTAAGGGCATTTCAAGATGACCTTGTTGATTCTGCTGAATACTTTCTTCTAGAGTGTGTACGAACTTTATGTCTTCTTGCGATACACTCTTTTCTTCAGAACTTATGTCTGCAAAGTCGGATTCAAGGATCTTGATTACTTTTGCTGGACTTACAGTTGGTAACTCTTGGACAGATATTCGATGACACAATCCTGTCACCTGTCTTGAGTTTGCGATCTGCTGTTTTCCTCCAACAACACCCCATCCTAGATCAGTTTGAACAGCGTAGGGTTCATCCTTTCCTCCTGTAATTACCTTTCATGGTACCAAGGCTTTGGGACAATCGTAGCCTATCAACAGTCCAACACCAAACTCCTTCAGCGGGGACATTTCATGAGATATGACATATAGGTGCTCCCATTTATTGGCTGTTTCAGAGGTAGGTATGCGATCTCGATCTAGTGGTATATCGTCTTTTGTATACATTGGAGGTAGATCTAATGTGAAGTTTGAAAGAAGTCCTCTAACTCTCAATCCTTTGACCCTTTGACTGTTCACTAATGTGTCTCTCCACGTCATTGTGGTGAGTTTGAGCTTCACTGGTTCTGTAGCCACTTGTAATTTCTTGATCAATGAAGGTGACATCACTCTGGGCATCCAGTAGCGCATAGGCATATACCTTCTTGTTCCTCCTTTTAGGATTTGAAATGCACACTGGTACAACCATTGGTGTGTCGTCGCTTTGTCCTTCCCTCACTCTGCAAGAGAATACAGATACTTTCTTTCCTTCCTCAGTATCTTTAGGTATTGAGGATTTATCTTTCTTTGGACGTTCATGTAGTGGTGTAGGATGGCGTGATTTGCAAACACTGCATGTGGACTTTTTCTTACACTCCTTAGTAACATGGCCTTTTCTTAGACATCCGAAACAGAGTTGGTTATCCAGTAGAAATTGTTTCTTTTCTTTTGGGGACTTCTCCCTCAACTGTTGGCACTTGTGTATGGAGTGATTCTCTGCACAGAACATACATTTGAAGGTAGTCTGAAGATTTGTCGGTTCTTTCTCTCTACTGATCCCAGTAGTGACTTTGAACTTGCTCTCATTGGTTGCAAGTGAACTTGCTGTGTTGGTTGCAAAGCTAGTTGCTCTTGCACGTCTTCTCTCTCTTGCAGACCTTTCTTCTAAGGATTTTAAGACGCAAGATGATGTTACTGGATTACATGCTATCCGTGCTTCCTCATTGACGAACTCAGAGAACTCTTTAAAACTTGGGAAGTTCTTACCTAGGTCTAACTGTTTAGTCACATAGTGATTCCATCTTCTCCTGGGAGTATGTAGGAAAGTAGGAGTCTGCTTCTTCACTTAGTACAGATTTGAACCTATGACTACTCTGATTCATATCCTCTTCGTGTACTCTGAGTCTGGCTTCTATAATCTTAACTTCTTTCTGCCTTTCCAGACTTTTCATCTGTTGGCACTGTGCCTCCATTTCAGCTTCCATTTGATGGCGCTGTGCCTCCATTTGATAGCGCTGTGCCTTGATGGCAGCTTTCATCTCAATATTTGCTCTGACAGCAAGTTGTTCAGCTAATTCATTTCTTTTGGCTGAAGTACTCAAAGGACTCTGATATGTGGGTGGAACTTCTGCTAGCTAAGGAAGTCACACTTTAGATTGTGGTTCCCCCTAAGGACCTAGCATAGTCTCTCTTAAAAAGCTTGTTCATTCTCTTTCTTGCTTTAACTTCATCATAGTTTGCTGCAGATGAAAGTTTTCTCATAAGCTTTATTAAATCTTTAGTCACCGCAGTACATGTGTCCATGTTCCTTACAATATCCTGTGAAGGTGTGTAGATGACCGCAGGTTGAGATATGCTGCCAATAGCTCTGATTCAGATTCTTCTACCATGTCTACCATGTCACTCAAGTTCCTTTTTATAATTTCTTGCTTTAGCTTTCTACAAATGTCTTTAACCATCTCCCGCCTCGCTAACGCCGATCGGCGTCAATGCGGCGGCTCTGCCAGGTCACACTAACGCCGATCGGCGTCATCTCGCGAGACGCGAGATTTCCTGTGAACGCGCGCACACAGGAGCACGCGTTCACAGGAACCGGAGATAAACGAGCTGATCTACAGCCTGCCAGCGGTGATCATTCGCTGGCAGGCTGTAGATGCGATTTTTTTAACCCCTAAAAGGTATATTAGACGCTGTTTTGATAACAGCATCTAATATACCTGCTACCTGGTCCTCTGGTGGTCCCTTTTGCTTGGATCGACCACCAGAGGACACAGGCAGCTCTGTAAAGTAGCACCAAACACCACTACACTACACCCCCCACTGTCACTTATTAACCCCTTATTAACCCCTGATCACCCCATATAGACTCCCTGATCACCCCCCGTCACTGATCACCCCCCTGTCATTGATCCACGGATCCGCGGATCCACAAAACACATACGGACGTCTGAATGGAGCCTTACAGGGGGGTGATCAATGACAGGGGAGTGATCAGGGAGTCTATATGGGGTGATCATCCCCTGTCATTGATAACCCCCCTGTAAGGCTCCATTCAGACGTCCGTATGTGTTTTGCGGATCCATGGATCACCCCATATAGACTCCCTGATCACCCCCCTGTCATTGATCACCCCCCTGTAAGGCTCCATTCAGACGTCCGTATGTGTTTTGCGGATCCGCGGATACGCAAAACACGGACACTGGCAATGTGCTTTCCGCATTTTGTGGATCCGCACATTGCCAGAACTATATAGAAAATGCCTTTTCTTGTCCGCAATTGTGGACAAGAATAGGACATGTTCTATAGGCTCTACAAAAAAACGCAGTGTTCGCCCGATCAGGCCTGATCTTGTGCGCACACTTGCGTTCAGTCCGCCCCACCGCAGTGACAGAATTTTTTTTTTCTGATCACTGCAAAAACACCGTAAAATCGCTGCGGCACTATAAAGATCACTTTTGAGGGGCATGGTGAGTTCATAGAAGATTTTTTTTTTTTTGGCACAAGTTAGCGGAAATTGATTTATTTTAATTTTTTTTCTTACAGAGTCTCATATTCCACTAATTTGTGACAAAAAATAAAATCTCACATGAACTCACCATACCCCTCACGGAATCCAAATGCGTAAAAATTTTTAGACATTTATATTCCAGACTTCTTCTCACGCTTTAGGTCCCCTAAAATGCCAGGGCAGTATAAATACCCCACAAGTGACCCAATTTTGGAAAGAAGACACCCCAAGGTATTCCGTGAGGGGCATGACGAGTTCATGTAAAATTTTATTTTTTGTCACAAGTTAGTGAAATATGAGACTTTGTAAGAAAAAAATAATAATAATAATAAAAAATAATCATTTTCCGCTAACTTGTTCCAAAAAACTAAATATTCTAGGAACTTGCCATGCCCCTCACGGAATACCTTGGGGTGTCTTCTTTCCAAAATGGGGTCACATGTGGGGTATTTATACTGCCCTGGCATTTTAGGGAACCTAAAGCGTGAGAAGAAGTCTGGAATCCAAATGTCTAAAAATGCCCTCCTAAAAGGTACTCCTTGGAATTTGGGCCCCTTTACGCACCTAGGCTGCAAAAAAGTGTCACACATGTGGTATCGCCGTACTCAGGAGAAGTAGGGCAATGTGTTTTGGGGTGTCTTTTTACATATACCCATGCTGCGTGAGAGAAATATCTCTCTAAAATGACAACTTTGTATAAAAAAATGGGAAAAGTTGACTTTTGGGGAGATATTTCTCTCACCCAGCATGGGTATATGTAAAAATAAACCCCAAAACACATTGCCCTACTTCTCCTGAGTACGGCGATACCACATGTGTGACACTTTTTTGCAGCCAAGGTGCGCAAAGGGGCCCAAATTCTAAAGAGCACCTTTTGGATTTCACAGGGCATTTTTTACGCATTTGAATTACAAACTACTTCTCACGCTTTAGGACCCCATTTTGGAAAGAAGACACCTGTCACGAGGGTATCAAGAGCCACGTCTGACTCCATTATACCCGGGGTCAGGAAGTCGCAGCGGGTGGCTGCGCGCTCTATATCTAAAGATCACGTTGTCTTTTAGTGATTGTTTTCTGTGTTTGCCTTGCTATCCTTTTTGTCTCTCTCAGGGATCCGTAGCTTCTCCTCCTCAGCTGTTTCTTGTCTGCCACTCCCTACCTCCTTATATTCTCCCCTCACACTTCTCTAGTTGCCAGTTATAGAGCTTCCTGCCTGGACATCTATACTGACCCACTGGAGTGGTTAATCCTGGTTGTCGTTCCTGTGTGCTACCCTCCGGATCCCTGTTGGGCTTATTGTTGTTTCCTGTTGTCGCCCATCTGGGAATATATGTTGAGTCTGTGTTGTCTGTCCTCCCCTTGGTGTTTTCCCTTAGAGTTAGTGGTGCGGACTAGTGTTCCCATCGCCCTGTTCACTACCGAGGGCTAAGCTCAGGGAAAGCCAGGGCTTTAGGCACGTGATCGGCGTACGGGTGAGGAACCCGTCTAGGGACGTCAGGGCAGCCAGGTGCCAGCCGCCAGGTGAGTCAGGGGTCACCATCTTCCCTCTCACTTGGGCAGGGCCTTCCTCGTTCCCTCCCTCTGTGTCATGTATGTGATAGCCACGCCGACCGTGATATTATAACTGGCCCTTACTTTTTGAGAAAAAAAATAAATACATTTTTTTAAATTTTTTATTAGTTTTTTTTTTTTCTCTCTCTACTTAGAATCCAATATGGATCCTATTGATGCTTTGGCAGAACAGCTTCAAGGCCTGTCTTTGGAGGTGGCAGGATTGAAGGCGTCTGTTCTCCAACAACAGCAGCAAATGCAGCAGACCGCACCCCCAGCGGTTGCTATGGGTAACCAGGTTGTCACTGAACCCAAGGTTGCTCTTCCCGACAGATTTTCTGGGGGAAGGGACAAATTTGCGACGTTCCGTGAGGCCTGCAAATTATATTTTAAGTTGCGCCCTTACTCCTCAGGTCATGAAGAACAGCGGGTAGGGATTGTCATTTCCCTGCTTCAGGGGGATCCGCAATCCTGGGCGTTCTCGTTACCCCCTGGTTCTCAGGCTCTTCGGTCAGTGGAGGGATTTTTTGGGGCTTTGGGTCTCATATATGATGACCCTGACCGAGTCGCCCTGGCTGAGTCGAAGTTACGGAGACTCCTACAGGGAGATCGGTCAGCAGAGGAATATTGCTCAGAGTTCCGTAGGTGGGCTATGGATACTCAGTGGAACGACCCGGCTCTCAGGAGTCAGTTCTGCTCTGGGTTATCTGAAAGGGTTAAGGATGCATTGGCGCTGTATGAGACCCCCCTTTCCCTTGATGCTGTTATGTCCCTCTCTATCAGAATAGATAGACGTCTTAGGGAGAGATCGAAAATTCCGGAGCAATTGGTTACCTCTCCCAAGCAACAGTCAGCCTGTACTGACTTAGATGAGCCTATGCAGCTAGGCGGAACTTCTCGTCAGGTCCGTCCTCCCGAGGTTCGCCGTAGGGGGGGGGCTTGTTTTTTCTGTGGGGGGAGGGGTCATTTCATTAATGTCTGTCCCTCCTTTCTCAAAAACAAAAAGACCGTCGGAAAACTACTAACCCCGGGCTGTGCGGAGGATGTCAGCCGGGGGGTATACGTTTCCTCCATACGTACATCTCAATTTGTGTTACCAGCGGTCATTGTTTTTGGTGTTAAGACGGAGTCTATTTCTGTTTTTCTAGACAGTGGAGTAGGGGTAAACTTGATTGATGCCCATTTTGCCCGCACTATGGGTTTGTCTCTCAGTACGCTGCAGAGACCTATTCCAGTATTCGCTTTAGATTCTGCTCCTCTGTCTCAGAGAAACCTCACCCACATTGTTCGTAATTTACACCTTCGGGTAGGGGACCACCATAATGAGTGTCTTTCATGTTACGTTTTGGAGGGCCTTCCCTCTCCGGTGGTATTGGGTCTTCCCTGGTTGATAGCGCACAATCCAGTGGTGGATTGGCAGGCCAGGGAGATATTGGAGTGGAGTGAGCATTGCAGAGAGAATTGCTTAAATAACAATTGCTTAATCGCCTCCATAGCTTCCCTACCTACATTTATTTCGGACTTTGAGGACGTTTTTTCTGAAAAGGGTTGTCAGAAACTACCACCTCATCGTCCTTATGATTGCCCGGTTAACCTGATTCCCGGGGCAAAATTACCCAAGTCCAGGTTGTATAATCTTTCGGGTCCCGAGAGACAAGCCATGAAAGATTATATCTCCGAGAGTCTGGCTAAGGGACACATCAGACCCTCTTCTTCACCCGTGGCTGCAGGGTTTTTCTTTGTTAAAAAGAAAGATAGGGGCCTGCGTCCTTGCTTAGATTTCCGTGAGTTAAACCAGATAACCATCCGTGACCCATACCCTCTTCCTCTCATTCCTGACCTTTTTAATCAGATTGCGGGTGCTAAGTGGTTCTCCAAACTTGATCTTAGGGGGGCCTACAATCTGATTCGTATCAGGGAAGGGGATGAGTGGAAGACAGCTTTTAACACCCCTGAGGGGCATTATGAAAATCTAGTTATGCCTTTCGATCTGACCAATGCCCCTGCTGTCTTCCAACATTTCGTTAATGATATTTTTAGTCATCTCATCGGCAGGTTTGTAGTCATATACCTAGATGATATCTTAATTTATTCGGCTGATCTGAAAACACATGAGGTGCATGTCAGGCAAGTACTGCAGGTCCTACGGACGAATAAATTATATGCGAAAATTGAAAAATGTGTCTTCGCTGTTCAGGAATTACAGTTCCTGGGATATCTATTATCTGCTTCAGGTTTCCGCATGGATCCTGGGAAGGTCCAGGCAATTTTAGATTGGGATCTTCCTGAGAACCTTAAAGCCCTACAACGGTTTTTGGGTTTCGCTAATTTCTATAGAAAGTTCATTAAAAATTATTCAGTGATCGTTAAACCCCTTACCGACATGACTAGGAAGGGGACGGATTTTTCCAAATGGTCTGTCGCCGCTAAAGATGCATTTTCCTCTCTAAAGGAGAGGTTTACCTCGGCACCTGTTCTAATTCAACCTGATGTCTCCCAGCCTTTTATTGTCGAGGTAGATGCGTCAGAGGTGGGAGCTGTATTGTCTCAGGGTCCGTCTCCTGGCAAATGGCGTCCTTGCGCTTTCTTTTCCAAAAAATTATCTTCTGCGGAGAAGAATTATGATATTGGAAATAGGGAACTGTTGGCGATTAAACTGGCGCTTGAAGAGTGGCGTCACTTCTTAGAGGGAGCAATCCACCCCGTCATGGTGATTACGGATCACAAGAACCTTCTGTACCTAGAATCGGCTAAGCGTCTCACCCCTAGACAAGCTAGGTGGTCGCTATTCTTTACCAGATTTAACTTTGTAATCACCTATCGTCCTGGGGCAAAAAATACCAAGGCAGACGCATTATCTCGTAGTTTCCCTGGAGGGGGTAATGTTTGTGATCCGGTACCTATTTTACAAAGAGGTGTGGTTGTCTCTGCTGTACACTCTGTTCTAGAGGGAAAGGTGTTAGAGGCTCAGGGGGACGCCCCGGCCTCTTGCCCCTCAGAGAAATTGTTTGTACCGTTAAACCTGCGTCTTGAATTATTAAAAGAACATCATAATTCGGCACTTGCTGGACACCCGGGTAGTAAAGCAACCTTGGAGCTATTATCTCGTCGTTTTTGGTGGCCAAGGTTGCGTCAGGATGTAATGGATTTCGTGTCTACTTGTTCTACTTGTGCACGCGCGAAGGTCTCTCATACACGTCCAGCAGGGTCTTTATTGACACTTTTCATCCCCAATAGGCCATGGACACATCTGTCAATGGATTTCATCACTGACTTACCGTTGTCGGCGGGTAAAACAGTTATCTTGGTAGTAGTAGACAGGTTTAGCAAAATGGTACACTTTATTGCGCTACCCGCACTTCCTAATGCTAAAACTCTCGCTCAGGTGTTTATCAGTGAAATCGTGAAGCTTCACGGGTTCCCTTCCGATGTGGTTTCGGATCGGGGAACCCAGTTTATTTCTAAGTTTTGGAAAGCTTTTTGTTCCCGTTTGGGGGTTCACTTGTCCTTTTCCTCAGCTTTCCATCCTCAGTCGAATGGACAGACTGAGCGTACCAACCAAAACCTAGAAACATATTTAAGGTGTTTTGTGTCTGAAAACCAAGAGTTGTGGTCATCATATTTACCGTTAGCTGAGTTTGCCATAAATAATCATTATCAGGAGTCCACTGGCAAGTCACCATTCCTTGGTGCATACGGTTTTCATCCCCAATTTTGTACTTTCAAAGAGGGGGGGGTCTTCTGGGGTTCCCGAAGAGGAAAGGTTTTCTTCATCTCTTTCATCGGTATGGCAGATGGTGCAAGTTAACTTGAAAAAGATGAGTGGTAAATATAAATGCATGGCCGATAAGAAACGGTCGCCAGGTCCGGACCTAGGAGTGAATGACTATGTGTGGTTGTCTACTAGGAATATTAAGTTAAAGGTTCCTTCTTGGAAACTGGGTCCTAGGTTCATTGGTCCCTATAAAATTGTAGCCGTCATTAACCCTGTGGCTTTTCGCCTGGAGCTACCTCAGACTTTTAAGATCCATAACGTCTTCCATAAATCGTTACTCAAGAAGTATGTTCCACCTCTAGAACCATCGCCGCTGCCATCTCCTCCTGTTATTGTGGCTGGTAATCTGGAGTTTCAAATAGCCAGAATTGTTGATTCTCGTCGGGTCCGCCGCTCTCTTCAGTATCTGGTGCATTGGAGGGGTTACGGTCCCGAGGAAAGAATGTGGGTTCCAGCGTCAGAGGTAGGCTACTTTTACACTAGCGTTCTGCTGTCCGCTCGTGAGCTCCGTTTGAAGGGGCTCACGAGCGGAGCAGAACGCTTCCGTCCAGCCCTGATGCAGTCTGAATGGATGCGGATCCGCTCAGACTGCATCAGTCTGGCGGCGTTCAGCCTCCGCTCGCCTCCGCACGGCCAGGCGGACAGCTGAACGCTGCTTGCAGCGTTCGGGTGTCCGCCTGGCCGTGCGGAGGCGTGCGGATCCGTCCAGACTTACAATGTAAGTCAATGGGAACGGATCCGCTTGAAGATGACACCATATGGCTCAATCTTCAAGCGGATCCGTCCCCCATTGACTTTACATTGAAAGTCTGAACGGATCCGCTCAGGCTACTTTCGCACTTAGAAATTTTTCTAAGTTATTAATGCAGACGGATCCGTACTGAACGGAGCCTCCGTCTGCATTAATATGATCGGATCCGTTCAGAACGGATCCGATCAAGCGCAAGTGTGAAAGTAGCCGTAAACGCCAACAGGTTAATTCAGACTTTCCATGCCTCTCATCCGGAGAGACCTGGTCCTGAGTGTCCGGAGGCCCCTCGTGAAAGGGGGGGTACTGTCACGAGGGTATCAAGAGCCACGTCTGACTCCGTTATACCCGGGGTCAGGAAGTCGCAGCGGGTGGCTGCGCGCTCTATATCTAAAGATCACGTTGTCTTTTAGTGATTGTTTTCTGTGTTTGCCTTGCTATCCTTTTTGTCTCTCTCAGGGATCCGTAGCTTCTCCTCCTCAGCTTTTTCTTGTCTGCCACTCCCTACCTCCTTATATTCTCCCCTCACACTTCTCTAGTTGCCAGTTATAGAGCTTCCTGCCTGGACATCTATACTGACCCACTGGAGTGGTTAATCCTGGTTGTCGTTCCTGTGTGCTACCCTCCGGATCCCTGTTGGGCTTATTGTTGTTTCCTGTTGTCGCCCATCTGGGAATATATGTTGAGTCTGTGTTGTCTGTCCTCCCCTTGGTGTTTTCCCTTAGAGTTAGTGGTGCGGACTAGTGTTCCCATCGCCCTGTTCACTACCGAGGGCTAAGCTCAGGGAAAGCCAGGGCTTTAGGCACGTGATCGGCGTACGGGTGAGGAACCCGTCTAGGGACGTCAGGGCAGCCAGGTGCCAGCCGCCAGGTGAGTCAGGGGTCACCATCTTCCCTCTCACTTGGGCAGGGCCTTCCTCGTTCCCTCCCTCTGTGTCATGTATGTGATAGCCACGCCGACCGTGATAACACCCCAAGGTATTTCGTGAGGGGCATGGCGAGTTCATGTTAAATTTTATTTTTTGACCCAAGTTAGTGGAATATGAGAATATCATTTTCCGCTAACTTGTGCCAAAAAAATAAAAATTCTAGGAACTCGCCATGCCCCTCACGGAATACCTTGGGGTGTCTTCTTTCCAAAATGGGGTCACTTGTGGGGTATTTATACTATCCTGGCATTCTAGCACCTCAAGAAACATGACAGGTGCTCAGAAAGTCAGAGCTGCTTCAAAATGGGAAAATTCACATTTTTGTACCATAGTTTGTAAACGCTATATCTTTTGCGCAAACCAATAAATATACACTTATTGCATTTTTTTTATCAAAGACATGTTGAACAATAAATTTAGAGAAAAAATGATATAGAAATGTAGTTTTATTTGAAAATTTTTACAACCGAAAGTGAAAAATTTCATTTTTTTGCTAAAATTTCGGTCAATTTCAAAAAATGTCAGCAGCAATGAAATACCACCAAATGAAAGCTCTATTAGTGAGAAGAAAAGGAGGTAAAATTCATTTGGGTGCCAAGTTGCATGACCGAACAATAAACCGTTAAAGTTGTGGAGTGCCGATTTGTAAAAAAGGGCCTGGTCACTAGGGGGGTATAAACCTGTGGTCCTTAAGTGGTTAATGTATGATCTCCACCTATAATACGTCCGGGCGAACTTTTTCTCTTTCAGTGCTGCTTCTTGCTCCAAAATTTCCAGAATTTGTGGGGTCAGTTTTCTGGCACGTGATGAACGTCTTAGTTCATTTGTTTGGGCTAGATTTGTTTGAAGCAAGACTAGTGCTGCATTAGACTCTTCTAACTCAGACAGGTTCTCTTGCTTTTCAACTTCTACCCCATCTATTTTTGTATCCTCTAACAGTGGCATGGTAATACTAGGCTCAGACATTTTACTTTAAATGCTATAACAATCAATACAAATAATAAGATGCCTTTCACTTTAAATGCAATACTGACAAATGCAGAAATAAATTACTTTCACTTTAAATGTAACAGAGTCTGTGTATTACAAACTGTCATTTGTCTTTTATTCCTGAACACGAAAATGTCACTTTATACCAAAACCTATGTGCAATGATAAGTAGTAAGGAAAGCTCTGACCTTATTCTGAAGAGCAGGAATAAATGTCTGTCTTAAAGGAGTTGTGTCTTTTCTTGATGATGCGATGCTCAGCGCTGACTTGCGATGCTCAGCGCTGACTTGCGATGCTCTGTGCAAACTTGCGATGCGCTGGCTTGGATACGCTGTTGCAGGCTTAATGGCGGGAAACTAGCTGGCTGCAGTACGTGGCCTCTTCGTGGATAGCGGTGTGGGCACTCTGGACTTTGGCCTCCCACCATGCGTCTCTTCCTCTCTCTAGGGATCGCAGGAGGGTTGGCGCTCTTTCTCTGACTATTTTGCCTTTGCCCTTCTGCCACTTTAAGAGTCGCCTGCAGTTTGACTAATGCACACGTTCTATGGCCTCTATGGTAGCTCCCCTGAGTTGTCTTTGTTTGCTCACTCAGGGAACAGTATTCTCTTTGCTGCGCGGCGGTATATGCTGGCGCTCTTCTGCTCTAATGCGCTCTTTACTGTGCAAGTTTAGTGCTATCACTTCGCCCTCTGAGGGTAATAGTTTCACTGTGGCAGGTGCAGCACTATGAAGTGCCTTTTGCGCTGTGGCATTAGAAGAATTCTGATATCTCTAGACTGTCTATTACTGTGTAATTTCTCTAGCGCCGTTCTATGAAAACAGTAGGTTTAAAGAGCACACCAAATGCTTGAAATAACTTCTTTATTAACTTCAACTTTTCTTTATATATATAACACTGCTGCCTTCGCAGCAGATAGTCCATGTACATAACACGTGGTGAAAAGATATCACAAAATGGCGGTATGCATAAGATGGTGGTTCAACTGTTCAATCTTGTCATTCAACATAAAATGGTGGATATATTTCTCTCTTCAGTATCTGTACTCTCACTTTAAGTTATTTAAGCACTTTATGATCTCTCTGAGAGGTATATCTGAGGTCTAACTAACAGATCTATTTGCTGAATTTGGTCACAATTTGCATTATGCAGTTAGCAGATTGGTTGAGTATGATCTGGTATGGTTGTATGCAATTTGGATTGCAATATGGAATTTGAATTGTGAACTTTGTAGTTTGCAATTGTTGGATGTGTAAATAAACACACATATAACTGGTTCAGTATATAGTTCTAATCACTATATTAACAGTAGGAACATTATATAACTGTTTTAAATACCTATTTTGGCCTCTCTGCTTCCATAAAACACAGCTCTTACTGGAGTGAATGTCTGTTCAGCTTCTCTCTCTGGTGAATAATAATTTCTAGCAGCTCCTGCTAGGGAATTTCCCACACAGGCTGTGTGTGAGGCTGGCTGTGATTGGTCTAGACTCCTGCCCAGCAACAACAGTTTAACTCTATGCTTTCTGTTGTTTCTGCTGTGTCATTGAGCTTACCTCACATCCATCTAATGAATCTTAAAGGCATATTATCTTTTCTGCTTCTGTGAACACAAAATATAACTATTACATCACATCCAAACATGAAGTCACTGTAAATAACTCTGCTTTTGTCTTTAACACACAAACATAGGAACTGTATTAAGTTTATTGGCAGGTCTAGCTGTATAAACACACAAGCTATATAGGCTATATAAGCCTGGAGGTGGGAACACCACAAGTGGAGATGGCCTATACCAGGAAAACAGAGCACAACTTGTCTCCAAAGCACTTATCCATTCTGAAATGCAGCGACCAGGAAGGAATGCTGGATGATGACATCATTAACAAGGCCCAGGATCTCCTGCAGAATTAGTTTGGGGACTTGGATGGCCTGCAGCTCGCTGCTGCTATTCTCTTTCCTGTGTATAGTGTGCTAAAGAAGGCCATACAAATCCACTACGACGAGAACAGGGTGCACCGGCTGACCACCTGCTTCAAAAATGGCGACATCCTAGTGGCAGACAGCATCAACACCAGCAATTTGCCTCTATCTTTTTGCAAGAAGATTAATAACATCTACAAAGTAGTGGTTAATGAGCCCCTGAAACTTATAAAATTTCTCAATGTGGATCAGCAGAGAAACACCTATGACTGTGGGGTGTTCGCCATAGCATTTGCCTTTGAGTTTCTGGCAGATAACGGTGTACCCACTGCGATCTTCCAGCACAACGTGATGAGAGACCATCTAATATCATTCCGTCATAATAGAAGTCTATGGCCTGCATAACGGATCCGTCCTGTTTCCGTTATGCAGGAAAGGACTCCCCTGCATAATGGAAACGGAACGGATCCGTTTTGCAGCCCACAGACTTCTATTATGACGGAATGAATAACGGAATGCCTCTAAAAGCATTCCGTTATGCATACCGTCATATAATTGCGTTATGGTCCGTGGCAACGGAATCCATAAGGCAGTTCTGCTTTTACCACCAAATGAAGCGTGAACGAATTTCAAAATATGAAATTCGCTCATCTCTAGTGATGACTCTACCACAAGTCAGTGACATGGTGGCCACCGTGTCAGGAACAGATGACCTGCGCTTGAGCAAGAGGCAGATTCCGGGCTCGGTCTCTGCACTCGCCCACCGGACTTTCTGCAGTCAGACGTATTCACTAAAGAAGTGCGTTTGAAGCTGCATCAAAGGCAGGCTCCAGGCTTGGTCTCTGCAATAACCACTGGACTTGAAATTCACTGGACTTTCCGCAGACAGATGTATTCACCAAAGAAGTGAGTTTCCTGCTGCTTTAAGAGGCAGATTCCGGGCTCGGTCTCTGCATTCATCACTGGATCTGTCTTTTACAGGACTTTCCAAAGTTAGATGTATTCACCGAAGAAGTGAATTTCCTGCTGCATCAAAAGACAGATTCCAGGCTTGGTCTTTGCAGAAGTCAATACACTTGACATGTCACGTGCCATTGTTTTCCTCCACTGCCTAGGGGAAGGGCAGTCCTTCAGCCATGGTTCCCATCATCAATAGGGCCACATTTAAGACCAGTGCCTTGACTTCTGAGAACATCTACTGTACTTTTGATACCTTGCAGTTAATAAAGTCAATGTATATTAAGTAGTAGTGTGTCTGAGCCTCTTTATGAATCTTCATAGTCAGCTGAATGGGGGTAAAGGGTGTCGGACCCCTGCTGATCCGATAGTGATGGCCTTTATTGGTTGTACAGATCATTTTATTTTTTTATCCCCTACTTACAGGATAGGGGATAAGTATCTGATCGGTGGGGACTGCTGGGTCCCACATGATCATGAGAATGGGGATCCTGTGTCCCCAAAGAAAAGGAATGGTATGTCAACCATGTTCCCTTCTGCTTCATTTAAGGTCGATGGGACTTCTGGAAATAGCTGAGCATTGTACTCGGCTATCTTCAGCAGTCCCATAGAGAGTGAACAGAGTAGCTATGTGAATGATCAGTGGTGGTCCCAGATATTCTGTGGATAGGGGAAAGTTTTATATTGACAGAAACTATCTCTGGACCACATACCCATTGAAGTCAACAGGTCTGCAAAAAATCTGCAGATCCACGATTTGCAGACCACAAAATGGATATGGTTATGTGCATGGGGCCTTATACAGATTCTACCAAAAAAAAAAAATTTAAAATAAAAAAGCCTCTGCCTAGCAGTGTAAAAAAATCTAAACAAACATCCTTTGCCCTCCGTGATCCAGCACAGGGCAAGGGAGAGCATCTGTCACGAATACAGGGGAGGGACAAAGAACTAGGCCTCAAGGCTAGGGACAGAGAAAAGGTTACCTCCTAGGAAGCCCCTAAACCTGGCCCTGACTCCTGTCAGTATGTTTAGACCCTGAAGGTGGGAAAATACACTGAGCAAAAATATAAACGCAACACTTTCAGTTTTGCTCCCATTTTGCATGAGCTGAACTCAAAGATCTGAAACATTTTCTACATACACAAAAGACCCATTACTCTCAAATATTGTACACAAATCTGTCTAAGTCTGTGTTAGTGAGCACCTCTCCTTTGCCGAGATAATCCATCCCACCTCACAGGTGTGGCATATCAAGGTGCTGATTAGACAGCATGAATATTGCACAGGTGTGCCTTAGACTGCCCACAATAAAAGGCCACTCTGAAATGTGCACAGTTTTGCCTTACTGGGGGATGGGGTGTTAGAAAAGTCAGTATCTGGTGTGGCCACCATTGCCTCACGCAGTGCAACACATCTCCGTCGCATAGAGTTGATCAGGTTGTTGATTGTGGCCTGTGGAATGTTGGTCCACTCCTCTTCAATAGCTGTGGGAAGTTGCAGAATATTGGCAGAAACTGGAACACGCTGTCGTATACGCCGATCCATATGGGGCCATGTATTATCATGCTGCAACATGAGGTGATGGTGGATTCATGCTGCAATCATGAGGTCATGGATGAATGGCACAACAATAGGCCTCAGGATCTCGTCACGTTATCTCTGTGCATTCAAAATGACATTAATAAAATGCAGCTGTGTTCATTGTCCATAACATACGCCTACCCATACCATTACCTCACTGCCACCATGGGCCACTCGATCCACAACGTTGACGTCAGCAAACTGCTCACCCCCACAAGCTGTCTGCCATCTGCCCTGTGTCAACCAGGACTCATCCGTGAACAGAACGTCTCTCCAACGTGCCAGACTCCATCGAATGTGAGAATTTGCCCACTCATGTCGGATACGACGATGAACTGCAGTCAGGTCCAGACCCCAATAAGGACAACGAGCATGCAGATGAGCTTCCGTGAGACCGTTTCTGACAGTTTGTGAGGAAATTCTTTGGTTATGCAAACCAATTGCTGCTGCAGCTGTCCTGGTGGCTGGTCTCAGACGATCACAGAGGTGAAAATTCTGGATGTGGAGGTCCTGTGCTGGTGTGGTTACATGTGGTCTGCGGTTGTGAGGTCGGTTGGATGTACTGCCAAATTCTCTGAAACTCCTTTGGAGACGGCTTATGGTAGAGAAATGAACGTTCATTGCACGGGCAACAGCTCTGGTAGACATTCCTGCAGTCAGCATTCCAATTGCACGCTCCCTCAAACGTTGAGAGATCTGTGGCATTGTGCTGTATGATCAAACTGCACATTTCAGAGTGGCCTTTTATTGTGGACAGTCTAAAGCACACCTGTGCAATATTCATGCTGTCTAATCAGCACCTTGATATGCCACACTTGTGAGGTGGGATGGATTATCTCGGCAAAGGAGAAGTGCTCACTAACACAGATTTAGACAGATTTGTGAATATTTGAGAGTAATGGGTATTTTGTGTATGTAGAAAATGTTTCAGATCTTTAAGTTCAGCTCATGCAAAAAGGGAGCAAAACCGAAAGTTTTGCGTTTATATTTTTTGCTCAGTGTACATACGCCGAAACCTAGACCATAGGAGCCCTAAAATGCCCTAGTTAGTGGCAGGGAATGAGACTACTGGTTCCTTCCTAGGTGAACGAACCAGTGTCTCCCTGAGGCCTAGTAACAACAAGAACAGGGGAACAACCAAATACAAAGAGCAGTGCAACTTATCTTATAGAAAATGGATGAGCAGGAACACAGGTAAGGTCCACACACCAACTCTTCCAAATCCAAGCAGAGAATATCAACTGCATGAAGTGTGAGACCAAACTAAGTAGGGAATGCAGTAATGACCACGGGCTGCACCTGGCAAGAGGTGTGGTCATTACCAAACCACAACACTGAGAATCAAGAGACTGTCAGTTAACCTCACGTGCAGTCAGTCTCTCCGATCTTCTAACCTCTATCACAGAAGGTACCGTGACAGCATCGGAGCATGAAATGCTTCGATGCTCATAACAGGGGGGCCAGAGGGGTGAAATTCTGTGTATGTCTGGGTTCAGCTCTGAACTTGGACAACCTCTTTAACTTCAGAATCGTCCTTGCAGAGTAAGCAGCTACAAGAAAATTGTGCAGGAGTGGGGAGCCTGCTATCAGCGACAGCAGGGCTCCCCATAGAAAAAGCAGGGACTTTTTTTTTGCCTTCCTTGCGCTCCCCAATTGCTGTATACATAGTGCTCATTGAATGATGTGTATGCAGATCAAGAAGTGGAAATGCCACTTTCTGCTCCAGTCCTAGTGATCACTTGATCACTGGGGGCCGAGTATCTGCATGAGCTGCTAGGTCTCAACAGACCCAGATCAGCTCTGCAGTGAGGATGAACAGCCTTGTACAATGTCTCTGGGGGCTGTATTCCTCTTGTAACTGGGTTTACTATGTCAGCCCCAGTTACAGGAAAAAAATCTGTAAAAAAATAATAATAATTAATGTTTAATGTCCCCAAATGTCTTGTGTGACCTTATGGGGCACAAGTGTGAAATAAAGTAAAGCAATAAAGACAAAATAAAAATTAAATAATAATAAAAAATAAATAAAAAGCTACACTGCAGCTTCAAACTTGCATTTGGCATCCATACACTATATATTCCCCTATATCAAAATGACCGTTACAGAAAGGAGACATAATTTTAAAAAGTATTCGTCACACTTTATGCCAAAAATGGGAACTATTGCCCCATCTTTTTTTAGATTTCGCCTGGATATGAAGACATACTAAAATAGAAATGACATAAAAATAACGCTTCATGTATATCACCCAAAAAAGGGGCAAAAACTATTTCCATAAGCAAACGGATAACAGTTGGGGCTCTCATGGACACATAGTAAAAATGAAAAATGCATCTGGTCAGGACTGAACTGAAGCAAAACTTTTACTGTAATACCAACATTTTGGATCAGTTGTCTCTGACAGCACATATAACGGTTTCCAGCCACTCACGGCTTGGGGATCTGAAAAAGACATAAATATACGGTCCAAAGTGTGATGGAAAGGAGCTCAGCAGCTCTACGGACTGGTAGTGCCAGAGCTCCCACTCACAGTACAACTACAAATCCCGGCATCCTCTGCGCGGAGCGGCGACTGCTGATGACGTAACAGTATCGCGCCGCGGTCCAGGCCTTGAGGTAATCTGCTGTGTAACGTTTAGAGGCCGGGCTTAGCAGTCAGACTACCGGGAAAAGAAAGGAGCAAAGCCGAAGCTGTGAGCATGGAGTATCTGATCGGCATCCAAGGCCGCGACTACGTGATGGTAGCGGCGGATACCGTGTGCGCCAACAGCATCATCAAGATGAAGCACGGTGAGTCCTCATGTCACCATCTTGTGTGCACCTGAGGGGGTTACTGCTGCTGCTGCTGCCGCCGGTGGGGGATTGTCTGCAGTAATTATATAGTCACTCTTTTATTACAGATGTTTCATGAGGAAAGCAATGCAGATGAAGAAGGGGCTTTCTGCTCCAGTCCTAGCGATCAGTGGGGGCCGAGCTGGGTCTCCATGTAGAGAACAACCTGGAGCCCACAGACTTTCAGTGACGTGACAGTGTTCGTGATTGACCACTGCTCCAATCGGTCACTTACCGCCCAGCCTGTGGTCATTCTGGATAACCCCTTTAAAGGGAACCTGTCACCTCCCAAAACCATCCCAAGCCGCCAGCAGTGTGTTTCTGATGATGCCTTTCTTCCTGAAGGCCGATGCGGCAAAAGTACTGAAAACGTTGTATAATCCCCTGCCGGCGCGCTTCTCTAGTCATGCTTGAAGTCACGGGGGCAGCGGCCTTCTTGCTTCAAGTCAAGATAACCATTCCCCCTTCGCTGTGACTGACAGCGCTTATGCAGAGAGTTCGGCAAAGCCAGCCGAACTGCCGTCTGTCAGTCACAGCGAAAGGGCAGGGAAGGGGGCCTGACTACCGTGACTTGAAGCAAGAAGGCCGCTGCCCCCATGACTTCAAGCCTGACTAGAGAAGTGCGCCGGCAGGGGATAAAGGAACGTTTTCAGTACTTTTGCCGCATCTGCCTTCAGGAAGAAAGGCATCATCAGAAACACCCTGCTGGCGGCTTCGGATGGTTTTGGGAGGGGACAGGTTCCCTTTAATTTCCCATGTCTAAAGGCTCCTTGTGGGACCATCATAGATTAGAGGTTGTGCATCTTTAGGGGGCAGACCTGTAAGGGGAAGCATGCTTAGGCTACTTTCACACTAGCTTTTTTGCGGATCCGTCATGGATCTGCAAAAACGCTTCCGTCACAATAATACAACCGCATGCATCAGTCATGAACGGATCCGGATGTATTATGTCTCCTATAGCCATGACGGATCTGTCTTTAACACCACTGAAAGTCAATGGGGGACGGATCTGTTTTCTATTGTGCCAGATTGTGTTAGAGAAAACGGATCCGTCCCCATTGACTTACATTGTGTGTCAGGACGGATCCGTTTGGCTCCGCTTCGTCAAGCGGACAGCAAAACGCTGAAATAGTCCTGATGAAGGGGAGTAATCCTGCCCCAGAAACGCGTTGACTATACTGTATAATAAAAGATCTCTTTAATACCAGACACTTCAGTTCTGAAGTTTATTCAATCAAGGTCTAGGCAGCGCCAAAGGGGTCGGCAACGACGTTTTATAAAGGTGATTTATTTGTAATGATAGGCTGGGAAGTCACAGTGCCTTTAAGTATGAACAGCCATATCCATTTTAGTTCACACCTTCATTTTGTATTTAAAGGGATTGTTTGGTAGAATAAAACTGTTCATAAAAGGGTCCGAATGGGTTACAAAACTTAAAGGGCTTGTCTAGCCATTTGTGTTGATGACCTATCATCAGGATAGATATGATAAAATAGAGCAGCACTACAGTACCTTCTGGTAAGGATATTAGGAACGCATCAGCCAGTCCAGTGCCCCAGATCCATAGGGGTTAAAGCAATAGTCATCAGAGGTAGACGGCAGCATCTCCAATCCACACATGGTGCATGAGGCAGTACACAATCTTGGGACAGTAACGTTTCGGCTACATATTAGCTTGACAAAGGCCGAAACGTTGCTGTACCAAGATTGTGTGAATAAAAGCTTGTTTGGATTGGAGATGCTGCCGTCTACCTCTGTGATCATCATGATAGGTCATCATTATCAGATCAGCGGGGGTCCAACACTGGGCGCCCCTGCTGATTAGCTGTTTGACGAGGAGGCAGCACTTTATGCAAGCACCGCTCCCTGGTCATCTCCTCTGTACCAGCCGTATAGAGTAATGACAAGTACTTGGCATTACACTGCACTTTTGAGATGAAGTGCAGTGTAAGGACTCATTCACATGTCAGTGATTGTGAGCCCAAGCCAGGACTGGAGCCTCCACAGACATAAGGTATAAGGGAAAGATCTGCTCCTGTTCTGTGTTTAGAGCCGCACCTGGCTTTGGTTCAAAATCACTGATGGAAATCACTGACTTGTGAATAAGGCCCCTTTCACACGAGCGAGTTTTCCAAGCGGGTGTGATGCGGCACATTAACGCATTGCACCCGCACTGAATCCGGACCCATTCATTTCAATGGGTCTGTGTACATGAGCGTTGTTTTTCACACATCAGTTCTGCGTTGCGTGAAAATCGCAGCATGTTCTATATTATGCGTTTTTCACGCACCCCTGGCCCCATAGAAGAGAACGGGGCTTCAGTGAAAAAACGCATTGCATCCGCAAGCAAGTGCGGATGCAATCCGTTTTTCACTGATGGTTGCTAGAAGACGTTGTTTGTAAACCTTCAGTTTTTTATCACGTGCGTGAAAAACGCATGAAAACGCTTTGCACCCGCGTGGAAAAAACTGAACGCAATCGCAGACAAAACTGACTGAACTTGCTTGCAAAATAATGCGAGTTTCACTGAACGCATCCGGACCTAATCCGTCACGCTCGTGTGAAAGGCCTAAGGCATAATGAAGAGGAAGCAGCGGTCGCATGGAGTGCCAAATCCTCGGACAGCTGATCGGCAGCGGTGCCTGGTGTTGGACCCTTGCTGATCTGATATTGATAACCTATGCCGACAGTCAATCATTGTCATCAATATAAACTGCTGGACAACCCCTTTAAATAGGCAGTATACACTCTCACTGATCCCTGCTGTTGTAGTTCCCATCCTGACAGACAGATAATGCCCTCTCAGCCAGACGGGTCACTACTGTGGCCAGTAATTTAATTTTTTAAAATTTTTTTTAAACCATTCAGCTCCTTTTCTAAAAATGTTATCCTGACGTTTGTAAGACTGAAAAAATACATTCATCCACACAGTTCAGCCTGTTACCCTATGTGTGATGAGATCAGGTTTGTGCGGTGTAGAGTAAAGCAGGCCATATATTTTAGGGTTCGTTGCACATGTCATTTAAAGGGGTTTTCCCAGATTTGACTAATGATGACCTATCCTCTGATCGGTGGGGGCACTGGCGCTTCTGTGAGTGCCACTGCCTTCTCTCAGCCTTTCATAGGCCAGTGACGTCACGTGGCCTAGGAGCAGCTCAGCCCCATAGAAATGAATGCTTCTGAGCTGCGATACAAGGCACAGCACTGAGAAGGCTCTCAAACAGCTGATCGGTGGGAGTCCTGGTGTCGAACCCCCACTGATTAGATACTGATGATCTGTCCTGAGGATAGTTCATCAGTATTAAAATCTGGGAAAACCCTTTTAAACAGACCACATGCCCTGACATCTGCTGCCATTGAAGAGTAGGGAGACATCCACGCTTAGATGTACTGCCAACTTCTAGTCCATATCAGCCGTGCTCCTCATTCTTTAGGCCATTGCTACAATGCTGAGCGGAGGAATACATTGTACGGATTCAGTGCGGTGCTGTGACTCATCATGGTGTGAGAAGTGAAAGAATCTAGAAACGTTCTCCGCTTCCTGCCTTCTCTTCACACCCGTCATCTGCAAAAATCACCAAACTTCTCTTATTTGCATTTTCACCCTAATTGTTTCTGTTATCTGTATTGGGGTCCATTTACACGTCCGCAGAATGGGTCTGCATCCATTCTGCAAATTGCGGAACGGGTGCGGACCCATTCATTCTGCATGGGGCAGGAATGGATGCGGACAGCACACAGTGTGCTCTCTGCATCCGCATTTTCGGAGTGCACACCCGATCTTCCGGTCCGCGGCTCCGGAAAAAGATAGAACATGTCCTATTCTTGTCCGCAATTGCAGACAAGAATAGGCAGTTCTATGGGGGTGCCGGCCGGGTGTATTGCGGATCTGCAATACACTAAGGACGTGTGAATTGACCCTTATAGGGGTTGGCCAGCCATTTTGTTTCTAAGTGTAACTGTTATTTTGGTTTATTTTTGATTTAATGCAGGGACAGGGATGTTAAAGGGCTTCTGTCTTCAGAAACATGGACCTAAAACGTCTCACCAGAGTAATAAACCCTTGACAAATGAAGATCATGGTTCCATCGGTGTCTGTGCCCATATTTCCGAGAGTCACAGTTTTGTAATATGCAAATGAGCCTCTAGGAGCAACGAGGACAGTGCAGTTTCATCTTGGTGCTCGCTCCCGGGGTGAGCCTTTGTGTTGTACTGTGCCTGCACTGGCCACTGAAATGAACCGCACAGGTGCCTGACTTTTGCAGACTTCAGAGCCAGGCAGGCGTGATGACTTCTTTACTGCCTGTCCCTGTCAATCAAACTGGTGAAGAGAAGCAGGTGGAGCCTCTGGGAGCAGCAAGACGAAACGGCACTGCTCTCATTGCTCCTAGAGACTCATCTGCATATTACAAAACTGCTAATATCTCAGGAATGTGGGCACCAACACTGATGGACCATGATCTTCAGCTGTCAAGGGCTCATCTCTCTGGTGAGACCGTTTTAGGTCCATGTTTCTGATGACAGAAGCCCTTTAATCATTTCACCCCCATTGAAGTAAAGGTGTACGCTCGGGCCAGCATGAATGTTTGCAAGAAGGTTGGGAGGAATAGGTGAACCTATGGGATCAGCCTTAGACAGCTCTGTGGTAAAGTAAGAAGACGTGTATGACCATGTATTTAGTACCGCAGTTAAATGGTCTGTAAGATTATGACATTTTTAACAAAAACACATGTCATCTAGTTACACGTGTTATCACTTGGATGGACAAATTCCAGTAGGCCAAGAGTTGGGTCTGGTCTACAGAGTTGCCATTAGGCTACTTTCACACTAGCGATCGGGTGTCCGCTCGTGCGCACCGTTTGAAGGGGCTCACGAGCGGCCCCGAACGCATCCGTCTGGCCCCAATGCATTCTCAGTGGAGGCGGATCCACTGAGAATGCATCCGCCTGCCAGCGCTCAGCCTCCGCTCCGCTCAGTGAGCGGACACCTGAACGCTGCTTGCAGCGTTCGGGTGTCCGCCTGGCCGTGCGGAGGCGAGCGGATCCGTCCAGACTTATAATGGAAGTCAATAGGGACGGATCCGCTTGAAGATGACTCTATATGGCTCAATCTTCAAGCGGATCCGTTCCCCTTTGACTTTCAATGTAAAGTCTGAACGGATCCGCTCAGGCTACTTTCTGACTTAGAAAATTTTCTAAGTAATAATGCAGACTGATCCGTTCTGAACGGATGCAAACGTCTGCATTATCGGAGCGGATCCATCTGATGAAACATCAGACGGATCCGCTCCGAACGCTAGTGTGAAAGTAGCCTACGCTGTACTGCTGTTGGGAACAGCACTTGATGACTGTTGGTGGTCGTTTTCCCACCATGTTTCTGCTGCCCTGTAATGATGATTTCAGGCTCGAGATTGAGAGTTGTCTTGTCGAACCAATAATTAATACTTTTTCCCCCAACAGATGTAGACAAAATGTTCAAGATGAGTGAGAAGATCCTTCTCTTGTGTGTGGGAGAGGCTGGGGACACAGTGCAGTTTGCAGAATACATTCAGAAGAATGTACAACTATACAAAATGAGGAACGGTGAGTTGGAGAACTATGAATTTTAGGAAATTTAATAGTCATTTATAAATGCTGTGAATTGCAGTCAAATAATGTGATTTGGTGCAACATCTGAGCTAGGGCTGCAGCTAACGATTATTTTAGCAATCGAGTATTCTACCGATTATTTTTACGATTAATCGAGTACTCTAATAAGAAAAAATGAATTAATAGACTGTTTTCCTTTATAAAAACTCATCAGACCCCCCTGCCATCAGTCCCCCAACACCCTTCATTCCCCCCTGTGCGATCAGCCCAAGTGCCACCAGCTTCGTTCCCCCACCCCGGTGCCACCAGCTTCGTTCCCCCACCCCGGTGCCACCAGCTTCGTTCCCCCACCCCGGTGCCACCAGCTTCGTTCCCCCACCCCGGTGCCAGGCAGCATGGTCCATGAAAGCTCAGCCTGCCCTCCCCCTGACACCCGGAGTGCACAGCGTCATTGTTTGCAATGACGCTGTGCACTCCGGGCGCCCGGCCTTAGTCGCACCCCCATCCCCTCAGTGTCACCAACTTGCGTTTCCAGCAGGGGCGCCGCCGACACTCCATCGTTCCGCGCTTCTCTGGGCATGACGTCACACAGCGCGTCAGGTCACGGCATGCGTACGTCAGGAGGTCAGTGCAGCACAGGACCATGGACGTGCTGTGGAGTGTCTGGAGGCCCCTTACAGTACCTAGTCACTACCGCCTGGCTAGAGCGTTTTTATATATTGGTGGTCTTATAGTAGTTATCTTGATGTATGTAGGTAAAGTTATTTAATGTGTCTGGGCCATATACAGACAAAGTATGGTTCTTAGTCTTGAAAATTACTAGAGTGGTTTTACATTTAAGAGAATCATCCTTTCTATTCTGTAAATCTTTTAACAAAGCTGTCTAAGCCTGCAAACATTGTATTAAAGGGCTTGTCCACAATATAAAAAACATGGCTGCTTTATTCCAAAAACAGCCCCACACCTGTCTAGTCGTTGTGTCTGGTTATTGCAGCTCAGCATCAATGGTTCTTAGAAACATTTTCTGCAGACTGCTTGAGCGTGTCTGTACTTATGCGGTTCATGTGACCACTGCAGCCACTCATTGGCCCCAATGGTGACATTTCGCCCAGTTATGTGACACGTCACCACTGTGGCTAGTCATTGGGGAGACCTGCGAGCTGCAGAGCTGGCATGACAGCAATAGAGCCGGAATCCGGCAGCGGAGATCAGGTACAGTGCATTCGGAAATTCTTCAGACAGTTTCACTTTTTTCCCATTTTATGTTGCAGCATTGTGCTAAAATGAAAAAAAAAAAGGTTCTCAAGAAATGTTCGATTGGGTTCAAGTCGGGGCTCTTGCTGGACCACTTAAGGGCATTCACAGAGTTGTCCCTAAGCCACTCCTTTGTTGTCTTGACTGTGTGCTTAGGGTCATTGTCTTGGTGGATGGTGAACCTTCGGCCCAGTCTGAGATCCAGAGCGCATTGGTGCAAGTTTTCATAAAGAATATCTATGTACGTTCCTCGATACAGCGTTGCCTCAACCCTGACCATTCACCATGTCTCAGCCACGTAAAAACACCCCCACAGCATGATGCTGCCACCCCCATGCTTCGCTATATGGATGGTATTGTGCCTGGTTTCCTCCAAACATGATGCTTATAATTGGGGCCAGATAATTAAATCTGGGTTATATCAGACCAGAGAATCTCAGTCTGAGAATCCTTCAGGTGTTTTTTATTTTTATTTATTTTTTTATTCCAGGAGAGCTTTCACGTGTCTTTAACTGAGATGAGGCATCTTTCTGGCATTTCTGCCATAAAACTCAAACTGTTGGAATTCTGCAGTGATGGTTGACCATCTGGAAGTTTCTCCCATCTGCTCACAGGGTCTTTGGAGCTCAGCCAGAGTGACCATTGGGTTCTTGGTCACCTCTCTTGCCAAGGTCCTTCTCTCACTTTTGTACCCTTCTCCAGATCTATGCCACCTGTCTCTGTAGGCAGTTATTTTCCCTTTGTCCTATGACATCAACAGCAGAGAGGATCCTCCGCCCAGGACAGGAAACCCACAGATATTTAAGAAGGATGGGCCTCTCCATTCCTCAGTGGTTTTCCTGTCCTGGGAGAGGATTCCTACAAGCTGTCTGCTAGTGAGTAGTTTCTCTCCATGTTAATTCGCCGGCTGGGCTGGGGAGCATGCCGGGTGAGTTTCCTGCTACGAGCTCCATGAAGATTGTGGAAGCGGCAGGGTGTCATACCTTAGAAGCCTCCTGAGGATCCCTTTTTTGTCTGAGGCAGGTAGCACTGGGCACATTTGGGCAAGAGGACGGGAGCGCAGGAGTTTGTAGAGGAAGCACCTCCCGTCTGTAGTATTGCGAGACCGCAATTAGTCAGGAAGCACGATACATCGTCTCCTAGTGTGCTGGAGCACGGGATATTGGAATTTCTGGCCGCACTTAAGCCCAGCTAGAGCTGCCTGTGGATCCTTGTTAGGAAGGACCAGATCCAAGGCGTGTATTGGACCTCTGGCAGCATGGAAGACGCTGGAGAGGCACAGAAGTACCAGTCTACCGCTGCACCTTCGGTATGGTTGGAGGGTATGTACGGCAGGTGGTTCTGTACGGCGATTTCCTGCGCAATGATAAAAAGACTGAGGGCAACAGCTTCAACAGCGTCACTGGGCATGCGCCGGTCCCAGTGACGCTGTTGCCCTCACTCTTTTTATCATTGCGCAGGCGCAGGAAATCGCCGGCACTGCGCCTGCGCGGGATTTAGGATGCGGCGAGAGGAGGTTCGGGGTGTTTGCCGCAGAGTGCGGCGCTGGGGGGGAGGGGGTTTGAGCACTCAGCCGCGCCTCTGGGAGGCGATTTAGCTGAACTTGTAGGAGGTATTCGTTTTCAAATTTCGGCGGGCACGGCACTTCAGAGGGGCGTTCCTGGGCACCGTGGAGAAAGAAGAACGCCCCTCTGGGCTCCTTACAGCTTGATTTGCATATCATAAAAAGCCTTTTTATGAAGAAATGACAAGACTCGCAATAAAAAGAACAAGACATCTGGATATAAGGTAGTTTATTACACATGGAATTATGGAAAAAAAATTTTGATAATATGCTGGTGACAGATTCCCTTTAAATCTAAAAAAAGAAGCCCATAAATCAAAGACAGATCTCCTTCTGCACAGAATTATTTGGACGTCTATAGTTCAGATGAAAATACCTTGGTGGTAGAAAGTGGGGATGTTCTATCCGACTCGTCCTCGGTTGAGTATAGGGGTGGTAGACCGTTCTTCCCCATTTAGGACATTGATCAACTTCTGAAAGCCATTAGAGCTGCAATGAATATTGAGGACCACAAGGAAGTGAGATCAGTACAGGATGTAATGTTTGAGGGGTTGGAAGGCAGAAAAAAAACGAGTGGAAGAATCTGGATAAGCGCAGTCTTTTTCCCTCGTCGGTTAAGAGCAAATATCCCTTTGACGCCACGGATTCAGACTGGAATTCAACTGTCTTCCGCCCCAGAATTTTTTTTGTAACGGAGGCGATGCGGTAAAAGCAGGAAAGACTATCTTTTATCCCCTGAGCGCGCTATTTTCGAGTCACTCTTCAAGTCAAGGTAACCGCGCCCCCTTCCCTGCTCCTTCGCTGTGACTGACAGCGCTTATGCCCGACAGCCGACTGGCTTTGCCGAACAGCCGGCTGTCAGTCACAGGAGAAGGGGCAGGAAAGGGGGCGCGGTTACCTTGACTTGAAGCAAGGAGGCCGCTGCCCGCTTGACTTCAAGAGTGACTTGAAAATAGCGCGCTCAGGGTATAAAAGATAGTTTTTTAGTTTTTTTTTTCCTGCTTTTACCGCATCTGACTGCAGGAAGAAAATCATCATTAGAAACACACTGCCGGCTACTTGAAGGTACTGCTGGCAGTTTGGAGGTGGTTTTTGCTGCTGACAGATTCCGTTTAAAGGGTAACTGTCATATTTTTGTTTATTTGCTAGTTTATTAGAGCTAGGCATTTATACCTGAGTTAGTCTGTCAATGATTGTCAAAAAATCTGTAATTACCTTATAATAGCTTTCATTAATATCCTCTGTCCCTTTCCACTGCTCCCTTTAAAAGACAGTTGCTATGGCTTGTCTGTCTCTGGCTAAGAAGACAGGAAGACTGAGGGGCGGACCTTCACACTGCATGCCTGCATTAGGCTTCAGAATGAGGAGGCGTGTCTCTCAGTAATCCAATTTGATTGGATGGCAGGGAGCTGCTGGCTACAGCAAGTGTGTATGGGAAGTGAGGGAAAGCAGTTTTGGCCTCAGAGAACTGGCAGAGGAGCCATCTTGAGAAGGTCCTCCAGGGTTTCCAGATGGCGACCAAAATGGTCGCCAATGCGACTTAAAATTTGCAGATGGCGACAAGACTTTTTAGTCTTGTCGCCATTTGCGACTGTACCGCCGCGCTCCTGCGCAGCCTAAGTTCTCTTCAGTAGCACAGTGGAGAAGGAAGGAGTCCCTCCCTCTCCACTGTGACGCGGCCACCACTACCACCAATGGGGAGATAGCAGGGAGGAGGAGGGGAGGAGCTGTCGCCACTGATGAATGTAAAACATAAGTATAGGCAGCGGTATCACAGACCCGGCACCCGGCCTCAATAACAGGGCATGCGATACGCGACAAAATTACCCCTCAGGTGCCGCAGATCGCATGCCCTGTTATTGAGGCCGGGTGCCGGGTCTGTGATACCGCTGCAGACAATTGTATAAAGGAGTTAAAGACGACCTTTCATGGGTCCAAAGAATATGAACTTAGTAGCAGGCTGCATAGAGCCGCGCCCAGGGATCTAAGTGCACTTACTATTATTCCTGGGCGCCGCTCCGTTCACCCGCTGTGGCCCCCGGGATTTTCAACATTCAGAGCAAGGAGGAGGAGACGCCAGTGTCTCTCCGTCTCCATGACAGCAGCGCTGTCCAATCACAGCACAGAGCTCAGAGCCAGGGAGAAAAAAAACTCCCTCGCTCTGAGCTCTGATTGGACAGCGCTGACACTGGCGTCTCCTCCTCCTTGCTCTGAATGTTGAAAATACCGGGGGCCACAGTGGGCGAACGGAGCGGCGCCCAGGAATAATAGTAAGTGCACTTGGATCCCTGGGCGCCGCCCTATGCAGCCTGCTACGAAGTTCATATTCTTTGGACCTATGAAAGGTCCTCTTTAATTACATTCATTGGTGGTGCAGTGCGCCCCCCCCCCCCCCCTCATTATCACTTGCCACAAGTCGTCGTTCCCCCCTCATTATCACTTGCCACAAGTCGTCGTTCCCCCCCCCCCCCCCCCCATTATCACTGGCCACAAGTCGTCCCCAAACCGCACCCCCCCCCCCCCTTCCCCCATTGTTATATGGTGATCACAGGGTCCCATCCCCTCCAGTGGTGGCAGTGGCAGATTACACTGCTGGGGCTCAGATCGTTACCATGGCAGCCAGGACGCTACTGAAGCCCTGGCTGCCATGTTCAGCTCCCTGCTGCTGTGTGCACAGAGCCCAGGGCAGCAGGGAGATGTGTGAGATCCTATTCACCCTGAGGGTGAATAGCACAAGGGATGAAAAGATCCAGGTTCTAGTCCCTAAGGGAAGAAATGGTTATTAAATAAAAAGTTTAAAAAAACACCAAAATACTAAAAGTTTAAATGGCCCCTTCCCAGTTTTACATAAAAAATTTACAAACTATAAAGAATAAACATATTACATATCGCCAAGTCCCAAAAAGTGTGAGCTATTAAAATATAAAAAAAATATTTCCGCTCGATGAAGGCCGTTACAGAAAAAAAAACCTCTAAACCACGCAATTCGCCATTTTTAGTCACCTTGTCCCCCAGAAGATGTCCCTGGATGTGAGAGGTATGTGGTGCAGTTTTCTCCTATATGTAGTGCTGGCTCACTACTGGGACCTGCGTCTCATCTTCTCCAAGTCCTTTTTTTTAATTATATGCATTTTAAATTTGGCGACTAAAAATGTAATTTGGCTCCTAAATTTTTTTTAGTTTAGGAGCCAATGGCTCCTGGTCATTTTTATTTTTTTGTCTGGAGCACTGTCCTCATATTGTAAATGTTTAAACAGCTGTAATTAAGGGAAAATCTCAAGGAAAACAGTGGTTTGTGAAGAAACATTTTCAGTTCCAGGTTCTACCCTTTGGGATCTCCATAGCTCCTCGGCTCTTCACAAAACTCGTAGCGGAAATGGCAGCCCATATAAGAGAAAAGGACATCCATCCTGTTTGTGCCATATCTGGACGATTTCTTGATCCTAGCGCAGTCCGAACAGACCTGTCTCGCCCAGATGGAACAGGTGATCTGCATTCTGAACTCTCTAGGGTGGATAATCAATGCGGAGAAGTCCAAAATGGTTCCTCAGAAGGTTTAACAGTTCCTGGGCATATTACTGGACTCTGCATCTCAGGAATCTCTTCTGCCTCCAGAGAAAATCCAGAGAGTAAGGTCACTAGTAGATCTGCTTAGGCCTCTTTCACACTTGCGTTGTCCGGATCCGGCGTGTACTCCACTTGCCGGAATTACACGCCGGATCCGGAAAAACGCAAGTGTACTGAAAGCATTTGAAGACGGATCCGTCTTCCAAATGCGTTCAGTGTTACTATGGCACCCAGGACGCTATTAAAGTCCTGGTTGCCATAGTAGGAGCGGGGGAGCAGTATACTTACAGTCCGTGCGGCTCCCGGGGCGCTCCAGAGTGACGTCAGAGCGCCCCATGCGCATGGATGACGTGATCCATGTGATCACATGATCCATGCGCTTGGGGCGCCCTGACGTCACTCTGAAGCTCCCCGGGAGCCGCACAGACGGTAAGTATACTGCTCCCCTGCTCCCCACTACACTTTACCATGGCTGCCAGGACTTTAGCGTCCCGGCAGCCATGGTAACCACTCTGAAAAAGCTAAATGTCGGCTCCGGCAATGCGCCGAAACGACGTTTAGCTTAAGGCCGGATCCGGATCAATGCCTTTCAATGGGCATTAATTCCGGATCCGGCCTTGCAGCAAGTGTTCCGGATTTTTGGCCGGAGCAAAAAGCGCAGCATGCTGCGGTATTTTCTCCGGCCAAAAAACGTTCCGTTCCGGAACTGAAGACATCCTGATGCATCCTGAACGGATTTCTCTCCATTCAGAATGCATTAGGATAATCCTGATCAGGATTCTTCCGGCATAGAGCCCCGACAACGGAACTCTATGCCGGAAGACAAGAACGCAAGTGTGAAAGAGCCCATATTCGGAATCCTTCTCTGTCTATCAGAAAGGGCATGTCAGCTCTTGGAACTCTAGCCTCCTGCATTCCAGCCGTTCCGTGGGCTCAGGCTCACTCCAGGAGCCTTCAATGGGAGATTCTCCAGACATGGTCAGGAAGGGGAGAAGAGTTAGACAGGAAGATTTCAATTTCCAGAAATACATGCAGTTCCCTAAATGGTGGTTTGATCCAGACAAGAACGGTATCTACTTCGTGGGCAGAGAGAGCGGATGCGTCTATCCACGATATTTGCAAAGCGGCTACCTGGTCTTCTGCTCTAACCTTCTATAGGCACTATAGACTGGACCTCTCTTCTGTTTCCGACCTTTCTTTTGCTCGTAAGGTCTTGCAGGCTGTTATCCCACCCTAACTCTCTATCTCTGGGATCTCTCCTGGAGCTGTCATAGGATGAAGAGAAAAATTACAGTACCCTTATATTCGCTCCCTTTGTTATGGTGTTGGTGATGGGACTTGGTTATGGTGCACAGGGTGCGCAAAATGAAAAAAAAAAAAGTTTCGACGAATTAAACTCAAATGGATTCGGATAGATCAGAAGGATGGATATCAGGGATGCTTTCTTTCATCTCTGAAGAGCACTGAGGAATGGAGAGGCCCCTCCTTCTTAAATATCAGTGATCTTCCTCTCCTGGTGCTGTCAGGGACTCTGGAAAATTAAATTACCGGTAAGAGTAATAATCATTGTCCTCCTCATGGCTTGGTTTTTGCACTGATATGCATTATCAGCTGTGAGACAGGAGTGTGTCTTTCCAAATCATATGCAATCAACTGAATTTACCACAGGTGGACTCCAAGCAAGATGTAAAAAACATCTCCCAAATGATCAAAAGAAACAGGAGGCCATAAGAACTGAATATTTATCTCCATGTGACATTTTACATTTTTGCCTTTGTAATAAATTTGCTAACATTTCTAATAATCCTGTTTTCACTCTTTCATTATAGGGTATTGAGAGCAGAATGATGGGGGGAAAACTTGTTTTTTGTGTGTGTTTTTATTTTTTTAGTGCAAGGCTGTAACATAACAATGTGAAAAAAGGGTCTGAAGACTTTCCAAATGCATTGTATGTATGATTAGTGCTGGGCATTCTATAGAAAATGTTCCCAGGGGTGAACAGCCTCTTGAATGATGCAGATTCGCTGTAGCTTTAGAATTATTATATATTTTTCCTATTTTTGTTTTAGGCTATGAATTGTCTCCTACAGCAGCAGCAAACTTCACCCGTAGAAATCTAGCTGACTATCTGAGAAGCAGGGTGAGTTAGCAAGTATTTTATGACAAGCTTTTATGTCCCGGTGGATTCCGTAATTGGAAGATGGTGAACTTATCGTGAAGTGTGCGGGTCAGCGGTTTAAAGCTGCAACCACTCCAAGAAGGGGCATGCTGTATAGACTGCCGGCACTTGAAGCCACAGCGACTGTCCACTTGCGGCTTTGCTCCATTCAATGGAGCTAAGCCATGAGTGGGTCCGTGGCATCTAAAGTGAGCAACTGTGGCTCACCCCCCGCTCCCCTCCTCCTTTTTTTTTTTTCTTTTTTTTCTTTCTTGCAGAATAAACCCCGCTAGGGTGTTCGGTACTGGGTGGAGTCAGTACCTGCCATTCTTATGATACCTGTTCTAATGACTGGGAACAATGGAACCATCTGTCGCAGCTTTGATGCTGAGGTCAACAGCAGTACCTAAGTAGTTAACAGAGGGAGGACTTTCCCTCTGTTAGGCTACTTTTACACCTGCGTTAGGTGCGGATCTGTCTGGTATCTGCACAGATGGATTTGCACCTATAAATGCAAACGCTGGTATCCGTTCAGAACGGATTAGTCTGCATTAGGGCTCATTCAGACGGCCGTATGCTGTCCGCAAAAATACTGAATGCTATCCGTTTTTTTGCGGATCCGCAAAAAAAATGAAACATGTCCTATACTTGTCCGTGAAAATCAGGACATGGCCCCATTGAAGTCTACGGGTCCGCAAAAATACTGAATGCTATCCGTTTTTTTGCGGATCCGTTTTTTTTGCGGATCCGCAAAAAAACGGATAGCATTCAGTATTTTTGCGGACAGCATACGGCCGTCTGAATGAGCCCTTATTCTGTCCAAAAAAATCTAAGTGTTAGGGCTCATTCAGACGGCCGTATGCTGTCCGCAAAAATACTGAATGCTATCCGTTTTTTTGCGGATCCGCAAAAAAAAACGGATCTGCAAAAAAACGGATAGCATTCAGTATTTTTGCGGACCCATAGACTTCAATGGGGCCATGTCCTGATTTTCACGGACAAGTATAGGACATGTTTCATTTTTTTTGCGGATCCGCAAAAAAAAAACGGATAGCATTCAGTATTTTTGCGGACAGCATACGGCCGTCTGAATGAGCCCTTAGTCAAACGGATCCCTCCTGACTTACATTGAAAGTCAATGGGGGACGGATCCGTTTACAATTGCACCATATTGTGTCAATCTAAACGGATCCGTCCCCATTGACTACCATTGTAAGTCAGGACGGATCTGTTTGGCTCGGCATCGCCAGGCGGACACCAAAACGCTGCAAGCAGCGTTTTGGTGTCCGCCTCCAGAGCGGAATGGAGACTGAACGGAGCCAAACTGATGCATTCTGAACGGATCCTTATCCATTCAGAATGCATTGGGGCTAAACTGATCCGTTTGGGGCCGCTTGTGAGAGCCTTGAAACGGATCTCACAAACGGACCCAGAAACGACAGTGTGGAAGTAGCCTTACCCAAACCCTCCTATAACGTGATGGGTGCTGGTGGGTTGCCTAATCAGTTCTACACACAAGTATTGCAGTGTATTAACAATCGCAAGGTGACAACTGTTAGGGTGCATTCACATGACCGTATGTATTTTCTGGTTGCAAAATGCGGATCTGCAAAAAATACAGATGACGTTTGTATTGCATCCATTAGTTTTGCAGATCCCATTGTAACAATGCCTTCTCTGTCCCAGAAACGGACAAGAATAGGACGTGTTCTATCTTTTTTGCGGAACTGATATACGGATGCAGGCCGCACACAGTGTTTTCCGCTGAACCGTTAAAATGAATGGGTCCGCATCCAAAATGCAGTTGTCTGAATGGGGCCTTAGTGGGACTAAAAAAACTCAGTAAACTTTATTAGAAAAAAATAAAAAAAAAATTCTCAAGAAAAGAAAGTTTCCCTTATAAAATGGTTTCTTATTAAAAATAATAAAAGGATATATCATTGGTATCTCTGCATCTGTAACAACCCAAACTCTAAATTGTATCTATTTATCTGTATTTACTATCGTTCTAATCATACTGACCCAGAGAAAACTGCAAGAATGACGGACGTAAATGACCGCAGGACCTGCACCTATAAATGTGCCCATATAACGACGTCAGTTCATAAGGTGACTCGTGGTTGGAGCGCCATAAATTGATGTACATTTGGTCAGATTAGGCAGGAAATACTGGTTCTGTGTTTATCCTCCTGTCCAAAGACGGGCTGCTGTTTTGGGAAGAGAAAGCATGCCTCTCGTACACCCTCCCACCCAGCGTTATCTAGCTACAGTTCAATGTTCTTCTGGTGCTCACATGACCCCAAGAAGCAGATGGTGCAGGTAAGGCTGTGATTTTTAAATATCCTGTCTCCCATGTGCTGAATACCATTTGCTATACACACCGAAAGTTAATATCGCTAACGAGGGTAATTGAATACGCGTTTTGGCAAACACATTTAGCAGGATGTGACATGGTGCCACGTTCCTCTCCTTTATTCACAGTCATAGCTGCCCTCCCCCTGTCCCCATAGAAGACCTGTTTTGCCCCTCTCTGTCTCCACTGTGCCCACTCTCACCCCACCTGTTCCAGATGGGCAACTCAGTAGGGGGACACTGACAGAGGCAGATGTGTTTGCATGCCGGAGATGCAGCTCTGTGCCACTGCAGATGGTGATGCCTGGGAGGGAGTGGGGTGTGTAAACTATTGTTAAAGCTCACGTAGTGTTCATGGTTCCTGCTGTTCTACGTCTACAGCCGCTGACACAGCACAATGTAGCTGCCTCCAACCTGCTATAGGGTAATGCACTCGTTTCATCGTATAAAACTGGTCAATCTTGGGGGGCTGAAAAATAGGCACCTAGGTTAGTTTAGAATTATTTTAACTGAATAAGCATCCATTTCCACCATGTATCATCTGCTATATTAGTTTGACGTGATCGCCTGCACGTTGTGGAAAAAACGAATTGTGTCCTCATTGGATTGTTATTTGAAACTCCTTTCCTAATAATGAAACGTTGAATTAACATTTTGGTTATATCCCACATCATGAGTAACCATGTGTCTCGTTGCTCTAACAATAAGGACATGGACCATAGCCATAGTTTTGGTCCATATCCGATCCGTGTTTTTTTGCTGATCAAATGTGGACCTATTTATCTCAGTGGGGCCACAAAAGAGGTGGACAGCTTATCCGTTTGCTGTCTGTTCTGCAGCCCTGTATAAAAATCTCCGTTTTGTGGACAAGAATAGGAAATTTCTGCAGGAGTTTAAAAAAAAAAATGGCAGCATGCACTCGTCTGGGATCCGCAGACAGAACATGGATCCTTTGAAATCAGTGGGCATATACAAATGGAAGCAAGCACTACTTTGGTTAATGTTCTAGACCAGACATGCCCAATAAAGTCTATGGGTCTGTGAAAACCATAAGCAGCACATCTATGATCTATGTTTGGTCTGTTTTTCATGGACTATTGCTACTAGACCCTTTTTTGGACTAGTGGTGCATGTGGATGACACATGGAACAAAAATGGGCACAACAGAGAAATCTTTCCGGAAAAAAAAACAGACATGTAGTGTGTCTCCCTCACACTACATGTCTGTCTGTTTTTTTTCCAGAAAGATTTCTGTGTTGTGCCCATTTTTGTTCCATGTGTCATCCACATGCACCACTAGGCCAAAAAAGGGTCTAAGGGTAAACTTTTCAAGCCCTGCATGCCAGAATTTTGGTATCCAAAAATTACAAAATAGAGCTTTGACTTTTTGGGCTTATTTCCACAAGAGCCTGCAGCATTTTGAAATTTCACTCCACTCACTCCAGTTTTGGAAAGTGGGCAAGGTTATTATGTCAAGTTAATTTAACCCGCTCTGGACCTGCACTGTACTTGTACAGTGGAAGTCCGGTCTTTAAAAATGGCACCAGCTTGTATGCGCCATAGTCTCTGGGTTTCTGCTGTTTTAAACGATTGGGGGAACCTTTTAGTTGTATGTGAGGCACGACTCCTTAAAGGGATTCTGTCACCTGGATTTTAGTGACCGCTTTTAACATCACATCAGTCTGCTTGTTTTGTAATAAAACATACTAGTATTACTACCCTAAGTGTTGTCCTTTTGTCTAGAAAATCGCTTTTATTAATATGGTAATTACTCAAGTAAGGTGCCCAAGAGGCTGTCCCTCCGGTCGTTGGTGCCCAGTCGCGCCCCTTCTCCTGGAGCCCAGCACCGCCCCACTGCTAATTTATTCACTTCTCATTGCCGGCTGGTGCGTGTGCAGTGCGTCCTGTGAGGCCGATTCCAGGCGCTGACATGTGTATCCACGGAATGCGTTCGCTGAGCCATAAGCTCGCGCATGCGCCGTGGATACACATGTCAGCGCCTGAAATCTGCCTCACAGGACGCACTGCACATGCGCCAGCCGGCAATGAGAAGTGAATAAATTAGCAGTGGGGCGGTGCTGGGCACCAACGGCCGGAGGGACAGCCCCTTGGGCACCTTACTCGGGTAATTACAATATTAATAAAAGCGATTTTCTAGACAAAGGACAACACTTAGGGTAGTAATACTAGTATATTTTATTCCAAAACGAGCAGACTAAAATCCAGGTGACAGAATCCCTTTAAGAACATAGCAAAAAAAAAAAAATGAATACATAAAAAAATAAACATCATAGGCATCGTTGCGTTCTAAAACACCCGTACTATTAAAGTATAAAAATATTTATCCCATACAGCGGAATGGAAAAAAAGAATCAAATTGGCCAATTTCACAATTTTTTGCTCTTTTCACCTCCCCAAAAATCTTGAATTAAAGGTGATCAACAGGTCATACACACTCCAAAATGGTATACATACTACTAAACTACACATCTGTGGCGGTGATGCCTTTAAAGGGGTTCTGCACTTTGTTTAAAGTGATGATCTATCCTCTGGATGATGTCACGACTTGTATCCACTGGCCTCTGCGCGGCTAAGCTCCATTCAAGTGAACAGAGCTTGGCCCAGCCCAGGCCAGTGATACTAGTCTTGACGTCACTGGGCCAGCGGTAAACAGTGAGAATGCCGCGGCGCTACTGGAGCGCCGCTACCTTCTCAAACAGCTGATCGGCGGGGGTCCTGTGTTAAACAAAGTGCAGAACCCCTTTAATTACAAATGGGGTGAAATTGGAAAAATGTTTTCCAGCTGACCCCTACTTCATATGCAATATAAAAAATAGTGCCCTTGGAAAGTACAACTTGTCCCGCAAAAAAACTATAAAAAAGTTGTTACTCTGGGAATCGGGGAGTAAAAAGTGAAAGCTCAAAAAAATCACAGGGTGCTGCAACTTTTTAAGTCACAAAAGTTGTCACAATCTTACACTAGTAAAGACATGGTATAGAAAGTGGAGTAATATCTCAAGACAGAAAAGATTCACCAAAATTTTCAAACATTGTGCGACATCTGATAAATTTGGTGCAAACTACAGCGACGTAGACTTCTTTAAAAATCTATTAGCTCTTCATGGAGTGAAATGAATGTTTTTGTGTAGATCTTTAATGCCAGGACTGTATTAGCAGCTCCGGCCTCGTGCACGCCCATCGAGCCTGACTCTACCTCTAGTGCAGTCGTTTGGATGTGTCTTTCTAACCAGTGCTGACACAGTTGCAGGATCACAGGTGTAAATTCCCCAGCCCCTAAGTGTCTCTCTCTGGGGGATCTGACACTGAGACAGCGTTGCTATCTCGCTCCTCAACAGAGACGTGCTAAGCAGCGAGTACCTGCTGAGCGCCGAGGAACGCTAGGATCAGCATAATGTGCTCCGTGCAGACTTTCAGGGGTCTCCATATAAAGTTGAAAGCTCCAAAATAACTATAATCAAACTTTTTTTATAAAGGAATGGTTTGTTAACTTGACAGCATTTTTCTACATTATTTTTTATTTGGTGTGTTTTCTCAATGGGCATAATGAAATGAATTCTGTTTTGTGCTTTTACTCTTCTCTAAGTCTGTTGACGATGAAGGACGTTGTTCACTTTGGTGCCGGATGAAGGATGAGGTTCCCTGACCTGTGGTTCAGGAGGCACATGTAGCTTTTGGGTCCCTGCATGCAGTATCCTGCCATTTGTACCAGTGATCCCCATCATTTCTGAAATTTGTGGTTAGAGCTATATCAATGACTGTTAACACTACCGTAAAGGTGGCCAAACATATAACATTAATGTTCCCCAAAGCCGCAGATTTCGGCAGGATGGACCAATCACCTTATGTGTGTTAGGGCCACCATACACATTGAGTAGCTGACTGCTCCACCTCCGCTATACACATACACATTTGTCTCAGCCAAACTTTTGTGTGTATTCAATAGGGAGAAGGGAGAACAAAAGGATCGGGTGAAAATATTCACTTCTTTCCCCCGACATCATCTATTGGGGAAAAAGTCTAGAGCGGACGCTGACAGCCCAACCCGCCAATACACTAATGTGTATGAGGGGCCTTTAGACTTCTGGCCAATGGTGGGGGGCTCACAAGGATTATAATTGAATGCATGTGCCCAGCTTTAGAGGTATATCAATATCACTTGACTTCTGATCAGAGAAGCTCTAGCTTTCGCAGCCTCATCCGTACTTTCCTTTGCCAGATCTAGCATTTAATAAAGTTGATATAAATTCAGCTTGATTTTCACACTTGTTACAAGTCGCCTACTCCATCCGTTTAGGGATGATTTTGTTTATTGCCTCTCCTCTATCTGCATATAGCGAGCACACTGATCGCTATGCCTTTTACATTGCATTAGCAATGAGGCAGGGATGTGCCAACTTTTGACCTAGGTTGAATAACATTATTGTGACTTTGCGCCCGCCCTCGTGTGTCGCTTCCTGCTGTGCTGGTTTCTTCCTGTACACTCCCCGTTCTCTCTCTCCCCCCTTTTTGTTACTGTCATTGCCGCCAGATGTCTCTCCGCTGTCAGTCACCACCCCTGGTAGTCTCACCGTACGGCATGTCTCGTCACCACCGCACCACTGGAGCTGAGAACTTGGTAGAATTTCACGCTCTGCTAAATCCAAACCGCAGCTCAAGGTTTTAGAAAATGATGGGATTCAGAGGCTTGGCTGTGTATTGGATTGCAAGTGTATAGGAATAGCACATTTGCCTGGTTCATATTGTAGATCTATTACATATGGCCTGTTTCCCTTAGAAGCATTCATAGCTCTTGTTGCCAGATTTCTGAAGATTGACGACCTCCACACATGACAGTAGTGGTCCTCTATTGGTCTGCCAGGGTACAGTCCGATATGAACAGCACACGTATCACTGCGTAGCTAGGTTTGCCATTCAGAAATCTGGGAGACCCATGTGAGTCATATGGAAATATGACTAGCCCATGGCTTTCCCAAAAACAGATGCAGATGAAAGCATTGAATCCAGTGTTTAACAACTTGACGGCCAAAGGACAGAAAGATTTCTAGTGGCGAAGCCAACCTTTATGTATGGTAATATACAATGAGACTGTGGGAGTATGGATCCTGCGCAGGATAGGGAGTCTTAGGTCAGCAGCCTAATGCTTAACTGTTTCTGGTTTTGAATGGGTAAAACTCTGCCAGCTCATCCCTTGTGCCCGAGCGTGTCAAGAGGAAGTCTGACATGGTAACTGGCACAGATGTATTGGTTTAATTAAAACTGCCTCACACCCTTTTATTTATGCCTGAGCTTCTCACACATGCAGAAAGCTGGCATCTCGAGAGTCGCACAAACCTTTAGCGAGACATCTCCTGCACCGCTCTTTAAACACTGAGAGCCCCCCTCCTCCCCATCCCTCCTTTTGTTAATTGTGGCTGCGTCTCGGATGTGTAGGCATAAATAAATGTTAGAGCGACTAATTAAATTAAAGTATTTGGGGAGCACTGACTAGGACTGCAGCCTCTTCTGCCCAGTGCCTGGTCATTCGCACTACTGGCACGTGCTTGGGTCAATCTGCTGTCTGCACAAAATGCAGATGACACACACATGTCTTGAATGTCTATGTTCACATGTTGTTGTTTTTTTTTGTTTTTTTTCCCTCCATTTAATTTAATTTAACCCTTTATGTAATTACTTGATTTTAGAAGTTCTTTTCATAAGATAAGAGATAACCTTCATCTCAGTGTGGTAACCTAATGTTACTTTGAGATGTGTATTTTGAAGGGGCTTTCCTGGATCAGAATATTGATGGCGTATCCTCATGATAGTCTCATCGATATGAGATTGGTGGGCTCCCAACTCTCATCTTTGTCCCATTCACTTTAATAGGACGAAGCTGCAATATCCTGCATTGCCGCTACTAATTAGACTGGCTGCAGGTAGACTGACCAATCTGTACAATGAAGATAGTGCTATGCGCACACAAGGGCTGCGGCGCCTTCAAATTGGTGATCCCAGGTTCTTAGTCAGTGTTACATTGGTTGCTGGCTGAGATGTTCCATATCTCGGCCAGCAACCAATATGGCCGTACACATTAGATAAGTATCTGGGTTGTTTTGGTGTTTTTTGCTGGACCCACTACCATCTATGAGTGATAAGCTGCCACCGCAGGTGTCTGGCAGCAGGAATAGGAGTAGCTGTCACCTGAAGAAGCATTCCACAGACAGCTATCTATGGAGCATGCCCAGCATCATCATTTTGTCATGCTGCCCTGGCAGGTTTCATTCATGATGTTTCAAGAGTCCTTTAATACTTGGGACTGAGCTGTAGTATCGGACACACTGTTTCTGGCAATAACCCTTTTTACTAATCTTAGACAACCCCATTAGCTCATGGTCATGCTTGACAAAACCCTATTCACACTGTAGTCAATAATCCTGTAGGTTGTAAATCAGTCAGACTTTTCCATTAGAAGAATCACCTTCTTAAATGGCTGCAGGGAACATTCACCATCCTGATGGCAATATTATTGCCTGTTAGGCTGAGGAAAAACCATGTTTACTGGCAACACCTAATGTACTTGGTGAGGAGTTAATGGTTTCCCACATGGAGGTACAGTCCTGATCAAAAGTTTAAGACCTCTTGAAAAATGGCAAAAAATCATATTTAGCATGGCTGGATCTTAACAAGGTTCCAAGTAGAGCTTCAACATGCAACAAAAAGAAATGGGAGTGAGACAAAACCTTTTTTGAGCATTCAATTAAATGAAAACAACGAATAAACTGAAACGGGCTGTTTTTCAGCTGATCAAAAGTTTAGGACCACACCTCCAAAAAAATAAATAAACCCCCCCCAAAACAGAAATCCAACTTCCAAACATGAACTCAGTAATAAATAGCTCCGTCGTTATTGTTTATCACTTCAAAAATTAGTTTCGGCATGCTTGATGCAAGCGTTTCCATGAGGCGAGTGGGAACATTTCTCCAAGTGGTGAAGACGGCCGCACGAAGGCCATCTACTGTCTGGAACTGTTGTCCATTTTTGTAAACTTCCCTTGCCATCCATCCCCAAAGGTTCTCAATTGGATTTAGATCAGGGAACACGCAGGATGGGCCAAAAGAGTGATGTTATTCTCCTGGAAGAAGTCCCTTGTCCTGCGGGCATTGTGTACTGTAGCCTTGTACTGTTGAAAAACCCAGTCATTACCACACAGCCCTCAGTCATGAGGAATGCTCTCTGCAACATCTGGACATAGCCAGCGGCCGTTTGACGCCCCTGCACTTCCTGAAGCTCCATTGTTCCACTGAAGGAAATGGCACCCCAGACTATTATGGCGCCCCCTCCACTGTGGCACGTAGAAAACATCTCGGTGGGATCTGCTTGTCATGCCAGTAACGTTGGAAACCATCAGGACTTTCTTCCACCTTTGAATGTCCCATGTTTGGTGCTCTCTTGCAAAGTCCAAACGAGCAGTTCTGTGGCGTTCAAGGAGACGAGGTCTTTGAAGACGTTTTTTGTTTTTGAAGCCCTTCAGTCTCAGATGCCGTCTGATGGTTATGAGGCTGCAGTCAGCACCAGTAAGGGCCTTAATTTGGGTCGAGGATCGTCTGGTGTCTTGATGGACAGCCAATTGGATCCTCCGGCTCAGTGCTGATGAAATTTCTTTGGGTCTTCCACTTGACTTTTTTGTTCCATAACCCTCAGGATCATTTAAGAAATTGCAAATGACTGTCTTACTGCGTCCCACCTCAGCAGTGATGGTGCGCTGTGAGAGACCCTGCTTATGCAGTTCAACAACCCGACCACGTTCAAAAAGGGAGAGTTTTTTTGCCTTTGCCATCACAACGTGTGTCTACCTGACAGAAAATGACATTGAATCCACATCTTTGCACAGATTTGGCCTTTTAAAGGCATGTGGTCCTAAAATTTGGATCAGCTGAAAAACAGCCTGTTTCAGTTTAGTCGTTATTTTCAATTAATTGAATGTTCAAAAAATGTTTTGTCTCACTCTCATTTCTTCTTGTTGCATGTTGAAGCTGTACTTGGAACCTTGTTAAGATCCAACAATGTAAAATATGATTTTTTGCCATTTTTCAAGTGGTCTTAAACTTTTGATCAGGACTGTATCATGGTTACCATTGCTGGTGGGTTGGCACCTACCCAGACTGTGCATCAATTAGGATGTCTGAAGGACAGTGTTGTGCATCACAACTAGTCAGAAGGTATACAGTACCATGATTGGAAATAAACTGCTCCATTTTTCTGCTTGATGCTACATCCAGGCTGTGTACAGGGTATATGGAGCATTTCTGACCGTCAGAAATATTCCTTATTGCTACATCTCTCAATCTTCCAGTCTCCTGGCTTTCAAGAACAGGCAGCAGTCCATGACCTGATTCCCAGTGGGTAGAACTTGAAAAGTTCAGTTATGATGCATGTAAATCAGTCTGTATTGCATGTAATAATCTCAATCCATGTCTCTGCAGACTCCTTACCATGTTAACTTGCTGCTGGCTGGTTACGACGAACATGATGGACCTTCCCTCTATTATATGGATTACCTAGCAGCTCTGGCAAAGGCACCTTTTGCAGCTCATGGCTATGGAGCCTACCTCACCCTCAGCATCCTTGACCGCTACTACAAGCCAGGTATGATGAGTTGTACAATCTTCCTCATTTATAAAAATGATCTTCAGCTCCAAAATGCAACGTGTGGCATATTTTTTTTTTTTTCCCTTTACAAGATATTTTGTATATGACATAACAGGCAAGTAAGTATAGTGTTTTGCCTGTTAAGTCATATACAAAATATCTTGTTAGTTAAAGGGAATATCACCAGCGACCTCCCGATCCAGCTGTTTGCATAAACATATAGCTGTGGTTCATCTAATTAAAACGCTGTTTTTCTTTTGTTGATCCGAGGCTTTATTCCCAAGCTATGATACGTTTCTTAATATGCAAATTTGGGCTTTGGTGCAATGAGGGCATCATTATTGCTCTTGTTGCACCCAAGCTTCCCTCCTTTCTGTGCGCAGCATCGCCCGTCTCCATTGATGGGAAAGCAGCGAGAGAGAGCGGCTGGCCACAGAAAGGAGCGGAGCTTGGGTGCAACAAGAGCAATGATGATGCCCTCATTGCACCAAAGCACTAATTTGCATAATAAAGTATCCTCATCCCTCAGGAAAGGAGCCTCTGATCAAAAAAAAAAAAAAAAGAAAAACTGTGTTTTAATCAGGTTAACCACAGCTATGCAAACCAAGGAGGTTGCTGGTGACAGACTCCCTTTAAAGCGAATTGATATTTCAAAACCAATGATTTCTATCTCCGCTGCTAAATGTTAGTTAATTTTTTTATGTTCATGACTTGAGGGAATGTGGGACCTGGAGGTAGCAGAGCAGAGTCAGTTTAGAGAGGCTGCTTTGCAATGCAGCCCTCCAAACATGTTGTAGCAGTGCTGAGAAGTTAGTGTGATGACACCCACACCTTGCTGGGGCACAGAGTGTAGAGTACCCCCTGGTGGGACCTAAGTATCGCCTACACCCTCTTTCTCCAGTGCCTCTTTCGCTGTCAATCATCGCTTGTCTTTAGCACCCTTTAGTTGCTGGTCTTTCTAGCGCGTGGCTGTGTAAATGTTTCTACACTGACTGGAATGGCAAACTACTTGTATATTATTAATATAGAGGAGTTATGAATGCAAACCACAAATTGGATAATTGATATCAGTCTGTATTTCCCTGTCTTATGCTTTTGCACCTTTGCTATTGCATGACTACTAATATTTTTATTATGTTTGCATAGTAACATCAGGCAGAAAGTGCAGAATTTCTCACTATATGCTCCGGAAGGGATTGTAATAGTGTGCCGCAGGGTAACATTGTTGGGGTTTCATGGCCTGGGACCCAGATATTTCCTCAAAGGAATGGACTGTAGCCTTTGGTGAAGTGTCTGAACCCCTCCACTAATGCAAGGTTTCCCTACAGACAACAATGCTGCATGTGGTGTAGTGAAGAGAATCGGGGGCTCCTCGCCTAATTAGGGGTCCTGTTGATAGGTGACACATATCCTTTGTGGGACAACACCTTTTAAAGTTGTTTCTCCTGATACTGGACCTTTTCCTGGCATGCGGATTACTCAACAGGTTGTGCTCATCCCACTTTATTAGTAGCTGTACTAAAAAACAAAGGAGCTTAAATCAATACCACTCAGCATGAAGCTGATAGTAAAGTCAGCTGACCCATCCGAAAGCCACTCATTATAGCCCGGGGTGGCGAATGGAGATCATTCAGTAGCTCTCTGAGGGCGGCACTTTCCTCCCAAGACTGGAATTCTGTCATGCCTCCCTCACCAACATGACTAATTGATTAGCTTTTAAGTTATTGGGAGGATTTGTCACATATGGAACATGTTTCTTTCCCATGAAGGTTATTAGAAGGGGGTGGAACAAGCTTATTGCTTTTTTTCCGAATGTGTACACTTTATTACGGAGACAGACTTGCTGTTTCCTCTGAAAGAATTGGGGTCAATGCTCCCAGTCTTTGTCTGCTACCTATGTAGAAGAATGCTTTTTAGAAGATCCTGTCTCTGTAGACCATCAAATTCTGGTTCATACAGGAACTAACAAGGGCTAAGGCTGGCCATATTTGTAAGATACCTGTTGGCAACGGCTGTCTTTCTTGACCCCCTGAATGGGGGGGGAGGGAGAAAATCACTGACCAACTACTCAGTGGCTTATCTTCCCAGGAGCCAAAGGTTCTAGCATGTTGAAATCAGTCAGCCCAATGTTAACCTTCCCCAAAATCTGACATCAAGGGAAAGTGGAGAGTCCCCACCAAAATAAACTGGTTTGACTGCAATACATCTAATGTCTGTGGTCATCTTTACAGTCTGTAGTCCAAATTAGGGTTTTATAGATTACTTTTTGACGTAGTGTCACAGTGCGGTTCACTGTGACCGTTATCCCTGTAGGCTGGCTGCATGTGCCCTTGCATACTGGCTGCAGGCTGTTACCTGTGCAGGCTGGTTGCTTGGGGCTGCGTGCTGGCTGCGGTGTCGGTGAACGTGTTTGTATGTCTGCTGTGTCACGGGATGTTGGCTTTCCCCGTGATGCTTCGGTTTGTCAGTGTCTGGTTTAGTTGTGCTCTGGCATACTGGCTGCGGGTGTCGCCGTGCTTGCTGGTTCTGTACCTGCCTGTCTTGTGATCTGTACTCCGGTTCTGTTGGGGTTAACTTCCCTGATCGGTGCCGCCTTATCCATCTAGTGGCTGTGGGACTGGTGGTCAGTCTTGTCTGTGCCTGGCTACGTGTAGCACCTTGCTTCTGTTCCTGGGAGTTCCAGTTCCCCTCCTTCGTAGTGTCACCTGGTTTTGCATTGTTGGTCTTTGTTCTCCTGTACCTGTTATGTCCTGTTCTGATCTGTACCTGTCCTGTATGATGTTATGTTCCTGGTCTGTTCCTTGTTCGCCTAGCAGTGAATAACTTGCATCTGATAGCCTGGCAGTGCTTAACTGCTTCTGTTGGTTTGTCTGTCCTATGTCCTGCCTTCTTGATGGGGTCCCTGGCTTCCCCGGAGGGAGAATCCCTGCTCTGTGTGTATCCCTAGCCTGTTCTGTGCCGTGTATCCCTAGTCTGTGTTATCTCTTGTTGAGCCGATGCTCCTGGTTACGTGTCTGCTCGCCTGTCTACGCTTCCTGCCGGTACCTACTCAGGTACCTCCTGGTCTGCCTGGACCAGCTGCTACTGACACTGGGATTGCTCTGGAGTCACCCCTGGCAACTACCTTCCGGTTAAGTCTGTCCTCACCATCTGAGGCTCTAGTGAATACCAGGTACTTGCTTAGTCACGCCCCTCCAGAGTATAGCCAGTCAGTGGCACAGTGGGTCCACACCCGCTGTTCCGTGTAGCAAGCGCATGTGCTACGTCTGTATATCTTGTTGCAGCTCTTGCAATATGTTGCTGCTGGTCTGTGTTGCCGTGTCCTGTTTCCCTGACGTCCCGGAGGTCTGCCTTGGACTCCCGGCACATGACGCATAGCAAGGCATTTTTTTATTGAAGGGACCAGAAGACACATTCCCACCATTTTTGACTCCTAGAAGACAGTGGGATATCAGTCGCTGGAGGTCTTCAGTTTAGCACAATAGTTAAAGGGGTTGTCCGGTTCAGAGCTGAACCCGGACATCCCTCCATTTTCACCTCGGCAGCCCCCCTGACATGAGCAGTTCATGCTCCGATGCTCTCCTTTTCCCTGCGCTAAATCGTGCAGGGCAAAGGCATTTTTTGGAGATCCGGTGACGTACCGGGGCTCTCCATGGGGCTGCCAGGAACCCCGGTGATGTCACCGGCACTGATGGGCGGGATTTAGCTCTGCCCTAGCCAGTAAAACGTCTAGGGCAGAGCTAAAGCCTGCCCCTCAGAGCCGGTGACTTCACCGAACACACTGCCGGGCGGAAGTTTCCGCCCGGCAGTGTGTTATTAAAAACCAAAGAGCCCGTGCCCTGCACGATTTAGCGCAGGGCAAGGGAGCGCATCGGAGCATGAGATGCTCTGATGCTAGCCTCAGGGGGGCTGTCTGAGTGAAAATAAGGGTATGTTTGGGATAAGATGTCGGGATAAGAAAGGAGAACAAGTCTGTTTTGGCCGACAGCTATTCCGTTTTAAACCGCAGCAGCTCAATGAGCAGTACTTGGATGAGGTCCTCCTGCCTTTCTTTATGACTTTCTGGTTTGTTTCATTCTAGATCTCACGCGGGAAGAGGCAGTAGAGCTTCTAAAGAAATGTGTCGCAGAGGTAAGAAAACTGCTTAAAGATGAGTGTAATGTCACAAAATCGTGGTACTGTCCCTGATGGTGTAGCCGGCCAGATACTGGTTACATGGGCAGTTGTGTGGAATTAATGAGGGGCAGGGGCTGCATGATATTACTCCTGAGACCAGGGCTTTTAGTATCATTATGAAATGTAATAGAACGCTTTGGATTGGTCCATCTCCACTTTTGGCCGGCTAAAGATACAAAATTGAAATTTCACTGATTGATCATTGTTTTTAGACAGATAGTCACCAGTCCCTGGGTTTAAAATAATTATTTATTTTTTATGAGAAACAGTTGAACATTTCGTCCATTCTTCAGCCAGTGGTAAAATGATATCCTCAAATATGCCCTCCTTGCTGCTAGTATTTTCTTACAAGCACCGTCATAATATTTGTGTTCACCTGCATAATCCTATGTTAATAGCCCACTAATTTTAGCCCTTTCTGGCTCCTTTGCATTCATTTAATTACTTTTAGCACCTTTTTGAGAAGGAGCTGCTTACTTACACACACCTTTTTTTTATGATTTGTTTTTGTCTTTCAGCTCCAGAAGCGGTTTATCCTGAGCCTTCCTTCATTCACTGTGCGGGTCATTGATAAGGATGGGATCCATGATTTGGAGTCTATTCCTGCATCAAGTGTATAATCTTTCCCCGCCTGTTGCGTTCATTTTTTACCTGTTGATTTCTACCACTTTTGAAAACTTGTTTCAAAAAATTTCCCAATAAAGTGTGGGGCTGCAAAAAAAAAAAAGTCTGAATATTATATTTTAGAGTGTCTGTTGTAGTAACTACTTGCATTCTCCATGAAGTAACTATTCTGGAGCATCTATTCTTATAACTCTGTTGTGGTGTTCTTCTATTATTCCTACTAGAAGTTTATGAATCGATTGCCAGCAGTTTGCAATAAAGGTCAACAGACTGTTCAGGGACACTCCCCGAACTTCTAACACTAAATTGGACCTTTGTTGCAGACTGCTGGCAATTCATTCTGTAATGTCTAGCAGGGATAATAGAGGAATGACACAACATAGTTTTATAGAATTGTTATTTTATGGGGAATGCAGGAAGTTAATACAACATACATGTGAATAGAGGTGTTTGAAGAAAGATCTCCAGGTTTTGCTATATTGGGGTACATTCAGACCACTGTATTTATGGGGCCGCATCCATGTCGCAGTTTTGCGGAACAGATGCGGACCCCTTCATTTCAAAGGGGCCGCAAAAGATGCAGACAGCACACAGTGTGCTGTCCACATCCGTACTTCTGTTCCGTGGCCCCGAAATAGTGGATAGATAGAGCTTGTCCTATTCTTGCCCGCAATAGTGGTCAAGAATAGGCATTTCTATCATAGGGCTGGCTGTGTGTTTTCCATAAAATCCGAAACACACGCAGCTGATATCCATGTTTTGCAGATTGCAATTTCTAGACCGCAAAACACATGCGGTTATCTAAATGTACCCTTAGGGCAGGCATCCTCAAACTGCGGCCCTCCAGCTGTTGTAAAACCAACTCCCACAACGCCCTGCTGTAGGCTGATACCTGTAGGCTGTCCGGGCATGCTGGGAGTTGTAGTTTTGCAACAGCTGGAGGGCCGCAGTTTGAGGATGCCTGCCTTTAGGCTGGGTTCAGACCTGAGCGCATTTTATATGGGCGTATAACGCGCGTTTTTGTCGCGCGTTTTTTGCAATAGTAAACGCGCTTTTGACGCGCGTTTGTGTGATTGACTGCAGTGTCCTATGGCCACAAACGCGCGTCAAAACGCCCCAAAGAAGCTCAAGAACTTGTTTGAGCGTAGGGCGTTTTTCAGCGCGTTCAAACGCGCTGTAAAACGCTCAAGTGAGAACCAGGGCCATAGGGAAGCATTGGTTTTCATGTGTTGAGCGTTTTACAGCGTGTTTGAACGCGCTGTAAAACGCTCAAGTGTGAACCCAGCCTTAGAGTATGTTCACACAAACTTTTCCACAAGCAAAATTCCACTGTTGAATTGAATTCTGTGGCCCTCTGATTTCTGCCATGGCTTTGCAGTTTGCAGTCAGGGATCTGCCTGTGGCTTGAGCTATTAGTAGGGTTAATTCAGCAGACACCAGCTATGGTTCCCAGTGGTGTGTGCTCCTTACTGACATTAGGGTGGCTTCCCATTGAGAACAATAAAAAGCAGTTTCCATACTGATTTTGCCACAAAATCTACTGTGAGAATAACCCCCACTTGTGTGTTTAGCACCCATTTTTAATGATTAAGTATTGTAGTGTTCTCTGTAATACTTTGTGCTGTGAGTGAAGAAGAGAGGGAAGGACAAACATCACACTGGGTAGAACCTATCCAATCAAGATTTTTTTTCATGACATATTGTACTTCTTGTTGGTGGTAAATTTGGGCTCACATGTTTTACCTTTATTTATAAAATTAATCCCGAATTTTCAGAAAACTTTTCAGAAAATTTGCAATTTTCTAAATTTACTTTTCTCTGTTTTTAAGATACCATACAAAATAGTTATTAATTAACAATCACCATGTCTACTTTATGTTGGCATCACTTTGTTAATGTCATTTACATTTTCTTTTTTAAGACATTAGAAGGCTTCGAATTTTAGAAGCAATTTTTTTAAGTTAAGAATTTCCAAAACAAACTTTTATAAGGACTAATTCAGTTTGAAGTGACTGAGGGGCTTACGTAATAGAAACCACCCATAAATGACCCCATTTTATAAACGGCACCTCTCAAATTTTTCAAAACTAATTATAGAAACTTTTTAACACTTTATGAATTAAAGCAAAATGGAGGTGAAGTTTAAAAAAACAATTTTGTGTGCAGATTTTCCATTTTAATCCATTTTTCCTATAACAGTAAGGGTTAACAGCAAAACAAACCTCAGTATTTGTTACTCTGATTCTGCAGTTTGCAGAAACTCCCCATATGTGGTCCTAAACTGCTGTATAGGTACTCAGCAGGGCTCATAAGTTAAGGAGCACCGTATGGTTTTTTGAGGTTCGATTTTGCTAGCATAGGTTTTTAGGTATCATGTCATATTTGTAGAGTCCCTGAGGTACCTCTACAGTTGAAACACCCTAAGGCCTCTTTCACACGGGCGTCCCAGGTTTGCTCCGGATGCGTCGCGTGTGCATTGCGGGTGCAATGCGTTTTGCATGCGCGTGATCTAAAAAACTGAATGTGGTACCCATACCCGGACTTCTTCACTGAAGGCTAGGTTGGGTTAGGTGTTTTGTAGATTTTATTATTTTCCCTTATAACATGGTTATAAAGGAAAATAATAGCATTCTTAATACAGAATGCTTAGTAAAATGTCGATTTGAGGGGGGGAAAAAAATAAAAATAAATACTCGCCTCATCCACTTGTTCGCGCAGTCGGCATAGTCTTCTTTCTTCTTCTTCAGGACCTGCAAAAGGACCTTTTGATGACGTAATCGTGCTCACCGCATGGTGAAGTCAGCGCAGGTCCTGCTGAATGAAGATAGAAGATCCTGGGGTTGTAAGACGCAACTTCCGGTACTTGGAACGCATGCGGAGGGCTAACCCTAAGGCCATTATTCTGGTATTCACCCTATAACCCCTGAATAGGGATCTGGACTTCGCTGTAGGCAAGCAACCAGATCACTACATCCTGGGGTAGTTGGCAGCTGACCCACTGAAGTCAGGGACTCCGGTGCAGGCATTAAGAGCTCAGGATACAGAAAACACACCAAAGTCACAGGAGCAGTCTGAACAGTCCCTAAGGCTTAAATGCAGGTTACTAAATCCGGCCTGCACACATGTAGTTTAGATGAATAAAGACACCGGACAAACCAGCAGGTAGTGAAGACACAGGTAGGCAATCCGCAAGTAAATGCAACCTTTTTTTTGGATATATTCATACATTTATATACCTGCATGACATAACAGAAATAAGGACGTGCATATAAATGATCAAAACAAATACTACAGTTCTGAGATATATGGCACTCTGGCTGTAGACCTGTGATGGGCAGTAATTAAGGAAGAATACAACTGGATTACGGTAAGTTATTTACATACCATCAAAAAAATTATCAACTGCACCTTCAGTTTTATACTATTAGAGACATATATATACTCTGCCATATGAAGTACATAGTTAATACGGTTGAAAAAAGACATACGTCCATCAAGTTCAACCAAGGGATAGGTGGGGATGCGAATCCCAAAAGGAATTGAGACTCGGATTTCTACACATTTTCATAAGCATTAATGTTTTTTAATTTTAAGAATTCGTCTAAACCCTTTCCTGCTGTGACCACGTCCTGAGGAATCTATTCCACAGCTTCACAGTTCTTACAATAAAGAAGCTTTGACGCTTCCGGAGACTGAACTTTTTCCTCTCCAATCGGATGCAGTGCCCCCTTGTCTTTTGAGCTATTTTTTTTTTTGTATGGCCCTTTATATAGTTGTATATGTAAATCATGTGTGTCTCCCCCCCCCTCCTTAGACGCCTCTTCTCAAGACTAAATAAATCAAATTCTTTTATTTTTCTTCATAACGATGACCCTCCATTCCCCTTATCAGTTTAGTCGCTCTCCTCTGTACTTGTTCCAGCTGCAGTACGTCCTTTCTATGTACTGGTGCCCAGAACTGGACTGCGTATTCCAGATGAGGCCGCACCAATGCTTTGTAAAGTGGTAATATTACATTCGTCCCCCCCGAGTCCATGCCTCGTTTAATGCATGACAATATCCTGGTGGCCTTAGAAGCAGCTGATTGACATTGTATGCTGTAATTTAATCTACCATCCACAAGCACACCCAAATCATTCTCTATAAGTGACTCTCCCAGTGCTACATCACCTAGGACATATGAATCACAGAGATTATTAATACCAAGGTGCATAACTTTACATTTGTCCACATTGAACCTCATTTGCCAAGTTGATGCCCAATCACTCAGTGTTCAAGTCAGCTTGTAGTTTATGGACATCTTCCATAGACTGTACAGTACTACATAGCTTAGTGTCATCTGCAAAAATAGATATGGTGCTATTAATCCTGTCCTCAATATCATTTTAATAAATAAATTAAAATAAAGGGCCCAGTTATAAGTGGTGTACCTTTTGGGTACACCACTTATAACCTGGGACCAATCTGAATAGGAATCAATGACCACAACTCTCTGGACACAGTCCTTCAGCCAGTTTTCAATTCAATTACAAACTGTACTTTCCAAGCCTATAGACCTTACTTTACCTATTGAGTGTCTATGAGGGACAGTATCAAAAGCCTTTGCAAAATCCAGAAACCCTACTTTCACAGCCGCCCCTCTGTCCAGGCTACTACTCGCCTCCTCATAAAAACAAATCAGGTTTGTCTGACAACTTCTGTCCTTGGTAAACCCATGCTGGTTATCACTTATAATAATATTTATAGTCACATACTCCCGTATATAGTCCCTTGAGAGTCCTTCAAACATTTTTCCCACAACAAAGGTTAAACTAACTGGTCTATAATTACCTGTGGAGGACCTTGATCCTTTGTTGAATATGAGCACCACGTTTGCCTTGCGCCAATCACTTGGCACTGTACCAGTACCTAGAGAATTTTCAAAAATTATAAACAGTGGCGCAGCAATGACTAAACTGAGCTCTTTAAGCACTCTTGGGTGTAATCCATCTGGACTCGGAGCCTTGTTTACATTTACCTTATTTAACTTCTCTTGGACCATATCTACAGTTAGAACATCCAGTGATATACTCAATTGGCTAACAGCCCCAGCACCACAGATATCAGCTCCTTTCTCTTCTTTTGTATATACAGAGCTAAAAAAAAACTATTTAGGAACGCTGCCTTTTCCTTATCTTCAGTGACTACCCACCTTTACCATTATTTAGATGACGTACCTGCTCAGACCTAGGTTTTTTAGCATTTATATATTTCAAAAACTTTTGGGGATTTGTTTTGCTTTCTTTTGCTACCTGCTGTTCGTTTTGTATCTTTGCTAATTTTATCTCCTTTTTGCAGATTTTATTAAGCTCTTTGTAAACTTCAAACGCTACAGCTGACCCCTCATACTTGTATTTTTTAAATGCCCTCTTTTTGTATTTTATTGCCCTTTTTACAGTAGCTGTAAGCCATGGGGGGGGGGGGGGTAATTTTACTGTAGAGCCTGTAACCGACCGAGAAGTCGGCCCAGTTCTCCATGAACCTAAACCCTTCCTTCCTGCATCAGATTCTGAGCCGCTTATTTAACTCCCTAAGCTCTCGTTGTCTCTCTGTTGACGCTTGTGGCACTGGTAGTATTTCTGAAAACACTACCTTGGAGGTCCTGGACTTGAGCTTCTAGTTCCCTAAAATCGTTTTTAAGGACCTTCCATCTCCCACTGACTTTGCCATTGGTGCCAATGTGTACCATAGCCGCCAGGTCTTCCCCAGCCCCACCCAGAAATCTGTCAATCCGATCCGCAATATGCCGAACCCGAGCACCCAGCAGACAACACACTGTTCGGCATTCACAGTCTCGGCGACAGATCACCCTGTCTGTCCCCCTAATAATAGAGTCCTCTACCTCCAGAATCTGCCTGACCTTTGCTGCACTCCTTTTCCATCCTTCCTGCAGCGGTCATCCTCCTGGTTGCTAGCCAAACAGGCATATTTACTAGGGCGTTCCAGCTCAGGACTAGCCTCCCTGGCACTTTTCCCTCTACCCTTTCTTCCTACATTAACCCAACTGCTCACCTGATATTCCTGATCTTGCCCTCCTCCTCCCACCTCCATTTCACTGACCTCAGTCAGTGCCTGCACAGTGAGGTCGAAGCCTCTCTCCAGTTTTGCAATGCCCCTAAATATTTCAAGCTGCTTATTTAGATCCAAGATCTGGGCTTCCAAATATGCAACATGATTGCATCTAGTGCAAATGTATTCACTCTTGAAAGGCTCTTCAAGGCACGCATACATTGCACAGGACACACACTTGCTAGCATTGTCCATGGAGAACATGTGTAAATGGGGAAGAACAGTATAGTAGGAAAACGGTACCATCATGCAAAATTTCTAGATTATGATTTTTAAAAGTAATTTCTTAATCATGCAAGTTGTGGTCATTCATTGATACATATATATGGGATAGCCTTATTATTTATGTGTTCGCACTATTTAACCCCTTCAGCCACAGTGACATACGTCATTGTGGCTGAGGGAATGTATAGAGAGGCCTGCTGCTCTGAGCAATGGCTTGAACCCTGTCTTTTAACCCCTCAAATGCTGTGGTCAATAGCAATTTCAGTATCTGTGGAGATAGGCAGAGGGAGGGGTCTCCCTCAGCCTTTCGATTGGAGCCCCACAGTGAAATCACATGGCTCCGATTGATTACCATGGCAGCTTGGGGCATGTCATGGTAAACTGCCTGTAAAGCCATGTATGAGGCATAGCTCAGCAGGCAGAATCCCATAGACCATAATAGTTCTCTATTATGGTCTATGGGACAAGCGATCAGAAGATTGCAGGTTCTAGGCACCTAAGGGGGCTAAAAGTAATGTAAATGGTAAAAACAAAAAAAAAAAAAAAAACATTAAAAGTTCAAATCACCCCCTGGACTATTAAAATTTATTTAAAAATTTCCTGTTCGGTGTACGCTGTAACAAAAAATTTAATAAAAACATGATTCAACATTTTTTAGTCACATAGTCACTACCAAAAAATTTTAATAACCGTAATCAAAAAGTGGTACCAACACCAAAAATGGTACCAATGAAAACTACAGTTTATCTCGCAAAAAACAAGCATGCAGCTCGGTAGATGGAAATATAAAATGTTTTGGCTGTCAGAAAATGATGATGCAAAGCAAATTTATATTTTTTTTCAAAGGTTTATATTAAAGTAGTAAAAAAAGCTATACAAATTTGGTATCTCCGTATTTATACTGACCAGCAGAATAAGGACGTCATGTAATTTTTAGCACACAGTGAAGGCCGTAATATAATAACCCAAAAACCTTGGCGAGATTTTTCAATTTCACCCCACAAAGATTTTTTTTTTTTTTCCTGTTTTCCAATATAGGACATGGTAAATTAAATGGTGGCATTAAAAATAATACAACTTATGTTGCAAAAAAAATAAGCCCTCATATGGCCATGTCAACAGAAGATTAAAAAGTTATGGCTATTGCAATGTGGGGCGGAAAAATGAAAATGGACCAGTCCTTAAGGGGTTAAATACACTGTAGGATTGCTAGTCATGCTCAATATTATATAAATCTATATACATACCACATGTTATTCAAAGTGGTTTTCTGATCCCTAATAAAATCTTGCTATGGGCTGTTTGTGTAAAAAAAAATAGTCCCTTGGCTCTGTTGGTTGGCATCGCAATGTGTCAACCACTGTGGAACAAGGGCAGCCAATTGCTGGTTGAGCTGAAAGGAAGCAGCTTCCTGCCGCTGTACTCCTGAAGAGCTGGAACTTTACTTTTTTTTTTTTATTTGTTGCTATTTCCAGCTGTCCACAAGAATCTTATTTGAGGTCAGAAAAATCCTTTTAAGATATTTCCATGTATAATTTGGCTCCATTAGGTTTTATGCATCCAACTGTACTATGGATCTCTAATATGGCAATTGTAGACTGCTATGCGCCAATACTTTACCTTTGATGTTATGAAAGGGGTACAGTATTCCTTATAAATCCACAAGAAAAAAAAAAAGGCGTTATGGGGGTATTATCTACATTCACTGGTGCAGATCTATTAATCCTGTCTAAAATGTGGGTGATATGAATTTAGACAAGACAGCCGATTTGGCAAATTTATCAAGCAAGCTATGTGATGGAGTCGGTGCTTGTTGCTAAAAGTTAGGCACTTTTGCAATAATAAATCTGCCCCCATACTTCTGTTACAGAATACAGTCCTTTGGGGGTATGCATACAACCTATCCAGTATTCTCTCTCAGCAATGGCTTAGTATGTGTGGGCTATTGCAATAAGTTCTCATGGAAGAGAAATTGTTGAGAATTCGTCGTATATCTGCATTTCCCCTCCAATGGCTTTCGTTGCTCTACTGTGAATACACAACATGTCTCTTAGGGTCCATTCACACGTCCGTTATAACACTCCGTTTCCGTTCCGATTTAAATCGGAACGCTTTTTCGGATCAATTAATTTCAATTGCCTCTGCAAAAATGCGGACACCAATCATAGTGCTGTCCGAATCACGTAATCCGTTCCGTTTTCCTATTTTCGAGTATGCGGATCCTGAAAAAAAATTAAGCTTGTCCTACTTTCTGTCCGTTGTCCATTCAAGTGAATGGATCCGCATAAATGCGGATGACATGCACAAAACCATCCGATTTTGCGGATCCGTTGACGGGAAAAATGTATGGGGAAAAAAAAACGGAAACACGGAACGGATTCGGAAGCACTTTAGTAAAAAAACGGAAGGTTGTACTGAAAAACGGATCCGCAAAAAAAAGGAACGTTTATCTGGAAAGGTAAAAATACTGACGTGTGAATTGACCCTAAATTTGATAACTATGAAATGGAAGTTGATGGAGCCGATTAATATTTAACAGGAATTTCTACAATTTGAAAAAGAACACTGAGGGCGTTGTAGTGTTTCTACATCAAGAAACCCAAGGAGACATCTTGTGCTGTTTTAGTCAGTACATGTCTCTGATGTGAAGCCCTTCATATGGGGCAGATTAACACACACACACATCTGATCCTATGCACCTTCTGTAGAAATGTTATTCATTCCTTACGTTCCACAAGGTCTTAGCTTTGCTACGTAGCGGGAGCTTGACCTTCCTCTTTAATGGTTTGTCAGATTTCCATGCTGTATGTTGGGTGTAGCTCAGTCACCTGAGATCAAGGTCTTCTGTACCAGAAATCTGATGTTTGGGATGGCCTGTTAGTCCTATTAGTTGTCAGATTGATTCATTCACTCTCATCCACAGCAGGTGATTAATAAACATAAAACAATTACCCATTTCCCACCCCCATCCTCACGCCCTGGCAGTAGTAGAGGGTGGAGGGTGATGGTGCGAAGCAGCATATGTTGTGCCTGGGGCATGCTTAGAATCTTAAATGTCCCTTCCCCCACTAGCAAAGGGAAACTGGGGTCACACTCTTGCAACCTGTCTGGTGGGCACCAAAATAAAATGCACTGCTTCAGCACAGTGAAAATTGTATACATATTCAAAGTATCTCCTAACTACGTGATAAAGCACAGCCATCGTGTGAATTAATTTAAAAGTGTTTTTACAATTTATTGTAGGTGAAATCTCATGTAGATAGAAATTGTGATTTTATTTTCTTTAAAGTCAGGATTTAGCCTATACAGAGCCATATTCTGGATGGTTGCATACTCTGCATAGAACTGATTACTTGATCATACGTACACAAATGGAACTTGCATTGTACCATGTGCTAGTGGCATGCTTGTTGGGAAATATGGAGCATGGCATTAAACAGTTGCCAGAAACCAGGCAGGCCATCACTATCAGATCAGAGGGGCCGCCACACCAATACCCCGCCAATCAGCTGTTTCCAAGTCGATCTGGTACAGAGCTCCGTCCACTGTGTTGGCCATCAATATAAAATTCCTGGAAGACCCTCTAAATCAGGCATGCGCAACCTGCGGCCCTCCAGCTGTTGCAAAACTACAACTCCCAGCCTTCCCAGACAGTCTACAGCTATCAGCCTGCACTAGGGCATTGTGGGAGTTGTAGTTTTACAACAGCTGGAGGGCCACAGGTTGAGCATGCCTGCTCTAAATGAAACAAAAATATTTTGTTTAACACATACTCCATGATTCTTCCCTAATGTGTCAGGCACACAATATATTAGATTTTTTATTTATTTTTTCTTCTTTTTACAATAAAAGTCAATAAGCAACATACAGTATGCCCCCGGGTGCCTATACAGTGGCCTATATTGGAGGTAAACCCCAAATATGTCTAATGGAAGGAAAAGTTAGAACTTAACAGAGAATAACACGCAAATAAAAACTGCAAACTGAATTATTTGGCTGGGGGTAAAAGTTGCATGCAAGTTTTTTCCAACTGAGAACAAGACGTGTTGCTCATGATTTTTGGAATACTGTACTATTTGAGGGCAGACCCTAATGACAACACTGGGTTACTTTCTTAAATCATAAAAACTAAACCAAAAAAAAGTATCCAGTATCCAAATGCATGGAACAGATACCAGTTAACACTGCATAACACCTATTCATAGTATATAGGTCAAATACCAAACGATATGTACACCAAAGTAATCAGTCCGTTCTATCATCTTTATTAGTACATATTCATAGAAAAGACTATCACAGTAAAGGCATTCAAGGGTCACAAAACGTTTGATATCTCAAAAGTTGTTGGATTCAAAACTACATGGCTTCACTGAGGGCAGATCATGTCACACTAATCGTATTGATTTTTTTTATTAGCTACCTTGACTTCAGCAAAGCCTTTGATACCATGCCACATAAAGAGCTAATAGATACGGTAAATTAGCGAAAATTAGATGTAATCCCTGGATAGTTCAGTGGATTCATAGTTGGCTGATGAATAGATACCAGAGGGGGGGTTGTGTGCATTCTGAAGAGAGACAAGTTAAATATGTCTGTAGTTTCCAGTTTCTTCTCTGCTACCCCGCTTTTGGGTAGGTACAACATTGGCCATTCTCCAATCTTCAGGAGCATCCCCTGTCAGGAGTGACTGGTTACACAAATCAGTATTAAAGGTATTCAGCATATATAACAAATATATCAAAACAAAAATTAAAAGCTCAAGTGGGAAATACAATGTGTAAATACCAACCCATCGATGTGAGTTTTGTGGTCAGCATCCCAAGATGTCGGGATACTGAGGTGGTGGTCTGGTGCAGGGTCACAGCACATTTCTTTGGGTTGGTATTTATTTACACATTGTATTTCTTACTTTCACTTTTTATTTTTGTCTTGATATCTTTATTGTATATGCTTGGTACCTTTTAATACGTACTGTACATGCCTATGTTTGAGGCAATATTGCCACTTCTTTGGACATGTCTATATATTTCTTTATTCAAGCCTTTATTCGCCATTTGACCACCACTTCAAATGTGATCTTTGTAAATAGTTTTTAATGCTTTTCTGTGATGGTCTTTTGCATATATTTATATTTACTGTGGGGCTTTGCTCTGGTAGACAGGCTTCCGGATGCAGTATAGAGGCAAGGACAACATCTGTTTAAAGGGAGTCTGTCACCTAATCTGAGCCTTTTAGACCGCCCAGATCAGGTTATAGACTCCTATGCCCTCATTACAATGGTACCTTTATTTGTGCTGTCCCTTGCCGAGATCTTCCAAAAAAGACTTAAAATGTATGCTAATGAGGTTCGGCAAGTGCCCAGGGGCGGCGTTACTGCAGCAAGTGCCCAGGCCCCTTGGCAATGTGCCCAGAAAACCACACCTATTTCACCCCTCTGGCCCGCCCTCCTTTCCTATTATTACCTCCTCCTCTCCCTCACAAATCTCGCGCCTGCTAGAGGAAAGACGCTGCTGCGCCGACCCGCCCCTTCTTTGTATAGAGTTTGCTCAATACACCGAATGAGCTCTCCTACCCCAATGCCACTGATTGACAGGTTTCATCCTGTACTGTGTATAGGAAGATAACTACAAACTGGGCCCTGGCTGGGAACATAAAGAACAAAGACCATGTACATTTAAAACTGCCAGGGACTGGCAGAGGACTTTTATCAACTAATTCATAACATGTAGGTTGGGACAGAGTTTGTGCTTTATTACACTGTTACCAATAAACACTGTTTTACAGTGAACTGTGTGGTGTATTTTTTACATCTCATGTCTCAGTTTGTGTATATATATTTTACACTTAATAGCTTTTATACTGTTAACTTGACAGTGTGGACAATCAGACGTCCATTTGTTTATAAACACGGTGTCTACTGGGGATGGAGTAGAGAATATAAGGAGCTCTAGTGCTAAATTGCTGATATTTGGCATATATATTGCACTTGATCTTATGATAATTGCTACACACGTGTTGTATAACTGGCCACATACTTTAGTAGACAATGTAGGTTAGCTTCAGCCACACCGTCTATGCCAGTATTCACAGCTCTTCTATTCAGTCTTCTCTACTCACATTGCTTGCATTGATACAATGTGGCAGTAATTTTGTAACAAACACGGAGCTGTCTCCTTCCACTCACACACCCCCCCCCCCCCCCCCCCCCCGGTCTTATACACTGCGTGCAGAATTATTAGGCAAATGAGTATTTTGACCACATCATCCTCTTTATGCATGTTGTCTTACTCCAAGCTGTATAGGCTCGAAAGCCTACTACCAATTAAGCATATTAGGTGATGTGCATCTCTGTAATGAGAAGGGGTGTGGTCTAATGACATCAACACCCTATATTAGGTGTGCATAATTATTAGGCAACTTCCTTTCCTTTGGCAAAATGGGTCAAAAGAAGGACTTGACAGGCTCAGAAAAGTCAAAAATAGTGAAATATCTTGCAGAGGGATGCAGCACTCTTAAAATTGCAAATCTTCTGAAGCGTGATCATCGAACAATCAAGCGTTTCTTTCAAAATAGTCAACAGGGTCGCAAGAAGCGTGTGGAAAAACCAAGGCGCAAAATAACTGCCCATGAACTGAGAAAAGTCAAGCGTGCAGCTGCCAAGATGCCACTTGCCACCAGTTTGGCCATATTTCAGAGCTGCAACATCACTTGAGTGCCCAAAAGCACAAGGTGTGCAATACTCAGAGACATGGCCAAGGTAAGAAAGGCTGAAAGACGACCACCACTGAACAAGACACACAAGCTGAAACGTCAAGACTGGGCCAAGAAATATCTCAAGACTGATTTTTCTAAGGTTTTATGGACTGATGAAATGAGAGTGAGTCTTGATGGGCCAGATGGATGGGCCCGTGGCTGGATTGGTAAAGGGCAGAGAGCTCCAGTCCGACTCAGACGCCAGCAAGGTGGAGGTGGAGTACTGGTTTGGGCTGGTATCATCAAAGATGAGCTTTTCGGGTTGAGGATGGAGTCAAGCTCAACTCCCAGTCCTACTGCCAGTTTCTGGAAGACACCTTCTTCAAGCAGTGGTACAGGAAGAAGTCTACACCTCTCTGAACAGTGTCTGGGAGGCTGTGGTTGCTGCTGCACACAATGTTGATGGTGAGCAGATCAAAACACTGACAGAATCCATGGATGGCAGGCTTTTGAGTGTCCTTGCAAAGAAAGATGGCTATATTGGTCACTGATTTGTTTTTGTTTTGTTTTTGAATGTCAGAAATGTATATTTGTGAATGTTGAGATGTTATATTGGTTTCACTGGTAAAAATAAATAATTGAAATGGGTATATATTTGTTTTTTGTTAAGTTGCCTAATAATTATGCACAGTAATAGTCACCTGCACACACAGATATCCCCCTAAAATAGCTAAAACTAAAAACAAACTGAAAACTACTTCCAAAAATATTCAGCTTTGATATTAATGAGTTTTTTGGGTTCATTGAGAACATGGTTGTTGTTCAATAATAAAATTAATCCTCAAAAATACAACTTGCCTAATAATTCTGCACTCCCTGTACACTGGGGATGGAGGAGATAATATACGAAGCCACTAGTGCTAAATTGCTGGTATTTTGCGTCTATATATATTGCGCTTGATCTAATAATAATTGCTACACGTGCTATATAACTGGCCAAAGACTTTAGACAATGTAGGTTAGCTTCAGCCACACCGTCTATGCCAGTATGCACCATAGGCGTGCGCATCCTATTGCATTAGGGTGTGCACCCTAAAGCACAAACACACACGCCCTGCGCACATGTGTATGTATATATATACAGTATATACAGTATATATTATATACATACACACTGGCCGGGCCTCACCCTAGCGTTGGCATGACTCCGCCTCTGCGCCTAGGAACAATATATAGGGGGGGGGCACATAAGATACCACAGTCAAAAATGGGGGGGGCACTAATAATTTTAACCACTTAATCATACTACTGAAAAAACAAAATAAGTATATATAAATAAGATTACAAAATACGAGAGTATTGCGGTATGCAGGGATACCTTTTTATTGTACTATCCTAATACTTAAAAGACAAGCTTTCAAGAGTTTTCCTTTCTTCCTCGGTATTGCTTCAGACCTGAGAAAGAGAGAAACACTCTCCAAAATTTTTCTTTAGAGTTTAGCAGTTTCAGCACTATAATAAAATAATTTACTTACAAAAGAAGCTATTCAGTCGTCTGCTGTGCCATCCTCTGCTTGCTTCTGCGGATCTTCCCCTGCTTTCAGTCTCTCCTCAGTGCGCAGGTGCACTGTTATGGGGATCTGTGGATGACACAGTGTTATGGGGGATCTGTGGATGACACAGTGTTATGGGGGATCTGTGGATGACACACTGCTATGGGGGATCTGTGGATGACACAATGTTATGGGGGATCTGTGGATGACAAACTGTTATGGGGGCATCTGTGGATGACACACTGTTATGGGGGCATCTGTGGATGACACACTGTTATGGGGGCATCTGTGGATTACACAATGTTATGGGGGCATCTGTGGATGACACACTGATATGGGGGCATCTGTGGATGACACTGTTATGGGGGACCTGTGGATTACATATGACTGAGGAGGGCTATCAGAGGATATTATACAGGGGTAATATAACTGAGGGGTATCAGGGTAAATTATACAGGGGGTAATATAACCAAGGAGTATCAGGGTACATTATACAGGGGTAATATAACTGAGGAGGGCTATCAAGGACATTATACAGGGGTGATATAAGTTATATTACGCCTGTATAATGTCCCCTGATAGCCCTCCTCAGTTATGTTACCCCTGTATAATAATGTCCCCTGATACCCCTTAGTTATATTATCCCTGTATAATAATGTCCCTTGATGCCCCTTAGTTATATTACCCTGTATAATAATATACACTGATACCCCTTAGTCATATTACCCTGCCCTGTATAATTTAACCTGATACCCCTCAGTTATATTATATAACTGAGGGGTATCAGGGTACATTATACAGGGGTAATATAACTGAGGAGGGCTATCAGGGACATAAGACAGGGGTAATATAACTGAGGAGGGCTATCTGGGACATAATACAGGGGTGAGGGGTAAGATAAGTTATATTACCCCTGTATAATGTCTGATAGTAGCCTAGCCCTCCTCAGTTATATTACCCCTCATGTACCCTGATACCCCTAGTTATATTACCCCCTGTATAATATACCCTGATACCCCTCAGATATATTATATAACTGAAGGGTATCAGGGTAATACAGGGGAGAACAGAGGAGGCGTAGCACTGTGGGACAGGGGGTTACAAAGGTACATACTTCTTTTTTTATATGCCCTCACCCCCACCTCACCTCACTAACTTGCAGGCGCGGTAGGTACACACAGATGCAGCGTGACGTTACGTCACGTCGCGTCAACTCAGCCTGCGCCGCACAGCACGCACCATACGGCTCCCTCTCTGCCTCCGCTGGGTCCAGGACTCCACCCCCTATGTGAATACTAGCCACCGCCCGCCCACAGCCAGGTATTGTAAATTAAACTACAGTGCGGCGGGCGGCGGCAGCCAGCATAACAGACAGGGGAATCAGCGGGGGGTAGTGAGCACGGAGGTGACTATTAGGGTGTGCCCAGGCACACCCCGTGCGCACGCCTATGGTATGCACAACGCTTCTATTCAGTCTTCTCTGCCCACATTGCTTTTATTGATACAATGCAGCAGTGATTTAGCAACAAACACAGAGCTATCTCCTTCCACTCACACCCCCCCCCCCCCCCCCCCCCCAGGTCTTATACACACCGTCTCTCAATCTTTTCCTAACATGTATGATAAATTCTGCTGCTCAGCCCTGTCTAAAAACACACCAAACACTACCCCTCCCGACAAGTTTCGCCGCAGATGCGACTTTGTCAGGGGAGTACGGGGTAATAGTATTTGCCCGCTGCTGAATGCCCTGTTAAATACATACTTCACTCCCTCCCCGAATGTCTACACCAATGTGTACTCCTTACTTATAATTGGCAGTGAGAACCTAGCCTATCCAGGGAGGGAGCGGTGCATGCGTAACCAGGTGCTGCCGCTCCCACCCTCCATCGATTCCGCCTGTTAATGCGCGCTGGTCTCCCATCGAAAACACGGAAGGATCCGTTCTCCAATCAGGAGTGATAGAAACTGCAAGTCATACTTTATTAACTCTTTATTGGCTTTATAACACAGATTTCAAACTCCATAGTCTGCCACAAAAAGATGTTAGAATTGGGGCCATATATAACATAACATGATTATTGCAATCGTGATCACCAAAACTATAAATAACAATACATGATTTATCTGGTTATTATAAGTGTTGTCTACTGCTAATTAAATAGATACATTTATTATAATAATATAAAGTGACACTATTATGAACATATCTCTAGAAGGATGAGAATTTATATTAGATTTAAATTATAGGTATCTAATACATGATTATTGTAAATTTTTATAACTACTTAATTTAAATATAATTTATAATAAAAATCTAAAATATAAAAATATGTGATGATATGAAAAAATATAAAAAATTAATCCATAGTGAACAACATTGTATCTCAAACTTATATTTTATCTTAATTTTTTATTTTATCCCAATCTATCATTACTACCAAAATAAGTGCCATATATTATTAATAACCATTTCCAATATCATGTTCTATATTAATTATTAACCCATACAATCATAATTATTGAACCATTCATCAATTTGTATAACTCACTGCCCAAAATATATACTGTATACTCGGTCCATATACTGTAGAAAAACAAGGGATCCTACAACCTTAACCATAAATACATTTAATGTGGAGGATCAAGGGGTCTTCCAGGGAATTATGACATAACAAAAATTCGGGCGTATCTAATAGTCTCTATTTTATACAATAAATCATATATCCTAAATACATCTTTTTATATATTAATGGCAGTGGATTAGATGAAGGCAGTGTATGAAAAGCCTTCATTTAGGCCATTGGGACTCAATGACTGTAACCTGTGGATCCATCTCGCCTCCTCCTGTAACAGTTTCTGATCCAGATTTCCACTAGGGCCTAGCTTAATTTTCTCAAGACCTCAGAATTTTAAGATTCCCAGATCCTTATTGTGGCATATGAGATATATCTATATAAGGAAGTGTCCTTTTTTTGTGTTTATGGCACTAATATGTCCCGAGATCCTTCTTCTTAACTGCTGCACCGTTTTCCCCACATACAGTTTCGGGCAGGTACAGGATGCGACATAAATAATGCCACTGCTGCGACAGTTAAAAAAAATCTCTGATAGTGTATTCATGTCCATTCACTGGATTACAGAATTTTTTATTCTGGGTAGAAACTTGCAAAAAGTACAATTCCCACATGGGAAGGAACCCATCATTTTTTATTTTATCCATACTCCATTGTCCAATTGTACTTTTGGGAGGAAGCTGTGGACCAATTGATCTCTAAGGTTTGGTCCTCGTCTGTACGCAATACTTGGAAAAGATGGCAGAAGGCCATGTAAATCGGGATCGCTTGGCAATATTCTCCAGTGTCTCCTGAGAATAAAGATGTACAAACCGGATTCCAAAAAAGTTGGGACACTAAACAAATTGTGAATAAAAACTGAATGCAATGATGTGGAGATGGCAAATGTCAATATTTTATTTGTAATAGAACGTAGATGACAGATCAAACGTTTAATCCGAGTAAATGTATCATTTTAAAGGAAAAATACGTTGATTCCAATTTTCACGGTGTCAACAAATCCCCAAAAAGTTGGGACAAGTAGCAATAAGAGGCTGGAAAAAGTAAATTTGAGCATAACGAAGAGCTGGAAGACCAATTAACACTAATTAGGTCAATTGGCAACATGATTGGGTATAAAAAGAGCTTCTCAGAGTGGCAGTGCCTCTCAGAAGCCAAGATGGGTAGAGAATCACCAATTCCCACAATGTTGCGCAGAAAGATAGTGGAGCAATATCAGAAAGGTGTTACCCAGCGAAAAATTGCAAAGACTTTGCATCTATCATCATCAACTGTGCATAACATCATCCGAAGATTCAGAGAATCTGGAACAATCTCTGTGCGTAAGGGTCAAGGCCGTAAAACCATACTGGATGCCCGTGATCTCCGGGCCCTTAAACGACACTGCACCACAAACAGGAATGCTACTGTAAAGGAAATCACAGAATGGGCTCAGGAATACTTCCAGAAACCATTGTCAGTGAACACAATCCACCGTGCCATCCGCCGTTGCCAGCTGAAACTCTACAGTGCAAAGAAGAAGCCATTTCTAAGTAAGATCCACAAGCTCAGGCGTTTTCACTGGGCCAGGGATCATTTAAAGGGTTTCTACCACTTCGTTTTCACATAATTAGCTTTCAGACACTAGCGATCCGCTAGTGTCTGCTCTACCGAACCATTCTAATATAATTGCTTTTGATGCAGCCGTTTCGCTAAAAAAAGAACTTATATTGATATGCTAATGAGCCTCTAGGTGCTATAGGGGCGTCATTAGCACCTAGAGGCTCAGTCTACCTTCACAAAATGCCGCCACCCAGCGCGTCCCTCCAGCCCGCCCATCTCCTCCGGAATGCGATCCTCCCTGTGAGCGTATGTATTCGGCGCATGCACAGTGAATGTCTGACCGCTTCCCTGCTCAGACATCTCCACTGCGCCTGCGCCTGCGCCGATGATGTCATAGTGCTCCAAGGAACAGGCGCAGTGGAGATGTCTGTGCAGAAAGCGGTCAGACATTCACTGCGCATGCGCCGAATACATACGCTCACAGGGAGGATCGCATTCCGGAGGAGATGGGCGGGCTGGAGGGATGCGCTGGGCGGCGGCATTTTGTGAAGGTAGACCGAGCCTCTAGGTGCTAATGACGCCCCCATAGCACCTAGAGGCTCATTAGCATATCAATATAAGTTCTTTTTTTAGCGAAACGGCTGCACCAAAAGCAATTATATTAGGATGGTTCAGTAGAGCAGACACTAGCTGATCGCTAGTGTCTGAAAGCTAATTATGTGAAAACGAAGTGGTAGAAACCCTTTAAAATGGAGTGTGGCAAAATGGAAGACTGTTCTGTGGTCAGACGAGTCACGATTCGAAGTTCTTTTTTGGAAATCTGGGACGCCATGTCATTCGGACCAAAGAGGACAAGGACAACCCAAGTTGTTATCAACGCTCAGTTCAGAAGCCTGCATCTCTGATGGTATGGGGTTGCATGAGTGCGTGTGGCATGGGCAGCTTGCATGTCTGGAAAGGCACCATCAATGCAGAAAAATATATTCAGGTTCTAGAACAACATATGCTCCCATCCAGACGTCATCTCTTTCAGGGAAGACCCTGCATTTTTCAACAAGATAATGCCAGACCACATTCTGCATCAATCACAACATCATGGCTGCGTAGGAGAAGGATCCGGGTACTGAAATGGCCAGTCTGCAGTCCAGATCTTTCACCTATAGAGAACATTTGGCGCATCATAAAGAGGAAGGTGCAACAAAGAAGGCCCAAGACGATTGAACAGTTAGAGGCCTGTATTAGACAAGAATGGGAGAGCATTCCTATTTCTAAACTTGAGAAACTGATCTCCTCGGTCCCCAGACGTCTGTTGAGTGTTGTAAGAAGAAGGGGGAGATGCCACACAGTGGTGAAAATGGCCTTGTCCCAACTTTTTTGTGATTTGTTGACACCATGAAATTCTGATTCAACATATTTTTCCCTTAAAATGGTACATTTTCTCAGTTTAAACTTTTGTTCCGTGATTTATGTTCTATTCTGAATAAAATATTAGAAGTTGGCACCTCCACATCATTGCATTCAGTTTTTATTCACGATTTGTATAGTGTCCCAACTTTTTTGGAATCCGGTTTGTAGTTTTATATGATTAATTTTTGGTCATCTGACAGTAGTATAAATTGTGTATAGGAAGACTGCTGTCTCAGAATCTAGGGTACAGGAAGAGCTGGAAGTCCATGAATATGAAGACTATGCTCTGTACTGAGTGGACTCCAGTGCTTGACTCATGAGAGAGCTGGTCAATGCTGATTTTAGCAAAACACCTAGGTCAATTCCGGCAAGTGAACCAACAGTTTAAACAGGGTCTCATGGCAGTAAAAAAAAAATTGGGAGTTCTTGGGGTTCAATATTGACAGCCTATTTTCAGGATAAGTCATCAATATCCAATCAGTGGGGGTCCAATTCCTGGCACCCCCACTAATTGGCTCTGAGGCCTCTTCCTTAGTCATATGGCCTATTTGCTGCTAAGTCACATTCAAATGAATAAAATTGAGTTTCAATACCAAGTATAGCCACACTACAATGTACAGTGCCAGGGGCATTGCCAGGTCAAAACATTCGGGGCTTCAGCCGGACCGACCAGATGTGATGCTGCTGTGATGACATTACTGGGGGCAATGGGGAACATTACTGTTGGCACTATAGGGAAATTATTGGGGGCAGTGGGGGGACATTACTGGGGGCAGTGGGGAACATTACTGTGGGCACTATAAGGAAATTATTGGGGCCAGTGGGGAACATTACTGTGGGAACTATAGGGAAATTACTGGGGGCAGTGGGGGGAGGGCCTGTGGGGACATATTACTACCAGAGACACAATAGAGGCATTAATATTACTGAGGCGCAATAGGAGGTATGATTACTCAGGGCACTTTGGGAGCATTATTATTACTGGAGCACCACAGGGGTTATTTTTATTATTATTACTGGGGAATATAGTGGGCACTATAGGGGCCTTTTTACTGGCGGAATTATGAGGGCATTACTATTACAATGTCAGGGGCTCAGGTGCATTATTAATACTGGTAGCCCAACTGGTGCATTGCTATTGCTGGGACAACTATAAGGAGACATTTTAACTACTAGGACAGTGTTGGGGGCACTATAGGGATGTATTAGACAGTAACCACTGGCAGTTCTATAGGGGACATTACACTGTGTGCAGAATTATTAGGCAAATGAGTATTTTGACCACATCATCCTCTTTATGCATGTTGTCTTACTCCAAGCTGTATAGGCTCGAAAGCCTACTACCAATTAAGCATATTAGGTGATGTGCATCTCTGTAATGAGAAGGGGTGTGGTCTAATGACATCAACACCCTATATTAGGTGTGCATAATTATTAGGCAACTTCCTTTCCTTTGGCAAAATGGGTCAAAAGAAGGACTTGACAGGCTCAGAAAAGTCAAAAATAGTGAGATATCTTGCAGAGGGATGCAGCACTCTTAAAATTGCAAAGCTTCTGAAGCGTGATCATCGAACAATCAAGCGTTTCATTCAAAATAGTCAACAGGGTCGCAAGAAGCGTGTGGAAAAACCAAGGCGCAAAATAACTGCCCATGAACTGAGAAAAGTCAAGCGTGCAGCTGCCAAGATGCCACTTGCCACCAGTTTGGCCATATTTCAGAGCTGCAACATCACTGGAGTGCCCAAAAGCACAAGGTGTGCAATACTCAGAGACATGGCCAAGGTAAGAAAGGCTGAAAGACGACCACCACTGAACAACACACACAAGCTGAAACATCAAGACTGGGCCAAGAAATATCTCAAGACTGATTTTTCTAAGGTTTTATGGACTGATGAAATGAGACTGAGTCTTGATGGGCCAGATGGATGGGCCCGTGGCTGGATTGGTAAAGGGCAGAGAGCTCCAGTCTGACTCAGACGCCAGCAAGGTGGAGGTGGAGTACTGGTTTGGGCTGGTATCATCAAAGATAAGCTTGTGGGGCCTTTTCGGGTTGAGGATGGAGTCAAGCTCAACTCCCAGTCCTACTGCCAGTTTCTGGAAGACACCTTCTTCAAGCAGTGGTACAGGAAGAAGTCTGCATCCTTCAAGAAAAACATGATTTTCATGCAGGACAATGCTCCATCACACGCGTCCAAGTACTCCACAGCGTGGCTGGCAAGAAAGGGTATAAAAGAAGAAAATCTAATGACATGGCCTCCTTGTTCACCTGATCTGAACCCCATTGAGAACCTGTGGTCCATCATCAAATGTGAGATTTACAAGGAGGGAAAACAGTACACCTCTCTGAACACTGTCTGGGAGGCTGTGGTTGCTGCTGCACGCAATGTTGATGGTGAACAGATCAAAACACTGACAGAATCCATGGATGGCAGGCTTTTGAGTGTCCTTGCAAAGAAAGGTGGCTATATTGGTCACTGATTTGTTTTTGTTTTTTTTTGAATGTCAGAAATGTATATTTGTGAATGTTGAGATGTTATATTGGTTTCACTGGTAAAAATAAATAATTGAAATGGGTATATATTTGTTTTTTGTTAAGTTGCCTAATAATTATGCACAGTAATAGTCACCTGCACACACAGAAATCCCCCTAAAATAGCTAAAACTAAAAACAAACTAAAAACTACTTCCAAAAATATTCAGCTTTGATATTAATGAGTTTTTTGGGTTCATTGAGAACATGGTTGTTGTTCAATAATAAAATTAATCCTCAAAAATACAACTTGCCTAATAATTCTGCACTCCCTGTATAACTACTGGGGACATTATATAGGTGGATAAATAATACTTGTACTACAGAGGTCCTTATTAATACTATAGAGAGCATTATTACTGCTGGGTGCACTATGGTGACCATTATTATTAGGCACAATTTGGATGGCACTATCACTAACAGGGGCACTCTTGGGGAGCAGTATAATTATTGGGGGAATTTTAGGGGGCACTATTACTAATAAGAGCACTCTGGGAGAGAATTATTGCTATTGGTAGGACTTTATCTTATGACTTTACTTATATTTCAATCGGGGAGCTAATCTGTATAGCAATATCATTTCTGTGGTATAGCATTTGGGGAGCAAAGTGGGTACAGTATTGGGGGCATCATCTGTAAATATTGTTGGAGTAGCAGGGTGGAAGGATGATGATAATAGAAAAGTGAGGAACCGAAGATGTCTGTCTGGTAAACTCTGCAGATACAAGACGCTGCTGAATGTAGTAGTTTTGGGCAAAAGGGAGAAGATGAGGAAAGAAAAATGCTACATCAGAGGAGACGTCACCTATGAGACACTGGATGTAATAGGTATGTGGTGCTGTAATCTCCTGTATGTTTGATAGCGTCCATGCAGCAAGTAAAATATATGTTTAGTGCTAGGGTAGTGATGGCGAACCTATGGCACAGGTGCCAGAGGCGGCACTCAGAGCCCTCTCTGTGGGCACTCGCACCCTGGAAAAAAATCTATGGTGTACCAATATGTCTTACAGTTTTCCTGGCATTTATCAGCGCAGGGCGCACTGTATGTAGGCAGGCTATTATAGCTAAATGATAAAATACATGGAAGATACTATGTTGGTTAAATTGCAGTGTTGGCATTTTGCGATAAATAAGTGGGTTGTAGGGTTGCAGTTTGGGCACTCGGTCTCTAAAAGGTTCGCCATCACTGTGCTAGGGTGTGTGTGGGGGAGGCAGGGCGGATAGTTCGAGAATATGGCACATGTGAGTTGGGGCTTGGGCCCTGGATCGTTTGAGACCCTAGCAACAGCCCTGTACAGTGCTGTGATTTGTATGCTGTGAGGAGGCCTCAGAACTCACTGGAGCCTCTTCAAAAAGGTGATTGGCAGGGGTACCTGGAGTCAGACCCCCACTGATCAGATATTGGTGACCTATCCTGAAGATACGCCATCAATATTTAATTCCAGGAAAAACCCTTTAAGTTGCTGTATAGCCGAAGCCTTAGGCTGTTTTGACACGGTTATAATATGGCAACACTTTAGCTTCTCTATTACAGACATATAACAAGCGACCTTCTGGATTTAGGAAGAAAATTCACAGTAACTGGGAAAAGAACAGAGTGTTCATATGCTGCCCTCCTTTTGATCTTTTTAGCTGCAGATCCGCTGATTCGGAGGCTCCTCTTCTGCCATCCAAGATGGCCGCACCACTTCTCACACTATTCGAGGCATACTGTGCATTTGGTGGCCGCACCACTTTTCAGACTAGCTAATGCATACTGTGAATTTGGTAGCCCAAGACACATCCTACTGCCCTTGGTTTGGCCAGAGAATTAATGGATGTGCAACTAAAACGATGAAAAGGAGATTACCAGTTAATGTGATTTTATTTTATTTTTTAACCGGAGGATCACTTTAAGTGATCAAATCACTGACTTCTTAATAAAGAAGATCCTGTGTTGATTAAAGCCACACATAGGCCACTTTCACACAGAAGTATTCTAGTTGGTGTTCGTAAGGCAAAGTTACAGTTAGGCATGAGCGAATCGACCTTAAAGGGGTTGTCTCACTTTAGCAAATAGCTTTTATTATGCAGAGAAAGTTAATACAAGGCATTTACTAATGTATTGTTATTACCCATATTGCCTCCTTTGCTCGCTGGATTCTTTTTTCCATAACATTATACACTGCTTTGTTGCCATGGTTACGACCACCCTGCAGGCCAGCAGCTGTGGTCATGCTTGCACACTACAGGAAAAAATACCAGCCTGTGCACACTCCCACGATCACAATCACCAGAAAGGCCACCACTTTTTCCTATAGTGTGTAAGCACGACCACCACTGATGGATTGTAGGGTGGTCGGAACCCATGGAAATAAACAGTGTATAATGTAAGGAAAAAATTAATCCAGCCAGCAAAGAAAGCAATATTGGTAATAACAATACATTAGTAAGTTGCTTGTATTAACTTTCTCTACATAATAATCCTATTTGCTGAGATGAGACAACCTTATTAAGATCATAGATCCGAAGTTTATTCGTTCAAATACTTTGCTTTTAATGCTGTTTCTGTACAGCATTAAAATGTATTGGCTTCACGGAGCCAAACTTCATCTCACTCGAAGTCACGTGACACTTTGGTGAATTACTAGTGGATTCCTATCTGCGTATTTAGAAACAATTTAAAATAGCAGTCCAAAGTGGGCTTTGATACTGGATGGTACCTTGGTATCAAAGCTGGTTTCAGATTCCTATTTTAAATAGTTTTTAAATACGCAGATAGGAATACTGAAGTTATTTACTGAAGTCTCTCGCATGACTTCAGGCGAAACGAAGTTTGGCTCCATAGAGCCAATACATTTTAATGATGTACGGAAACAGCATTAAAATTGATGTATCTGAATGAATCGACTTCGGATCTATGATCCGAAGGTCGATTTGCTCAAGCCTAGTTACAGTAATAGACAAATTTGTGCCTCCTCTATGTCTCAGGCCCCCTCCTGATTATGACTTACAAATACCAATGAAGAATACTGACAAATACTGATTGTGTTAACGTACGAATACCCTTTAGGTACATGGACAATGTTATGTGATGGCTATATATGTATGTTCTTCTTTTTGCTTTTTTTTTTTTTGGTCATAGTTTTGCTGTAATTGTGGATGCAGTTCTAAATAGAAACAATTCTAGGAAAAAAATTATATTCAAAACTCAGGTAATACATGTGGTTTTGACCATTTTCTTTTGTGCGGTACTGGTGCTGCCTTCTTGCACACCATTTCCAGCATAATAAAATAAGTGGTTTGTTCATTCGTGTCAGTATGAGACCTCCAATATTCTTATGATGATGGTGTATTTTTATATCTTGCTCCTCATGCCATGCACAGTGACTCTCGTCTTGCACTCCGTCTCAGTAAACAATACTAGTGGGCTAGGTATGGTGCCACACTGTCTCTAACAAAGCATGGCCAAGCTTAGGTTCCATTTTTGCTGCTGTCTATAGTCTGCAGCTGCTTAGACTGAATTCACACTTCTATTTTATGGCTCTTTACAACTTCTACTACTATCAAGGCATATGGCACCTACAGTAGTGTGTGGGGGCGACACTGTTCCTCTAATTTCATACAGTGGCTCTTTCTGTCCAATTCCGTATATTGCATAATTGTCATACAAAGGAACCATGCATTGGCGGGGACTACTGATGTATACAGGTACTGTGTGAATAGCTCTGCCATGTGCATTATGTCTTGGATTAATTTCTTTATAGCTGATTTTTAAAGTGACTGGTGGAGGATCCCAGATATTGAAGGCAACAGGATAATAGTCTATTTGCACAGAAATGCTGCTGAAGGCTCTTGTATGTTTTTTTTTTCCTCTCACCTCATTCCTGAATTCACAACTACACTGCTAAGTACTAAGTAAAATACTCATTGCTGCTGCTTCTTAGTGTATGCCAGAGGAGCATGATCTCTTCTTTTGTATGAGCTATGCTTCCATCCACTAGCTCAGGGAAAGCTGAGAATTAGAGCGGAAACACGCAGAACATGGTGAAAAATGTAAATTTACAAGCCATGTAATACGCAGAAATAGTGTTATTCCAAATGTTCACACCCAACAGCTTATATGCGTATTGCACACAGACCCATTCATTTATATGGGTCCACACAAAAAAATCAGTTCTCATCTCTCCTGTGTTCTTCCCTGTCCTTATACTATAAACAGTGATAAGCAGGGTGTTCTAGTGGTAATAGATCAGTTCTTACCTCTCCTGTATTCTCTCTTGCTATAAACAGTGATCAGCAGAGTATTCTAGTGGTGGTAGAAAATCAGTTCTCATCTCTCCTGTGTTCTCTCTTGTCCTTATACTATAAACAGTGATAAACAGACAGTTCTAGTGGTGATAGGAGAAATGAGAACTGATTTTCTATCACCACTAGAACTGTCTGTTTATAGTATAAAGACAGGAGAGAATACAGGAGAGGGGAGAACTGATTCTCTATCACCACTAGAACAACCTGCTTATCACTGTTTATAGTATAAAGACTGGAGAGAACATAGGAGAGGTGAGAACTGATTTTCTATGTTCTGCCCAGTCTTTATACTATAAACAGTGATAAGCAGGTTGTTCTAGTGGTGATAGAAAATCAGTTCTCCCCTCTCCTGTGTTCTCTCTAGTCCTTATACTATTAACAGAGATAAGCAGAGGGTTCTAGTGGTGGTAGAAAATCAGTTCTTGCCTCTTCTATGTTCTCTCCTGCCTCTTATATTATAAACAGTGATAAGCAGTGTGTTCTAGTGGTGATAGAAAATCAGTTCAATGTTCTCTCCTGTCCCTTATACTAGATATATTCATGCTGCTCCAAAGCCCAGAGTCACCAGAGGGCATGCGTACAGCCACCTTAGAACTGCTAGAGAGAGCAAAAAGATAGAATTTAAGGGGTTGTTTAGGAATAAGTAACTTTTCACAGGAGCCTGCAGCCTGCCTTTGTTATCTAAAGAATCATAGTTCCCGCTACTCATGTCCTGCATGCAGGCTGCTGTTCCTCTTGTCTGCAGCTTGTTTAATTTGTCCCCTGCATGGGCATAACCATCTGATCCACTTCAGCCAGTAACTGGCTTCAGCAGTGATGTGTCTTTTGTGGACAAGTCACCTCTGAAACCAGTGATTGGCTGTAGTGAAGCAGATAATCATGCCCATGCTGGAGAGGAAGTAAACAAGCCACAGACCAGAAAATAGATACACAGGAACCAGTGCGTAGGACCAGAGCTACAGGGAGCAGGTAAATATGAATCTTTCCATAGCAGAGGCAGGGTGCAAGCACCCTGTCAAAGGTTACATCTTCCCGTCCAACCCTTTCACGGCAAACACTAAATATAACAGCTACACTTTTGAAATGTTTCTTTTATTCCCATTTAGACTTACACATTATTCTCTGCATTCCCAGGACATACATATCTAGCTTCTCTGACTTTTTCTGAGGACAAATTCATAGATTTCTTACTATAATTAAGTGTATAACAGTGTTTTCCAGTTATTAAATGCATAGTGCATTGCATATTTACTTACAGAAATTTAGAACATTTCAGGAATTTCAGAAATTGTATTCTAATAAATATGGTTTAACTTCTATCCAAGTAGCCTTATTACTTACATGGCAGTAATAAAAAGCCCCATTTTACCATTTTACTACAGTTAATTTGGGATTACTAAATTACACTCCATTTATGAAGGAGTCAGAGCTTTGGCTTACCGACTACACAGCCCTGCTATTAGGGTTGGTCCTTGCATTTCGGCTCTGGGGTGACAGTGTGGTGAGTTGCAAAATCACACGTTGTTTAGGCCCCATGTACTGTATTTTTGATCTGCATCTAATCCCCGTTTTTTGCAGATCAGATGCGGACCTGTTCATTTCCATGGGGTTGCAAAAGATGCGGACCATATACATTTGTCCATTCCGCTATCCCACAAAACAGAGAGAACATGTCCTATTCTTGTCTGTTTTGTGGACAAGGATAAGACATTTCTACAGGGGTAAAAAAAAATGGCAGCATGCACATGGCTGGGAACCATGTTTTGAAGATCTGCGGTTTGTGGACCACAAAACAAATACGGACTTACCACGAATTGCCAGGGATCTGTGGTAAGTACAGGTGACGTACATTGCTTCTATGTGCTTCATCTGCAGATCTAATGCAATTCAAGACAAACCATGTGTGATCATCCTGCAGCTGTTGGCCACAAGGCACACAACCACCCCACGGCAATAACACAAGTCCTCAGTCTTCTGATTTAATTTGCTTTCAGTTACATATTTCAAAAATTGTGCTTAGAAATCCTTACTACTGCAAAGTCATAAGAACCATTTATAAACTGGGTTTATTTAAACAGACAGAAATTGGTCATGTATTATTTTATTTTATTTTCCGTTTTTTTATTAATAATTTCTGGGGTTTTCTCTCATTTGTGTATTATTTTTTTTTAACAACAACAGACACATCTGTGATATAAGAAACCTTCAAGGATGCATGGACACCCCAGACACAAGAATAGGGAAATATCCCAAATTATAATACCCAAAAACTCACTCAGATTATAAATAGCTTGCACAGAACATCGTTACAATGTTCCCATTTAATTACACATAAATAAATATTTACAACGTCTCTGTTTAATCAGGGCAGAAAGCGACATATTCTCATCAGTGGTTCTCCCAGTCTTGACCACGCTTGTGAGGAGGACTGATGTCTGCTGTCCATGCGATGTGCAGAGCACAGTAGTGAAGAATACAGCATCTTGGAGAACAGTCAGCCCAACAGATTGGTAATCCCAGCCTTTGTATCATGTATGTTCAATAGCCAGTCTCCCAGATCAGCAGGTCAACTCTGGTAGTCATATATAAATAAGAAAACCCACAGATGGCTGCTCCATGGACAGAAACAATCTTCCGGCAGTGACATATTTTGAAATGGCATACTCTATGTATTGCAAGCAGAAAGCATTCTTTTGACTGTATAGATTTTAAGAGCAGTTAATAAATTGTGACTTTACACATGCATTTCCTTTCCTGGTATTACCACTTGTGTTAATTCAGTAATCATATATTAAACAGATTAAATAAACCTATGTGGATTTCCTGGATTTCAGCCGCAGCACACATGACCCTTAGGCCTCCTGCACACAAACGTGTGCTGCCCGTTGCCGTATTGCGGACCGCATTTGCGGATCTGCAATACATGGGCGCCGTTCCGTGGGCATTCCGCATCACGGATGCGGACCCATTCACTTCAATGGGTCCGTAGGTGCGGAACGGAACCCTACGGAAGCACTACGGAGTGCTTCCGTGGGGTTTCGTCCCGTACTTCCGTTCCGCAAAAAGATAGAACATGTCCTATCTTTATGCGAAACGGGCGGATCGCGGACCCATTAAAGTGAATGGGTCCGCAATCCGCTGCAGCTGCCCCATGGTTGGTGTTCGTGCATTGCGGCCCGCAATTTGCGGGCCGCAGCACGGCCAGGGGGCGCACACATTCGTGTGCAGGAGGCCTTAAAGGGAAGTAATATTCAAGTATTAATTTAGTAGGGTGAAAGATTGCATATAGCTGAGCCCTTTAAAAAAAAAAATTCTAGAATCAACACATTTTATGTTACATGCGTTGCTTGGCTGTTTTATAATTTTTTCTTTATAGTGCTTATTTAGTTACTTGTATACCGGATCTATAAACCTTTGTCTCAGAGCACATACTAACTATCACTTATAAAGAGAATGAGTAATATTCAGCAAAGTATCCTGTCTCATGAAATACATTAACATGATTCATTAGAGAGTTTTTCACAATGATTTTTGTTGCACAATTTATTAGGCAGGAGCCCCAAATATATTAAGGCCAGTTGTGCAGCTAATACATATTAAGCTATTCTCAAATGAGGTTATCAATATCTGATCAGTTGGGGGTCTGACTCCTGGCACCACCACCGATTAGCTGTTTGAAGAGAAGTTGGAGTCCTAGGAACGCTACTTCCTCCTCAAGATTACACTGCGTGTCATCTCGAAAGTCTTGGTGGCACAGTGTAAGTATAAGTGCGTTGCCTGCTTGAAGCAACGGCGCAGTGTAATCATGAAGAGGAGACAGTGCTCGTACGAGCGCCACCTTCTCTTCAAACAGGGGAGCCGGAGGATTGCTCATCAATATGTACTGGCTGCACGACCCCCCTTAGCAACAGGGACTGCAGCTTACCTATGACACCATTGGATCTCCATGCTCTTGTGGATATCTGGTAGTGTCACTATGAAATGAATGGGAAGGATAGGCTATAATATATATGTGAACTACCATCACATCCCATGTTAGCTAACAAGGAGAGGAAGATGGCTGTAAGCCTCTATTACTCTACTTAGCACTATTGTGATGCTTGCTGCTTACTCAAAATGAGAAGAATGTAAAAATGTAATTTGAGAAGGACTAAATATCTCTATTTTCATCAATGCTCTCACATATATTATGTGTGCTCTGCAAAAGAAGAACAATAGAGCACATTTACCAATGCAAATGAGCCAGACTTCTGTCTCTAACTGTGCCCTGAGGGTGTTAACCACTTTTTCTGCTGTGCTCAACAAGGGGTTGGGGCTTAGAAGAAAGTTGGAGTAGGTTAGCGGGAAGGGGGAGTGCCTTATGATTCAACAATAGGCACTATTGCCGCAAATTAAGCCAACTTACAGGTGGTATAAAGACTAGGCCAGGGGTCATCAACCTCCAACGCTCCAGCTGATGTGAAACTACAACTCCAGCATTCTCCCCTTCACTTCTCTTGGAGTTGTGGACAGCCAGACAAGTGAGCATGGTGGGAGTCGTAGTTTCACCACAGGTAGACTGCAGGAGGTTGCTGATTCCTGGACTAGACAATCTAAGGCCCTTTCACACGAATGAGTATTCCGAGCGGGTGCAATGCGTGATGCAAATGCATTCATTTCATTGGGGCTGTGCACATGTGTGTTGGTTTTCACGCATCACTTGTGCGTTGTGTGAAAATCGCATCATGTTCTATATTCTGCGATTTTCACGTACCGCTGGCCCCATAGAAGTAAATGGAGCTGCGTGAAAATTGCATCCGCAAGCAAGTGCGGATGCGATCCGTTTTTCACGGATGGTTGTTAAGAGTTGTTTGTATATATTCCGGTTTTTTATCACGCGCGTGCAAAACGCATCAAAACGCATTGCACCTGCACGATAAAAACTGAACGCGATCGCAGGCAAAACTGAATCACTTTGCCTGTGAAATCACGCATTTTTCACTGAACGCATTTTGCAAGGGGCCTAAAGGTGTGCCAGATTTACTATCCAGAATCAGCCACTGTGCTCAGTGCATCTTTACACTGTCAAGCAAAACAAAGCAGTTCAATTGGTGGAATGGCATTTTGCTAGATCTCATGTTATAATATGCCAATGTCCCGATTGAATAAACCAAGATCTTATGTGTCTATATAAACTGTATACTGTGGATATGGGTATATACCTATAGAGGTGGCCTGCAATTCTGTAGAAAACACATTGTTCATTATATGTTGCCTGTATTTTCTTGTCACATTGTAGAAAAGTTACAGAAGTCCTTCATAGTCATTATAACAGTCTGTGTGTGCATGTTATGTTACTGACTAGCGCAAGTATAAAATATATCTTCATATCTGCAATAAGTACCAGGATGCCGAGATGTCTTCCTATCATTTTTCCATCTCTTTTTTCAATGTGGATCCTCCTTATAAGGTGTATCTTTAACTCCAGGACATGAAATCATTCTGTGTTTCCACCACTGCTATTTAATCTTGGTTTCCAAGAGATCAACCTCACTTTCAGGCCCTCTTCATTATTGTCACACTGGGCTATTTCCTATGTTTAAGTTCCTTCTCTGTAGGTTTGGAGTCTCCTACAGAGTGTCCATTCCCTGTGCTGCTCATGAAGATCTTATCCATGCCTTTTAGAGACTCAAGTAGGTAGTTCTGGAAGGCAGTGAGTGCTGCACATATGGCTGGTACTCCAAACCCATGAGTGATTAAGCTGAAGTGAGTTAAGCAGCTCTGTACTCCAGGCTCCAGGATAAGAGATGGACGGCTGTTTCCCAATGGAGAACGATCTTGGGCCATTAAGTCAGAAAACTCTTTGCATATCTGTCTAAAATATTACAAAAATAGCATGGTATTAGCCAACATAAGTACATACACGACAGCATATGGGGCATTAGCAATTTTATATGGGGTCATTGTGGTAATGGATCTGATAACATCTGAGAAATAATAAAACTCTCTAAAGGTTAATTACTATGCTTTTCATCAGAAAAAGATCAGCTCTCATTTAAAAAAGAAACGAAAGCTGAGCTCCTAGTGCTACCAGATGTAACGTAGCTATCCAATAAGTCAGTGTTCAACCTTTTAAACAGGCTTTGAGGCATAACTTATATAATAGCTAAGCCAGTGCCTCATCTGCAGACAGCTGTTTCAGGGCGATTGCCCCTCATCGGTGCATAAGACGAAATGGTACCCGGAATCAAGCTTTGCATCTTAATGTCACCCAAATCATGAAGAATACCTTTGTTTGGAAAGTTTTTGTCTACAAACTCCCTTTCAGCTTCAGTGTTCTTGGGAAGTGATAACTTAGTCGTGCATCATGAAAATTAGATACGACTAAGTATTCAAACCACTAATCTCCTCATAAATCACAGGTGATGCCCGTGTGCAACATTTGGTGCATATTTTTGTGACATTTGGTGAGTCTCGCCACTTTTAGAAGTAGAGTGAACCAAAGGCCCTGCACCTTAATTACACTCATTACTGTCCAGCTCCAGTATCCCTATCATCAGTGGAGAAAGTTAAAGGACCTGTGATGATGTCATCACAGGTCCTATACATCTAGTAAAGGAACTGCACAAAGAATGGTGTAGTTCCCAGGTTAGATAGGACCATCTGCCAGGACCTGTGATGACATCTTCAGCATCACAGTTCCTGTACATCTAGTAAAAGAACTGCACAGAGTATCATCACAGGTCCTTCAACCCCCAACAGCATGGAGAAGAACTGCAGGATGAGTTCTCCACTGAGACTAGACTGGAGTGGTAAGAGGAGTTCCTCCTCCTTTCTCTTCATTTGCACCCATTTCCTGTTTTTACTCATATCTCACTTATATATAGTACTGCAGACAGTTACAACCACTATTACCTCATGTACCTCCTACAATAACCATAATATATAACTGACCACATATATCTGTACACACTGCCCTATTATACCTTGTACATCAGTGCACTGCTCTATAATATATATATATATATATATATATATATATACACACACACACACACACACACACACACTGCATCTATTATACAGTATAATAGATGCAGTGGTACACTGGTATGTAGTGTACCCAGCAGAGTACTGATATGTGAGGTACAAGGCATAATAGATGCAGTGTGTACAGATATGTGAGGTAAAAGGTACAATAGATGCCGTATATACAAATATATAGTATATACATCAGTGTACTGATATGTGAGGTAAAAGGTACAATAGATGCAGTATGTTAAGATATATAGTATATACAGCAGTGTACTGATATATGAGGTACGAGGTATATTAGATGCAGTGGGTACAGATATACAGTATGTTATATACAGCAGTGTGAGGTACAAGGTATAATAGATGTAGTGTGTTAAGATATATAGAAGTACGCTATTATACCTTGTACTTCTCACATCAGTGCACTGCTCTATATTTTTTATAGATATATATACACTGCTCAAAAAAATAAAGGGAACACCCAAACAACACAATGTAACTCCAAGTCAATCACACTTCTGTGAAATCAAACTGTCCACTTAGGAAGCAACACTGAGTGACAATCAATTTCACATGCTGTTGTGCAAATGGGATAGACAACAGGTGGAAATTATAGGCAATTAGCAAGACACCCCCAATAAAGGAGTGGTTCTGCAGGTGGTGACCTGACCACTTATCAGTTCCTATGTTTCCTGGCTGATGTTTTGGTCACTTTTGAATGCTGCCGGTGCTTTCACTCTAGTGGTAGCATGAGACGGAGTCTACAACCCACACAAGTGGCTCAGGTAGTGCAGCTTATCCAGGATGGCACATCAATGCGAGCTGTGGCAAGAAGGTTTGCTGTGTCTGTCAGCGTAGTGTCCAGAGCATGGAGGCGCTACCAGGAGACAGGCCAGTACATCAGGAGACGTGGAGGAGGCCGTAGGAGGGCAACAACCCAGCAGCAGGACCGCTACCTCCGCCTTTGTGCAAGGAGGAACAGGATGAGCACTGCCAGAGCCCTGCAAAATGACCTCCAGCAGGCCACAAATGTGCATGTGTCTGCTCAAACGGTCAGAAACAGACTCCATGAGGGTGATATGAGGGCCCGACGTCCACAGGTGGGGGTTGTGCTTACAGCCCAACACCGTGCAGGACGTTTGGCATTTGCAAGAAAACACCAAGATTGGCAAATTCGCCACTGGCGCCCTGTGCTCTTCACAGATGAAAGCAGGTTCACACTGAGCACATGTGACGCCGTGGAGAACGTTCTGCTGCCTGCAACATCCTCCAGCATGACTGGTTTGGCATTGGGTCAGTAATGGTGTGGGGTGGCATTTCTTTGGAGGGCCGCACAGCCCTCCATGTGCTCGCCAGAGGTAGCCTGACTGCCATTAGGTACCGAGATGAGATCCTCAGACCCCTTGTGAGACCATATGCTGGTGCGGTTGGCCCTGGGTACCTCCTAATGCAAGACAATGCTAGACCTCATGTGGCTGGAGTGTGTCAGCAGTTCCTGCAAGACGAAGGCATTGATGCTATGGACTGGCCCGCCCGTTCCCCAGACCTGAATCCAATTGAGCACATCTGGGACATCACGTCTCGCTCTATCCACCAACGTCACGTTGCACCACAGACTGTCCAGGAGTTGGCAGATGCTTTAGTCCCGATCTGGGAGGAGATCCCTCAGGAGACCGTCCGCCACCTCATCAGGAGCATTCACAGGCGTTGTAGGGAGGTCATACAGGCACGTGGAGGCCACACACACTACTGAGCCTCATTTTGACTTGTTTTAAGGACATTACATCAAAGTTGGATCAGCCTGTAGTGTGTTTTTCCACTTTAATTTTGAGGGTGACTCCAAATCCAGACCTCCATGGGTTAAAAAATTTGATTTCCATATTTTTTTTTGTGTGATTTTGTTGTCAGCACATTCAACTATGTAAAGAACAAAGTATTTCAGAAGAATATTTAATTAATTCAGATCTAGGATGTGTTATTTTTGTGTTCCCTTTATTTTTTTGAGCAGTGTATATATATATATATATATATATATATATATTGTGGGGATTCGCTCTGGTAGACAGGGTGTGCAGTACAGAGGCAAATTACCAGTTCTTAAATCAAACTTCGGTGTTTATTCACACATAAGGCAAAAACAAAATGTCACTTTGCAGTCTTGGTGTTAGTTCACACACAATGGAAAGTACACATAGCAAAAATCACCTTGTTGGCAGTTCTACCTCCAGCAGTCCATAACAGGCTTTCAGGGGGCATGTTTCCCCTAAACACGTGTCTCAGCCCTCCAGCACGGTACAAGCCTTAGATCCCAGCACACACACCTTGCTGCTGAGCCCAGCTGTCTTTTAAGGACTAGGTGCTGCCAAAACCCGGACCATCACTTAAAATCCAGTCCGGTGTTTGACCCCACCTGGCTGCAAATCAGCCCAGCAGCACATGCTGGGAGGAAAATACCTGTTTTCCCAGGCCATACCCTTCACTGTGTCACATACACAACCCCCCCCCCCCCCCCTCCTTTGTTTAACCCTGAGGGGGTGAACACTCGCCAAAGAATGTACTCGGGACAGGTTTCCCTGTAACCGGCCTGTCCCTGTGTTCCACTGTAAATTTAAAGTTCTGTAGGGAAAGGAACCATCGGGTGACCAGGGCATTTCTGTCTTTGGCCTGGCTCATCCACTTGAGAGGGGATTGGTCAGTCACCAAGCAGAATTTTCTCCCCAACAGATAATAGCGGAGAGACTCGAGTGCCCACTTGATAGCCAGACACTCTCTCTCCACTATACTGTACCTGGTCTCGGCTGGGGTGAGCTTACGGCTAAGGAATACAACGGGATGCTCCTTCCCGTTGACTTCCTGGGACAGTACAGAACTGAGGCCTACTTCGGAGGCAGCCGTCTGTACTATAAATTCCCGCTTGAAGTCGGGCGTCACCAAAACCAGGGACCCACACAGGGCCGACTTCAAAGCGGAGAACGCCTCTTCCGCCCGATCGCGGACTTATGTCCCTTCAAGAGCCCTGTCAATGGCTCAGCTATCGTAGCAAAGTGGGGGACAAACCTCATGTAATAGCCCCCTATCCCAAGGAACGACTTTACTTGACTAGAGGTGACAGGTCAGTGCCAATTCCGTATCGCCTCTATTTTGTTTACTTGTGGTTTGATGACTCTGTGCCCAATGACATACCCTAGGTATTTAGTCTCCTCTAACCCTATCGCACATTTCTTTGGGTTAGCTGTTAGTCCAGCCTTCCGAAGGGAGTCCACTACGGCCTGTACTTTGGGTAGGTGCCTTTCCCAGTTGGTACTGTGAATGACAATATCATCCAGGTAAGCCGAGGCGAACCGCCGGTGTGGACGAAGCACAATGTCCATTAGACGTTGAAAAGTGGCGGGGCGTCATGCAGACCAAAGGGTAACACCTTATACTGATACAGCCCCTCAGGCGTGATGAAGGCAGTTTTCTCTTTGGCAGCCTCCATTAAGGGCACCTGCCAGTACCCTTTCGTGAGGTCCAAAACAGAAAAATTCAGTGCTTGTCCTAACTTCTCGATTAGCTCATCCACCCGGGGCATGTGATATGCATCGAATTTAGCTATCTCGTTCAGCTTACGAAAATTGTTACAAAACCATAACATCCCGTCTGGCTTGGGTATTAAGACTATAGGACTGGCCCACTCACTTTTAGACTCCTTGATGACGTCTAGCCGCAGCATTAGCTGCACTTCCTCCGAGATGGCTTGTCACCGGCCTCGGGTACCCGGTATGGCTTTAACCAGACTTTTGCCTGAGGCTCAGTGACAATGTCATGTTGGATTGCGGAAGTGTGTCCAGGGAGATCCGAGAACACATCCGTGTTCGGACTAACAAACTCCCTGGCCTCCAGAGCCTGTTTAGAGGAGAGGCTGTCAGCAATTTTTACTGTGGCAACCGCTTCCCTTGCATCAGACAGAGGGGCCGGAAACTCTTCCCCTAGAAAACCAGGCCGCAGGCTGTCTTCAGTACAGGTCTCCCTATCTTTCCAAGGTTTTAGTAAATTAACATGGTAAACCTGCTCTGGCTTTCGCCACCCTGGCTGGTGTACCTTGTAATTTACCTCTTCAACTTTCTCGAGTACCTCGTAGGGCCCCTGCCACCTAGCCAGGAACTTATTGTCCATGGTCGGTACCAGAACCAAAATCCGATCACCCGAGTTAAAGATCCGGACCTGCCGATTATAGATCCGACTTTGTGCTTGCTGAGCTGCCTCCATATGCTCCCCAACAAGAGGTAACACTGTCTCTATCCTTTCTTGTATCTGAGTAACGTACTCAAGGACACTTTTGTGCGGAGTAGGTTGCTGTTCCCATGCCTCTTTGGCTACGTCTAACAAACCATGAGGATGTCTGCCATATAGCAGTTTGAAGGGCGAGAATCCAGTAGAGGCCTGGGGTACCTCTCGCACAGCGAACATGAGATAGGGCAGAAGAAGGTCCCAGTCCTTCCCATCTTTAGACACCACCCTTTTTAACATGTTTTTTAATGTTTTGTTAAACCTCTCTACCAGACGGTCCATTTGCGGATGATAAACGGACGTCCGTAGCTGTTTTATGTGCAGTAACTTACAGAGTTGCCTCATAACCTTGGACATAAAAGGGGTCCCTTGGTCGGTCAAAACCTCTTTAGGTAGTCCTACTCGGGAAAACATCTCCATTAACTCCTTAGCTATGAGTTTGGCCGATGTATGTCGCAGTGGCACCGCCTCCGGGTACTAAGTGGCGTAGTCTAGGATGACCAAGATATGTTGTTGCCCTCTAGCGGACTTCGGTACTGGGCCTATGAGATCCATAGCGATTCTCTCAAACAGTACCTCGATGATCGGGAGAGGTACTAAGGGACACTCAGCCCTTACATGGCCAGGCTCCTGACACCGCCAGCAGACTATCGAGCCAGGTCCACAGTGGGTACATCCTGGGCGGGTTTTATCGTCTCAAACCTCTAGGCCTGGGGTGGAGATTTCCGGGGTTTGACACCCCCCTCCCATAAGAACCCCACTTTAGATTCCGGTAGCCTCATAGCAGTCCACCAGGTCCACCATCTCAAGGGCATTGCCAGGAGACACCTGGCCGATCCAATGCTGGAGAGGGGATGGCAAAGCCCTCCAGAACAGTGGGGCTCAGCACGTCAGGCTGTAGCCACTTTTGCAAGAGGTGATACAAGTTATAATACTGGGGTCTCACGGGCTCAACCGGGTTGAACCCGCACTAATGCACCCGCTGGGCCCGGACCAACACATTCACCCCCAGTCTTGCCAGAATCTCACCCTTGACTTTCTGGTAGTCGGCCGCTTGATCATCCGGCAAGTCAAAATACACCCGCTGGGAATCAGATGCGAGGAACGGAGCGACGACCTCAGCCCACTGATCTCTGGGTAGATTCTCCCTTGTGGCCACCTCGTACATCGCCAGGTAGATTTCGATGTCATCTGAGGCTGTCATCTTGGGGATCACCGCACGGACCACTTTCCGGACATCATGGACACTCTGGGACGCTCCTGCCGTCTGTAAAGCCATCACGTGTTGTAACAGCAGCTGGCTTAATCCAGGACATCCAGCCGTACCCGAAAACAAAAATATTTTGGCGTTTACGCCAGCCTCTCTGTGCGTGCCGGCATCCTCCACCAATTGTGGGGATTTGCTCTGGTAGACAGGGTGTGCGGATGCAGTACAGAGGCAAATTACCAGTTCGTAAATCAAACTTCCGTGTTTATTCACACATAAGGCAAAAACAAAACGTCACTTTGCAGTCTTGGTGTTAGTTCACACACAATGCAAAGTCCACATAGCAAAAATCACCTTGTTGGTAGTTATACCGCCAGTAGTCCATAGCAGGCTTTAGGGGGCCTGTTTCCTCTACACACAAGTCTCAGCCCTCCAGCACGGCACAAGCCTCAGATCCCAGCACACACCCCTTGCTGCTGAGCCCAGCTGTCTTTTAAGGACAGCTAGGTGCTGCCAAAACCCAGACCGGCACTTAAAATCCAGTCCGGTGAGGTAAAAGGTACAATAAATGCAGTGTATACAGATATATAGTATATACATCCGTGTACTGATATGTGAGGTAAAAGGTACAATAGATGCAGTGTGTTAAGATATATAGTATATACAGCAGTGTACTGATATGTGCGGTACGAGCTGTGAATTACACCTCACATCTTAGTACACTGCTGTATATAGTGGCCAGGAACGGGTACTTTAAGGGGCTATGAATGGGGTATGGGGGCCCAATTTAGATTCTTGCTATGGGGCCCAGGGATTTCTATGTACGCCCCTGGGTCAGGATTTCTGATTGGATAACTTTTATGTATGATTTATGCTGTGCGACTTTTTTAAAAATTGCATCTCCACGCCAGGCAACCCCTGGTATACTTTTACAGACATAGATGTACACCACATTGCACTTACGCCAAGTATATTATTACTGTGCACTATTTTATAAATTTGGCGCAACCTCACACGGCAAAGACAGACTTAAAACTGACACCAAAACCACAGCAAATGGTCAATTTGCCCTGTCATACTTACTTGGTAGCAAGAAGCATGTTTTTCCGCGTGTGGAGCTCAGAGGGATCAGAGTGTTGTCGACACAGATACTCAGCTGCAGCTTTTGCTGGGAACTCTGTCTCACAAACATAGCCAAAATCTCGGGCAAGATGGACAGCCTCACCTGCAGATGAGAAGGGTCCAATCAGTACCAAAATGCCATTGTTACAGTGACAGTACTATCTTTTTCTATGTAATCACTATCGTTTCCAATTTTCTAGATTACCTTTATACTCAATCCCAAAGCAACTAGTAATTCATATGAATCTTGTCTGTGTAATAGCATATTCTAAGACACCACGGGTCATTTGGATTAAGAGTAAGCTAGTATTGGAACAATTCTGGGGACCATAGACTGTAAAACTCTATTCTTCAACTTCACCCAGACCATAGTTAATTCATTACAGTTATCATAATGGGAACTTTCCAAGAAAGAATCTGCTTGCCCTTGCCTGGTGACCCTTACGTAACTTCATCATCAATGGTGAGGACACATAGATAAACAGAGGTTAAACCAATCCTTGCTCTCATCAAAGTACTAGAATATTCAGCTTTACCCTGTGTTTATCTCCCTTTATTCTGCACAAACCAAAAACAACACATGATTAAAAGTATTTCCGCATATTAGCCAAAGGCACAGCGATTTGCATAAACACCGAATGAAGGAGGACATATTCTGCCTACTGCTGTTGATTAGGAGACTTGTGTCATAAACTGAGCAGCTTTCATATTCCGCCCAGGGTGCCACAGTGATAGATTAACACTACATTGTCTATCTCCATCCATTGCTTCCTCTGTATCTTTTCACAAAGTTCGAACATGGTTTCATAGAGAAGGGAGTGATCAACACTGAATAAACTATTTCTTCACAATGAACTACCTGGGAAATAACAAATCCGGTTCTCATACTCTCAGTTGAAGCTGTGACGCTTTGCTAAGAAACTTTAAAAAAGATGGTTAAGGGTGGGCATTTCACCCCACTCTGATACCAGTCTAATATTACTATGCGACTGACTCATCACATGATAAATAATTCTGATCACAAGTTTGCCCCAAGACAATATTTTACAACAAATATTTATCTTCTTTTTATTCCCCGTTGTTTTTTTTAGATAATTTTTATTTCAATACAAATAGAACAAGAAAAAATGATTACAAAATGTATGTTATCCTACAAACCCCTGAACCCTAAACCCCTACCAACTACTCAAATGAGTACTGTCCACCAAATGCTACTGAGTGCCACTAACAAAGTGGTAACTGCTTTCTGCATAGGGAATTTGTCCAGTTTTCTACAGTGTTATTGCTTTTTTTGTATTTAAGCCATCAGGTCCAAACTGGTCATTCCACTCTTCTAGTTTCTATGGCTGTAAGAAGTATTAGGTACTTGACTCCATGTATGTCTTACCCTCGACCAGAGATGTTAGTAGAGTCACATTGGCAGCTTTACGTCTTCCTGCAGGCAGATTTAAACCAATTTTTTCCAACCTCTCACGTAGACAACGACCACCATTCTTTGATTTCGCCCTAAAAAGAAAAGATGGACAAACTTAAATATCAGGCGGTAATTATTATCAATCTACAGTGAACTCATAAGGTTAAGGATTTGCTTAGAATCATCAAAAAGGGATCTGCTTTCTTCCAGAATACATGTACAGCCACATCTGCCCATGGGCTGTGTCTGGTATAGCAGCTCATCTCTATTCAAGTAAATGGGGCTGAACTGCAATTCCATTAACAAATCATGAACAGACACAGCAATTTTCTGAAATAACCCCTTTAATTGAAACTACAGTAGGTCTGTCCATAGAACTTGAGGAAACCTAAACTTTGCCACTTTTGTAGATGTACAATATAAGACAATGGTAAGCCAATATATAGCTAAATGAGTGGAAAACATATACAGCCATGCATAACCATTTAGCCATTAGACTTCTCTATGATCTTTTTTTGTGCTTTACACAAGGTTGAAAACACCAGAAAGCTGTGCTACTTTAGAAAACACCCACAAAACTATCCATTATATTTAAAAAAAATTGTAGGAACATTACTACTTTGCAAGCACCACAAATCCATCAATGATATGATATTTGAAATTCCATGCCTCATTAGTACAAGTAAAAATCCCTGTTGGTCATTTTAGACATTGGTTACATTGTCCTGCCAAGTAATATATGGTACATTAAATTAATCCATCCCATTGTGAAACATGTAACCAAACGGTATACAGTATGAATAATTCCCACTGACCTTCTTAGTACTCCTCCAAGTAGAGATGCATTAAGACACTCAGGAGGTGACAGGCGTCTCTGGACCTCCCCTACTGTCACCTTGTATTTGGAGGTGGAACTAAGTAGAGACAGTCGGCCAGGGACAGAACAGAAAACCTCGTTTGGATTCGATACTCCTCCTATGAGGCCTTCTTTATTCAGAGTGAGAGAGGACATCATGCTGCTGCTGTTCTTCATTGGAACTGGGGAGGAACAAACAAGATAGTGAGTGGGTCAGTATCTTCTTCAACACATTAAGACCACACTGCACTGTATTAAGAGACTTTACCTCAGTAACTGTTAAACACTATAGATAGATATGTATATTTGATTACAGGGTAATGTATCATACAACTGAGTTTACCAATATTTCGTATAGATCTAAATCTCTATGACCAAGGGTGAACATACTAACATACAGAGCATGTATATGGATGCTACTGGGCCTGTAGATAGAAGAGGTCAAGCCAATGTCCAATGTACTCTGCTATATGTTAGGGAGAACATGTGCAGGACTCCACTCTCTAGGGGAACTACATTGTTAGGGTGGGAAATTGGCCTAAAGTATATAGAGGGGGAAAAAACACCAGGCTCTTTGCTATGAGGCCTCCAAAATATGAAAGGAACAAATAGAAGTGTAAATTCAATGGTGCTGACTCGAAACAATAAAACCATAAATCATATGAAACCATTGCCGGTGTGATAAATTGGACCATCTTGGTAAATTAGTAGGTTACAGCCAAAATGCCTATTTCTCATAGCTTGAAGAGTCTTGATTTATATTTTGATCAGTTGCTGATCATATGATCCACCAGGAGATCTGTGAGAGTGCTAGTACACAGTTGTGATACAGTTGAAAACTGTGTGCAGTTACTGTGTCACCAAACAAGCATTCACAACGCAGTTATAGAATTTAGCCAGTGTAACGCCTAAATAAACACTGATGTTCTGCATAGGAGAAATGATCTAAATGATTTAAGTAATTGCAGCTGGCTACAATCAAAAACTGCGCTGTGATTGCATGTTTGCTAGTGCAGTAACTGCATCCCAACTGCCCTGTGTGCCAGCATCCTAAAGCCTCATTCACACGTCAGTGCTTTGGTCAGTGATTTCCATCAGTGATTGTGAGCCAAAACCAGGATTGGAGCCTCCACAGACATAGGCACCCTTCACACGGGGTGAGGGCCGGATGCGTTCAGGGTGCATTGCGGGAAACCCGCGCGAGTAGGCACGCAATTGCAGTCAGTTTTGTCTGCGATTGCGTTCCGATGTTCAGTTTTTTCCGCACAAGTGCAATGCGTTTTGCACGCGTGTGAGAAAAAACTGAATGTGGTACCCAGACCCGAACCCGGACTTCTTCACTGAAGTTCGGGTTTGGGTTAGGTGTTCTGTAGATTTATTATTTTCCATTATAACATGGTTATAATGGAAAATAATAGCATTCTTTAATACAGAATGCTAAATAAAATGTCAATTGAGAGTTAAAAAATAATAAAAACATAACTCACCTCATCCACTTGAGCGCGCAGCCGGGATCCTCTTCTTTGTTCTTTTGAAGGACCTGCAAAAGGACCTTCGCTGACGTCATCGCGCTCACCACGTGGTGAGCTGAATGAAGATAGAAGGACCCACTTCAATGGGGTCCGGGGTTGCTCATCCCTATCATCTCCTAGCAACCATGCGTGAAAATCGCATCGCATCCGCACTTTCTTGGGGACGCTTGCAATTTTCACGCAGCCCAATATAGAACATGCTGCGATTTTCATGCAACGCACAAGTGATGCATGAAAATTACCGCTCACCTGCACAGCCATAGAAGTGAATGGGTCTGGATTCAGTGCGGGTGCAAGATCTGCACTTGTTCTGTGTTTAGAGCCGCACCTGGTTTTGGCTCAAAATCACTGATGGAAATCACTGACCAAACACTGACATGTGAATGAGGCATAAGGATGCTGCCACACATTCAGGTTTTTTTATGCAGTTTTTGAATCCAAAACCAACTTGATTAAAAAAGGAGAGAAACTGCATCTGTCCTTGATACTTTCTCTCCTCCTATGATCCACACCTGATTTTGGCTTCAAAAACGGCATAAAGAAGCCTGTACATGTGTCAGCACCCTAAGGGCTCTTTCACACGATCGGCTCCCGTGTGGGTCATCCGCTGAGTGAATGAGAGCCAAGCCCCGTTCCGGACAGCAGAGACACGAAGCAATAACATGATTGATAATGCTCCGTGCCTCTATGACCTTTTTGCTACAAAATCACAATGACAACTTTATCTCACTGTGATTTTGTAGTAAAAAGGTCACAGAGAGGCACGGAGCATTATCAATCATGTTAATGCTCCATGTCTCTGCTGTCCGGAACGGGGCTTGGCTCTCTTTCACGCAGCGGATGACATGCACGGCATCCGCTCGTGTGAAAGAGCCCTAAGTCTCTCTAAGTCAGGGATCAGCAATCTTCGGCACTCCAGCTGTTGTGAAACTACAATTCCCAGCATGCTCCTTCCAGTTCTGTGGTAGTTTAGAGAACAGCCAAGCAAGTGTGCCTGATGAGAGATATAGTTTCCCAACACCTGGAGTGCTGGAGGTTGCTGAGCCCTGCTCTAAATACATAGGGTGCTGCCACATCTACATTTTTCCTGCCTTTCTTTGCCTGAAAGTCATGTGTTGTACAAGTGTTTTTATATGGCATTTTGTCGCATAACTTTTATTGCGGTTTTTCAGCTGTCATAGAGATGTCTATGGGAAAACATCAGAAAAAACAGTCACATACAAATCATGCTGCAATGTAAAAAAAAGAAAAAACATAAAGGGCAGAAGTGTAACAAGGACCTATGGGGCCCCTATAAGAAAAATTGGAATGGGGCCCCATTGGACCATGACCTCCTTCACCTTCATACATTACGCACAGTAATATAAGTCAGTGATGTCACAGCACTGAAATAATGCAAAACGAGATGGACGGCATAGCAGATGCCTGTACCCTGGTAGTTACATCCATGGCTAAGGGAGCACTGTGGCTAAACCACAGCATTTTAGAAATGCCTGTATGTAACATCTGGCCACTGCATTTTTTTTCTACAAAAAAATGGCATTTTTGAAAAAAGACATAGTGTGAAAGCACCCATCCAACAGTACCCAGCACCAGACCCTCTGCTGTTACCAACATCAGGCTTTTCTTCCTGCCTGTTCTGCAATTAAAGTATTCCCTGCTTGCCATCCTTGTACATCTGTTCACTCCCCACTGCATATGTTTTCTACATGTTTTCAATCTCTTCCCTTTCCTTATTGCTCATCAATCTGGGGACATTTTAAAATAATGGTCCATACACAGAAATGTGACTGTAGAAATCATTCTATGTTTTACCTATGGCTTTATATTGTATATTATGCCAGTTGCTTAATGTACAGGTGAAACTCGAAAAATTAGAATATGGTGCAAAAGTCCATTTATTTTAGTAATGCAAATGAAAAGGAATTGCATTAATGCAACTTAAAATTAGAATTTTGTGAAAAGGGTCACTATTCTAGGCTCAAAGTGTCATACTCTAGTCAGCTAATTAATCCATACTCCCTGAGCAAAGGGGATCTGAGATTGTGACTTTGGGGTTTCATAAGCTGTAGGCCATAATCATCCAAATTATAACAAATAAAGGCTTGAAATATCTCGCTTTGCATGTAATGAGTCTATCTCATATGTTAGTTTCATTACTGAAATAAATATTCAATAGTCTAATTTTTCGAGTTTCACCTGTATGGGACACAGCAAAGTAAAATAAAATGAAGAGACTTCCTATTCAGGAAGGTTATCCTTTCTTGTTAACTTAAATTTCCTTTTAGCTGACAACCAATAAGGCTGCTAATACAGCTTTCCCAGGCTCCTGAATGGTAAAAGAAATCTAGCTATCACTTTACAAAAACTTGGTGACCACCCCTAAACTATTTGTCAACCTATATGCATGGAAACAATATAAGGCTACATGCACACGAACGTATTTTGTTTCCGTGTCCGTTCGGGTTTTTTTGCGAATAGGATGTGGACCCTTTCATTTTCAATGGGTCAGCAAAAAATGCAGACAGCACACCGTGTGCTGTCCGCATCAGTATGTCTGTTTCGTAGCCCCGCAAAAAAAATAGAACATGTCCAATTCTTGTCCATTTTAGGCATTGTTACAATGGATCCGCAAAAAAAAACGGATGGCATACGGATATCATCCAGTTTTTTTTGCGGATCCGCAATTTGCGGACTGCAAAACACATACGGTTGTGTGCATGTAGCCTACATATGATACTTGCATAGATTTCCGCCAGGTTCTCAGGTTTCTTCCCACACTCCAAAAAACACATGGATGTGGGTTCATTCATGACTCCTATGGAAATGAGGTCCAGGATGTGTTTGAGATAGCAGAGTTGGATTCTGAGCCCCTTTCAGCTGGCCATACACATAACATTGCTTGATTTTGGTGAGTCTAGCATACATCATCTATCATGTATGGGATCCTCTGGACTGCTCTCTAAAGGGAAGATCTCAGGGTAGAGAAGCAGGTTCAGACTGATCCTCAAGGGAACTGGTGAATTTCCCAGTGGTCCCCTTGTCACCCACCCCCTGCACAAGTGGCATATGGCACAGTAGACTGACTGCCATACATATAGATAAGCAGCGTACAGCATCTCAACCAGCCTATGTTCATATTAAAAAGATTTTTTAGCAAACTACCCAGTTTATTATTATAGATGCATCAGGTGGCTGAGATGACTTGTAGGTACAGAGGCAGGCCAGCCAGTATCATTTTTCATCAGGGATCTGCCTTCTGTAAGTCGCTGCAGGGACCCCCATAATCAATAATCTTGTAGAGTCTAGCTGTGCCTGCTGCTGTATGAGCAGATAATATCTACACCCCAGTCCGACACTGGAATGAAGGATTGAACAGTTGGATGTCAACATGCCTGATTACCTTTGTTATCTGCGGCATCTAGAGATGAGCGAATTTCATGTTATGAAATTCGTTCACGCTTCGTTTGGTGGTAAAAGCAGAATTGCGTTATGGATGCTGTTACCATGGACCATAACGCAATTCTATGACGGAATGCATAACGGAATGCCTTTAGAGGCATTCCGTTATTCATTCCGTCATAATAGAAGTCTACGGGCTGCAAAACAAATTCCGTCACTTTTCCGTTATGCAGGGGAGTCTTCTCCTGCATAACGGAAACGGGACGGATCCGTTATGCAGGCAATAGTCTTTTATTATGACGAAATGAATATTATGCATTCCGTCATAGAATTGCGTTACGGTCCGTGGTAACGGAATCCATAACGCAATTCTGCTTTTACCACCAAACGAAGCATGAAATTTGAAATTCGCTCATCTCTAGTGGCAGCTTACTCCCCTCTCCCCTCTCAGAACACAGTAATGCTCAGCCAAGCTGAATGTACTTGTGAATGGGGACTGGAGAAGATAGCTGACAGCTGAACAAGCATTCATGTATGGCCCACTAAAGGGGCTGTGACCAATGTGAATGGCGATCTCTGTACAGCAATGTGGAATATGTGAGCGCTATATGACCACAGGAACATGAATAAGGGCTGAATAAAATACATATAAAGATAAAAGAAGACTCTGTATAACATATACTAGAAGAAATATTCCATGCAGCTGGCACACATGCTCAGGTACTCCGAGGTAATATCAAGTTTCACTTATGTGATAAAATATGAATTCTATAGGGGTTGAGTGATCGTCCCTGGTGACGGACACTGGATCAGATTATTGGAGCCATGCTTAGGTTTACCAGCAAAAAAATTGATGCCCCTTCCTTTAAGCAATCCCCTTGCTGCCGGACAGTCCACCAACCACAAGTGATCACATGTGAGCATGTGTATTCATCACCAATAACTAAGAGCTACAGTATCATACATGAATAGATTGTATGGGACATGAGCCTGCATTAATAATTAGAAATCTACTGCTAAACCCTTAGCGTGCAGTGATGGTGAGTTCGCAGTGTTCGCCAGCGAACACATGCGGGCTGCCATCTTTAGTAAGGTAGACTCACCCATCCGGCGATGCACAGGTAAGCCCTTACCTGTGCCGGGAGCCGGTCTGAAATCAAATGCGGTCACCGGGAGCAGGCAGTTACGAGAACAGCCGACGGGGGCCTTCATCGGGCTGTTCTCGGAACTGCCTGCTCCCGGTGACCGCATTTGATTTCAGAACAACTCCCGGCACAGGCACAGGTAAGGGCTTACCTGTGCATCGCTGGACGGGTGAGTCTACCTTACTAAAGATGGCAGCCCGCATGTGTTCGCTGGCCATCACTGTTAGCGTGTGCACATGTGACTGACAATACAGTGAAAAAGGCAGCTACGGTTTTACATGTGGTTTTTAATGAGAATTTCCCCCTCTCCATTAGGCCACATTCAGACGGCCGTAGTGTTTTGTGGAAAACACGGATACCGGCCGTGTGCGTTCCGCAATATGCGGACCGCACATGGCCGCAACCAAAATAGAAAATGCCTATTCTTGTCCGCGATTGTCAACAGAAATTGACATGCTGTGGATGTACATTGCGGTGCAGTCACTCTACAAAGCGCGTGCTTGAGATTTATGACATTCTTATCCATTGTGCGGCTGCTGCAGAATGCTGCGGACCTGTCACATTTAAAGGGACTCTGTCACCACTTTCTAACCCCCCCTTTTAAAAGTATTGTTATCTCCATGGCGCCCCTGTGATTACAAAGGTGTTGTTAGAAGATAAATTCGCCGTCTCCTTTTGATAAAAAGAGCTTTTATCTAACCTGTCAATCTTCTTGATAAGGTGCCCAGGGCGTTTCTGTTGGTCTCAAGCTGCCGCCCGCCGCCGCCGCTGTTGGTGCCCAGCTCCTCCCCTGATGCTTTCAGCGCCGCCTGAATGTAATGAAATACGCCTCCGGCTCTCGCTCAGTGCCCCCTCCTCCTTTTCAAAGATCCCGCGCGTGCGCACAGGCCTGTGCCTGATGCGCCTGTGCGGACATTTACAATCAGCCTCATTGAGCGAAGTGCGCATGCGCGCACTTCGCTCAACCTCCTCATCAGACGAGCACTGCAGCCGGCCGGCTGCAGTGCTCGTCTGATTAGGAGGTTGAGCGAAGTGCGCGCATGCGCACTTCGCTCAATGAGGCTGATTGTAAATGTCCGCACGGGCGCATCAGGCACAGGCCTGTGCGCACGCGCGGGATCTTTGAAAAGGAGGAGGGGGCACTGAGCGAGAGCCGGAGGCGTATTTCATTACATTCAGGCGGCGCTGAAAGCATCAGGGGAGGAGCTGGGCACCAACAGCGGCGGCGGCGGGCGGCAGCTTGAGACCAACAGAAACGCCCTGGGCACCTTATCAAGAAGATTGACAGGTTAGATAAAAGCTCTTTTTATCAAAAGGAGACGGCGAATTTATCTTCTAACAACACCTTTGTAATCACAGGGGCGCCATGGAGATAACAATACTTTTAAAAGGGGGGGTTAGAAAGTGGTGACAGAGTCCCTTTAAATCTGCGTCGGCAAATCTGTAGCATTTACACTACACGGGAACGAATAAGGACTCAGACTTGTGAGGCTTGTGCTTACCCAGCTGACATTAGTATTAGCTCCAGGGAAGAGAAAGAAGCTTCTTCTTGCCTCAGAAACTGCAGGCAGGAGAAGTCTGTAGTATATGGGTATATTGACTTGTGGCAGACGGTCCCCATCTAAATCCACATGTTGCCACCAAAGCAACCCCATTCAGATGAATAGAACAGATTTTCTGTTGCAGAAATAACTGCAACAAATCTGCCACATGTGAACATGTCCTAAATTGGTTTACAAGTACAAGGCTGCACACTACTCAGTAGATTACAGGATTACGTGTGGTGGCCGTGCGCATATGGCAGCACGTAATGGGTCCGCAATCTGGAAGATATGGAGCGGAGGCACAGTCCGGAAGGCCACGGAAGCACTACAGAGCACTTCAGTGGCAATTCGGTCTGTGCCTCTGCACCACAGAAAATAGAACATGCACCTAAAAGACACGGGTTTGATTGCCACAAGGAATTGCAGAATATAAGTATATTATGAATTGTGGCCTGCCTTATTCTTAGAAAATTATTTTCATGCAGGACACAATGGGGGTCACTTACTAAGACCGACTTTTTACGTTGGTCTTAGATTCCCTCCTACGCTGCATTAAAATTCACCTAATATATGAGGAGGCGTGCGCCTCCACTGGAGTAGTTTTTTGCCAACATTTTTTGCCACCTTTGCTCTGGCCCACTAGCGCTCAACTGCTGAACACGACATAAAACCGGCTGTGCAACTAAATATTGTTGCACGGCAGGTCAAAAAAGGGACTTTTCACTATTTTACGACTAAAACAAACCTCAAGTCCCTAGATGAATGAACCTCAATAAGGGCTCATTCACACGGCCGTAGTTGGGCCGTTCTGTGCATTGGGGACCGCAATTTGCGGTCTCCAATGCAAGGGCAACCTCCATACGGCCACCGGGATGAACCCAGACCAATTCAACTTGAATGGGTCTGCATTCGTCCGTTCCGCAAAAAAATATAGCAAGTTCTATCTTTTTGCGGAACGGAAGTACGGAACAGAACCCCACGGAAGCACTCCGTAGTGCTTCCATAGTGTTCCATTCCGTGATTACGTTCCGCATCTCGGATTTGCGGACCCATTGAAGTGAAAGGGTCCGCATCCGTGATGCGGAATGCACACGGAATGGTGCCCGTGTATTGCGGATCCGCAAATGCGGTCCGCAATATGGCAATGGGCAGCACACGTTCGCGTGCAGTCAGAGTCAGAGTCTGTTCAGGCAAAAACTTATTTGCACAAAAGTTTAACCAGTTTTGTCTGCGATTGTGTTCAGAATTTCAGGTTTTTGCACTTGCGTGAAGAAAAACTGAAGTATAACCATCTAAATCTCCTAGCAACCATCAGCAAAAAACGCATTGCTTCTCGATGTCTGTTTTTCTCACAAGTCCCATTTATTTTTATGGAACCAGAGCAGTGCGAAAAACGCACAATATAGAATATGCTGTGATTTTTCCTGAACGCAGAGATAATCAGTGATAAACAATGTTCGTGTACTCAGACCCACTGAAATGAATGGGTCAGGATTCGGTCCGGATGCTTTCCGGTCACTACACACATCGCATCCGGACAGAAAACTCGCTCCTACAATAAATGATCTCACGCAGACAGGTGAGCAGGGATGATGCAAGAACAATATGACTATGGGTAAGCCGGCAACGTAATTGTGTCTGACAATTATAGGGGCCGTCAGCTATTCACTATGGGCTCCCAAGCAGCAGCTAACGCAAATTAAAGGAACACACTTCCCTGAAATGAAGGCGGAGACAGTTTACAGATGCAATGGCTATGTGGCGCCTGCCATTGATAAATCTAGGCTGTTTCCATTAATAGGAATTTATTGGAGGTCATTGCTCCAGGACTCAACTACACTTGCTATTACTGTAGATTAATGGAAGCCAATTACGGCATAATTGATTGTTTTACGTCCTTCTGTATAAACATTATATAGTTTTAAGGGGGTCAAACAATATGATTTGATGTAAGCAAATGATGTGCCCATGGATATACTGGATGTACATAACTAATTACCAGTTTGGGCACACATGGACTAAATGAATAATCGCTATTTATCACAAAGTAGGAACATGTGGATGTGTATTAGGGGCCGTTACACAGCATTTTTTACAGCGGAATTTTGGAGTGGACAGCTGCACCGGGATCCGAGCGGCAGCAGCTTCCTTCTGCCTCCCATTTTTTACAATGGGAGGCAGCGCTGAAGATTGCTGAGTGGCGCTTTAAAGCAGCAGCCGCCCCCAAGAGCTTTAGGACTCATTCACGCAACCATATGTATTTTGCGGTCCGCAAAACACGGATCCGAAAAAAGAATGGATGACATCCCTGTGACATCAATTTTTTTTTGTTTTTGATCCATTGTAACGATGCCTGTCCTTATCCACAAAACGGACAAGAATAGGACATGTTCTATTTTTGTGCAGAACGGACTTGCAGACATACGGATACGGAATGCACACAGAGTCATTTCAGGTTTTTTGCAGCCCTATTGAAATGAATGGTTCCGCATACGGGCCACGGACAAAAAAATTGGTTTGTGTGCATGAGCCCTTAAACCGATGTTCTGTGATCATCAGCACTGCCTCCCTTTGCAAAGAATGATAATGAAGGACCGGCACTGCCAAATTGCTGTGAATTATTCTTTTATTGTCACTCTATCTGTGACGCGTTTCGGCACTTCTGGTGCCTTTGTCAAACAGTTTGCAAAGAATGGGAGGCAGAAAGGGCGCGGCCACCTGCGGAATTTCAGTGAGGCTGTCCGTTACAAAATTTTGAGGTAAATAATACCATGTGAATGGCCCCTTAAAGTAGTTTCCAGGATTAGAAAAATGTGGCTGCTTTCTTCCAGAAACTACGCCGCACTTGTCCACAGGTTGTGCCTGTTATTGCAGCTCAGCCCCTTTGAGTTCGGTGGAGCTGCAATACCACATAAAACCTATTGACAGGTAACATAGTAACATAGTACATAAGGCCGAAAAAAGACATTTGTCCATCCAGTTCGGCCTGTTATCCTGCAAGTTGATCCAGAGGAAGGCAAAAGAAAAATATGTGAGGTAGAAGCCAATTTTTCCCACTTTAGGGGAATAAAAAATTCCTTCCCGACTCCAATCAGAATAACTCCCTGGATCAACGACCACTCTCTAGTAGCTATAACCTGTAATATTATTAGGCTCCAGAAATACATCCAGACCCCTCTTGAATTCTTTTATTGTACTCACCATCACCACCTCCTCAGGCAGAGAGTTCCATAGTCTCACTGCTCTTACCGTAAAGAACCCTTTTCTATGTTTGTGTACAAACCTTCTTTCCTCCAGACGCAGAGGATGTCCCTTCGTCACAGTCACAGTCCTGGGGATAAATAGATGATGGGATAGATCTCTGTACTGACCCCTGATATATTTATACATAGTAATTAGATCTCCCCTCAGTCGTCTTTTTTCTAAAGTGAATAACCCTAATTTTGATAATCTTTCAGGTAACTGTAGTTGCCCCATTCCAGTTATTACTTTAGTTGCCCTCCTCTGGACCCTCTCCAGCTCTGCTATGTCTGCCTTGTTTACAGGAGCCCAGAACTGTACACAGTACTCCATGTGTGGTCTGACTAGTGATTTGTAAAGTGTTCTCATCACGGGCATCTATGCCCCTTTTGATGCAACCCATTATCTTATTGGCCTTGGCAGCAGCTGCCTGACACTGTTTTTTGCAGCTTAGTTTGCTGTTTATTAAAATTCCTAGATTCTTTTCCATGTCAGTGTTACCCAGTGTTTTACCATTTAGTATGTACGGGTGACTTGCATTATTCCTTCCCATGTGCATAACTTTACATTTGTCAGTGTTAAACCTCATCTGCCACTTATCTGCCCAAGCCTCCAATCTATTCAGATCCCTCTGTAGTAGTATACTGTCCTCTTCTGTGTTAATTACTTTACACAGTTTAGTGTCATCTGCGAAAATTGATATTTTACTATGCAAGCCTTCTACAAGATCATTAATAAATATATTGAAGAGAACAGGGCCCAATACTGACCCCTGAGGTACTCCACTAGTGACAGTGACCCAATCTGAGTGTGTACCGTTAATAACCACCCTCTGTTTTCTGTGGCGCTATTTCAGGAAGAAAGCTGCCATGTTTTTTTCTTTTAATCCAAGGCAACCAGTATAAATAAGTTTTGTTCTGACAGTCTATTTGGACAAGGCCTCTGTGACGCTGCGTTCCTAGTGATCTAACGCCATGTGGTTGTAACATCCAGTTTTTGCAGGCCACAGTAACATTTCATCTATAGTGATCCTGCAGTAACACTATGGAGACAGGTGCTGAGGGGACAATGGCGGGGTATACTGTACACAGAACCAAAGCAAATCTGAGTACCCCTCCAGTGTCATAGAAGTAACTATATACTATGTCATGATGCATCCATATATCATGTATATATATCCACCTAATAAAGAAGAAATGTATATACTATCAAATATATCTCATGTTCCTCTACCTTTAAAAGACAAAATGTAGGCTATTATATTCTTCAGTAGGAGGACTGAACTTACATTCATTGCTTTTGTAACCCTTGTGTATAATAAGCACAAATCCAGATTATTGAGAGCAGAGAGGGAGATTTATTAAAGTATTTACACTACTTTTATGGCATAAAATCTTTTGCAAATTATGGCGCACACAATAATGTATAATAATTTGCACCATAATTTGAAACTTTTTGCTCTTTTTTTTTAAAAGTGGGGGGGCTTAGCAGTAAGGGCCCGCCTGGTGTAAACTACAGTTCAAGTCTAAACTTCTGGCACACAGACTTCCAGACGATGCACAAAATTTATTAAGGAACCTGGGCCTAATAAATTTAGGGAATCGTATTCCAGCAGTCATTTTAAATATATAAAAAACACTAATCTTAGTAACTTCACCACAAAATGTCTGCTTTCCTCTAACCTATAGTGTATGTATGGTTTTATTACCATAGATACAGTATTGTCTGAAAAGTACTCACTACTGGTGCCTTCACATGGGGCAGATTTTTTGCAGAAAATTTTGCAACTGAAAATAATTTCTGCTCATGTGAATGGGGCTGTTTTGGAGGGAAGTGCATGGATCTCTGCAAGCCCCGGTTCAGTTGCAGAAATTTTCTGCAACAAAATCTGCCATTTGTGAAGGCCCCCTTAGGGTCCTCTCACACAGGCCAGTGATCAAGAACGAATGTTTGCAGGAATACTCATTCAGCCGATCATCAACACATGTAAACACCTCACCGATCAGCTGACAAACAAGCCTGATGGTTCACCCTCAATTGGCCCTTGAAAAGGCTCTTTAAACAAGCACCGTTTGGTCGATCGGTGCTCATTAGGAATCCACATCAGGCCACGTAATTGTTGTATGTAGGTCAGTAGAATGAATTTGATCAATTTAACCCTGGAAATGATAGTGTTAACAATCTAATCTGTTTGTTATAGATTTGCAGTAAACAGCCAATTACACAGAAGCACTGCCTGGCAGATTTCCATAGGCTTAGCATTTTAACTCTTTCATTCCTAAAGCATACATTGCAGGTGAGCAATAGGTTGGATTTTTCAATATGCAGAAAAGGTTGTGCCTATAGGCGGATGCAGGAGAACGCCGTTCATCTATATGGAATGAATTCATTATGTTTCCTTAGGTAAAGGTGTAACCATAGTAAAGAAGGGAGTCAAGGGCAATACCCGTTCTGCACCACCAGGCATGTGACATTAATCTGGATATCATTGAGGGATGATGGATAGATTATAATGCTGTACACACAATTTATTGCACCAGATTTATTTAAAAAAAACTGCTGCAAAAGAAAACTGTCTTAGATGCCCATAGCAACCAATCAGCTTCCCCCTTTCATTTTTCAGATCCACTTTGTGAAAATGAAAGGATCTATCTGATTGGTTGCTATGTTGCTATAAGATAAATCTCCCCCAAAGTTTTTTTATAATGTTTTATTTCCTGCCCGAGATATTAGAAGTCTATAGACATTGTGGGTTGAAACGCTCTTAACCACATTTTGCCTTTAATTTTTTATTTTTTTATTCTTGTGTTAGGTATAAAACCATACATGAGTAATTTGGAAATGTAACTTGGTTACATTACAAATAAGCTGTCACCTATTCCCTCCTCCTGCCCATTGGCTGTGCAATCTGTCTAGCCCTATCCATAATAAGGTGTCATCTACTAAAATGAATAGCGCTGTGTGTACGTTCAGTCATTTCAGTCCCAGTATAGCAGGTTTCACATGCTGGAGGCTTTGCACAGGCAGATACATTACATCAGGTGCTATGTGCGCTGCTTTAATTGATAGATCTTAGTCCCAAGAGTTTGTGTAATGTGAGAAATACCTCCCCTTCTCTCTGCTCCGCTATCTCCATTGCTACATCTGTCATGGGAGGGTCTCTGACTAACAAGAAGCACATTCATGTATTACTTCTTATCCTGAGATATAAAATAGGATAACCGGCTAAACTGATGGGAGTATGTCTTTTTTCCGCCTAGGTTACTATGTTAGGGCCTGTTCACATCTCGTTTCACATGTCGAACGGATATGTTTCGACATAATGGGGAAAAAAACAACACAAATCTATGCAAACTTTATGGTTATCGATCTCTTTCTTTAATGCATAAGGTCGTTTCCTTTTTTTTTTAACAAACAATGTATACGTTTTTGTGAAATCTTTCTTTTTTTAAATAAAGATCTGGAATGTATCAAAGGAAGTCTCTGGATGCGCTTAACGGATGATAAACGTATTGTCTTACATTTTCACCCGTCTCCCATTTACTGCAATGTTTTCTATACATTTTTTGGTAGGACTTAAAGGATGGTATACTACGCTATTCTGGCCTAAAAAAAAAAAAAAAAAAACATACAGAAATGAAACAGTGACAAATGTATGCACTTTTGAACTATGTTTGCTCAATAATAGTCTAGCCGTACATTTCTATACGTTTTTTTTCTGTTTACAAACGTATCCGCTGTCCATACAGCAAAAACCAGATGTGAACAGCCTGGATGAATGTGAACAGCCTGGATGAACCTATGTCTTTTTTCAGATTATGTAAGGGGCTGTTCACATCTCGTTTTTGTTGCACATCAAGCAGATATGCTTGTAAACAGAAAAAAACATATAGAAACGTATGGCTTGACATACTCATACTTGCCAGGGCATACTTTTGAATGCGTTTTTTTTTTTTTTGCAGGACTAAATAATGTAGAATACCATGCTTTTATGTCCAGCAAAAAAAAAGTATGGTAACATATCTATTTTTTCAGATGATGTCTTTAAATCTTCAATAAAGAAAGGTTTCACAAAAATGTATAGTTTTTTTGCTAAAAAAAACTGAAACAAGCATATTGAAACGTATGCACATCCGTCAAGTGTATACGTTAAAAAAAAAAGGATAGATAAGCTCAAAACTGCATACATTTGTATACTTTTTTTTTTACTGTATGTCTAAAACTTATCTGCCTGACAAACAGCAAAAATTAGATATGAACAGGTTAGGGCCTGTTCGCATCTCGTTTCTGCTGTATGTCAGTAGATAAGTAGATATACAGTAAAATAACATAAACTCCTTTGAAGTGTATCAAAGAAAATATAAAGTATCTATATAAAACTGGATACGTTTATCAGTATTGTCCTACGTTTCCATCCATCCCCCGTTCACTGCAATGTAAAAAATAGTAAACGTTTCTATATTTTTTTTTTTTTTTTGCAGGACAGAAAAGCGTGGTAGATGCACTATTCTGTCCTGGAAAAAAAAAAAGGTACAGAAACAAACAATGAAAAAATGAGTCAAAAGTATGTACTTTTGAACAACTTTTGCCCAACATTAGTCTATGGGTATGTCAAGCCATATGTTTCTATACTTTTTTGTTTTGTTTACGTACAGCAATACCTAAACGTGAACTGCCGCTTACTACGTTACCTGTATCTCCAGTGAGCAGAAGAAAGCTTACCTGTCACATAACATAGTCAAAGCACTTGGCCTATCTTTTTGAAACCAATGGAACAGCCAACCAGTACCCTGTTCTGTACTCTGAAACCTGAAACGGCTGTCTACCGAGGGGTTGTTCTTACTTTTGCAAGAGCGACCTATTTGGGTTTGGTTTGGCTGACATGGCCTACTTTGCATACTTCTTTCCATGAAGTGCTCCTCCCCTGTGAGCTGTATCTAAGCTATCTCATGCAGCCAAACTGTACCCTACTCTTTACTGATGAGGGGCAATAACCCCCGAAACAGCTGTCTACAGATGGATTACTCTTCCTTTTGGAGGAGTCTCTGGTTGGCTGACATTAGATAATTTGCATAATATATTGTTAATACTGTATATGTCTGTCAGGGAAGAGGTTAATGTGAATAGACATGTTTGCTGGCAGATCTAGTTATTGTGCCAAATGAGTTTGTGTGTTGTATGTGTGGAACAGATTGCACAACTCATGCATTTTTGGATTAGTTGTCCACTCTATACTTCATTGACCTCAATGTAAAAAGAAACAGAGACAAGCATATGCCTCTGTCTATGCTTTTCATTAGTGTAGTGTTACAATTAGGGCAAGAGAGTACAGAAGAATAAACTGTGCATTCCCTTCTGGCCTAAAAAAGGTACAGACCCTAAAGATGCTAGTATGAATATGACCTTAGTTTACTGAGAATTGTATGTGCTCACATTTTGTAAGAAGCTACAGGTAAAGATAATGTGCACATACAAGTCTAGACGAATGGTATCATGCACCAAGTTCTTGCAAAACTACGTGTACCTCCCTTTAAATTCTGAAAAGTTAAAGAGGGCATGTGTGAGTATGAAGAGTCCAACCAAATTAACCAGCAGTATGTTATAGGAAGGTCAAGGACCGTGGCTCAAGTAGAAAGTGTCAAACGATAATAACAAGGGAAACTTGGCCACACATATCATTTGACACCCATCATGTAGTAAGCCAAACTCAACCAATCTGAAGTCTAACTGTATGTTCCTGTTTCCCAAAATTGCTGGTACCACGTGCCAACAAAATCCAGTCAAGGGCCAGCAGGAAGGTAAGGAGGAATTCAGGGGCAAAGTGGTATGTCAAGTGTTACCTTTTATAGATTAACACTTGTCATCTGGTGGTATTGGTCAGGGTCTACTAACAATTTATAGTTTTATGTGATTTATTATACTTGTTTATATAGCATCAACATATTCCAAAGCTTTTTCAAGTATTATCATCATCACTCATTGTCCCCAGTGGAGCTCCCAATCTAAGTTCCCTATCAGTATGTCTTTGGAGTGTGAAATGAAACTGTAGTACCCAGAGGAAACCCACACAAACACGGGGAGAACATACAAACTCCATGCTGATGTTCTCCTTGGTTGGATTCAAACCTAGGACCCCAGCGCTGCCAAACCACTGAGCCACTGTGTTGCATGATGTTTTTGCATTTTGAGGTTTTCACACCTCCCAACTTTTTGAATGTTCAAAGAGAGACACTTATGGTTCATTGTGTGAAAGATCCATTTTTTCCTCCATATTTATACTCTACAATAGTTTTATCTTACTTTAAGTTCAAAAATTATCTGAATATAGAAATTTCTAAAATTGCATCAAATGATGAAATAATGTACAAGGTGGGCTATAATACACAGATAGGAACCAGACAAACACTTTCTGGATCAATATTGTAAATACAGTAATGAAAATCTAAACCTCAGATCAAAAAAGGGACATTTATGGAGCAAAGAGGGACAGAGAGACTTGGTTGGAAAAGAGAGACTGTCCTTCCAAGAGTGGGACACTTGGGTGGTCTGGATATTATATCCTTCAGTTAGCCTGTATTGACCAGTTATATACCCAATGAATCATTATAGAAGCTCACAAAAAGATCCTTCTCAGCTAAATAAACCCCCATTAGATCCTAAGGAATGAATATTCAGTTTACTTCTTCTATTGCTTAGCCACACCCAAGATCATGGGCCAATAGCTAGTGCATGGTCATTACAATGACAGTACTTGTGTACCACGGTATTAAGCATGCACAAAACAATTCACCCTCTCTTCTCATTCCATATGCTTTTAAATGATTATATTAATAATATATGAATACAATCAGCTCGCAGTGTTAGATAGCAAAGAGCGTCATAACCTTTCACATTCTTAGTACATGTACGTGCAATCCCATGATTATTGTGTATGTACGTGTAACCAAAAGCGCATCCAAAACAATTGCATAATACATGCCTACAGACACACGAGCTTTGTAAGCTCATAATTCAGACTTTATCTTTATCAAAGTGCCCTGATGTCTGCCCAGCACAAAAAAATCCTTCTCTGCTCCTGATAATTACTTCCAGATCCATAAACCAATTAAACACTTCATAAAGGAAGCTTGAAGTCTCCCAAATATATAGACAGCTTGCAAAATGTTGTCTATCTGGCTTCATTTATATACCATTTAAAATGCATTGACCTAGTTATATTACTGTTCATTTGCCATATACACTGGCTCCTGAATTTCGGTTTTAACTTTTTTTTTTTTCTTTACATAAGAGTCCCTACTTTTTATCTTTATGTACCTACATCTATCTATCTTAGATATTATACATTTTACTACCTATAATAACAAAAAATATAAAAACACAGCAAATATACCATGACAACTGTAGGGCAACTAGGCCAACGTTGGCAGATGTTAGTCAATGAACCGGTAAATATATGTGGTTCATACTCTGAGCCAAAAATGATTCTAAAATTGTTTTTGGCCTTCACCACTAACAGCGACCCTACTAACTAGACTCCTGGCATAGTCCACAGATGAAATACAGTTGTAGGCCACTTGCTGCCTGTCCTAGACCTGTATTCCTTGATGGCAAACTATCTTAGAAAGCAGGCATGTGCCCATTATCTATATGGATAAGAGTTACAGGTAGAGGCCTTACAAGTGAGCTGCTGGGATTTTCTGCTTTGGCAAAATAAGGGTTAAAGAGCCAAAAGGAACAGCCATTTTCCTAGGCTCTCCTAATCAGCTCTCTGGAAGTCCTTAGTTGTGACATTGTTAGTGGTTTATGAGGCAGTAAATGCAGGGGAACAGAAAGGAGTATTTGGGGATATGAGACTGGTCTCCCGTAATTAGTTTTAATAAGAAAATCCCGGACTCTGTGAGAGGCCGGAGGTTTGATCATAAGGCTGGGCAGGAAATTGAAGCAGACAGTACAGATTGGAAAAGTATTCCCCAAAATCCTGAGCCTGTAAGCACACAGCAGGGGAATGAGGCAGGGGTTAGGCTGCTCTCTGCATACAAGGCAAGCCTCCCTATCTCAGGGTCCAGAACCATTTACATACACTTAGCTCCAAGACAAAATGGGCAGAATGGAAAGGATGGATTCTGGGTCATCTTCTAGTTTAGGAGAAATGAACACATTTACATTTCTGGATTCTCCTACACTGTACCTAATGGTAACCAGAGTCACCGATCAATGTGAATTCACCCAAAAAAACCACTAATATATCACAAATAAGGAGCACTGCTAAAAAGTTACTTTATTGTACCATATGGATCAGAAAAATTATAAATGTACTTAGTCAAATTCACAGATGATGTAGGATAAGGTTTATGCTTATATAATATATCGTAAAAAAATAAATATATATATATAAAAAATATAAATAATATATTGATCAATTCTCATGGACAACAGATGCTTCACATATTAAAAGTAATATGGAAATTATATTTGGATGGTGACATTTTCTGAAAATTAGAGTTATCCTTATGATGGCTTTAGACATGAAATGTAAAGGTAATACTCCCAGTTACTATTTTGCCCACAGAAGATCATAATAATACGATCATAATATGAGCCTGATAGGTTCATTGCAGATCTGGTTCAACTTTTTTTGATCAATGACATAAAGACTCACTACCAAATATTTGGCACTTTGATAGTTACTCCTCATCATATCTAAACTGAGCCCCAAAAGATCAAAATTTACTTGAATTCAGATTTCCATATAATAGGACTATAGCTATTCTGTAACCCACTGAATAGATCAGAAGACCTTTGTAAGAACTGTTGATCTGAAGACATTTCAAGCCTATTTAGTGATATGGCTAGAGAAAGGATGTGGGGCTAAAACCATTTCTCAACATTCATGGGTCAGAAGATCCAGTGTATATAAAAAACCTGTCTATTCATCTATATACAGGTGAAACTCAAAAAATTTGAATATTGTGCAAAGTTCATTTATTTCAGTAATGCAACTTAAAGGGTTAAACTAATATATGAGATAGACTCATTACATGCAAAGCAAGATATTTCAAGCCTTTATTTGGTATAATTTGGATGAATCTGGCCTACAGCTTATGAAACCCCAAAGTCACAATCTCAGGTACCCTTTGCTCAGGGAGTATGGATTAATTAGCTGACCAGAGTGTGACACTTTGAGCCTAGAATAGTGAACCTTTTCACAAAACTCTAATTTTAAGCTGCATTAATGCAATTCCTTTTAATTTGCATTACTGAAATAAATGGACTTTTGCTCGATATTCTAATTTTTCGAGTTTCACCTGTATGTAACTGACTGATGACAAAGACATAAGGAAGCACAGAATATGGTTCCCTTCAGTTCAGGTTCAGTAGAAAGTCATGATGTGAAATCAGTAATGGATAGAAATATAAGAAAATGAAGGAATCTGTCAGATTTTAATCCTAACATGGTAGTGAATGGCAATTATTGACATTAGCAGGTATGATTGTATGATGGAAGCAGTAAGTCTAGGTGCAACAGTTCCATCTCATGTTCAGCAGTCTATGAAATCAATACATAGAAACCACAAGGCAATCCTCAAACACATTCATTGAATGTCAAACTGCATACAGAGAAGCAATTGTAATTGTAAGGATGATAACATTTACATTTTACAAATAATATAAATGAACATAAAATATAATACAACCTAAATTATATATATATATATATATATATATATATATATATACACACACACACACACACACACACATACATGCTTTGCTACTGCTACCAATACTACTACTACTTCTACTAATCATTATTTCTAATTTGGAACCTACTTTTGTAAATGAAGATTACTGTTCCTTATTAAAAATAATACCTATAATATAAGAGGTGTCTATAGTATAGTATTGTTTAGTAACAATAGCAGTTATTAGAATTCAGCAGGAAGACACATCCTTTCCACATTTAGAACTGTGCAAAAAAATAAAAAATTTTTCTTTGATAAAACGATCTATTGGTAAATACGAGTGATGTTCCTCTCAGGGGTAATCTCTAGGGGTACAAGCACAACTCTTACCTTTTTTGATGACAGACTGGTCCAGCAGACTGACTCCTGACTCATCCACCACCTGGTCAATAAGGAGACAGTATGGATTCTTTACATGGAGATATAATACAACCGATGTATATCCCTACTTACTGACACATAGAGGGGAGGTAAGTGGCAATGGTTGTGTTACATGGGTATGCTGCACGTGCACATGTAGATGCTGAATCTAACCAAACATAAAGCAAGGGGACCCGATGTATTATGTAAAATGTGATACCTCATTCAATGGCGGCTCTGGTTAGAAGCTGGAAACCACAAAAGAAGCAGAGCTGAATCCGTGTCATATGATGGGAGTTGTAGTGACCCATTATATGGTCAGTGTGGAGGGTTTACTACCTGCTGTTATCATGCCATTAGACGATACAGGCAACGCTCAACAACTTATTTCTGGTGAATTTCCTGGTAAAAGTAACTTTTTATCGGTTATTTATTACTACTAGGAATGAATGGGAAGTCCCCACATTCAACAGTATTAATATCCATAGTGATTGACATCTAATATCGATCTAATATCTATATATCTATTATCTATCTATCCATCCGTCTGTTTATATATCTAATATATTTCTATCCATCTCATATCTAATATCGATATCCCATATCTATGTTCACTGTAGACATTCAATCCAATGTATTATTATTGTGACTTTTAGATACAGTCGTATTGTTCATAATTATGGAAAGGTATTTAATTTTTTTTATGTAATGAAATTGCAAACAGTGAAATTTGCGAAAATTTGCTGACCAATAGAGACCGCTAAATGTCATGCACACTAGCTGAAATGCCGCATATAAACCGCATATAAATCACTGAGTAAAACAAGCCAACAATAGTACGTTTACTGGCTGGATTTATTCTCAATACATCATCTTATACATTTTATATTGTGTGTGACATTTTCAAAATAATAATATACTGCGCAAAAATCTAGCTACAAAAGTGTGTTTCTTGTGTAATCACCCAGAAAAAAGAAATGAGAGGACAGATGATAGTTATTAGATAATAGATAGATAGATAATAGACAGATAATAAATAGATAGATAGATAATAGATAAATAGATAGATAAATAATAGATAGATAATAGATAGATAGATCTATAGATAGGTAGAAAGATAGATTGATAAATAGATAGATAAAAATAGATAGATAAATAATAGATAGATAGATATAGGTTTGATAGATAGATATATTAGAAATAGCTCAATGAGGTGAAATGTAATTAAAAGTAGCAGTAAATAATAACGGGAAGCTATAAGCACAAACACAAATGGAGCGAAGTGATTGACAATACTTAGCCGGGTAAATGTCGCAGCCGGTATGAATGGTCGCTACTTTGTTATTTAGCACGGTAAGGTGTGTGTTTCCGAATTCCCCTACACGACACTAATGTGTAAATTATTAGATTTGTTTCATTTCCTTGTTTTAAAAAAAGGAAAGTCTGTTTATTTCGTTGTGCTCTGCCCCAGGGCTTATCATGAAAGGAAATTGAAGAAAATGTGATCAAAGGGTTAAATCATTTTCTGCAAATTCCCTAAGCAATTAGATAATTACAAAGAGAGTGATGGTTACAACAATAGGCAACACTACTGCACACAGCACTGCATACACAAAATGCACTAAACACAAAACTACACACAAACTACATACAATACTGCACACAATACTACATACAATACTGCACTACATACACAACATGCACTAAACACAAGACTACACACAAACTACATACAATACTACACAAAGCACTATATATACACACACACACACAATATACAACACGTAAAACTACAAACACACAATACTGCACACAATAATAGATACAAAACTACATATAGAAAATACTGCACACAATACTACAGACAGCACTACATACACAATGCTGCACACAATACTACAGACAGCACTACATACACAATGCTGCACACAATACTACAGACAGCACTACATACACAATGCTGCACACAATACTACAGACAGCACTACATACACAATGCTGCACACAATACTACAGACAGCACTACATACACAATGCTGCACACAATACTACAGACAGCACTACATACACAATGCTGCACACAATACTACAGACAGCACTACATACACAGAATACTACATACACAACATGCACGAAACACAAGGCTACACACTACTACATACACACAATACAGCACACAGCACTACATACACAAAATGCACTAAACACAAGAATGCATACTACACACAATACTGCACTACATACACAACACGTACTAAACACAAGATTATACACAAACTACATACAATACTACACAAAGCACTATATATACACACACACACACACACACACACACAATATACAACACCTAAAACTACAAACACACAATACTGCACACAATAATAGATACAAAACTACATATAGAAAATACTGCACACAATACTACAGACAGCACTACATACACAATGCTGCACACAATACTACAGACAGCACTACATACACAATGCTGCACACAATACTACAGACAGCACTACATACACAATGCTGCACACAATACTACAGACAGCACTACATACAATACTACGCGTTAAACTACAAACACACACAATACGACATATACACAATACTACACAAAACTACATATAGAGCACACTGCACACAATACTACAGACAGCAGTGCTACAAACACACGATACTACACACACAATGCTACACACAGCACTGCTACATTGCACTGTAGAGCAGACATGTATATATCAGACAGTACAGTGCCACAGAACACATTGTGACGGAAGTGCCCCTAGTACCCTACATAATTGGTTATAATAATAGTAAATATAGTTGGAGTTTAGGATCCGGGATGTGAGGGTTATTACATACATATGTGACAATTACATTAATAGATGTGTCCCAGATCTGAGGTGTAGGACACATGGTATCACTGCCCTTACCTGCATGTCTTCTATGTTGTGGTGTGACAGCGCATGTATGGACAGGGCACTCTCTGCCAGGCTGTGCCCACCATCTCCCAGCCCGGGCAGCAGACGATGAACCCCCCCATAGTCCCTTCGAGGGTCCAGGCTGAGCCCCCTGTGTGCCTGGGAAAGCAGCCCTGCGTCTTCCTGGCGACTTCTCTGCGTGTGCCATGCCGACTGCTGGTGCTGATGGATGGGGTTTATGCCACTGTAGGGGTCTCCCAGGTGGGGGTATCCAGACTCCTGGCTCTGGGAGTAAGACAAGGTAGGTTGTGGGTATGGGGGAGGAAAGTAGGGGGGCTGGAAATCAGATGCTGGAGTGTGGCAGAGCGGGGGAGCCGAGGAGTAAGCCCCCTGGTTCAGAGAGGACAGCTGGGACAGGCGACCACCGCTGGCTCCATTCAGGGCATCAGAGCGCTCCTGGAACACAGGATTACATTATTAGCCTCCTGTGTGAGAAGAGCTAGCACTCTAATCACAGCACACATCGTAATCATTCAGTGTATCAGCTGGTAACTATTCCACATCATCCTAGACATGTCTACTAGGAGCAGAACTCATCACTGAGGAGATGTTCTCTGGTCATTTCTCAGGTCCAGCCATGAAGTGCCCTGACTGATCAGAGACTGGTGAGCAGAAGAACTCAGCAGAAATGGGAGATGAGCTCTGGTCCATTTATCTGATCATCCACTGCACCTCCACCCCATGACCCCATCCACACAGTGACCAGACCTACTGATCTTCAGGTACCCTGGAGGCCACCATAATGACTTCTCTGTCAATTTCTCTGCTCACCGTTCCTATAGGCACCCCAGTAATCGAAATATCTATCTATCTATCATCTATCTATCTATCTATCTATCTATCTCCTATCTATCTATCTAACTTATATCTATCTATCTATCTCTAATATCTATCAATCTATCTATCTAATATCTATCTATCTATCTATCTATCTATCTAATATCTATTTATCTCATCTACCTATCTATCTTTCTGTCTAATATCTATCTATCTAAAGAAAGCCAAGATCAGCACACCTTGTTTCTCAGTTCTAGACAGGAGTGCCAGCAATACAAACTTGACCGCAGTGATAAACATAGAATAAGAAAAACCGCAGCTCATCCAAATGGTGAGAAATGTGTGCTCCTTGATTAACCCATGCAAAGTTTCAGTCCCCAAACTTGAGAACGGTCCCAGCAAGCGGACTGAAACGTTGCATGGGTTAATCAAGGAGCACACATTTCTCACCATTTGGATGAGCTGCGGTTTTTCTTATTTTATATCTATCTCTCTTTCTATTTAATATCTATCTATCCATATATCTATCTATCTATCTATCTATCTATCTATCTATCTATCTATCCCATATCTATCTATCCATCTAATATATATCGACCTACCTACCTATCTATCTCATATTTAACTATTTAATCTATCTCCTATCTATGTGTCTATCATAGGGAATCATGCTTGTGTTTATTTTCCTCATCCTCTCAATTCTCTAAAGTAAAATTAGAACTTCACAAAACACCAATTAGAAGCCGGTGCCATCTGGTGAGGTTGGCACTTCGGAAGTATAAAGTGAGATACATATAATAGGGGACTACTACTCACCATGGCAGAGTACGCGTGGACCAACATGAGGGCGGCGGAGTTGTTGGCAGAGTCCGGCAGAGAAGTCTGGAGCTGAGCAGGCGGCAGGTCCTCAGGATGAGAGGTCAGGAGCTGTATCCATAGGGGGAGTCCGATACGGAGCGGAGCCTCAAGTTCCTCAGCTCGCCAGTGCTCCCACTCCTCTGAGCCTCAGGCATCTCCATACACTCCAGATATAGAGGCGGGGGCGCGCCGGGGGGCGGGAGCGCGCCTTAAAGAGACAGCTGACTGCCAATGTGGGCTAAGAAAATACATCTTTATTCACTGCCGTAAGTGGCTCATTAACCCGGTGATCTATTGTACACAGAACTAGTGCTGGGAGATCTAATTACTATTATCATTTACCACTTTCTTACTATTTACCACTAGGTTATTACTATGCTATGTATTTGTATGACTGGCATGCTATTTTAATTAGTACTACTATCTATCTATCTATCTATCTATCTATCTATCTATCTATCTATCTATCTATCTATTATCTATCTATCTATTATCTATCATCTATGTATCTATCTATTATCTATCATCTATGTATCTATCTATCTATCTATCTATCTATCTATCTATCTATCTATCTATCTATCTATCTCCTATCTATTATCTATCTATCTATTATCTATCTATCTATCTATCTATCTATCATCTATGTATCCCATATCTATCTGTATATCTATCTATCTATCTATCTATCTATCCATCTATCTATCTCATATCTATCTATTATCTATCTATCTATCTATGTATCCCATATATATCTGTATAGCTATCTATCTATCTATCTATCTATCTATCTATCTATCTATCTCCTATCTATTATCTATCTATCTCATATCTATCTATCTATCTATCTATCTATCTATCTATCTATCTATCTATCTATCTATCACATATCTATCTATCTATCTATCTATCTATCTATGTATCCCATATCTATCTGTATAGCTATCTATCTATCTATCTATCACATATCTATCTATCACCTATCTATCTATCTATCTATCTATCTATCTATCTATCTATCTATCTATCTATCATCTATGTATCCCATATCTATCTGTATATCTATCTATCTCATATCTATCCATCTATCTATCTAATATCTATCTATCTCATATCTATCTATTATCTATCTATCTATCTATGTATACCATATCTATCTGTATAGCTAGCTATCTATCTATCTATCTATCTATCTATCTATCTATCTATCTATCTATCTCATATCTATCTATCTATCTATCTATCTATCTATCTATCTCATATCTATCTATCTATCTATCTATTATCTATCTATCTATCTATCTATCTATCACATATCTATCTATCTATCATCTATCTATCTATCTATCTATCTATCTATCTATCTCATATCTATCTATTATCTATCTATCTATGTATACCATATCTATCTGTATAGCTATCTATCTATCTATCTATCTATCTATCTATCTATCTATCTCCTATCTATCTATCTATCTATCTATCTATCTCATATCTATCTATCTATCTATCTATCTATCTATCTATCTATCATCTAACTATCTATCTATCACATATCTATCTATCTATCTATCTATCTATCTATTATCTATCTATCTATATATCACATATCTATCTATCATCTATCTATCTATCTATCTATCTATCTATCTATCTATCTATCTATCTATCTATCTATCTATCTATCTATCTATCTATCTATCTACAGTATCTATCCATCTATCTATCTACAGTATCTATCATCTATCTATCTACAGTATCTATCATCTATCTATCAATCTATCATCTATCTATCTACAGTATATATCTATCTTCTATCTACAGTCAGGTCCATAAATATTGGGACATCGACACAATTCTAACATTTTTGGCTCTATACACCACCACAATGGATTTAAAATGAAACGAACAAGATGTGCTTTACCTGCAGACTGTCAGCTTTAATTTGAGGGTATTTACATCCAAATCAGGTGAACGGTGTAGGAATTACAACAGATTGCATATGTGCCTCCCACTTGTTAAACAACCAAAAGTAATGGGACAGAATAATAATCATAAATCAAACTTTCACTTTTTAATACTTGGTTGCAAATCCTTTGCAGTCAATTACAGCCTGAAGTATGGAACGCATAGACATCACCAGACGCTGGGTTTCATCCGTGGTGATGCTCTGCCAGGCCTCTACTGCAACTGTCTTCAGTTCCTGCTTGTTCTTGGGGCATTTTCCCTTCAGTTTTGTCTTCAGCAAGTGAAATGCATGCTCAATCGGATTCAGGTCAGGTGATTGACTTGGCCATTGCATAACATTCCACTTCTTTCCCTTAAAAAACTCTTTGGTTGCTTTTGCAGTATGCTTTGGGTCATTGTCCATCTGCACTGTGAAGCGCCGTCCAATGAGTTCTGAAGCATTTGGCTGAATATGAGCAGATAATATTGCCCGAAACACTTCAGAATTCATCCTGCTGCTTTTGTCAGCAGTCACATCAATAAATACAAGAGAACCAGTTCCATTGGCAGCCATACATGCCCACGCCATGACACTACCACCACCATGCTTCACTGATGAGGTGGTTTGCTTAGGATCATGAGCAGTTCCTTTCCCTCTCCATACTCTTCTCTTCCCATCACTCTGGTACAAGTTGATCTTGGTCTCATCTGTCCATAGGATGTTGTTCCAGAACTGTGAAGGCTTTTTTAGATGTCGTTTGGCAAACTCTAATCTGGCCTTCCTGTTTTTGAGGCTCACCAATGGTTTACATCTTGTGGTGAACCCTCTGTATGCACTCTGGTGAAGTCTTCTCTTGATTGTTGACTTTGACACACATACACCCACCTCCTAGAGAGTGTTCTTGATCTGGCCAACTGTTGTGAAGGGTGTTTTCTTCACCAGGGAAAGAATTCTTCGGTCATCCACCACAGTTGTTTTCCGTGGTCTTCCGGGTCTTCTGGTGTTGCTGAGCTCACTGTGCGTTCCTTCTTTTTAACAATGTTCCAAACAGTTGTTTTGGCCACTCCTAATGTTTTTGCTATCTCTCTGATGGGTTTGTTGTGTTTTTTCAGCCTAATGATGGCTTGCTTCACTGATAGTGACAGCTCTTTGGATCTCATCTTGAGAGTTGACAGCAACAGATCCCAAATGCAAATAGCACACTTGAAATTAACTCTGGACCTTTTATCTGCTCATTGTGATTGGGATAATGAGGGAATAACACACACCTGGCCATGGAACAGCTTAGAAGCCAATTGTCCCATTACTTTTGGTCCCTTAACAAGTGGGAGGCACATATGCAAACTGTTGTAATTCCTACACCTTTCACCTGATTTGGACGTACATAACCTCAAATTAAGGCCTCATGCACACGACCGTATTTTGTTTCCGTGTCCGATCCGTTTTTTTTGCGGAAAGGATGCGGACCCATTCATTTCAATGGGTCCGCAAAAATCGCGGACAGCACACCGTGTGCTGTCCGCATCAGTATGTCCGTTCCGTTGCTCCGCAAAAAAAATAGTGCATGTCCTATTTTTTTCTAGTTTGCGGACAAGGATAGGCATTATTACAATGGATCCGCAAAATAAACGGATCCGCAAAATAAACGGATGCCATACGGAATGTCATCCTTTTTTTTGCGGATCTGCAATTTGTGGACCGCAAAACACCAAAACACATACGGTCGTGTGCATGTAGCCTAAAGCTGACAGTCTGCAGTTAAAGCACATCTTGTTCGTTTCATTTCAAATCCATTGTGGTGGTGTATAGAGCCAAAAATGTTAGAATTGTGTCGATGTCCCAATATTTATGGACCTGACTGTATCTACAGTATCTATCTCTAGTATATATCTATTATCTATCTATCATCTATCTATCTATCTATCTATCTATCTATCTATCATCTATGTATCCCATATCTATCTGTATATCTATCTATCATATCTATCATATCTATCTATCTATCTATCTATCATCTATGTATCCCATATCTATCTATCTATCATATCCATCTATCTATCTATCTATCTATCTATCTATCTATCTATCTATCTATCTATCTATCATCTATGTATCCCATATCTATCTGTATATCTATCTATCATATCCATCTATCTATCTATCTATCTATCTATCTATCTATCTATCTATCTATCTATCTATCTATCTATCTCTCTCATATCTATCTCTCTCATATCTATCTATCTATCATCTATGTATTCCATATCTATCTGTATATCTATCATATCTATCTATCTCATATCTATCTATCTATCTATCTATCTATCTATCTATCTCATATCTATCTCATATCTATCTATCTATCTATCTATCTATCTATCTATCCATCTCTCTCTCTCTCTCATATCTATCTATCCATCTATCATCTATGTATCCCATATCTATCTGTATATCTATCTATCTATCTATCTATCTATCTATCTATCTATCATATCTATCATATCTATCTATCTATCTATCTATCTATCATATCTATCCATCTATCTATCTAATATCTATCTATCTCTCTTTCATATCTATCTATCTCTCTCTCTCATATCTATCTATCTATCTATCTATCTATCTATCTATCTATCTATCTATCTCATATCTATCTATCTATCTATCTATCTATCTATCTATCTATCTATCTATCTATCTATCTATCTATCTATCATATCTATCTATCTATCTATCTATCTATCTATCTATCTATCTATCTATCTATCATGGACTGGATACACTGGGCTAGCAGGCTTGTGCTTCCTCTGTGCTGGGCTGAGGGGATCATCTGTACTGCATAAAACAGATGTAGATCTGGGTCTTACAACCAAAAAACATCCCAGCACTTACTGTACAATGGGCTGGAAACATATAAATCAGCCCATATACAGGGAGCAGCTACTAGTCACTTAGTGGGGTCTGTGTAGTAATGATGGACACATCTCACCTTATAGATCTGCAGCGTCCCACTACGTGTGTGTGGCACTGCTTAAAAGCACTTTTTATATTATTATAAGCACTAGGTTGTCATGTATAATTTTGCATTTGTGTAACTGCAAAATCCCTGTTAACAGGCCTATTAGGTGTAATTTATACATCCCACCACTAGATGGGGATAGAGCTTAGGTCTTATATATATTCAGGTCAGGCCTAGTGAGACGGAGGAGTTGAGAGTGGTTGAGATGAGAGGAGTTGAAACCAGGATGTAGTTCAGAAGAGAGCAGATCTGAGGTAGTCAGATCAAGTTAGTCGGAGGAAAGATAGAGTGAAGACTTCGCAACACAGATTAGTGAGTGGAGCCAACTTCGCTAGGAGGTGTTTACTCAGATGTGAGGCGCAGAAGAGCGTTTTCCGTCTGTAGCTGGAGTATAGACTTGCAACCCTGACCAGTAGGAGAAGAGTTTGCCTACCTGGAAAAGAAACAAGCAACACTAGGAATTCATCGGTGATAAGAGCCATTATTGAGGGCCACAGACACCTTTGCATGGTGGAGGTTTTATAGCTTTAGGCAGCCACACCAACCTTCTAAGAGACAGTTGAGTTTTTCTGTCTACACATATTCAGCTTGTAGGGAAAGACAAGGAATAGGATCCAAAGCATTTAAAGGAACCAGGTACACCTAACCCACTGCTCCAAAACCACAAAACCTGACAAGCCTTAAACAGTGGATTTGCAGAATTACCTCTGTAGTAACATCTAAAGACTGCATAATTGTACTACTGCAACTGAAAGACATCCAAAGTAAAAGTTGTGAGTTGCATCTTACCACTGTCTACCTCATTATTACTACCTATGGTTGTACCACCATTAACGGTACTGGCGTCACGACAAAAACCATCAAAGGACTCAGCCGCAACAAGCACCCTAAGCACCCCTGACACCAACGGCACCTCAACCACCATCTTGGCTGATGCTTCCTACCACAGAGTGGTAAACTGATGAACTGTGTGTTATATTATTTGGCCCCTCATCGGTCCACCGTGAACCTCATGTGTTTCCCCCTGTGACTGGCTGGCTGCAGATCTCCACTTAAGACACACACAGGACCCCAGTCCAAGTCAGCAATTAGCATAAGAGTACTTGTACTGCTGTACAGCGCTATAGACACTAAGCAGACTACACTCTTCTGAGGTCTGGTAGCATGCCCACTTACATAGTATAGCTCTACATTGCCACCAGAATATTTTATACAGGTTATGCACAAGACAACTTGGCAAAAATGATCACATACTGTAAATTTATTATGCAGCATGATGGACGTTCAAGTATACATAACCTGGGATAGGATACACACCATTAAAGCTGAGATACCACCACGATAAGTGGCACTAGATATACAACACAGATACAGACAACATATGATCATGTTCATATAAGATCTAACCGGGCACAGAACATACAACACAAACCTAGGCTATAATAAACCCATACAAAACATACCATCGTAGCAATGTGATCTGGCATTGAACACATCTATTCATAAATGGTTATGAAGAAGCTAAATAAGTCATACCATGATGTGGATACCTGGCCCTAGCATAGAATGTACCTATACGTAAAATGACTATGGCAAGGTGGACATGTGGATGTAAGATCTGAAACAGACTGAATTTCCAGAATTAAAGGGATTCTGTTAAACCAAACACAACGCCTTTCACTTAGTGATCTGTGATCTTCATTTTGGAGAAAAACAAATTATAATCCATTTATAAATAAGCAGTTAAGTGCACTGTGGGAGGGTCCAAGACATTCTGTGTAGCCTTCCTCCTCCTTCCTCTGCCAGCCCCTTTCTCTCTTTCTTGATTCACAGGTCCAGATTCCTACATAGTAATCACTCCTGTTGCTGTCAACCAAGAAGGAGAAGGAGGGGCTGGTGGAGGAAGCAGGAGGAGCAAAAGGTGCACAGAGTGGCTTGGGCCCGCCCTCGGTGCACTTAACTGCTCATTTGTATATAAATTAAAAGTACTTTTTCTCTAGAATGATATAATGATTCACTAATGCTACTTTCACACTAGTGTTAGAGCTCTCCGGCAGGCTGTGCCGGCAGGCTGCCAGAGCTCTCTGGATACGGCATAGGTGGATGTTACTGTGTGCCTTCTGGCCCCTATTGACTATAATGGGATCTGATTCAGCCAGAGAGCTCTAACATGATGTGAAAGAGGCCTAAGTGAAAGGTGTCATTACATTCCGCTGAGCTAGCCATTGTGCCTGGTTTGATAGCGAGTTTCCTGGTAAGATTCCCTTTAAGGAACACTAATCTGTAGCAATAATTGTAACTATTCAAACATCATAGCAATAACGTCTAACTCTAAATGAACAACAGTAAATTATATAAGTATTCTTTATTATTGGTGAAAATTGATCAGAATTATGTAAAAACTAATAATTAGACTGTAACATGCAAATGATCGTCCTTTGACTTGTCCTACTGTCCTATATTACTACAATAGTGTTAATGGTTTAATCATTCGTCCTATGGTCACAACACTGTCAGTGATCATATAGGTAACTTGCCCTTCACATGCCCATCATTGACTCCCTAGCTGTGCTTCGGTTCTGTGTGCATTTGGATTGTTTCTATTATTGACCTCAGCTTGCCTTTGACCATTTCGGCTTGGCTATTTCACTACCCCCTATCTTGTGATTTGGTACTATTCTATTGTCCACTCGGTTCCAACCTATTTCCGTATGACTCCGTCTCTGTGTTGTTCTGTCTCTGTGTGTGTATGTCTTGCACTTTAGCAGAGCAGAGAACATCGACCAGTTGCGGACTTGCCGTCTAGGGCTTGCACTGCAAGTAGGCAGGGAAAGTGGATGGGGTTCCAGTTAGAGCTCATTGTCGTGTATTCCTGCCTACTGTGGTTACAATACTTCTATAGACCATACAGTTTCAGGTGCCACTTACGACTGTACCCTTAACTGCACACATTTCACTCTTCTTCTGATAGTTTAGATAAGAAATTATTGCATTAACCTTCCAGGTGCAATAAAGACAAGAGCTAGCCACTGGCTGAATTTTGAGTGTTTGACCTACAGTTAGTTTTTGGGTAGAGCCATCTTAGGGCCCATTTATATGGACAGATAATCTGCTCAGAACCAGTACTGATGATATATTGACAATAATTATTACTGTTAATCTGTCCTTGCTTCCTTTCAATGACATGGTGTAGTTATTGTCTGTATGGTCGGACGCACTATCATTTGTAAAAACATTTACCCCCATATGGTTTGCTTTATATTCAGCAAAACATCCCCTGTTTACATGAGAGAATGTCTCAATAAACGATGATTTTTATTAGTAGATAACAAACGAGCATTCGCTATATCAGGAGACATGTCTACACCAGGCGATGTTCAGGGATGAATGACTGTATGCCAGTTATCACCCTCTGTAAATGGGCGTTTAAGTCTGTGCAGGTTTTTATCTTGCTGCTAGGCTGGAATCACAAAGTTTTTACATTATGCATATATTATGGTTCATAATAATCTAATGTGTATGACCAGCTTTATATCAGAGGTATATCAAAACATGGTTTCTACATAAATACACTTGTGTGAGTCATGGCCTAAAAAAGTATTAAAAAAACAAACAAACAAACAACAAAACACTGCCATATACTTATTTTTTCAAAGAAGCTCTGTTCTTTTGCAGTTGCTGTCCAGTCCTAAACTGTGCCTCCTGTTTAATCCTGCGATGTAATATCATTTCTATAGATGACATGTTGTTATACAATGCATTGGCAAAGTCTTCAGACCCTTTCACTTTTTTTACATTTTGTTCGCCTTGTGCTAACATAAAAACAAAAATTTGAATGTTGCCCTATTAATCTGCACTCAATGCCCCATAAGAGAAAGTGAAAACAGAATTTTTAAAAGTTTTGCAAGTTTCTTAAAAAGAAAAATCTAAAATTTTTCATGGACATAAGTATTCAGACCCTTTGAAATTTAGCCCTTTGATTATTTCTCTCAATAATCTTCAAGATGTTTCTACACCTTGACTGAAGTCCACTTGTGGTAAATTGAGTTGATTGGACAAGATTTGGAAAGACAACTCTTGCCTATATAAGGTCTCAAAAACCAAGCCAAAAGGAGAAAAAAACTACCTGTAGAGATCAGACACAGGATTGTGTGGCTGCACTGAAAGTCCCCAAGTTCACCGTGGCCTCCACAATTTTTAAACTAAGTAATTGGTGGATAAGGGCCTTGGTAAGAGAGATGACCAGGAATCTAATGGTCACTCTGGCTAAGCTCCAAAGATTGCAAAAAATCACCTAAAGGACTCTCTGGGCCTCAAACTGGGTCAAAGGTTCACCTTCCAATAAGACATTGACCCTAAGAACACAGGCAAGCAACACAGGAATGGCTTAGCAACAACTCTGTGAATGTCCTTAAGAGGCCCAACCAGAGCCCTGACTTGAACCCAATCAAACATCTCTAAAGAGACTTGAAGATGGCTGTCCACCATGGGTCTAGCTATAGGGGTCTCAGCAGTCTCAATTGAGACTGGGTCCCTAAGGGGGGCCACAGAACCCCCACTTGTCAGTGGTTCACCAACAAGAACCAATGTCTCCCTGCCCCACCTTTCCCGCTGATAGGCTTCAGAGTTGCCTGTAGCCTATCAGAGCCCAGCACAGGCAGCGCGATGATGCAATTATCATTGCACCGCCTGAGCCAGGCAGAGTACAGCTCAGGAAACAGGCCAGAATAGGCCTGCACTGCATCACTGACAGCCACATGGAGATATGGATTTGAGTAATAGTTTTATTTTTTTTGCACTGTGCTATTGGGCCACCATAGGGGGGTCATCTACTGGGGGCGCTATGGGGACATTGGCTCTACTGGGGGCACTAAGAGAGAGCATTTGCTGTACTGGCACGCAGAAGGGGGCGTTTTTTTGTACTGGCACACATTTTAAGCAGGCATTTTTTGCACTGGCACACATTATAAAGGGGTATTTTTTGTGTTTGTGCACAATATAAGGGGGTATTTTTTGCACTGCCAACACATTATAAAGGGGTATTTTTTGTGTTTGTGCACATTATAAGGAAGTATTTTTTGTACTAGTACAAATATAAAGGCCCACTTGGGGGGTGGCAGGATGGGATGTTCAGAAGGTGGGGAGGATGATGGGGAAGTAGGAAACTAAGATGTCCTTTTGTCAAACTCCACAGAGACGAGATGGCTAAAAGAAATCATCATGGCGGTCTGGGCCAAATGGAGAAGATGAGGAAAGAGAACATCTACATCAGAGGACACATCACTGGATGTAATAGGTATGTGGCGCTGTATTACCCTGTATGTTTTGTAGCACTGTATGTAATGTGTTCCAAGTATGTCTTTAACAGTAGGGCTGGAGGGAAAGGGTTAGGTTGAGAATTTGGCAGGGGAAGTGCCGTTTCAATTTTTGCCTCGGGCAGCAGAAAGGCTAGGTGCACCCTGCCTCTTGCCATGAAATACTGAGGGAAGGGGGGCCCAAGCTGAACTGCACCAGGGCCCATGAGCTACACCCCTGCTTTCTACCGATGGTCCCAATCCAACTTGACAGAGCTTGAGAGGATCTGCAGAGAGTAATATAAGAAAATCCCCAAATCCAGGTGTGCAAACCTTGTGGCATCCTACCCAGGAATACTGGAGGCTGTAATCACCAAAGTTGCTTCAACTAAGTACTGAGTAAAGGGTCTAAATACCTATGTCAATGCAAGATTTTTATTTTTCCATTTCAATAAATTAGCAAAGATTTTTAACATTCTGTTTTCACTTTGTCATTATGGGGTATTGAGTGCAGATTGATGGTGGAAAACTAGATTTTTTTCATTTTTAGCACAAGGCCGCAACATAACAAAATGTGAAAAAAGTGAAGGGCTCTGAAGACTTTCCAAATGCATTGTAAGGCAGGTATAAAGCAGGTCCAAACAGCTCCTTCAGCAAGGGAAGCAGGACATTTTTTTAAAACAGATAAATATATGGTTATTTTTTTATTATTTTAGATACTTTTGCAGCCTTTTATTTCCTTCAAGACAGAAAACTTCTTTTACAGTTTACACTAAGCAATATTTTTAAACTGTATCTTTCAATATTAGCCATAAGATGAATATTCAAGACTTCACAGCTATCATACTTACTAAGGACAATTTGCTTTTTAATTGTGATCAGTAGAGTGACCAGTTTGACATATTAGAAACAATCTTGTAATCATGTATTTATTCTTTGTCCATTTATTGCTATTTCTTCATTTGCTGTACTTACAGGAAGCATTTTAGTTTGATATACACAGTATGTGCATGGTCAGTACAGTGCAGAGAAGAATCCTTTACACTCATCTTCTATATTTTACTGTAATTGTTAGCGCCCCAGGCAGTACTTGCAGTTATACAAAAGGACATGTGGATTCTTCTATCCATTTATTGTGAATAGATTCACACCCCTCCCATTCTTAATCCTTTGAAGTCCCTTGTTGCGAATCCCGTGCATTTACCACTCAGTGATCGCCAGAGGGCTGACTTTATACTTGGTCACAAGTATTGTATAAAGGGAGGTGGCTTCTATTTAACCCACACTAGAAATTACTATGTACTGATTTATGGTCTTTAGTTTTATGCTGGTTTTATGGATAGATAGAGAACAGGATAGACCTAATCAATTACTCATAGCACAAAAGCAGGGGCGTAGCTAGAAGTGACTAGAAATTTTTGCAACTCCATCCTCCTATGCAAACCCCACTCAATTTGGCTAGTCAAGATTGCAGACAGGGGCCAGGCCCGGGGGAAGGGGGGGGGGGGGGGGAAGCCGGGGGGCACAGGCAAAGGCTAGGGGGTGCAGACAAGGGCCAGGGGCACAAACAAGGGCCAGGTGGGGCACAAACAAGGGCCAGGTGGGGCACATACAAGGGCCAGGGAGAGCACATACAAAGGCCATGGAGGTGCAGAAAGGGTCCAGGGGGACACAGGCCAGGACCAGGGGGGCGCAGATAAGTGCCAGGGGCACAAACAATGGCAAGGGGCACAAACAAGGGCCAGGAGGGGCACAGACAAGTGACCGGGGGGGGGGGGGGCACAGACAATGGCCAGGGGGGGCACAGACAATGGCCAGGGGGGGCACAGACAAGGGCCAGTGAGGTGCAGACAGGGGCCAGGAGGTGCAGACAGGGAACAGGAGGGGACAGGCCAGGGTCAGGGGGGCACAGACAGGGGCCAGAGGGTGCAGATAAGGGCCAGAGGGGGCACAGACAAGAATCAGGGAGATGCAGACAGGGGCCAGGGGAGGGGGCACAGACAGGGGCCAGGGGGGTGCAGATAATGGCCAATGGGGCACAGACAGGGGCCAGGGGGGGCACAGGCCAGGGCCAGGGAGGTGTAGACAGGGCCAGGGGGGCACAGACAAGGGCCAGGGAGATGCAGACAGGGGCAAGGGGGTGCAGATAAGGGCCAGGGGGGGCACAAACAAGGGCCAGGGAGGTGCAGACAGGGGCCAGGAGGGGACAGGCCAGGGTCAGGGGGGGGGCACAGACAGGGGCCAGGGGGGCACAGGCCAGGGGGTGCAGATAAGGGCCAGAGGGGGCACAGACAGACAAGAACCAGGGAGATGCAGACAGGTGCCAGGGGAGGGGGCACAGACAGGGGCCAGGGGGGTGCAGATAGGGGCCAGGGGGGCACAGGCCAGGACCAGGGAGGTGCAGACAGGGCCAGGGGGACACAGACAGTGCTTGTTCTTGTGTTGAAAACAGTAGCCTAGTGGACAGGATACTCTTTCTCCTACTGTCTTTTTAGATGCAGCCTGCAGCACGGACCGTGGCTGGTCCATACTGCAGTTGGAAAGCAAAACAACCACAGGAGATGCCACAGAACATTTCTTCAGCAAAAATGCAGTGTTTTTCATTGCATTATGTTATTAAAAAATGTTGCGTCCAGATGTTACATGTTAGTCATAGCAAAATATTCAACTCCCTACAAACATAAGCCTTGATTTTTCGAGACCGGTGTGTGGTACGCCAGACTTGATGGGCCTGTGCTACCAGAGCTGGCATTTAATATCTGATGAGGCACAAGTCTCAACATAAGGGCTCATGCACACGGCCGCTGCCCCGCCGTGGCCGGAGTGCTTTTGTGGCGTTCCTGGCCGTGTGGATCGGATGCGGATCGCAGAGTGAATGGGTCCGCAGATCAGGCACGAAGCCCTTACGTTCGTGGGCATGAGCCCTAAATTAAAAATGCCACCCCTAGCAGTCCGTGTGCCAAACTGAAATCTACAACATCTCGGAGCTGTTTAAGATTTTTTTCTTTTTTTTTTGCCCATTTCAGGCATAAATAATGATAAAAATGTTGGGGCCCCGCCAACGCACGACCATCGTCACTCACCGTTCTTGGAAACCTGGTGAGAGTGGCGTAAAAATGCCAGTTGCAACTAAAATGGTTGTGATGGCATTTAAAAAATGTTAGGACTTTTTAACGTCAGAAAACTGGCATGGGGGAATGATAGTGTTTTTTTGTGTGGCGTTTAACAATAATTTCCTGATTATTTTTTAGCATTTTTTCTAATTGGAACATGCTCTGGGTGTGGGTTATTTTTCAGACATTTTCCCATAGACTTCTAAGAAAAAGTAAAAAGAAAAAAACTGTAGAGAACATATTAGTGACAACCCCCCCTCCCTTCCTACAAAAAGCTAGTATAAAACGCATGAATTACATGTGTGTTTTACAAGGAAAATAAACTGGCAGCTCCCTAATTAGGCCTCATTCACATGAATCACTGGCATGTGCAGTCCATGATTTTAATGTGTTTATTCCCACACAGCCTTGTTTTTCCACTGACCCAAAAACAAGAGAGCCATGCACTACTTTGGTCCGTGATGTGGACCAAGCACACCACTGACGTCTATGACTCTATGAAATTCACTGACAGAACACGTGCTTTCACTGTCCATTGGTAGGAGATGCTCTGAAAATGCCTTTTTTTAACTTAGCAGTGCACATGGAGAATGGACGCCATGTAAACAGATAAAACGGCCACAAAGGACACTTCACAGACATTTTCATAGATGAAACACTGAACGTCTTGTCTGAAATGTCATCACTGACATGGACGTGTCAATGAAGCCTAAGAGTGGTTTCCGGCAGAGTGTTTAAAAAAATAAATAAAAAAAAATACAGTTTTGTGACAGCTTTTGATGCAGTTTTTGGAACAAATTCCAGAAGTAGATTTAAGAGGAATGGAAAATATAAAGATAAGACAGTTTGCTACTGGATCCACCTCTGGCTTTGGCTCTACACACTGCATCAAAAACTGCTTTTCTGAAAAAAATAAAAAATAAATATATGTGAAAGCACCCTAATACAATTATTATAAAAACAGTTGTATTGCAAATGCCTACAATAGTTTTTCTTTAACTGGAGGTACACTTTAACATTCTCTGTACAGTGCAAGCTCATTGTGGCACTGGTAGCTGGATTCACATCACTGTTTATTTTTCTGTTCTTCTGATCCGTCAGAAAAAAAAAATGGATCCTGTATGTTAATCATTCATTATTCTCATTTATGCAAATTTGGCATCTGTTTTAGCCATTTCTTTCTGAAGTCTGTTATTTTAGATGGAAAATAGGGTCCTGCAAGCACGAAAAGTAAATGAACCCAGCCAAAGTCATAACTGCACTCTAGACTTGTTAGGAAAAATTGGGGGAAGGGAAGTGGCAACTGGTATTTCTGAGTCAAGAAAATTTAAGGTGTCAAAGTATATTCTTAAAGGCTATGTACACCTTTGGGGGCAATCTTTTTATTAGTGCATTGCACTCATTATGAGCTAAAAAGAATTTTTTCAATTGGTCTTTATTAAAAATATGGAGTCCTTTTCTCTGTACAGAGCTGAGATGCTCTATTATCAGGATCAAAATTTTCACACTGCTCGGTCAGTTAGGGAGCTGACATGCTCCTTATCTCTGTTCTCAGACCTTGTAAACACTCATGTGGCTTAAATAAGTGTTTATGACCTCTTAGTAATTTAGAGATAATGGTTATTATATGACGGGCACAAAGTGAAAGTACAATGCACAAAGCTAGTAAAATAGTTAACCATATGTGAAAGAACGGCTCAATATTTTTAATAAAAAAACAATAAAAAAACAGATTTTTAGCCCCAAATGAGTAAATTGCAATCATAAAAATTTGTCCCCAAAGATGTACATAGCCTTTAAGTTTTATATATTTTCTAGACTAGAAGTATTCCTGTAATTATGGATATCATTTGTATATTAAAAATCCCTATTGCAGAACACGGCAAAATGTTCAAATAGAGAGAAAATATTTGATACAATATTATAGTAAAACTAATGTTTTACATCTATAAAAATTAAATACTAGACAGGATACTTACAGCAAAAGAAACATTTTGTACAGCAATGAACCAGCAAAAACCACTGTATCTTGGTAATTTTATGGTGTGAAATGCAGGAAAAGGTCATGTAACATCAGAGAAATTGGGCCGATGAAATACACAAGGGAATAAGAGAAGTGTTAAAAAAAACATTTTCAGTGAAAGTGTAAAAATGGAAGGAATAATTGGAGCTTGAATGTATTTTAAATGTCATTACCGGCCAGGATCACAATGTAATATACTGTATAAAAAAGAGATCTCTGTGCTCGGAGTTCCTAGGCAGGCTTTTGGCTTCTGAACCCATCCTCTAATCTCCTGTATTGGTGCTACCTTTCCATTCACCAGTATATTAACAATCTTTTATGTTCAATTCACACTAGCACTAAATCCTATAGGGAAAGGAGGGGAAGGGGGGGGGGGGGTGGAGAACATTTTCCATTTTTTTTAAATTTTATTTAGAAATATATGCTTTCCATTTCCTTTTTTTGGTCTGATGTTTTCATACAGTTATAAAGCTAATTTTAGGGAAAATCCTGACTTATTTATGTCAGTAGGCATTCTCCATTGACATGTTTGTAAATTGCATACCTTTAAAATATACCTGTATAATGTTGGTTCTGCAGTCTGTTTTCTGACTTATCAATAATATAGCAGTACATGGACAGCAGACCACCCATTCCACAACCGTTACTCAACTTCTCTTTGCATTGTTCTCCTTCTTCATGGCTGTTACACCTAGCTGTCATTTCCGTAAGGGCTCATGCACACAACCGTTTGTTCGACCCACATCCGATCCACATTTTTTGCAGATAGGATACTGACCTATTAATTTCAACGAGGCCGCAAAAGATGTGGATAGCACACCCGTGTGCTGTCCACATTCGTATGTCCATTCTGCAACCCCACAAAAAAGATAAAACATGTCTTATACTTGACATTTCAACAGGAGTTTGAAAGAAAATAGTGGCTTGCACACAGCCAAGATCCGTGATTTGTAAACAGCAAAACAGGTACAGTCCTTAAAGATGTTCAGCAGCAGAACAATACACATTCCACCGCCTAGAACCTCTTTTCCATGAAGAAAGTAGAGCCTGAGTCAAGCATGAAGAGGTCCTACAGAAGCTGTAGCATGTACTTAAGGCTCCCTTAGAGCTTCACAATGCACACTCCAGCTACTGCATAGCCTTAGGAGCTACTAATAATCCATCATTTGCAGTAGGGGGTATCTTATGCCTTATATAAATGATAAACTCACAAGATTAGAACAAGTATATTTGTTAGTTGCTTGCACAAGCTGTGTACATTCAAATATAAAAGTGTAGGGTTGCTAATACATCACTTTAATACTCTAACCTAGAGGTCTCTAGACTGTTATACCTTGAAACCATTTTAAGTGCCGAGTAATGGTCAGAAGTCACATTCCACGGGGTGAAGAGTTGTAGAGAACAAAGCAAAATTGGGAAAAAATGAAATTGTAATTATTTGTGGATTAATATGAGGCACTGCTACAAGCCCAGGGAGCTTCAGGCTTTCAGTCATTATCTCTTCAATCACAGATTGTCTTAAGTGAAGAAAGTAATACAGGCAACACTGCATTCTTGAAACGGCGTATACCAAAGAAAATCTGCATTATACCATTCAATTTGTCATTGTTTGGGAATAAGGATAGCTCTGAAGTGATGTCATATTGTAGCTAGGGCAAATGGACATAACTCCAGGCTCCTACAGCATCCCATACAAGGAGTTGCAAGCCACTGGTTGGGGTCCACTGCTTTATACATGGAGAGGCTACTGGAGACTACAATCCATTATAATTAGTTCTGTTTATTCATCTGTAGACCACATAATAAGCATTTGGGTTGCATGTTTATTGGACACTTTGCACTGATGTCAAGGGCCCATGAGCACAATGGGACAGACTTCCTCCCCAGAGCCAAAGGATCTTAAGGCCTTATTAGACCAAATGATATTCTGGTCAGTTATCAGGAACAAGCATTCCCCCGATAACTGACCAATATAATTGTGCAGCCGATCAGCCAATGAATGATCAAAGGCTCATTTGTCGCCTGATTAACATCTTTCGTTATAATGATGAAATCTTCCTATAATCAGGGATGTACTCCCAATAATTAATAGAAGTGAATAAGGGAGGAACTATTCCAGTAGCAATCATTCCACCCCCATTCACTTTGCATCGGTCAGTGTAATAGGCCAGTGCAATGAGCGCCAATGGAAGCGTTTATTAGCGATGAATGAGCAAATGCTCATTTGTTAGCTGATGCACGATTATAGAACTGAATAAAGGAGGAACGATTGTGGTAGTAATTATTCCTCCCATGTTCACTTTGCATTGGCCTGTGTAATAGGACGAGGCAAACAAGCGCCGATGGACGTGTTTATCATCCATTGGTGCTTGTCCTGTCTGAATATCAGGCAGCATAAGGCCTTATGCACATGAACGTATTTTCTTTCCGTGTCCGTTCCGGTTTTTTTGCAGACCGAATATGGAACCATTCATTTCAATTGGTCAGCAAAAAAAAACGGAAGTTACTCCGCATGCATTCCGTTTCCGTATTTCAGTTCCGCTAAATAATAGAACATGTCCTATTATTGTCCGCATTACGGACAAAGATAGTACTGCTCTATGAAGGGCCAGCTGTTCTGTTCCGCAAAATACGGAATGCACACGGATATCATCCGTATTTTATTTTGCAGATCCGTTTTTTTTGGACCGCAAAATACATATGGTTGTGTGCATGAGCCCTAATAGAGCTTTTAGTTCCTTGGGATAGATCCTGTGGTGTTTGTCAATTATCATGCTTAAGTAGCTCTAAATACCCTTGTTCTGTCAATTTTGCTTGCCCTAAATTAATAAGATGTTAGGAAGTTTACAAAATTTGTACTACAGTTACTATTAATAGAAAATGAAAACCCGTTTAGGGTGTAGACCTCAAAAATACATACAAAAAAACCTAAAATATGCTAACTAAAAAATAAATGTAAAAATAATAAAATAGTGATGTATATGTAAAGCATTTAATACAAATTACAAAATGAGAATCCTCCATTCCAAAGTATACCTCTAGATGGACCTTGGCAGGTCTCTCTGTTTTATTCATTCTGGTAAATCTCAAATTGCCATTACTTTTGGTCTAGCCATCTCTCAACATTTTAGCTTAATTATATGTTAAACTATTAGTACATCTTACTTCATTCCTGTTAATTTAAAAAGATCAGGTACCAGTGATCTGTGAAGTGAAGGCAGATGGAGTAGACATGCCAGATGATAAGGATGTCCCACTGTTACAACCTAAACACGGGGCATTTTAACTCAAGAAAGAAAAAGAGAAATAACAGAGAATGAAAATGCATGTGGTATTTGAAGCCATAATAGGTGTGGTTGAAACATGGCTGAATGAGACATGGGACTGTGCAATGGAGATTTAGGCTACAGTCACATAACATACTGAAAAACGTCCATGTGCTGGCCATTTTTTATTGGCCGTCACATGACCATTTTAATAACAGTGGTGGTCTATGGTGTGATTCACATTTTTTTTTTTATTATTGTCTGTGAATAAGAGCTGTCAAAGACGTTCTGTTTTCACAGATTAACAGCCCACCTAAATTAGGTCTTTACCACATACTTCAAACAAAAGATTGACAACATCAGAGAAAGGTTCAGCCTACAATCCCTGTAGCCCCTCTAAGCAACTTTTCAGTCCTCTTCCCCAAAAATCTGCTTCTTTACCATTACAGAGGAAAAACGTTCCTTCCTACTCCCCAGATCACATCTAACCACCTTTGTGCTTGACCTGATCCCATTCCACCTCATCCCCAACCTCACCACAGTGTTCATCCCTGCCCTAACCCATCTCTTTAACCTATCTCTAACCACTGGTGTCTTCCCCTCCTGTTTTAAACAAGCTGCCATCACATCCATCCTCAAAAAGCCTTTACCCATCTTCTTTGTCTCGCTGTCTCAACATATCAGTATTCCCATATGCCTCAAAGCTACTTGAACAACATGTCCACCTTGAACTGTCTTCCCACCTCTATTCCTGCTCCTCTTTGACAGGCTGAGGTCCAGGCATCAGGGATGGACATGCCATATGTTCAACCTATGCAGCTGCACAGGGGCCCAGAAGGTAGAAGGCCCACTATCACCTTAAAAGCTACTTTCAACTGCACAGTATATTGCATACAATACAAAGGTTAACTAATACCCCATTTTGATGTGATAAATAACTCTGAGGTTCTTAGCAAACTACTCTAATACCTATCTCTATGCCAGTGGGTATCTAAATTCAGGAGAGTAAGCATCCAATGAGAAGAAGGGAAAACTTAGCTATATATACCACCTAATTGAAAGCAGTCTGTAGGATAGGTGAGATATTAGGAGTGCATTCAGACTTGGAAGTGGTAGATTAGATGTAACAGACTGAACTAGTACATTTCATTCTCAGGTATTGCAGTTTGGGAGCAAGGGGCCCATATACTGGTCTTGGAAGGGAACCATTGTTCGTCCATGTTGAGCATGTTGGATTTCAACTGCCGGATCATTCCGTTCTCAGGAAAATAAAACACTGCTGGAGATGTCTGGCTGCATCTTTCTCCCCGAACTTGTGTATGGATGGGTCAGGAGATATAGCTGTCAACTAATGTGCATATAGGAGTTTTTCACCCAGCTTTCCCAGGAGTAGATATAACCAAGTTGTCTTTGAATAGAACTTCTAACTACTTGTCAGAACTCAAGGACTTTCTAGAGAGATTTCAGTATGACAAGCAATGGAGGAAAAGAATGAAACAGCTTATAACCTAGAACATGACTATACAAGACCATGGAAAGATGCCCTGGATATCGTACCTGAGGGGGAATAAACCAGCACTGATACCCATTGTTTTGAGAACATTACCTTTCCAAATGGTTGATGAGAGACAACATTGTTTTCAGGTGAGGTATTTCATGAAGATGATGTGAAACAACGGGCTGCACAGACGCAGTGAAATCTGCTCTCACAATATGTATAATTGAATGTCAGGGCCCCTCATCTGAATGGTAAGGGGATAATACACATGTCAGTCATTCATGCTAAGGACAGCTTGTACTGATAAGAGAATAACCCAGTGGTCATCCTCTGTCATATATGAGCTGAAGAAAGAGGGTGCTTCCCTAAAAAAAAATATAAAAAAATTCTAAAGTCGTAAAAGCACATTGTATGTTAAAAAACCCACCAGAAAGTATAACTCATTGAGCTATGTCCTTCTGACAAGCTTATACACTTTTCATTCATTCATCCATTATATCTGCTTCTGGGAAAGCTGAAAGAAAAACGATAGAGGTCATAAGACATGTAGTGGAAAATGTCACAATACATATGGAAAAACCTCAGGATGACTCCCTATATAAATTGGAGTGTGTGGTAGTATAGTGTGTGCCTAAGGCTGGCTAATACACCCCAACTAGGAAGAATTGCTTTGCAAGAGCCTATGATAGCCTGTGGCTGTATTGGATGCCACTCAGATTTATCAGAATTAGATAAAATAAAGTTGAGGGGGTCTTACCTAAACACAAAGATTCTTTGAAGCCACGAGCCATCATCCCTTGGGACCTGTACTAGGCATAACACAGTATATCAGTTTTTTTTTTAAATGTTCCCTTAAGGAATCAGCCCTATTACCTATTTTGAGGGTTTTGTCTTACTTTTGGATGATATCACTTCTATAAGTAAGGGTTGGGGCTACATACAGACAGTGGGCATCCAGGCAGAAGTAAAAGAGTGTCTTACGACATGCATATACTGTACATGTGACTGTCATACAGTTTTTATGATGGATGCAGCTAGATGGGATTTTTCTAAGTGGCAGAACAGGCACTTTCATGCGACTGACAAAAGATTCACTTTCCATGGGAAAAAGTCACGCCGCTAAAATCATGTGCAGGTCATAAGAGAGATTATTGTCATAGTAGTTGCAACAAGGTCACGCGTCAGGGACGAAGCCCCACTTACGCTCAACTAGTCTTAACATTGTCTTCATAGAAATGGAGCATACACTGTACTATTATACTATAATGGAGCTTTTTTGACTTGTCAGTAGAGAATACTGGCTGCTGCCTTCACTGAGCAGAGAAATACTATTGTTCTCTGGGAACAGCTCAGCTTAAATATTGACTACATCTTTGTCACACTTATCAATTAACATCAGCCGTCCCACAGAAATGAGTACAAGTTGAATCTTCTGGTATTTTACATCCGATCCGGATTGGCCATATACCCTACAGGAAAATTTCCCAGTGGGCCAACGCCCAGGGGGGCACCCAGGCCCTCTTTACAACCGCTGGCTGTGTACATAGGGATCTGGCACTCACAGCATTAATTATTGCTAGGCGCATCAGGTACTTATGTCCCTGGCCAGAATCCACAGGTGCCCTTCTGAATTCAATAGTACCCCTGTCCTCAGGACAGACATACAGTTGACTACTGCGATGCAGGCAGCATTATTTTATACTGCTCCCTGTGTGATATTTGGTTCTGCACTAAGGTACTGCTATCCGCTTCCTACTGCTGTTGTCCCACCTTCTGTCAATTTGGATTTGCCTACCACATAAAGCCACTTTTAGGTTTTTTTCCAGAGCCACTTTAAGTTCCCAGTCCGCCCCTGGTACTCAGCATTAGAAAGTACCGCATGCGTATTGCTGTGCTGTACGCATGCGTTATTCAGTGGAGGGTCACGTGCTCCCCCATCCGCTGCAATGTTCTGGATGGGAGCCTCGTACAGTCAGTGCAGAGACTGCACTTAAGGGAGCAGACACTATTATATTGTCATGTAAGTCACGTGTAGAGCGGTTTGCAGAACATTTGCAAACATTTCCATAAGGTGGCAACCCACTTAATTCCTAGCTCTAGTGTTGTGCAAGACAGAGAAATAAGATTGTGAGCCTTGCTGGGGACAGGGACTGATGTACATAAGTGATTAAAATCTCTGATTGCACTATACAAGCAACATAAATTCCCATCTATCAGATGTGTAACTAGAAGTTTGCAGTTGCACTGGGTCATGGAGCATGAAAGGGCCCGAAAAGGTCCCTCTGCCCAACAAGGAGATCAATGCTATAAATGATGTGTGATCCTAAAAGCGCCTTTGTTCTTAGGTTCTTTCCATTACCTCTCCACTGGGTGATAGAAGAAGCAGCTAACCTCACATACATACAATCCTAACTCAAACTATAATGATTAGTAAGGCGCCTGTTAAGGATCAGCCGTTTTGTGGCTGTGGCACTGCCTGCACCAGTCCATCGTCCACAGTGAAGGCGCACTTGGCTTTCAGGACTAATTCACTGTGATGTGTGATAGGCATTAACAAACACAGCCCACATTACATTTAATTTCATCCCCGCAATTCCCCCTGCAGCTAGATTGGGCTTCATTTTCATTTTGCTACAAATTCCCACAACTCTGCTCCCTTTGATTTCCAGGTTTAATTAACAATGCTCATTAAAATTAATTTTATTCCTGTCTTTTAATATCGCTCTAGCACCTGTCTATTGAAGGAGGCTCGCTCTATGGCGAGGATGGCTTCCCAGTCTTGTTAGGTTATTAAGCATTGCTGTCATTACACGTTGGTGGACGCTTTTCAGCAGGAACTTACATTTGGTTAGAATCTGTTTCATTTGAAGAGAGGAACATTGGATTGGACATGCTAAAACGGATAGTTATTTTCCACTTAAAGCTTGAAACCATAACACAGCGGCTACAGAAACTGTTTATCTATGAGCGCCTCTGTGTTTCCCGGCTGTGCCAAATCTGCCGTAATATTTGTAGAAATTCCAATTTAATACAAATTCCCACAATCTCAGGGTATTACATTTGGTTATTATGAGCAGCATTTTCCTTTTGTCTTCTGTCTTGGTTAGTCTGCAATGCCCCTGCCCCCAGGGCTCACATCCTGTACCTATCTGTAATGAATGAAAACAGACAAAGAGGACATTTATGAACAGCACAGATAACTATGTAATATTGGCACATTGCTAAACAATAAGGAGAGATCACATATTTGCTTTCATTGTCATAGAAAATGGGGCATACAGAACATGCATCTTATGCTTGTGTGCCTGTATAAAGTAAAAGGCTCTGAGTGGTGTATAGTAATAAAAGAAAGTCAGCGCATACGTTTCCTATAAGCATATCTCTATGTCTAAGGAAATAGAATAATTGTAGCCAAGCAGACACCTATATCACATCAACCCAAAAACTATATGGTCTTTCCATACATCCAGGATTGGTATTAGTGGAGTAAACTAGATCAATTTAGCTATACTTAATGAAAAATTCATCCATGTCTTCCTTCTTCAGCCTCAGGCCAGGTTCACACATTGAAGAACCCAGGCATGTGAACCGTTGAGGGGGGAAAAAAAAAATCATATATTATAAAAAGAAAGTTTAAAGAAATGGTTGTAGACCTGATTGTATAACCACCTATACTATACAATGAGCCAAAATTGACATAAAAAACAGCATGCTGAAAAATCACCTAAAGAAGCACTTCAAAAAAATATCATGGCTTCTGTTTTGCCAAAATGCCCCCAAAACTGGGCACTGGGCTACACTGTATACCCATATAGTGATATAGAGATAGGCAAGGGTATTGATGAGTAACTGAGTAGATTTGCCATTTAGGCGATTGGGAAAGCTCAGTGATAATTGCATCAGGAGTGTAATATAAAAGTAAGACACAAGAGTTCTAACAGCTTAAAAAAAAGAGGACATCTCATGGTGTAGAGGTAGCAGGTGCATCGGGGTCCTGTTGCAAGATTTGCCGATCCTTTTTCTAGCAACCTTTTAAGTGTTTTCAATTATATATCATTAAAAAAAAAAAAATTCCCCAAACAAATTGGCCTGAAAATATGCCTTCCGTAAGCTACCAAAGAAATACCTTTAACCAAAAGTGAGCTGTATTACAATACTCAGAACTATGATTTCATCCCGTAAATCTTGAGATAGGTTATATTACCATTTCTTTGCACATTCCTGAGCAAACCATAATGCAAGGGCTCCCCCTTGTGGCAAATTTGGGGCAGGACAGGATTCCAGTTACTAGATGTATTGTCTATGTTCATCAGTTGGAATTGTACACATAGCTATCTTGGCTGCCCAGCTTCCATTAAACCTGTGAGCATGCATATTACCACTACACTACACTTTTTCTTACATATACAGAATTATGAAATGCAGATGCATACAACTACAGGCACCCAACAACTAGGTTGTTCTATTCCCTGTGCTCCTATACAACGATGTAGAATTTTGTTCCTATAGAACTGGGGAGAACTTGTGAATTACCAGTATTTGCAAGCCCAAAACAGTGATGCCGGCTGTGTGTGTAGTGGTTGGGGTCAGAGATAACTCCAAACCTGGCCTTTAAAGTATAACTGTAATTTTTTTTTTTCGGGAGTATTGTATTGTGGTGATTAATATCTCCTTGGTGGCCCAATTTCAACTTTTCACTGTGTATTCAATTACCCCTTAAGCCCACAGTTTTGTTCCCTGTACTGCCTACTTTTACCTGTGCTTAAAATCAGGTTGCTAGGCATGGTCCGTCTATCTGTTGAAGGACGGAGCACGCTGCGTGCAGGCTCACATTACTGACAGCCAGGGACTGTAAGGAAATGATTAAAGCCAGGTCCTCCCCAGCAGCTGATAACAGTGCCTGGGCTGTGTGCACTTCTCTCTGTCCCTGCGCTTGGCAGACGCTCCCTCATCAGCAGAGCTGGAGAATGCAGAGTTGGAGCAGCGCACAACAGGGAAGGGAGATCTGCTCAGTGTATACATGAAAGCAACATGTGGTAAGAGGACCCCTTTGTGCTGCAGAAGATTAACCCTTTAGGGGGGAGGGCTCTGGTTACTGACACTTTTGGGGGGGCTATTGTTACTGGCTAGTGAGGGCAGGCGGGATTAGCCTCAGGGGGAGGGCAGTGGCGGACATCTTAACTGAATAGTGAAAATGCAGTGTTATGCAGACTGGTTGCTAAGGGCTGAATCTTATTAAATATGGGGTAAGTCAGTCTAATAGTAACTGATTCTGAAATATCATGTTATTAGTAACTACATACACTCACCTAAAGAATTATTAGGAACACCATACTAATACGGTGTTGGACCCCCATTTGCCTTCAGAACTGCCTTAACGTGGCATTGATTCAACAAGGTGCTGATGGCATTCTTTAGAAATGTTGGCCCATATTGATAGGATAGCATCTTGCAGTTGATGGAGATTTGAGGGATGCACATCCAGGGCACGAAGCTCCCGTTCCACCACATCCCAAAGATGCTCTATTGGGTTGAGATCTGGTGACTGTGGGGGCCATTTTAGTACAGTGAACTCATCGTCATGTTCAAGAAACCAATTTGAAATGATTCGAGCTTTGTGACATGGTGCATTATCCTGCTGGAAGTAGCCATCAGAGGATGGATACATGTTCTCATTCTGTTTACGCCAAATTCGGACTCTACCATTTGTATGTCTCAACATAAATCGAGACTCATCAGACCAGGCAACATTTTTCCAGTCTTCAACAGTCCAATTTTGGTGAGCTCGTGCAAATTGTAGCCTCTTTTTCCTATTTGTAGTGGAGATGAGTGGTACCCGGTGGGGTCTTCTGCTGTTGTAGCCCATCCGCCTCAAGGTTGTGCGTGTTGTGGCTTCACAAATGCTTTGCTGCATACCTCGGTTGTAACGAGTGGTTATTTCAGTCAACGTTGCTCTTCTATCAGCTTGAATCAGTCGGCCCATTCTCCTCTGACCTCTAGCATCCACAAGGCATTTTTGCCCACAGGACTGCCGCATACTGGATGTTTTTCCCTTTTCACACCATTCTTTGTAAACCCTAGAAATGGTTGTGCGTGAAAATCCCAGTAACTGAGCAGATTGTGAAATACTCAGACCGGCCCGTCTGGCACCAACAACCATGCCACACTCAAAATTGCTTAAATCCCCCTTTCTTTCCCATTCTGACATTCAGTTTGGAGTTCAGGAGATTGTCTTGACCAGGACCACACCCCTAAATGCATTGAAGCAACTGCCATGTGATTGGTTGACTAGAGAATTGCATTAATGAGAAATAGAACAGGTGTTCCTAATAATTCTTTAGGTGAGTGTATATGAAAATTGAAATTAGGGTCTAAGTGTGACAGTTATCCTTTAACCCCTCAGGGTTTTATGGCATCCGGTGGCCAAATGAAGGCCTGGAGAGCTGACATCTCAGTAGGATAAAAGAAAAAGCACACTATACTGCAGTACAGAAGTGTAATCCAGTGTACAAGCAATCACATATTCTCTAGTGGGACAAAAAAAAGTTAAAAAAAGTTTGCTAAAGTAAAGTTTGCACAAAGTGGTACAAACAAGAAAAACAAACAAATAACCGCTCACCCTACAAAAATAAGCCCTCATACAGCTGCATCAATGGAGAAATAAAATTATACTTTTCAAAATATGGTGACACCATTTTTTTTAACCACTTCATTACCGGAGTAGTATTTTCAGTTGTAGCAATGGGTCGATCTAACTGCAAATAACTGATTAATTTCTGAGCCAGCCTACATGTATTTCATATTATTTTTCTTGGGACACCTTAGACCAGCGGTTCTCAACCTAGGGGTCGCGACCCCTTTGGGGGTCGATCGGCCCTTTCCGGGGGGTCGCCTGAGGCTTATCGTAAAAACTCAAATCCGATGGTATATTCTAACCCCCAGGCGTTCCCATGGTGACAGGGACGCTTGCCTGGGGGTTAGAATATACAGGGCCACGCCGCTCACAGCAGTATATTTATAAACTAATCAGTAACTACTTTAACTTTAATCATTGCTCATTGCTGAGCTCTTTACTTGGATTATAATTTATTATAATTTATTTGGATATGGGATATCTTACTTTGTCTTAGCTCCTCCCACTAGGCGGCGCAGGCTCGTGACGTCACTGCCTGCTATTACCGGAGCTAAGACATAGTAAGATATCCCATATCCAAATAAATTATAATCCAAGTAAAGAGCTCAGCAATGAGCAATGATTAAAGTTAAAGTAGTTACTGATTAATTTATAAATATACTGCTGTGAGCGTCGGGGAGGGAGATCTGTGGATGGCACTGTAGGGGGATCTGTGGATGGCAGAGCCATCCACAGATCCGCCTACAGTGCCATCCACAGATCCCGCCTCCCCTAAACAGTGCCATCCACAGATATCCCCCCTAAACAGTGCCATCCACAGATATCCCCCCTAAACAGCGCCATCCACAGATCCCCCCCTAAACAGTGCCATCCACAGATCCCCCCCTAAACAGTGCCATCCACAGATCCCCCCCTAAACAGTGCCATCCACAGATCTCCCCCTAAACAGTGCCATCCACAGATCCCCCCCTAAACAGTGCCATCCACAGATCCCCCCCTAAACAGTGCCATCCACAGATCCCCCCCTAAACAGTGCCATCCACAGATCCCCCCCTAAACAGTGCCATCCACAGATCCCCCTAAACAGTGCCATCCACAGATCCCCCCCTAAACAGTGCCATCCACAGATCCCCCCTCTTCTAAACAGTGCCATCATGGCACTGTTTTGGGGAGGAGGGATCTGTGAATGGCACTGTTTAGGGGAGGGGGGGATCTGTGGATGGCACTGTTTAGGGGATGGGGATCTGTGGATGGCACTGTTTAGGGGAGGGGGATCTGTGGATGGCACTGTTTAGGGGAGGGGGGATCTGTGGATGGCACTGTTTAGGGGAGGGGGGATCTGTGGATGGCACTGTTTAGGGGAGGGGGGATCTGTGGATGGCACTGTTTAGGGGAGGGGGGATCTGTGGATGGCACTGTTTGGGGGGAGATCTGTGGATGGCACTGTTTAGGGGGGATATCTGTGGATGGCACTGTTTAGGGGAGGAGGGATCTGAGGATGGCACTGTTTAGGGGGGAGATCTGTGGATGGCACTGTTTAGGGGAGGGGGATCTGTGGATGGCACTGTTTAGGGGGGGATCTGTGGATGGCACTGTTTAGGGGGGGATCTGTGGATGGCACTGTTTAGGGGGGGGGATCTGTGGATGGCACTGTTTAGGGGGGATCTGTGGATGGCACTGTTTAGGGGGGATCTGTGGATGGCACTGTTTAGGGGGGGATCTGTGGATGTCTTTGTGATTAATTACTCTGCTTTAATTATGTTCAATTTGTAGCAATAAAAATACATCCTGCATAGAAAGGTTGAGAACCACTGCCTTAGACCTTTCTTTTGTGCAATTAGATGATGGATATAATATAAAAAATTAAAATTAAAATTAAGGCAAAACTGAAAATTATAAAAAAATATATATTTTTCCTTTCTTAGCAATTTTATCCCCTGATTATTACAAAAGGTTTCAAGACAAAACATTTCTAAAACCATTATTGTACCACTGTACTCTGAAAATAAGCGCTATTTATGTAATTTATCTACTGGCTGTGCCTGCCACAAGATTTCAAAAGACTGGAGCACATTTTGGCAGCCTATTTTTCTATTGCTGGTTCTATAGCACCGTACTGCCAGAAAACTTTTGTACAGTGCCAAAATGACTTTTTTTTATGTTATTCGCCTAAGGTATTTTTTTTTACATTTTTACAAGCGTTTGTATATTTTACACCGAAGAAAAAACCCTTTAAAACAAATACCTCGATTTTTTAAATAAACAAATGTGTGTATGTTTGTATATTTTAGGGTACATGCACACGTTCAGGATTCATGTGCGGAGAATCCACACTGAAATCCGCAGGTGTTCGCAGAAAAATCAGTGCGGTCAATCCGCATCAATCGGTGCGGATTTGCATGTGGATTTTACTAAGTGAATGAAGAAAATCAGTTTAGGAAAAATAAAATAAATTGACATGCTGCGGATTTTAAAATCCACACCACAGGTCAAAATCCGCACTGAAAAAATCTGCATCGTGTGCATTGAGAATTTCAAATTCTCATAGAATACAATGTACATGACCTACAGTGCGGATTTTCCGCACGCAATCCTGAAAAGCCTATCACATACAAATTCCACTATACTATTGCTAAAACTAATATATTTTTAATGAACGAAAAAGGGGCGGAATGTTTGTATGGGTGTGTACGTAGTCTAATTACTATTGCTAATACTAGTAACTATTGCTATACATTTTAAATGTTTTTATTTTTTAATTTACTTTTTTTTGTGAATTGACCCCTTTCTGCCACAGTCAAGGCAGGAAGAAGTTAAAGGGAGTCTGTCATCAGCATTTCACTTTTTTAACCCTTCCCATAGCTCCCTAGCATGCTTACATTAAATAAAAACGTTACCTCTGGCATCAATCCTGGACTTATAGAACCACTTATATTACCATTTTTTTTTTTTGTTCATGGTAATGCAAACGGATCCGTTTTGAACGGATCTAAGCGTTTGCATTATAGGTGCGGATCCGTCTGGGCACATACCAGACGGATCCGACCTAAACGCAGGTGTGAAAGTAGCCTAAATCAGCTCAGAAAGGTAATTAGATCAGCAAATACTCATATGCTCACTCCTATTACCTCCCATACAGGTGAAACTCAAAAAATTAGAATATGGTGCAAAAGTCCATTTATTTCAGTAATGCAAATTAAAAGGAGTTGCATTAATGCAACTTAAAATTAGAATTTAGTGAAAAGGTTCAATATTCTAGGCTCAAAGTGTCACACTCTAGCCCCTTAAGGACCGGGCTCATTTTCACCTTAAGGACCAGGCCATTTTTTGGAAATCTGACCAGTGTCACTTTTAGGCCCCTTTCACACGAGCGTGACAGACTAGGTCCGGATGCGTTCAGTGAAACTCGCACTATTTTGCCAGCAAGTTCAGTCAGTTTTGTCTGCAATTGCGTTCAGTTGTGAAGTTTTTTCCGCGCGGGTGCAATGCGTTTTGATGCGTTTTTCACGCGCGTGATAAAAAACTGAAGGTTTCCAAGCAACCATGAGTGAAAAACGCATCGCACCCGCACTTGCTTGCGGATGCAATACGTTTTTCACTGAAGCCCTATTCACTTCTATGGGGCCAGGGCTGCGTGAAAAACGCAGAATATAGAACATGCTGCGATTTTTACGCAACGCAGAACTGATGCGTGAAAAACAACGCTCATGTACACAGACCCATTGAAATAAATGGGTCAGGATTCAGTGTGGGTGCTATGCGTTCACATCACACATTGCACCCGCGCGGAAAACTCGCTCGTGTGAAAGCAGCCTAAGTGCTAATAACTTTAAAACGCTTTGACTTATCCAGGCCATTCTGAGATTGTTTTTTCGTCACATATTGTACTTCATGACACTGGTAAAATGAAGTCAAAAAAATTATTTTTTTTGCACAAAAAAATACCTAATTTACCAAAAATTTTGAAAAATTTGCAAAGTTTCAGTTTCTCTACTCCTGTAATACATAGTAATACCCCAAAAAATTGTGATGACTTTACATTCCCCATATGTCTACTTCATGCTTGAAATATTTTGGGAATGATATTTTATTTTTTGGGGATGTTATAAGGCTTAGAAGTTTAGAAGCAAATCTTGAAATTTTTCCGAAATTTACAAAAACTCAATTTTTAGGGACCAGTTCAATAGAAACCACCCAAAAATGACCCCATCTAAGAAACTACACCCCTCAAGGTATTCAAAACTGATTTTGCATACATTGTTAACCCTTTAGGTGTTGCACAAGTTATTGGCAAATGGGGAGGAAATTTGAGAATTTAATTTTTTTGTCTAATTTTTCATTTTAACCCATTTTTTCCACTAACAAAGCAAGGGTTAACAGCCAAACAAGACTGTATCTTTATTGCCCTGACTCTGCCGTTTACAGAAACACCCAATATGTGGCCGTAAACTACTGTACGGCCAAACAGCGGGGCGTAGAGTGAAAGGTGCGCCGTTTGGTTTTTGGAAGGCTGATTTTTATGGACTGGTTTATTTACACCATGTCCCATTTGAAGCCCCCTGATGCACCCCTAGAGTAGAAACTCCCTAAAAGTGACCCCATCTAAGAAACTACACCCCTCAAGGTATTCAAAACTGATTTTACAAACTTTGTTAACCCTTTAGGTGTTGCACAAGATTTAATGGAAAAGAGAGACACAATTTCCAAATTTCACATTTTTGGCAGATTTTCAATTTTAATATTTTTTTTTCTAGTTACAAAGCAAGGGTTAACAGCCAAACAAAACTCATTATTTATGGCCCTGATTCTGTAGTTTACAGAAACACCCCATATGTGGTCGTAAACCGCTGTACGGGCACACGGCAGGGCGCAGAAGGAAAGGAATGCCATACGGTTTTTGCAAGGAAGTTTTGCTGGACTGTTTTTTTTGACACCATGTCCCATTTGAAGCCCCCCTGATGCACCCCTAGAGTAGAAACTCCAAAAAAGGGACCCCATTTTAGAAACTACGGGATAGGGTGGCAGTTTTGTTGGTACTAGTTTAGGGTACATATGATTTTTGGTTGCTCTATATTACACTTTTTGTGCGGCAAGGTAACAAGAAATAGCTTTTTTGGCACGTTTTTTTTTTTGTTATTCACAACATTCATCTGACAGGTTAGATCATGTGGTAATTTTATAGAGCAGGTTGTCACGGACGCGGCGATACCTAATATGTATACAATTTTTATTTATTTATGTAAGTTTTATACAATAACTTCATTTTTAAAACCAAAAAAATGTTTTAGTGTCTCCATAGTCTAAGAGCCATAGTTTTTTCAGTTTTTGGGCGATTATCTTGAGTAGGGTCTCATTTTTTGCGGGATCAGATGACGGTTTGATTGGCACTATTTTGGGGTGCATATGACTTTTTGATCGCTTGCTATTACACTTTTTGTGATGTAAGATGGCAAAAAATAGCTTTTTTTACACTTTTTTTTTTTTTACGGTGGTCACCTGAGGGGTTAGGTCATGTGATATTTTTATAGAGCCGGTCGATACGGACGCGGCGATACCTAATATGTATACTTTATTTTTATTTATGTAAGTTTTACACAATGATTTCATTTTGAAACAAAAATAAATAAATCATGTTTTAGTGTTTCCATAGTCTAAGAGCCATAGTTTTTTCAGTTTTTGGGCGATTATCTTGAGTAGGGTCTAGTTTTGCGGGAGGAGATGACGGTTTGATTGGTACTATTTTGGCGTACATGCGACTTTTTTGATCACTTTTATTACCTTTTTTGGGAAGTAAGGTGGGCAAAATTTCAATTTTCTCATAGTTTTTATTTTCATGGCGTTCACCATGCGGGGAAAGTAACATGACCGTTTTATAGATCAGGTCGTTACGGACGCGACGATACCTAATATGTGTATTTTATTTTATTTTTTTTATTTTTATTCAGTGATAAATGTATTTTTTTTTTATCTTAACTTTTTTCACTTTTTTTTACATTTTTTTGACCCAGACCCACTTGGTTCTTGAAGATCCAGTGGGTCTGATGTCTGTATAATACAGTACAGAACCCTATATAGGGCTCTGCACTGTATTTTACTTACACTGAACAGATCTATGCTTTTAGCATAGATCTGTTCAGCACCATGGACAGCAGGACGCCTGAGCAGGCGTCCTGTTGCCATGGGAACCTTCCCCGTCTGCCACAACTTCGCAGACGGGGAAGGGTAAGCACAGGGCTGAGGGGGGCTGTCGGGTGGCTCTCTCCCTCTCCATCGGGGGGCTGCAAAGGCACAGCAGCCCCCCGATGGAGAGGGAGGGAGCTCCCTGACCGATGACAGTTAACTTTTTCCATACAGCGGTCCGTACGGACCGCGGTATGGAAAGGGTTAAACGGCTGACATCTGCACAGATGTCAGCCGTTTATACCAGGGTACCAGCAATGTGCTGGCACCCTGGTATACCCACTAGAAGCCAACGATCATTCAAGGGGAGGCGGGCGGGGGATCGCGATCCCGCCTGCCGCACCGCCCACCTCCCGCAACACCCCCCCCCCCCCGCCGGCATCAAATCGTGCAGGGGTGCAGGGTGAAAAATATTGATTTTAGGCACTCTAAAGTTTCTGATCCCCGCGGATCAACTGCAAAAAGCGCAGCAAACCGCAGGTCTGAATTGACCTGCGGTTTGCTGCAATCGCCGACACGGGGGGGGGGTCACATGACCCCCCATGGCGTTGTGATAGGATGCCGGCTGAATGATTTCAGCCGGCATCCTGTTCAGATTAACCACTAGGGCGCCGGAATGCCTATTTAAAGTTAGGACGTACCGGTACGTCCTGGGTCCTTAAGGGGCTAGTCAGCTAATTAATCCATACCCCCTGAGCAAAGGGTACCTGAGATTGTGACTTTGGGGTTTCATAAGCTGTAAGCCATAATCATTCAAATTATACCAAATAAAGGCTTGAAATATCTTGCTTTGCATGTAATGAGTCTATCTCATATATTAGTTTCACCTTTTAAGTTGCATTACTGAAATAAATGAACTTTGTATGATATTCTAATTTTTAGAGTTTCACCTGTATGCATCTTTGCCAACTGAACTGTTTTACTGCCATCCTTGGGAGGAAATGGATAGAGATGGCACTGTTCCTGGAATAAAGCATATCCTTTTTATTCTGTATTCTGGACAACGCCTTTAAGGCATTCTAGGCACACTAGTAAAAGTGATCTAAAGGTGGCCATACATATCATACAGCAGTAGTTTGCTGGCTGAAGAAATCAATCGTCTGGTGAAAAATCCTCAGCCACAAATACACAGCCATACACATTTTATTGCATATTGGCTGTCGATCAAACCAGTCATACATCTTCAGTGGCATCAGGGGCGGGACAGATGACCCTTTGGGAATGTTCTTTCAGAGAAAGATTTTATGTTTTTGAAATGGAAGATCTTGAGACAGACTATGTACTTCATTTCAGACAATCACCCTATGTATGATCAGCTAAAATGCATTGCTAGATTTCCCCCAATAAACAAATTATTGGCTGAAATCATCCCCTTTAACTTTGCATCAGACTGTGAAGGGCACTTTAAACAAGTGCCAACTGACTTAGATGAAAGATGCCCAATTATCTGCGGCACATCCTTGTGTTATCAGGGACAGAGAAATAAAGAAAAGAACAAAGAGGGGGTGGCGCTATACATACACATTTTAATGAATAACTCAGCAGCTACACTCAATTTTATTACAAGTAATCACAAAAGTATTCAGATCTAGGTGTTGGTTTGAAAAATGCAGAATACTTTTAGTGGGACAACCCCTTTAACTGATGTCACTATGATGACAAGCTGCCTATGCAAGCTTCAATGTGTCAGCCTAACACCTGACCATACTGGGCCATCTACGACCAGATACCAAGTGCTTCTGATGAATTTGTGTTCATACTATGCCATCACAGTCCAGGTCATGGTCAAGTAGAAGATATATGCTGAACCAGTGTGTACAGCAATATATACACATTTTAAAAAACTCCAGGCGACAAACTACGGAGTGTCCATACTTTAGGAGAGGTCAAACATTTCAAGGTTCCAATGACCTGAGTAGTGCTGGCTCTGAATTACACGATGTGTATACTCAATAACCATACCGAAAAAAGGATGTATATTCCAGTTCATACACATGTATTATATGATTTTTGACTAGTCGTCTTTCCTCAACTGAAGGTTTCAAACTTCATATAATGAAAAGTAATTGACCTATGCATTATTTACTGGAATGAAAATCTAAGTGCTTTTCCAATGTGTCTTTCTGAAAATCTGAATGAAAAGTGACTGTTCAGCTCATTTCAGACAAGCACTGTTCCAGGGCAGCCATGCCATATATATTAGCCTTCTCTATACCACCATGATGGTGGATAAGCTCCCGGCAGGGGCCACTGATCTGAGCAAGCTGTGTGAGAAGGCCCTGTAGTACAGTGACTAGCTCTAGGTTTACCGATCCTGGTGAAACCTTATCTAATAAGCACAGTATGTCTTGTATCCAGCCAGATGTAAGCACTAGAGTAGACAACCAGGGCAGCAGAGGAAGGCAGGCAGAGAATGCTTGTACCCCTAGGAACCACAATTCAGAGATGTCTGCCCAAGCCTCAGCATAGCCATCATTGAGGGCAATTTGATGTTTTCCTTCGTCGGGTTCACTGGACACAACATGGCAACGGCTCAAGAACTTAATGACCGCCAAAAAGAAATCTTGGGAGAAACTTTCTTGAAGAACTGAAACAAAAAATAGATTAACTATAGATGCCAGCATTGACAAATACAAGTCATCTTTATAAAAGCTAAAACATTTCATACATAGAATTACTTGAATGAATCCCAAAGCACAATTTGCAACATAGTCAAGACAGCATGTAGATAAAGTTAATACAAGGCAATTACTAATGTATTGTGATTGTACATATTGCTTCCTTTGCTGGTTGGATCACGTTATAAATATACACACCTCGTTTCCATGGTTATGAACACCATGCAATCCATCAGCGGTGGCCGTGCTTGCACGCTATAGGAAAAGGAGCTCACCTTTCTGGTGGCCAGGGCCATGTGAGCTCACATAGGCACGCATGCACAGCAGCGGGGCGGCAACCCCTGGATGCGAGCGGTGTATAATGCAATGGAAAAATAAATCCAGCAAAAGGAGGCGATATGGACAATACATTATTAAGTGCCTTATATTAACTCGGTCTGCTTGATAAATGCCATTTGCTGAAGTGAGACAACCCCTTTAACCCCTTCTACCCCAGGCCAGTTTTCACCTTCCTGCCCAGGCCATTTTTTGTAAATCTGACATGTGTGACTTTATGTGGTAATAAGGCCTCTTGCACGCCTTAATGGGTCCGCGATCCGGCCGTTCCGCAAAAAGATAGGACATGTTCTATCTTTTTGCGGAACGGAAGTACGGGACAAAACCCCAAGGAAGCCCACCGTAGTGCTTCCATAGGGTTCCGTTCTGTGTTTCCGTTCGACATCTCCGACTTTGCGGACCCATTGAAGTGAATGGGTCCACATCTGTGATGCGGAATGCACATGGAACGGTGCCCGTGTAGTGCGGCTCCGCAAATGCGGTCCACAATACGGAAACGGGCAGCACAAGCCTAATTTTGGAACGCTTTTACTTATCCAAGCCATTATGAGATTGTTTTCTCGTGACACATTGTACTTCGTGACAGTCATAAATTTGAGTCAATATAGCTCATCTTTATTTATGAAAAAAATCCCAAATGTACCAAAAATTTAGAAAAATGTGCAATTTTAATTTCTCTGCTTTTAAAACAGAAAGTGATATCTCATAAAATATTTATTAATTAACATTCCCCATATGTCTACTTTATATCGGCATCATTTTGTAAATGTCATTTTATTTTTTGGGGACATTAGAAGGCTTACAATTTTAGAAGGAACTCTAAAATATTTTAAGAAAATTTCCAAAACCCACTTTTTAAGGACCAGTTCAGGTCTGAAGTCACTTAATGGGGGGGGTTTCTATTATGTAAGCCCCACAAATGACCCCAATGTAGAAACTACATCCCTCAAGTTACTCAAAACTGATTTTGCAATTTTTGTTAACCCTTTAGGTGTTCCACAAGAATTAAAGGAAAATGGAGATAAAACGTCAAAATTTCACTTTTTTGGCAGATTTTCCATTTTAATCCATTTTGTTCTTTAACACGACGAGGGTTAACAGCCAAACAAAACTCAATATTTATTACCCTGATTCTGCGGTTTACAGAAACACCCCACATGTGGTCATAAACTGATGTAAGGGCACACGGCAGGGCGCAGAAGGAAAGGACTGCCGCATGTTTTTTGGCAGGCAGATTTTGCTGGACTGGTTTTTAGATGCCCTGTCCCATTTGAAGCCCCCCTGATGCACCCCCTACAGTAGAAACTCCCAAAAGTGACCCCATTTTGGAAACTAGGGGATAAGGTGACAGTTTTATTGGTACTATTTTGGGGTACATAAGTTTTTTAATTGCTCTACATTACGTTTTTTTATTTTTTATTGCTCTATAACCAAAAATTGCTGTTTTGGCACTGTTTTTATTTTTTACAACATTCATCTGACAGGGTAGATCATGTGCTATTTTTATAGAGCAGGTTGTTACAGATGCAATTATATCAAATATGTCTACTTTCTTAGTTTGTTTCAGTTTTACATAATAAAGCATTTTTGAAAAAAAAATGTTTTTGTGTCTCCATTTTCTGAACACCATATTTTTTTTTATTTTTTTCTGCCAATCGTCTTGTGCAGGGGCTAATTTTTTGCAGGAAAAGTTTACGTTTTTATTGGTACCATTTTTGAGTACATATGATTTTTTGATCATTCATTTTTATGAGGCAAGGTGACCAAAAACATTGGTTGTTTTGGCACAGTTTTTATTTATTTATTTTTACAGCGTTCACCTGAGGGGTTAGGTCATGTGACATTGTTATAGAGCAGGTCGTTACGGACATGGCAATACCCAATATGTATACTTTTTCTTATTTATTTAAGTTTTACACAATAATAGCATTTTTCTATTTTCTGGGCGATTGTCTTAGGTAGGATCTAATTTTTTGCGAGATGAGGTGACGGTTTGAGTGGTACTATTTTGGGGGGCATACACCTTTTTGATCGCTTGGTGTTGCAATTTTTGTGAAGTAAGGTGACAAAAATGGCTTTTTTTTTTTTAAACAGTTTTTATTTTTTACGGTGTTTATCGGACGGGGTGGATCATGTGATATATTTAAAGAGCCGGTCATTACGGACGCGGCGATACCTAATATGTGTGTATTTTCTTTATTTTTTTATATATATAAAATCAGGGGAAAGGGGCGTTTTTTTCTTTTCTTTTTTTTTTACAAAAAATAGCTTTTTTGGCACATTATTTTTTTTTTTTTTACTGTGTTCACCTGAGGGGTTAATTCCTGTGATATTTTTATAGAGCTGGTTGTTACAGATGCAGCAATACCTAATATGTATACTTTTTTTTTTATTTCACTTTAACACAATAATTGGATTTTTGAAACAAAGCATTTTTAGTATCTCCATGTTTTGAGAGCTATAGTTTTATTTATTTTTTTGGGGCGATTGGGGCATACGCCTTTTTGATCGCTTGGTGTTGCACTTTTTGTGATGTAAGGTGACAAAAACGTTTTTATTTTTTACGGTGTTTATCGGACGGGGTGGATCATGTGATATATTTATAGAGCCGGTTATTACGGACGCGGCGATACCTAATATGTGTGTATTTTCTTTTTTTTTTTTTACTTGAAACTTTTTTTATTTTTATTAAAAACTCTTTTTTTGACTTTTTTTAAAACTTTATTTCTGTCCCACTCTGGGACTTTACTTTTGGGTGTCTGATCCCCTCTGCAATGCATTACAATACATCTGTATTGTAATGCATTGCCTGTTAGTGGATTACACTGAGTAATACACTAACAGGTTGCCTAGGAGACCCAGCCTGAGGCTGGATCTCCTGGGCACCCGTAGAAGGCAGGTCCTGATGCCGTGCAGGGCATTGGGCAGCCTCTGCACGGCATCGGGCTGCCTTCTCACCCATCGGTCCCCGCCACAGCAGCGCAGGGACCCCATGGGCTCCCTCACCTGCCGCAAATCCCTTCTATGTCGCGGTCAGCGCTGATCGCGGCATAGAAGGGGTGAATCCGCCTGCATCGGCTTGTACAGCGATGCCGGCGGTTACAGCAGGGGCCTGGCTATCAGGGACTGCCGGACCCCTGCAGTGATCGGGCACGCACCGCTCCGGTGCCCGCCCGATTACCATGATGTAATAGTACGTCAAAATGAGGGAACGCACCTTCCACCATGACGTACTATTACGTCAAATGTCAGGAAGGGGTTAAGGATGCATGTTTGACAACAGGCTTGTTGACTCTTTCCAAAGAAAACCGTCAGGACAAAAGCTACCCTCTGGTGTCTGTGTATAAGGCACTATAGGGTTGGTGACCTTGAAAACACTGTATTATTCTAACAAAAATGTGTGTTGTAAACCACAAATAAGAGAAGGAAAAAAAATGTAAATCTCAAGTATATGCAGAAGCATTGGGTTTTATGTTTTATATTCCCTGTATTATTTGCAGCATGTTAATCACAATCACTGCAAGCCCTAGCACATCAAAACAAAGGTGTAGCAAACAATCGGGCAAGATAATGAAAATGAAAACTATTTCTATTCTATGGTGGCATTACCTGGTGAGAATTCAGCACATATATAGGCATTTTTCTTTTCAACATATCTTTTTACCTTGAGACGAAGCAAGTAACCGGCTCATCATCAGACCCAGAGTGGAAATGTTCGCCACCAGAATCAGTTGGCCTTCCTTTGTTAGTTGCTCAGGAAGAGACCGCATAAATAGTTTCAGAAGGGTCACAAAGCAGCTTTCCTGACTGGTAGTAATGAAAACAAATTTCGGAATGAGAAGTATTGCATAAAAGTCAAATGACTCAAATGGAGTGCATGCATTACAGGCACGACTAGTTGAGAAGCAGGTTTTGATACATGAAAAATATGAAAGCCTCTGCTATGATCCACAGCTGGCTTTGGCTAAAAAAATGGATTTACATATGCTGTTTGTTTTAGCTAAAGCCAAGATAAGGAACAATTTATACTTCTTTCCTTTGCATTCATAGTATTTAGCTGACAACATTTCTTGTGTGAGGATAGCCTTGAACTGTCAGGACTGAAGACTGTTATTAATCAGCATTCTGGTTATGGAGTGCTATCCCCTATCCACAGAACAATGATACAAAGATAATGATCAGATTGGTGCAATGTCCTACTGCTGGGACCCCCATCAATCATAAAAATATAGTTTCCCTGTACAGCCCACCCAGAAATGGACAGAAAGTCTGGTCAGAAAAGCGAGCTGCCATTCCATTCATTTCTATGGGAGCTCCAGAGGTAGCCGAGTGCTGTACCCATCTATCTATAATGCTCCCATAGGAAATTAAAGGAGTGGCAGTGCGTTTTGCCAAGCGGCTGCTTCACACATTTCAGGGTGGGTTTCACGGGGTACAGGGCCCCTGTTTGTGTGATTGTGGGGTTCCCAGCGTTAGGACCGATCAGACCTTTATCCCCTATCCTTTCTATAACTAGAATACTTCTTTAAAGAGCTTATCCGAGGCTGGAAGTAACTCCCCTACTGCCTGGGCCCCACACACTGATTCTACTTACCTGGCTCCCTGCGCCGATCCTGGTCCCCGCACAGTCTCCCTAGCATCGCAGGTGACGATAGGAAGGCTGGTCCCCATCCCCGCCTGCCATTGGCTGCGAACCGGGGAACGCACGGGGAGAAGCAGCGGCGGCCGTGCAGGGAACAGGAGCGGCGCGGTGAGCCAGGTAAGTAGAATCAGTGTGAGGAGCTCGGGCATATGGGGAAGCATTTCCAGCCTCGGATTACCCCTTTAAATTCTTAGATATTATACCTACCAAGCAAGAGCTGGCTCTGTCACCACTAGATTAAGGAAGACCCCACAGCAGCTCTGTAGGCTCAGTTGGACCTCATATTTTCCTTCTGCAGTTATCCCTTCCTCAGACGAGAACATCTCCCACTTCAGATGGTAGTATTCACAGAGCAGGGCAGGAACACCTTCAGATATTAGGATTTTCCGTGGAGCTTCTTCAGCACTTAAATGGCACAGAGCAGGAAGCAGGAACCTGGAGGAACAATATAATGGATAGACTTCAGCAGCTAAAAGTAGATCATTTATATATACTGTATACATTTTAATAAAATAAAAAATATATATCTGCTGCCGGCTTCAAATTTCCAATAATATTCCTGTATACACATTGAGATACTTAAAGTGAAAGTGTCATAAAAAAAAAAAAAAAAAAAAAAAAAAAAAAATTACCTATTGTTTAAATCGTGTTTTTATGTTAAACTTATTTGTAAGACATTTTACACCGGCCACTAAGCCTAATAATCGGAGACACTTCTTCTTCTGTGCAGAACAGATCACTTCAGATATCTGCCTATCATTACGGGCAGGATTAGAATGATATATATATCATACCATCCACACTAGGTATCTAGTCCCTTCTGACCTCTGCACAGAGCATGCCTAGAAAACTCCCCCATAGAAGTCAATGCCGTCCCTCCTGACCATTGTGTCTATGGCCTATGTGGCTGCTGGAAAGCAATTCTCTAAATGCTTTCTAAATCCTGAAGAACAGCTCAGACAAAATGGCCGCCCCATAATCATGTTCAGGAAATAGAATTAAAAATCTACTTAAAAAAAAAAAAAAAAGATTAAAAAAAAATGCATATGTGTTATCATCTGGTTTTAAGTGGCAGGAAAAGCTTTCAGTAACTCATTCCCTTTAAGCAGGAAAACATCCACTTATCACTGGCTTGTGACATACAAAGCAGTCAGCTGAACAGTTCTTTGCTGTACAGATCTTTTAACAGACCTCTTCCAATGTGTAGGGGGTGAATACAGATGGCTATCCCTCTAAGGACCAGCGTACTTTACATCAACAGTCAGGAGGAAGCTGTGTACCTTAAATTGCCAGGCTTACAGTAATCTAATGTCTAGCCAAAGTTTAGCTGCCCTCCAAACATTACAGGGGAGATTTATCATCTCCCTGCGCCAGAAAAGTGGTGTAAAAAAGTCGTCAACACGTGTGTTTGCCTAATTTTAAATGCAAAGGACAGCAGCAACGGTGGAAAGCCTGATAACTCTATTCCTATGTTCTTACAGAATAGGAGGAAAGGCTGAAAATTGGACAAAGATACTCAGAGACTCCTTCACACTTCCCAGTGGTTCAGAAGGTGTTAAAATGTCTACTGGTGGTGAACCTGAAGCTCAACAGTGAGGTCCCATTAAAGAAGAGGAAGCACATACAGGTCCTGCTCCCTCTCCGTGTGTAGGAACAGTAGTGATGAGGTCCCTGGCAGCCCATAAAGTATAAAGCCTATGCCATCGGCGACATCTCTCACTACCTTATAGCATCTCCAGGCCACACCGCTCCCCAGCTGCTGCTCAGTAATGCCATCTGAGATGCTTCCTTGAGTTGGTTCCTGCAGGTAACTCCTCGCTGAAACCATGTTCGCATGTAATGGACAAGGAAAGGCAACAGCTGGATGACCTCCGGCCTAAAACAGGATGTTTCTTCTGCAAGCCAGGCTCCAAGCAACCTGACTGAAGCCAGGACAAAAGGATCCTCCATTTTCTCCCAACCCTTCTAAAACATGAGACAAGTGACAGTTATAGGGGTTTCTTTAATTCTTAACAATACAAGTTGGAGTATGAAAATAAAGATTTGCATTTCTGGCATTATCTTATCATATTTTTCTATATAGGAACATGACCCGTTGTCATGATGCAAGGGGAGCAGGTAACTGCACCAGCCTGCGATTGCCTCAGTGCGGCGGGAAGGGCCGGCATGGCAGTGACAGATACCGAACCCAACGGCAGAGACTAGGAATGTATGACCTCCACCATGGGTTGGCCACTCTGGGAAGTTCGTCTTACTCTTGGATATTCTAAATGTGATAAAAAAATACAAGTTCCAATATTGCCATTTCAAGCGCTGCTCCTCTGGCCACAGGACTGACTGCAGTGGTCACATGCTGTATATGGCTATGTTACCACTGCAGCCTGTAAACAAAAAGCAGAGGCGAGGATCTGAGCAGCAGAAGACTAATCATCTACCTTTACATGAGTGACGAATGAGTCATTTCTTGATGTAGTGAACGTTTCAACAATGTCCCTTTAGATGTACCAATTATTGTCATTTCGATCTCATTTTCCATCGTTTGTAAAGCAGACTGTTGCATTTACACAAAGCGATAACTTCAGTGGCGTGCTTAAACACGGCGTAATCGTCTGTAATCATGCGTGCAGTGAACGATTCCGGTTTAAATGTATGAAATTGTTAACGTCCAACGATGATTTTTGTGCCCACACAAACGATCAAACCAATGAGAAATCTACCGATTGTCGGTTGTCGCTCAGTTGTTCAGTGCTTTTTACACTGCTCGAGAATCTTGCAGTTACGCTCAATTTAACAATAATCGCTTTGTGTAAAAGGTACCTTAAGTGGTGAGCATCCGATCCTTTATTATTTTATCACACTTAGGGAATCCTAAGTGTGGTAATCCTTTTAAATGTGAGATTGCTACTATACGTTGCCTTTAAGGGCTCATTCAGACGGCCGTATGCTGTCCGCAAAAATACTGAATGCTATCCGTTTTTTTGCGGATCCGCAAAAAAAATGAAACATGTCCTATACTTGTCCGTGAAAATCAGGACATGGCCCCATTGAAGTCTATGGGTCCGCAAAAATACTGAATGCTATCCGTTTTTTTGCAGATCCGTTTTTTTGCGGATCCGCAAAAAAACGGATAGCATTCAGTATTTTTGCGGACAGCATACGGCCGTCTGAATGAGCCCTAACTCTGTAAATTAGGCTAGCAAGCAGAAGACTAGAGGACAATTAATATGGAGTAAGAGGAGTGGATTACAAACAGAAAAAACCATATTAAGAGGGAAGATATAAGGAGTGTTCAGACATTGCAGATTTCCTCTGCTGCCACCAGCAATTACTATTGTTTCGTCTTTCTTCATGGACTGTACAATATGTGGTGGTTGCTCATATAGCTCACTGCAAAAAAATGGTTTGCACCATGCATTTATTGCAATAGCCACATGTAACACATGCATCTTAACATACTTGCAGCCATATCACTTGCCACTATGCCTAAAAATGTGATATGCACAATCCCTGTACTCAGTTGAATACTTCTCTTTTTTAGGGTCCAACGCAAGTTTTGTTTGACAAACATACAGACCAACAATTCTCCCAAACCAGAAAAGTAAAGGTGATTTACTGAGCAGTAGAAGACCAATGGATTGGTAGTCACACGGAGTACGTCATTATAGTTACATCACCATTTTGTATCATTACTGGATTTGCAGATTTCATTCAGTGGCTTGAGCCCTGTAGAATCTCCCTCTTAAACATTACTGATGGAAGTGGCATATCACTAAGTTCTGTCATAGACAAAGGCTCAACAGTCCTCACCTTATTGCAGTTAGTGTGATGCCTTTATTTTAAGGCAAGTGCCAGATGGCCATATTAGATTCAGGCAAAATGCTTTGTGTTTTTGGCCCAGTGTTCTAGACCATGGCTCATCTGACCCAAACTCACAGCATCATATTGATTTAAGATGCTATCAGCTCCCGTCTGACTGCTGGTCAGCTGAACTAAGAGTACACTACAAGTAGACTACAGTAGCCCCTCAGTCTGCCAGCAGTCTGTGATGACCCATGGTTGATCCAGGAGATACGGCTGACACACGGACCAATTTTCCTGGAACGCATGCAACCATCTAACACAGGCCTAAAGCGATTTTCCAGGCATACTCTCCTACCCAATGTCCAGGCCTCTGACACTCTGCAAGTATTGTGCATGGGTCCCATTATTTAGAACAAGACCCATGAATGATACTTTCTGGAAACTCTATGGTTGACTTGGCAGAGATGCATCTCTTCATGCCTGCTGTCAGGACCTGGACAACCATTTTTAAGGGGTTGTCCAATCAGAAGAACTAATCTCCTATTCACAGGATAGCTGATAAGTATCTGATCGGTGGGACCTGATTGTTGGGACCCCCACTGTTTAGGAGAACAGGGCCCAAAGCCCTGGAGTGAATGGAGCACCAGTCACAATGCAGCTCTGCTCACTCTCTAGAGTTTAGCGAGCGTTGTACCATACAAGCTGCTGGGACGTTACCCATAATATATGTGGATTCTGTGCTGCCATACTTCTGTCATCAAAAGTGATGGAACTCCTGACAGAAGGCCCCAACGCAGATGTGAACAGAGCTTTAGCAACGAAATTAATTTCCATGTGCAAGCCTATTTGGATTTCGCTAGTATATGTTACTACACAAACAATTCCACACTATATCTACCATGTAGACAACAGCACATACCTGATGCAAATAGTATATAACTGCTGCACAAGCCTCCTGCATCACTTGGAGGAGCTGCAACTTCTGCTCTTCTCTAAGCACTGGGTGTCCCTCCTCTTTTGTGCATTCTTGAATACCCATCTCAACCAAGACATAACAGGCTGTAGCGGTAGCTTGTCTTGAATCCAGCGGCATAGGGTCTTCTAGTGCCATCCTCACCTCCACACATGCCAAGTTCACCAAAAGCGACAAGAATTTTCCTTTTTCTCCTCTGCCATCAACCATGATCCAAGATGACCCATAGACACTTGAAAGGCATGCTGCAAGCTTAAATGCAGTGTCTCTCTGGGCAATGCTCAGCTTACTGCTGAAGATTTGAAGCAAACCTCTTGACAGATGTCTTAGGCAGTTTGCTCCCCAAGATGTCTCAGTCAAAATCGGGGAAGGAGGCAGGAACACAGGAAGGATTTCTGCTAAGTGGAATTTATGGCTGTCCCCTTCATTGTCAAAGTTTTCACTAAGATTAACCAGCAAACACTGAAGTTCATTGCGGCTTTTCTTCCAACACATATCTGGCAGTGAGGTGAGTAATGATGTAAGTATTCGGAGGGCATTTGTCCATCCATGATTCTGCTTCACATAAGCTTCACACAGAGAAGATACAGTGCCACCAGACACCAACTGCTTTGCCCCCTCAGGAGAGGCGAGGATTCCTACAAGACACTGGTAGGCATCCTCTACCATAGAGTCTTCCTGACACTGGATATTCAGAGTTTCATTCAGAATTGGAATTTTATTGATAACCTGAGGATGTGATGCAAGAGCTGGGTCTGTGCAGAAACAAGCCAAAAGAGTCAACCCAAGGCTTCGAAACAGGTAGTCGGGGCATCCGTCGGGTGTAGTCTTTGAAAAGAGAAGGCGATTTGGGAAAGAGAAACCAATAGCATCAAATATCCTGTGACGTGTCTCATCATTCAGAGCTCGTGCACACTTCGTTACCTGAGGAAACGCAATGAGAACAATAATAGGAGAGGTAAGTAATGTAGGTCACGTTCAGACGTAGAGGATTGTTACTCTAAGAAAGTACTGTGCAAGACAGATGACTGGGGGGTGTAAAAATCCATTCACATGAGGTGGCTTTTTCTAATCCACAGCATGCCTATTATATCACAGCCCTCACACCGCGCAGGTTACAACTGTGGCAAGATCCAAATTGAACATGAGCAGATTTGCAGCAGAAAATATCCCCGCACTTCTACTATCACATAAGAAATAGATGATGAATGTGGCATGACTGTGGAGGACTTCCATAACAATGCATAAAATACAAATGACCAAGAACATACAAGGATCGGACCTAGAGCAGTGTTTCTCAACTCCAGTCCTCAGGGCCCACCTGCCGGCCATGTTTTTAGGATTTCCTTAGTATTGAGCAGGTGATCTAATTAGTGTTAATGCTTTAGGACTTAACACAGGTATTAGTTCTGTGGGATATTCTCTAATCATGACCGGTAGATGGGTCCTGAGGACTGGAGTTGGGGGGAGAACAACCCAGCCCCATTCAAGTGAAGGGGAGCTGCACTGCTAGCATGGCACTCAGTCTGGGGTGGGGCTGTGTATCATGTGCTCTACCTGTTGTCGTAACTAGGGATGAGCGAATTTCATATTGTGAACTGCGTTATGGATTCCGTTACCACAGACCAAAACACAATTCCATGACGGAATGCCGTCATAATAGAAGTCTATGGCCTGCATAACGGACCAGTCTGGTTTCTGTTATGCTAGAGTCCTCTCCTGCATAACGGAAACCGGGCAGATCCGTTATGAAGGCCATAGACTTCTATTATGACAGAATGAATAACGGAATGCCTCTAAAGGTATGCCATTATGGAATTGCGTTATGGTCCGTGATAACGGTATCCATAACGCAGTTCATATTATACCACAACCCGAACCGAAAACGAATTTTAAAATATGAAATTTGCTCATCCCTAGTTGTAACTAATACCTTAAAGGGGAAGTCCTGTCATAACAAGTTATCCCCTATCCACAGGATAGGGGATAACTACCAGATTGGTGGGGGCCCTACACTGGGACCCCCACTGTTCACAAGAACAGACGCCTTGTATGCCATGAACCCCCCTGAAATTGATAGAGCAGCTGATCGGAAAAGTGAGCTGCCGCTCCCAGAGAAATAAATGTAGCGGTGGTGTGTATTTTCGATGAGCCTGCTCCATCCATTTCAGGGGCTTTTCAGGGTACAGTTCTCCTGGTGTGGGTCCCAGGGGTAGGACGCCACCAATATGATAGTTATGCCCTATTCTGAAGATAGGAGATAACTTGTTATACCCGGAATACCCCTTTTGCATTTACAATTATGCTAAAAACCGGCTTGCCAAAAGACTATACTAATAAGGCTGTGTGGTCTGTAAAATGCTGTCCGTTTGAAGGCCACATTTCCTGGTCCGAGCGCAGCTCATGTGAGCCAAACTTATGGTACTGAATCATATTGATCTATGATGCTGTGAGTTCCAGCCCGACTGCGGGTCTACTGTCCCATACTCAAATGATGCTGCGAGTCCAGTACAGTTTCCATTACTTTTGATGGGTTACTCTGCTATCCTGTCCCATAAAAAATGGAAGCCTACTGGTTCGGTTTAGACCCATTACAAACTTTAGTGTTAAAGGGTTTCTACCACTTCGTTTCACATATTTAGCTGTCAGACACTAGCGATCCGCTAGTGTCTGCTCTAACAAACTATCCTAATATAATAGGTTTTGGGGCAGCTGTTTCGCTAAAAAAAGAACTTATATCAATATGCTAATGAGCCTCTAGGTGCAATGGGGGCATCATTAGCACCTAGAGGCTCGGTCTACCTTCACAGACTGCCGCCGCCCAGCGCGTCCCTCCAGCCCGCCCATCTCCTCCGGAATGCGATCCTCCCTGTGAGCGTATGTATTCGGCGCATGCGCAGTGAATGTCTGACCGCTTCCCTGCTCAGACATCTCCACTGCGCCTGCGCCGATGACGTCATAGTCCTCCGAGGAACAGGCGCAGTGGAGATGTCTGTGCAGAAAGCGGTCAGACATTCACTGCGCATGCGCCGAATACATACGCTCACAGGGAGGATCACATTCCGGAGGAGATGGGCGGGCTGGAGGGACGCGCTGGGCGGCGGCAGTTTGTGAAGGTAGACGGAGCCTCTAGGTGCTAATGATGCCCCCATAGCACCTAGAGGCTCATTAGCATATTGATATAAGTTCTTTTTTTAGCGAAACGGCTGCCCCAAAACCTATTATATTAGGATGGTTTGTTAGAGCAGACAATAGCGGATCGCTAGTGTCTGACAGCTAAATATGTGAAACGAAGTGGTAGAAACCCTTTAATGAGAACTGAGCCTGGCAGCATGGTTTGCTGAACATCTGGTGACTGAAAACATTTCGGTGGAGGATGCGGAATTTCTGGTGACTGGCCCTACAGAGGACAGAGCATGGACAGCAGTATTGTGGTAATGGACTGTTTCTTACCAGAAGCAAAGCAGCAAACTGCTCACTGTCATTCTTTGCTGCTCTTAGAACTTCCAAGCAGCGTTCCAGGGCAGAATTCTGGGTGCTGCCATCTGTGGGTTCCTCTGCCCCTGTGGACATTATTTCAAGTGCCTGGAAGAGAAGAAACACCAACATTAGCCGCAGAGAAAACACAAGTGATTGGGACTGCAGCCTTAGAATGCAAAAACAGAATTAGACAGGTATTTAACCCTTTCACCTTCAAAAAGAAGCGCATAATGCGACTAGAATGTGAGAGCTAGAGCTTAAATACTGACCTATTAAAGCCCATAACCCTAGCTTTCAAATGATACAAGACTCAATATTCTAGGTGCAACATTCAGGGGTAGAGCCCATTAGAAGTACCAGTGGCAGTGGGAGCCTGCACTATGCCTATGTGACTTGTGTAAGCAGGTTCTAATTTGACTTTTAGAAACTTGATGAATATGGGAGTATGCCTTTTTTATATATATAATTGAGGTTTTATTTCTGTCATTCAAAATATAGCACTTTATGAGCACCATATTCCTCAATGTATTTACAGACAATTGTAATAAATACATTGATAAACAGTCCTCTATAGGGATCTATGACTTCCAATTCATCTCACCCATTACAAAGCTGGCTTCTGCAGTCACCACTAGGGGGAGCTAGGAATTTTTACTGTTACCACTGACTACCAAGGAAGCGGTAATAATCTCTTTGCACTGAGCTCCTCTTAGTCTCAGCTGCATGCAATATAAGAAGGAGTTCATCACAGGGTCCCAGCTTCTCCTGAGTCCGGGAGCAGTTGCGTTGTCTGCCTCCATTGAAGGCACACCACTGCTCATGTGACACCTTGGAGATCCTGCGCAGTTATTGCAGCCCTTTTTGCGGTACTACAACGTTTGCATGTGAAATGTATTGTTCTGAATGTCGTCCTCTACTGGTTGGATTAGGACAATTCCTACTTGTTAGGGTGCATTCACATGAACGTGTGACGGCTGCATCCATTTTGCGGACTGCAAACCACGGATCTGCAAAACATGGGCACCGACTGTGTGCACCCTGCATAGCGACTTCAATGGGTCTGCGATCTTCAAGATGGAGCCAAGGATAGGACATGTCTTATCTTTGGCCGATTGGAGGCATCGATCCGGAAGCACTTCCTTGTGTTTCTGTGTACTTCCAGGTCCGTGCCCCCGCGCAGTAAAAGATAGGACATGTCTTAGCTTTGACTGCATCTTGTGGATCGCAGACCCATTGAAGTCAATAGGTCTGCATCGCTATGCAGGGTGCACACAGTCGGTGCCCAGATCCAGTCTGCAAACCAGGCACAGCTGTCACATGTCACAATGCACCCTAACAAGTAGGACTTGTGTGAATGCACCCTTAGAAAAAGGCTTTCTTAACTAACTGATTACACAGTGACCACTGGCTGTCAGCTATAATATGCATGCTCAACTTCCCTGCAGTGCCACCACAAGGGAACTGACATTATGTGTGTCCATTCAAATGAATGCAATGAGTCTGTGTAATGGTGGACAGGTCCTTCAGAGCATCAGGCGTTCTTTGTATCTGCTCTTCACTCTGACCAAGAGATGAAGATCTTAAGGACCCCCCCTTCTACTAACCTATAGAGACATAGAAGAATGGCAAACAGACCACAAGGTCCATCTAGTCGGTCCTTATATTTTTTCCCTTTTCTCTTAGGATACTGTAGATATAGGTTTGTCCCATGATATTCCAACCACATCTGATGGGAATTTGTTCCAAGAATCTACGACTCTTTGAAATAATATTTCTTGACTTTGCCCCTGATCTCCCCCAAATCATTTCATATCGTGCCCCATTGTCCTCACGTTCAGTTTCTTATTAAAAGCACTTCCCTCCTGAAACGTATCTAGGGTTGCCACCTTCCCCAACAATAAAATACAGGCTAAGTTAAGACAGACCCCAAAGGTGAGGGGGGTTGTGGGGGCACGGCTTAACACAGGGTGCTAAGGCGCTATGTCATAATGTGGCTCCCAGTATTAATGCCCCCATTAGTGCCCTCCAGTAATAGTAATGCCTCTATTAGTTTCCTCTAGAATTAGTAATGCCCCCATTAGTGCCCTCCAGTAATAGTAATGCCTCTATTAGTTTCCTCTAGAATTAGTAATGACCCGATTAGTGCCCCCCAGTAATAGTAATGCCTCTATTAGTTTCCTCTAGAATGAATAATGCCCCCATTAGTGCCCTCCAGTAATAGTAATGCCTCTATTAGTTTCCTCTAGAATGAATAATGCCCCCATTAGTGCCCTCCAGTAATAGTAATGCCTCTATTAGTTTCCTCTAGAATGAATAATGCCCCCATTAGTGCCCTCCAGTAATAGTAATGCCTCTATTAGTTTCCTCTAGAATTAATAATGCCCCCATTAGTGCCCTCCAGTAATAGTAATGCCTCTATTAGTTTCCTCTAGAATGAATAATGCCCCCATTAGTGCCCTCCAGTAATAGTAATGCCTCTATTAGTTTCCTCTAGAATTAATAATGCCCCCATTAGTGCCCTCCAGTAATAGTAATGCCTCTATTAGTTTCCTCTAGAATTAATAATGCCCCCATTAGTGCCCTCCAGTAATAGTAATGCCTCTATTAGTTTCCTCTAGAATTAATAATGACCCCATTAGTGCCCCCATTAGCACCTCCCTTCTCTGCTTGCTCCAAAAAAAACAAAAACACCTCACCTCATCCATTTGATGGTGCTTCGGTAAACACTCACTGGAAGATCAGGACAGGACCTGCGAGATGTCATCATGCTGGAGCATGTCCAGAGTCTTCACTGGGGCACGATCAAATGGATGAGGTGAGGTTTTCTTTTTTACTTAACACAAGTGGTAGAGGCGGCAGGAGTTAAAGGCTGTACTAATGAGCGCCCCACAATGGAAGCACTCATTAGTAACAGTCCGTACAGAAACCCGGCAATTATTATTGTGGGTAGAAAAAAGTTAGGTTACTTTCACACTAGCTTTATTCTTTTCCGGCATAGAGTTCCGTCCTAGGAGCTCAATACCTGAAAATAACTGATCAGTTTTATCCTAATGCATTCTGAATGCTGAGAAATCCGTTCAGGATGCATCAGGATGTCTTCAGATCAGTCCTTTTGACTGTTCAGGACGGAGATAATACCGTAGCATGCTGCGGTTTTATCCAGCCAAAAATACTGAACACTTGCCGGAATGCCGGATCCGGCATTTTTTTCCATAGGAATGCATTAGTGCCGGATACAGCATTCAAAATACCACAATGCCGGATCCGTGCGCAGACCGAAAAAAATAAATGCCAAATTCATTTTTCCGGATAACACTGGAAAGACGGATCCAGCCTTTCAATGCATTTGTAAGACGGATCAGGATTCTGATCCGTCTTACAAATGCCATCAGTTGGCATACATTTTGACGGATCTGGAACTGCCTGCCAGATTCCTCTGCCACAAGTGTGAAAGTACCCTTACCGCCACTGGCAGCGGCACTAAATTACCTGATAGGTCAGTGAGATACCTATTGAAAAGGTTTTGCTGATTCCCTTCTTTGCTATACAAATTAAGATACGTCTTTCTGGATACGTTTTATGCTTCAGACCCTCCACCATTTTTGCAGACGGTCTTCGGACCTCAAATGTTCTCATTAACACAGTGTATGAAAATGGGTTTCCTGAAGTGGACACCCCCTTTAATTTTTTTTTTATACATGGGTGACAACCAGAAGAGTCAGCCATTCCAGCTCAAGCACTGGTAGTCACCCAGCTCTCTAGAGAGCCTTGAAGTCACTTCAGCCTGGCTGCAGAAATGGGGTGTGTAGGATATGTATCACACTGCTCTGAAAGCTGAGAAACCCGTGCACCCCCCACTTACTGAAGAGTCCTGTTATCACAGCACCGCCACCTCGCGCTCCCGTCACGTGTCTACACGACTTCCGCTTTACAGCGCCACCAATAGCAGCCCACGTCCCGGCTACCATGGTAACTCACGCCATGCTGGGGACGGCGAGAGGAAGCCCTGGGTGCTGCACAAGCAACTACTTCCGGGAGGGGGAGGGAGCTGGCTGAGGACAGGGGGAGGGGCTTCGGGTGTAGCTAGGCACAGCGACAGGTCAGGTACAGCACGGCAGCTCTGCCTGCCCCTGCATATGGCTGACACGCACGGGGCGCTGTGCGGGTACGTATGGCATGGGGATGACACTGGGATATGTAGCAGGTGGAGTATTCAGACAGCAGGCAGGTGATGCCCTCCGAGCCCGGGCACTCTGGATAGGTATAGGATAGACCCAGCTAGATGTGTTGTAATGAGCTGAAGGGCTCATGGTCAATGTGTTATACTGAGGCTGGCACACAGTCTGTGCCCGCTCTGCCATCCCTAGGCTCCACACTTACTCCTAGTCCTGCAGGGCAGGAATCCCATATGTGATGTGTCCTAATGATGAGTTACATGGGCAGCACATTAACCCCTAATTGACCACTGTCAGACACTGCCTTCTCCAGTATGACATCCAGAACCCTACGGACAATGCTTGTTCTTAATTCCGTGCCAACCCTGTCCCACGGTAACGGTCCCAGTTTTCAGCAGCGCCCTTACTATCAGAATGCCAGCGATGTGTCTACATACATGTACTGTTATGGCCGCACATGTGAAGCACCACAGGTGACAGGTGTCTTTTTTTTTTCCACAGCTCAAGGAATATTTTGTTTGAGGAAGATGAAGTAAAGTAGAACTGATGCAGAAGTCCAGCTGGAAGGTCCTGTCCTACTGCTGACGAGTTGGGGGTGGTCGTGGTGCAGCTCCATGAAGAAGATGTGGGTCTGCTGACATGATTCAGGTGAGAACGTGACCCTTCTTTCCTTTCCCTTGGAAAGTGGGTGCATGTTACAGTCTGTATCAGAGCGGCGAATCCTAATGACCCAAACTAACAGCGCCAGAGGTGCCCACATTTCTGCTGTCTGAATGGGCGCTTAGGCTTTTTATGATTGTGATAGATTGAAGTTCAGTATCTCTAAAGATATCACTTTTAAGCCTCATTCACACGAGCGCGCTTTCCATCTGGATGCGACGCATGTAGCGAGCGCATAACATCCGGACTGAATCCTGACCCATTCATATCAATGGATGTAGGCGCATGAACATTGTTTATCACTGATCATCCCTGAGTAGTGTTGTGCAAACTTGTGTTTTAAGTTCGGTGTCTAAAGTTCGGGTTCAGGTTATCGAAGTATCCCGTTATGGATTCTGCTACCATGGACCATAACGCAATTCTTCGATAACCCGAACCAGAACTTTAGACGCCGAACATAAAACACAAGTTCGCTCAACACTATCCCTGTGTCCAGGAAAAATCACTGCATGTTCTATAGCAGTGGTGGCGAACCTATGGCACGGGTGCCAGAGGTGGCACTCAGAGCCCTCTCTGTGGGCACCCGCACTAAGGCGTATGGTGTACCAATATGCCTTAGACTTTTCCTGCTATTCATCAGCGCAGGGCGCACTATGAACGGCACAGGCAGCGCACTGAATGTAGGAAGGCTATTATAGCTAAATGATAAAGTACATGGAAGATATACTGTATTGGTGTTCAGGGTAAATTGCCGTGTTGGCACTTTGCGATAAATAAGTGGGTGTTGGGTTGCAGTTTGGGCACTCGGTCTCTAAAAGGTTCGCCATCACTGTTCTATAGTGTGCGCTTGGCCCTATAGAAATGGCGTGGACAATGGAAGGCATGCGGATGCAACGTATTTTCACTCATGGCTGCTAGGAGTTGAATATTACGCCTCGTTCACATTTCTGTTTTCCACTGACGTTTGCTGTCCGCATTTTCAACGGACGGCACACGTACCCATTGATTTCAATGTGTCTGTTCACATATCAGTATTTTTTTACTGACCGTGGGTCAAGCACTACTTTTAGTCCATGATGCGGACCAAACGCGCCCATTGTAGTCTATCAGTACGTGCAAAATCACGGACACAACACAGAGGGCATCCGTGTTTGGTTTGTTTTTCACTGACCACTTATAGACAATGCTCTGGAAATTAACTTTCAGCTGAGCAGAGTCTGTGGAATACAGAGGGCAAAAAACGGACACCTGGACCAAAGTTAAAATCCTAGTCCCTGCAGTGTCCTTAGTGTATACATAGTATGATCCCCATAATGCCTCCAGTAGTTATAATGGCCCTCAAATTGTGCTCCAGTATAAATATTAGCCCCTAGTTGTGCCCTCATAGATATATAGTGACCACCAATTGTGCTGCCATATATGATGCCCCCACTTTCCCCCCATCCCTGCTAATGTGAACATTATCCACTTGAATGCATGGGGACACTCGTTCTTTGGACCCCCCTTTTCACTGGATGCAGCAGGACTGGACGTTCCCAGCGTTGTGACGTCACGTGTGATGTGAAAACGGCCAGAAATAGGACCCTCTATTCAGTGGTCGTTAAAAGAACGACCTTAATTGGCTCTGATAACGGCCGCCACATAGGTGTTTTATATTGTCGTGTGAATGTGGCCTTATACTTCAGTGTTTCTTCACATGCGTGAAAAACACATCCAAAATTAATTGCGTCCATGTGGAAACACTGGGCCCAATTGCAGACAAAACTGATAAAACTTTTGTGTAAAACTTCAGTTTTCCCTTGAACAGACCCTGACCAGTGTTGAGCGAACTTGTGTTTTAAGTTCGGCGTCTAAAGTTCGGTTTATTGAAGAATCGTGTTATGGATTCTAAATTCCGTTATGGTCAGTGGCAGGGCTGCGGAGTAGGAGTCTGAGTCGGAGGCAATTTTGGGTACCTAAAGTCAGCAAAAAATTAACCGTCTCTGACTCCTACTATATTTAAATTGGAATAAAAAAAAAAAAGCAAGTTTAAATGTCCCAATTCACAAAAAGTTATAATTACCGTATTTTTCGCTCTATAAGACGCACCTGCCCATAAGACGCACCTAGGTTTTTGAGGAGGAAAATAAGACAAAAATTATTTTGAACCAAAAGGTGTGCTTTTGGTGGGTTTTGAACTAATGGTGGTCTGTGGATGGCACTGTTATGGGGGCGTCTGTGGGTGCCACTGTTATGGGGGCGTCTGTGGGTGCCACTGTTATGGGGGCGTCTGTGGGTGCCACTGTTATGGGGGCGTCTGTGGGTGCCACTGTTATGGGGGCGTCTGTGGGTGCCACTGTTATGGGGGCGTCTGTGGGTGCCACTGTTATGGGGGCGTCTGTGGGTGCCACTGTTATGGGGGATCATTGTGGGGGCATCTGTGGATTGCACTGTTATGGGGGCATCTGCGGATGACACATATACAGCATCTTATCTTATGTGTCATCCACAGATCCCCCCCCCCCCCCCCCCCATAACAGTGTCCCTGTGTAGTGAATAGGGGCCGGCATCTGTTTCTGTAATGGCAGCGGGGCCCGGTGCCTGCTTCATTCATGAAGTGGGCGGAGCAGGCGCGTAACGTAGTGAGCTACGCTACGAGCGCCCACCCGGCTGCCAAGAAGTTAGTAGTAAGTAGTACTGCGCTAGATTTAAGATGATTAGAATACTTTAACAATACCCACAAGTTAGATATGATTACTGTATACTACAGTGAGCGGGGCCCGGTGTAGTAGAATACAGTGACTGCTCCGGGCCCCGCTGCCATCACAGAAACAGATGCCGGCCCCCAGCCCCTCCTTCCTCTCAGCCTATTTACCGGATGGTCGCAGCATTCGCCCCCATAAGATGCACTGCTATTTTACCCCCACTTTTGCGAAAAACACGGTACTTCTCTACTGTAAGAATAAAGGCCAATGCATGCAGTGCGTCACGTTACCGCAAAACGAACACGTTAAGTGACCATGAAGAAGCATGCTTTTCATATGCTTCACTATATGGCACGCAACGCACAGTTAAGGAGCGGCAATACTTATACTTTCCGCTGTTACAGGGAACGCAACGCCCATGGTTAACCTAGCCTCTCACTGATAACTGATTGCAGGACTGGAGACACTTGTATAAGGGAAGGGAATGGATAGTCAATAGTTCAAGACTGAAGCTGTAAACCATTTGAAAAACTGCTGTCATTCAGCTAAGGCTATAAAACCTTGTAAACTCAGATTGTTAGCTTAAACTTTAAACACTACTATGGGATTCTACTAGGGAAATCATGTTTTACAATAAATGCCCCTTCCCCTGCCCCGTCCCGGATCCCCCCACTGCCCAATCTTCAGCAGAAGATCAGCACACAAAGGAGAAGGCAGCAGCTTCCTAGCCAGTAGTTCTGTGGTAATGACATGTATGTTGCCTTTCTTTCCTTCAAGGAATGTATAAAATACATTCGCATATTAAATACAGAGGAGTCGGGGAGTCGGAAGTGCCAAAAACTGAGGAGTCGGAGCATTTATCTACTGACTCCACAACCCTGGTCAGTGGTAGCGGAATCCATAACTCGATTCTTCGATAACCCGAACTTTAGACGCCGAATTTAAAACACAAGTTCGCTCAACACTAACCCTGACTCATTCTGTATCACTCATGTGAAATAACTCTTATACATCCTACAGTTTTCTGATCTCAAAAAATCGGACATTGTGTTGGACATTGGATTTTTGCAACCATCATAATCCCTGCTCGTAGAGAGCCGTAGACTATAAACATGCATTTTTTCCTGTGCAGGAGTGGCCCAACTTTGTCCCATGTCACCATGCTGTACCACTTAAAGCCAGTTGGACACATTGTGCTAATGAATGAATAGCTTTAGGGACCACCTGTGTTTTTTTTCTGCACTTTTTGTTGTGAATTTTTTTTTTTTACTGTGTTTTCTTTTCTGGCATATTTTTTATTTTTTTTGCACACAGTGGGGGCATTTATCAAGACTGACTTTCCCATACAAATCATAATGAATGGACCGGCACTCCGTAATTTCTTTGCAAAAAAGACTTCTTTATTCTTATTTTTTGCAAAGAAATTACGGAGTGCAGGTCCATTCATTATAATTTGATGGGGATCCGACCTGCTGACCGTGCACCCGGATCTTAATGAAAGCGCAGTGCCGTCCATTTCTTCTTAATTGACTTTCCCATACGTCTGTCTTAGGGTACTTTCACACTAGCTGCAGGACGGATCCGACAGGCTGTTCACCCTGTCGGATCCGTCCTGCCGCTATTTCGCTGTGCCGCAGGACTGCCATTCCATCCCCATTTACTATAATGGGGAGGGGGGCAGAGCTCTGGCGCAGCACGGCAGTGCAGGGTAAAAGTACTGCATGTCTGACTTTTTAGTCTGGTGGCCTCTCGCCGTGCTGCGCCGGAGCTCCACCCCCGTCCCCGTTATAGTCAATGGGGACGGAGCGGCGGCACGGCAAAATAGCGGCAGGACGGATCCGACAGGGTGAACAGCCTGTCGGATCTGTCCTGCCGCTAGTGTGAAAGTACCCTTAGGCCTCTTTCACACGGACGAGATTTCCTCGCGGGTGCAATGCGTGAGGTGAACGCATTGCACCCGCACTGAATCCGGACCCATTCATTTCTATGGGGCTGTGCACGTGATCGGTGATTTTCACGCAACGCAGGCCCCATAGAAGTGAATGGGGCGGTGTGAAAATCGCAAGCAAGTGCGGATGTGGTGCGATTTTCACACATGGTTGCTAGGAGACTATCGGGATGGGGACCTGATCCTTTATTTTTATTATTAATATTATTATTATTATTATTATTATAATAATAACATGGTTATAAGGGAAAATAAAAGAATTCTTAATACAGAATGCTTAGTACAATAGGGCTGGAGGGGTTAAAAAAATAAAATAAAAATTTAACTCGCCTCATCCACTTGTTCGCGCAGCCCGGCATCTCTTCTGTCTTCTTCTTTGATTATCAAGAGGAAAAGGACCTGTGGGGACGTCACTGTGCACGTCACATGGTCCATCACCATGGTGCTGGATCATGTCACAGACCATGTGATGAGCGCAGTGACGTCACCACAGGTCCTTTTCCTCCTGATAATCAAAGAAGAAGACAGAAGAAATGCCGGGCTGCGCGAACAAGTGGATGAGGTGAGTTAATTTTTTTTTTTTATTTTTTTTTTAACCCCTCCAGCCCTATTGTACTAAGCATTCTGTGACAGAGAGAGTTCCTACTAAATATGGAAGGAAGTTGCTCCAACTACTCATGTTTTACGGAAGGAAAACAATCCTTTTGCATTGGAAACCACCAAAGAGCCCCACCCTTGGATCCTGGATCCAACTGATAAGTGCTGACCTGCAGATGTACAAACTCACTTTTGCAGCGAGGGGGACTCCTGATCGGTTCGATCAGATTTGGGGCATTTGGCTATGTGCGCAGGGGAATATCTGACTTTATGGGCGGGGCTCTGGGACTCCAGGATGAATGAGTGTGTGTGTGTGTGAATGGTTGTCTGGTCCTGTACTCGTCACTATGCCGTGATGTAACATGGGACTACTCATTTCTTTAGTAACATGATGTCATTGCTTTATCCTGATGTATTTCCCGCTTAGGGATCCTTGTATGAGTACTGGATTACGGACTTCTAATCCGGCTGTCTTTGTTTTCTGTATCCCTTTGGGATTTGGTGAAGTTCACAAAATTTTTAAATGTTTTCAATAAATAAACAAACCAGTGAAGTGAAGATGTTCGGGTCTGGGTACCACATTCAGTTTTTTATCACGCGCGTGCAAAACGCATTGCACCTGCGCAATAAAAACTGAACAACAGAACGCAATCGCAGTCAAAACTGACTGCAATTGTGTACCTACTCGCGTGGGTTTGCTGCAATGCACCCGGGACGCATCCTGAGCCAAAACGTGATGCCCGTGTGAAAGAGGCCTTAATCCCCCTGCGCGGGAGTTACTTTCGCACTCTCGGATCCGTTCTGATAATACAACGTCTGCATCCGTTCATATTATCTGTAACATAGCCAAGACGGATCCGTCTTGAACCCCATTGAAAGTCAATGGAGGACGGATTCGTTTTCTATTGTGTCAGATAGTGTCATAGAAAACGGATCCGTCCCCATTGACTTACATTGTGTGCCAGGACTGATCTGTTTGGCTCAGTTTCGCCAGTTAGACACCAAAACGCTGGAAAGCGGAATGGTGACGGAACGAAGGCAAACTGATGCATTCTGAGCGGATCCTTTTCCATTCAGAATGCATTAGGGCGAAACTGATCCGTTTTGGACCACTTGTGAGAGCCCAGAACGGATCTCGCAAACGGAAAGCTGAAACGCCAGTGTGAAAGTAGCCTAGATGCACCTAATTTATTAAGAGGCCGGTGGCTACTAATAAATTAGGTGCCTCTCTGTGTGCCAGAATCTTACCCAGCTGGTGTAGACTTGAGCTATAACTTATACCAGTGTCTGGTGCAAGATATAGTAAATCCAGATGGCAGCAGGAAGCCCCGTCCCTCCTGATGAGCCCTACCCCTTAGAAAAGTGTTGAGAAGCTGAAAAAGTCACAAATTATGGCGTGCAGTGTGCACTATCATTTGCCAAGGGAGAGCATCAAGGTGGCTGCCTGGGTGAAGAAGGGGATATGTCCGGGTTCAGCTCTGAACCTGGAAACCAATTTAATATTGAGACTATAAGACTTCATTTTTATGTATCATTCAGGATATATATATACACACACCTCCAGTTGAACAGCTGTATAATTGTTCTCAGCAGCAGGAAGTCTCCAAGTTTTGCATGAACTAACAGCTTCAGGTCTTTCTGTTTAATGCTCATCAGTCACAATGCAGTCTGTTGGTAAGAAGTATCAGAACGGTAAGGCCCCTTTCACACGAGTGAGTTTTCTGCGCGGGTGCAATGTGTGACGTGAACGCATAGCACCTGCACTGAATCCTGACCCATTCATTTCAATGGGTCTGTGTACATGATGTTTTTTTTCCACGCATCAGTTCTGCGTTGTGTGAAAAATGCAGCATGTTCTATATTCTGCGTTTTTCACGCAGCCCTGGCCCCATAGAAGTGAATGGGGCTTCAGTGAAAAACGCATTGCATCCGGAAGCAAGTGCGGATGCGATGCGTTTTTCACTGATTGTTGCTAGGAGATGTTGTTTGTAAACCTTCAGTTTTTTTATCACGCGCGTGAAAAACGCATGAAAACGCATTGCACCCGCGCGGAAAAAACTGAACGCAATCACAGACAAAACTGACTGAAATTGCTTGCAAAATGGTACGAGTTTCACTGAACGCACTCTGAACGCATCCGGAGCCAATCCGTCACGCTCGTGTGAAAGAGGCCTAAAAATTGGCAACAAATCGTGTGAGTAAAAGGCAAGTTTCTGTATGTTTGTCCATCAGGTTTCACATACACGTTCCTTGTCATGCATGTTAGCGTATGGTACAGCTACCCTAGCAGGAAGTTCCTTCAGAAGATATATTATAAGCTTGAAGCACATCCTGGACCCATATCAAGTTTATTTGCACTTGGAGAAGTCCTTGGATGAAAACTAATGGTAGATGTAGGATTTCCTGGTACATTTAAAGGGAGCCTGTCACCTACTTTGAGTGTTTGGGACCGTTCATATAACGTTATAGCACAGCTGCCCAACAAATAGGACCTTTATTGTGTCTGTCCCACGTCCAGAAGCTGAAAAAAACACTTTATAAAGATATGCAGATTAGTGCCCAGGAGCGGCGTTCTGGCCGCAAGTGCCCAGAACATGCGCCCAGAACATGAGCACTGTCAAGATCGGTGCCTCTGGGCAGAGCGGTGACCGGCGCTTGCAAGAGATCTATAAGCCAGAGGAGGAGGATGAATTAGAAGAGGAGGGCCGGCCAGGGCGCTGCAAGGGGAGCCAGCACATTAGAGAGGGTCCTGGGCACTTGCGGCCATAACACTGATCCAGGGCACTTGTGGTACCCAATCCGCATATCTTTTTAAAGTGTTTTTTTTTTTGGACGTGGGACAGACACAATTAAAGGTACTATTTCTATGTTGGGCAACTGTGCTATAACGTAATATGAGCGGTCTGAAATGCTCATAAGAACTTTAAAGAACATCTGATGGAAATACGCCTGCTCACAGAAACAAAGGAGAAGCGAAATAACAATGGAATACATTCTCATGTGACCTGAAAGCTCCTGCTGTGTATACCACATTTCTTCTGTAAAAAAAAAAAATATATATGAGTAAAATAAGTTAAAATTGTCGGAATAAAAGGCTGCCCAAAAAATGCTTGAAAAAAACATGAAGCTCATGGGCCCAGATTTACGAAGACTGATTTAGGCACATTTTTACACCAGAATTGTGGTGCATAATGCTGCATTTTAGGCTCTGCCCTTTCCCATGAAGCTCTGCCCCTTTCCTCCTTGGGTGGCATTGTGTTCTGTCCAATTCTCTGCTCTCTTATGATGGAGCATAAAACCAGAATTCTTACTGCGGATGTGAGCCTAGCCTAGAACGATGTGCACTTATTTAATCATTAGATTATATAGGGAGCCGTTATGTTTTACCTAAAGGCAGTTTTTGACTTGGGTATGAAATTGCTTAAGGCTCCTTTGTGTTATGAGTCACGTAGGACAGAAAACCTACCTCAGTGTGTAAACAAGGAGATGGAAAAAGAATTGTTCCACGCCGTAAAACTTAACCCTTGTTTCTACTGTATGATGTGGTAGACAAGTGTAGTAGGGATGTGCTAGATACACACCATGTGTGTCCTGTAGACCAAAGGAGTCAGCCATGTTAGACTACTACTCTAGGAGCCAGAAGTTTTCTTTTCCCAGGTTGCTTTCCATTGTATCAACTATCAGTCCAACGTATTCTGAGATCCTGCACGTTCATATTTGGTCGTGGAGATGTTGACCCGTTGACTTCACGTACCACAAGTGACTATCCTAAGTATCTCATGTACAGTATGTTGTTACTGAGATAATGACTTCTGTGTTTCGTTTTGTGCGTTTAGGTATGAAAATGACAAAGCCTTGGTTTTAGCTGAATACATCGCATTTCCAAGTTAATTTGAATAAAGCCGTAAAACATTGGAACAAGTGATTATCTTTTAGCTGTAAAACCCAGAAAGTAGGTAGTTCTACTGAAACAGGATGAGGATAGCCGAGCATCAGGTTTCAGCCCTTAGAAGAACCCTTAAGCCTTCCTTCCCTGCCAGGCAGATGAAAAGATTAGCTTAGTGGATTGCTTTCACATCTAATATTAAGAGCTGCAGAGCTCATTTAAAGGGCATTGTGCATTTATAGCTATGTTTACCCATTTTAGAGTTTTCTTTCATTGTGGAAAAAAACTAATCTACCAGCAAAAGCAGAGTCAAGACTTGTCTGATACTTTGTTTTTCTATGGACGTTATGAGATGTGGCCCCGACAGCCAGGGGGCTTGAGACAACTCCCAGCTCAGACTCGTATGACAAGGGAAGGATTGCATAACTACAGGGAGATTTTGCAATGTGTTGGAAGTCTCTATGTGTGATCAACAAGCGGGCGATAGCTTGTCGTGCACAATCGTTTTAAAACATGGAGCAATAGTCAAACCTATTTAATCGCTGATATGAAGATATTGCTTTACAGAACACCAGCACCCTGTAATCTGTATGGGCATCATTGTGCGACAGCGGGGAATAGGTGCCTATACCAGTGCGGAATAAGGGAAGCAAGCACTTGCCTAAGGCTCTATTCACACGTGCAGGCTTTTACGTGGATTGCACACAGAAATCTGGATAGGTACCACAAGCATGTGGCACATCAAACTGTAAATCGGCACCGGAAATCTGGGTGCCACAGCAGGAATCTGAGGCTGACCCTCCTATTACTGCCATGGTTCTGCATGTGGCTTAGCCCCATTCAATGTACCTCATTCGTGTGTGGCTGACCCTCCGTGGTTTCCATGTGGAAAGGGCACTAGGAGTGACATGTCCCACTCCCATTACGGATTCAGATGTAGATTTCACCTGGGTTTTGTGCGACATTATGGCCATGTGAGCGTACAGTCTACTTGAAATGTTGTGTGTTGTTCCCTGCGGTCTGTAAACTGGACATGGCAAGGTTTCTGCACGCTGAGTGCGTGTGCTCTTTACCGTAATTGTTCCATCACTTGGCAAATATTTATTTCACAGCGGCACCAAAACGGTCTGAAGAGTGGGCTTACCTTGGACAGCTCCTGTCATCACCAGTGACATGTAACCGTGCCTGGCCCCTGTGCACCTGCTCTCCTCATTGTTATTTCATGGCTAAGCCTGGAAAATCTTTTCAGAAATAGGACTTTTTTTTAATTTAAATGCGGATTCAACACTTGAAAGTTTTGTGTTTTTTTTGTCGGGAAAATACACTGTTTGGGAAAGTCGAATGGAGCTACTGCTGTGTCCTGGAGATGTGTGAAATTGGTAAATGCGGTGATATCAATTCACCACTGATTTCCAGAATGAAAGGGTTCTTTATACAGCGTAAACTGCTTTGGCACTGCTCCGAGATTTCAGTTATCGAATATCGCACACAGATTACTAGTTACAGCCGTTTTGGTCAAACTACCAGGTAGGAGTAAAAAATTCTAGGTTTTAGTTTGGTAATGCAACTAAAAACAACTGCTGGACCTTAGCTTTGGGGCGCAGAAACCTCTTCTGTGGCTCCTAGTGTGATTGTCTGGCCTCTAAATTCCTTCAAATTCATTCATCTGAAATGTGTTTTATTATTTTGTTCCTTTTTGCTTGAATTTGTTTCATTTCATTGTTTAATTAGTTTTTTGTTTAACTACCACCGGTGACTTTTGCATGATACACCCATTGTTTACCTGACAAAGGGTGTCACGCGCTTAGTTAAATGTATTACGTGTCTCCAATAAAAAAAGAAAGAAAAAGTCTCTTTGGTTTTAAAACCGCCTGCAAGAAATGGAGGTATGGCTGACAGTCGAAAGCAGTGCTGTGCTCTGTTCCTTTGGGAGTCTGCTTTTTTCAACTACAGAATTAGTATAGTCTGCATCGCTGTTCTTGCCATCAAAAACTCCAGAACCATCCACGGTAGATGGAAATACTCTGTTAGAAGCCAATAAGATACATTGGAGTGCCTTCACATGCGGCAGATTTGGTTGTAGAAAATGTTCTACTACTGAAAATTCACCTGAACGAGGCCTGCAGAGATCCATGAGCTTCATGCCAGAACGAGCCCATTCCAATGAATAGAACTGATTGTCAGTCGCAGAAAATCTACTTGGTTAGGATTTATTTAGAACCCATCTTCAAACCAAGACTTTTAAGGCTAAAGGTAGCCTAAACTGAAAGCCTATTTCAGCAGAGCAGACTGACCGTTTAATATCTATGGGGACGCCTGATGATGGTGGTAAGAAGGATCAGACGTCTTTGTTTTGAATGTACCCATGTTCTTTATTCTCATGGGCGATAAACTACCACCGGAGGTGTCTGGACGTGACTTATTTCCCTCTTCCCTATTGAGAAAACATGCATTCTTGGACGTTTTGGTTCATGTATGTGTATGGTGGGTGCCCCGTCCTGCCAAAATTGTATGGTTTGACGGACCTTAATCTAACGTGTATGGCCAGCTTTAGTGTGCAACCACACAGCGAAACTGCGCTGTGGTCGAGTACTGTGAGGCCCTATGAGTAATTAAACGACAGTCCGCTGCGGTGTTTAGTCGGTCTGCCTTGTTGATTGTCACGTGGCACTTGCAGTACTGTGCGGCCACTAACAATAGACTGAGCAGTTCTAATTACTTTAATTAGAGCCCGCTTTGGCTCATATGTCCGTGCGGTAATCGCCTGCAGCGCAGCTATTGCACAGCCGTGTCGCGACTGCGCCGCGTTGTCGTATCCTAAGATAGCCGACAGTCAAACAATGAACTAGCTAATCGCTGTGACACCAAACTTTCCTCTAACATGCGCAAAAGCAGATAGGCCTGGGACGTAGGTAAGACTGTGTGACTAAGGCTCATATGACTTCGGTGCCTAACTTTAGCGATGTAGGTTTATCATCTGCTTTACAATGATTTTATTTTATTTGCAGTTTGAAAATTGTTCTTGCAAGAGATCCTTTATAAACCTTTGGATATATCGCTTTCTCGTTGTGTCATAGTCTAATCTATTAACAGCATTCTTTTTTGTCTGTTTAGCTTTGTTTTGTGTGTCGAAAGTTTCTATTGCGTTTGCACAGTACACAAGGATAAAACCAGGAGTGAAGAGCGTTGGCAGGCTGCCTGGCACAGATCTTCTCCTTGGACAGATAATCTCTTGTCCTGTGGGTGCTATGTATAGGTACTGCTGTACCAGCAGACACAGTGCGCAGGCCAGTGCAGCTTGTGTGCCCCTTTGTTCTGTTTCACATGAGTGGGTTTATTTCATTGCGTTTCTATAGACAACCATTATTTAAGATGTGATCTGAAACCTTTTTAGCTTAAAGGGTGTCTGTCATGAGAAATAAGGTTATGTAGCTGACTGACATTAGCGATGGGCTAATGTCAGCAGTACATAGCAGTATGCTTTATATCTCCTTGCCTGCCACCGTTCTCTTAAAATATGCTAATGAGCACCTAGAGGCTCGGTCTACGCACCCTATGGCACGCCCAGGTCCACTTGATTGACTTTCGAGTTCTCCTCAGTGTCTCGTAAATCCCGCGCCTGCGCCGTCCCGTTTTAGTATTCGGCGCAGGCGCAGTGAGTGAAGGAAGTGCTCCTGCTGCCGGCTTCCTCACTGCGCCTGCGCCGAAGGAAGGAAGCCGGCAGCAGGAGCACGTCCTTCACTCACTGCGCCGAATACTAAAGCGGGACGGCGCAGGATTTATGGGACACTGAGGAGTACTCGAAAGTCAATCAACTGGGTGCGTAGATGGAGCCTCTAGGTGCTGAAGCAACGCCCTAATAGCACCTAGAGGCTCATTAGCATATTATACAAGTGTTTATTTTAAGAGAACGGTGGCAGGGAGTTATAAAGCATACTGTCATGTACTGCTGACATTAGCACATCGCTAATATCAGTCAGCTACATAACCTTATTTCTCATGACAGACACCCTTTAATAGAGGGCTGCTCAAAGTTAGACCCTCTTATTTCCAGAAACAGCGCCACCCTTGCAGCTTGGTTCCACTCAGTTGTCCTAGTCAATGTGTGTGTATATACGGTGTACTAACATTAATATCCAAATAATGGCACAATTTTGTACAACTATTTTGCCTATTTTGAAAGAATAGAATATTAAAATAATACTGCCATATCTACTACCTAAACCAGACCTGTCCACTCCAGCTACATTTAGGGTCCTTCCACACCTGCCTTTTATTTTCACTCCTGTTTTTACTGGCATTTTTTTTTTTGCATTTTTTTTGCACTTAGGTTTTTGGTGTGTATTTTGTTGTAAAAACACCAGCTCCAGATGTTAGCTGACGGTCTATGGGAAATATGAAACACTGGACATGCAAGCATTTTTTTTGCTACTGGATTTTTCTGTTAATTAGGCTCATGTATCCGTGTCTAATCGGCATTTTTGGCGGATCGCGCATGGACCCTATATAGGTGCGCAAAAAAACATCCATGTGCTGTCTGTATCTATATGTCCATTCTGCAAATTATAGAACATATACCATTCTGAAGTCAATGGAGCTGCAAAAAATGCGGATGGCACACAGATGGTATCTGTATTTTGCAGGTCTGCCGTTTACGGATCGCAAAATGGATACGGTAATGTGCACGAGGCCTTAGGTGGTGGTTCTTGTATTACTTCTTTTCAAAAACACAACATGCTATAGCTCATGGTGATTTTTCAGGCACTTTCACATCTCCTTATAGGGGACAAATGCCATGAAGAAAATGCTAGTGTTCAAACACATTGGGAGTCATTTGTCTAAGACTGGCGCGTCAACGCTGGTCTTTGATATCCCGGACAGTGTGTTAATTTATGATGAGGCGCAATGAGGCCTCATGCACACAACTGTATTTTTGGTCCGTGTCTGATCCGCATTTTTTTGCGGATTGCACACAAACCCGTTTACTTCTGGGTCCTCAAGAAAACCAGACAGCAAGTGGATATCATGATGTCGGACCCATTGACTTGAATGGGTCCATGATCTGCAAGATACGGCAAAAATAGGACATGTCCTAATTTTTGTGGTGTGGAGGCACTGACCGAAAAGCCCACGGAAGGGCTTTCGAGTGTTTTTGTGGTCTTCTAATCTGTTCCTCAATGGGTCTGCATCCGTTATGCGGAGTGAATGGGCTCTATCTGGGGAATGAACAGAACCCGTACCTGGTGCCCTCATTTTCCTCTTTTCAGATGCAGATCGTCCGATTCCCAGGCTCCTTATCTGTCATCCATGATGGCTCTACCGCTTCTAAGAATACCTGATGCATCAGTAGTCCAAGACGCTTCTTGCTTGTCCAGCCCTGCTCTTGGATTGGTCAGCACTGCTCCATTGAGCAATTCCAGCCAATCCAAGGGCAGCAGGAAGTGTCCTAGACTACCAAATCCAAAGTATGCACCAGGCAGAGTAGCAGCGAGACCATCTGGGAAGGAATTGGCAGATCTGAAAGATCACCGGGTAAGTGTATTATTTGTTCCCCAGTTACTGTGATTTATTATTATTTTTTATTTTTTGTCTTGAACTGGAGGGTCACTTTAAGAGCCTCACTTGTAAAAGATTATATCTACAGTAATTATTGATTATACAGCTATGAATTCCAGAAAGGCTCCTTTCACAAAGTAAAGTTCTTCTTCCTCCTGCAGACTGAATGCCATTTACGTTTAAAAAGGTGAAGAAATGCAGAAGGGAATATGCCTATGTGAATGAGCCTGAGAGGTTGAATTCCACAGGAGCATATTACCAGCGCACGTGTAGCAGATATCTGTCCAGCTAGGGCACTGTGACACTGTCTATACAGTCACTGTATTATTGATATTCTTGGCTCTTTGTGCTCTCATGTCACGTTGCCCTTACTCATTTTTATGGAATAAAGTCCATGCTTTCAGCCTTGCCGCCATGTAAGCATTATCTCTTAAAGGCGCTATACATGGTGGTAAGAAATAGGAGTTGTACCAGGACAAAGAAAAGCACATTCTGCTTCAGCTGCACGGTTTACATGAGATCTTCTCTCCTGGGAGTCTTTTTATTACAAGCAGCTGTTCCCTCCCAGTAGCACCCCAGGGAGTAGAAGATCCGTCACCGGGTTTATGCTGGCCTATCTGAGAGCAGCAGAACATAGTGACAAACACTTGTAATCACAGTTTAACAGGTGCAGAACAAGCCTAGCTCTTCATTAGCTAGGCCTCCTCTCAGTGCTGAGCACGTCTTCTGGAGTCCTCTCCCTGCCCACCCAATGCTGATGGACAGCTTACTCCCTATGCACAGTGATGGCGAGAAAGCTTTCAACCAGCGGCTGCACCCGCTATACTGTGAGTTTATGAACACTACTGCATATGGATAAGTAAGTGACACACTGTTAGGCCCCTTTCACACGGGCGAGTATTCCGCGCGGATGCGATGCGGGAGTTGAACGCATTGCACCCGCACTGAATACCGACCCATTCATTTCTATGGGGCTGTTCACATGAGCAAGCAAGTGCGGATGCGGTGAGATTTTCACGCACGGTTGCTAGGAGACGATCGGGATGGAGACCCGATCATTATTATTTTCCCTTTATAACATGGTTATAAGGCCCCTTTCACACGGGCGAGTATTCCGCGCGGATGCGATGCGTGAGTTGAACGCATTGCACCCGCACTGAATACCGACCCATTCATTTCTATGGGGCTGTTCACATGAGCAAGCAAGTGCGGATGCGGTGAGATTTTCACGCACGGTTGCTAGGAGACGATCGGGATGGAGACCCGATCATTATTATTTTCCCTTTATAACATGGTTATAAGGCCCCTTTCACATGGGCGAGTATTCCGCGTGGATGATATGCGTGAGGTGAACGCATTGCGCCCGCACTGAATACCGACCTATTCATTTCTATGGGGCTGTTCACATGAGCGGTGATTTTCACGCATCACTTGTGCATTGCGTGAAAATCGCAGCATGCTCTATATTCAGCGTTTTTCACGCAACGCAGGCCCCATAGAAGTGAATGGGGTTGCGTGAAAATCGCAAGCATCCGCAAGCAAGTGCGGATGCGGTGCGATTTTTCACGCACGGTTGCTAGGAGACGATCGGGATGGAGACCCGATCATTATTATTTTCCCTTATAACATGGTTATAAGGGAAAATAATAGCATTCTGAATACAGAATGCATAGTAAAACAGCGCTGGAGGGGTTAAAAAATAAATAAATAATAATTTAACTCACCTTAGTCCACTTGATCGCGTAGCCCGGCATCTCCTTCTGTCTCCTTTGTTGAATAGGACCTGTGGTGAGCATTAATTACAGGAACAGGACCTTTTGATGACGTCACTCCGGTCATCACATGGTACGTCACATGATCTTTTACCATAGTGATGGATCATGTGATGACTGGAGTGACGTCATCAAAGGTCCTGTTCCTGTAATTAATGCTCACCACAGGTCCTGTTCAACAAAGGAGACAGAAGGAGATGCCGGGCTACGCGATCAAGTGGACTAAGGTAAGTTAAATTATTTTTTATTTTATTTTTAACCCCTCCAGCGCTGTTTTACTATGCATTCTGTATTCAGAATGCTATTATTTTCCCTTATAGCCATGTTATAAGGGAAAATAATACAATCTACAGAACACCGATCCCAAGCCCGAACTTCTGTGAAGAAGTTCAGGTTTGGGTATCAAACATGCGCGATTTTTCTCACGCGAGTGCAAAACGCATTACAATGTTTTGCACTCGCGCGGAAAAATCGCGGGTGTTCCCGCAACGCTCCTGCACATTTTCCCGCATAGCCCGTGTGAAAGAGGCCTAAGGGAAAATAATAGCATTCTGAATACAGAATGCATAGTACAATAGCGCTGGAGGGGTTAAAAATAAATGAATAATAATTTAACTCACCTTAGTCCACTTGATCGCGATGCCCGGCATCTCCTTCTGTCTCCTTTACTGAACAGGACCTGTGGTGAGCATTCATTATAGGTCAAGGACCTGTGGTGACGTCACTCCGGTCATCACATGATCCATCATCATGGTAAAAGATCATGTGATGGATCATGTGATGACCGGAGTGACGTCACCACAGGTCCTTGACCTGTAATGAATGCTCACCACAGGTCCTGTTCCTGTAATTAATGCTCACCACACGTCCTGTTCAGTAAAGGAGACAGAAGGAGATGCAGGGCATCGCGATCAAGTGGACTAAGGGGAGTTAAATTTTTTTTTTATTTTTTTTACTATGCATTCTGTATTCAGAATGCTATTATTTTCCCTTATAACTATGTTTATAAAGGGAAATAATACAATCTACAGAACACCTAACCCAAGCCCGAACTTCTGTGAAGAAGGGTCTCTGTCACTACTTAATGGTGCCAAAAAGGATAGCATACCCTTATGGCAGATTCTCTTTATAGGAGTTGGCTCATGAACCTATCCTGTGGATACTTGATAAACATTATTCGTGGGCCAACTATTAATTAAACCGAACCCCGCAAGATTTTCATGGTTAATTTCCTACAATCATGATGCTAGTTTGTCTAAAAATCCTTCTAGAAACGACACTGTTTTGATACTTTGGACCCCATTCATGGACCACCTGATTTTCAAGTGGTCGACACCCAATGTTAAAGGGGTTATAAGAGCTGAACCTGGACATATTCCCTTCTTCCTCCACTCAGCCCCTCTGACATGAGCAGCGAAGCATTTCATGCTCCGATTCTCTCCCTTGCCCTGCGCTGTATCGCGCAGAGCAAGGGCTTTTTTGTTTACATTTTTACACTGCTAGACAAAGGCTTCTGCCTAGCAGTGTTTCCAGTGATGTCACCGGCACTAATGGGCAGGCTTTAGTGCTGTCCTAGCCGCTTTACAGGCCAGGGCAGCACTAAAGACCGCCCATTGGTGTCGGTGACGTCATCGGGCTCATTGCTGGGCAAAAGCCTCCGCCTAGCAGAGTCCTGGTACGTCACCGGATTGGCAGAAAAAGCCCTTGCCTTGCGCAATTCAGCCCAGGGCAAGGGACATGCTCTGATGCTCATGTCAGAGGGGCTGAGTGGGGGAAGAAGGGGATATGTCCGGGTTCAACTCTGACCCCGGACAACCCTTTTAAGGCTACTTTCAGACTAGCGTTCAGAGCGGATCCGTCTGGTGTCTGCACAGACGGATCCGCTCCTATAATGCAGACATTTGAAACCGTTCAGAACGGATCCGTCTGCATTATAGTTTAGAAAAAATTCTAAGTGTGAAAGTAGTTCAGACGGATCCGTCCAGACTTTACATTGAAAGTCAATGGGGGACGGATCCGTTTGAAAATTGAGCCATTTTGAGTCAACTTCAAACGGATCCGTCCCCATTGACTTACATTGTAAGTCTGGACGGATCCGTTTGCCTCCTCACGGCCAGGTGGACACCCGAACGCTGCAAGCAGCGTTCAGGTGTCCGCTTGCTGAGTGGAGCGGAGGCTGAACGCTGCCAGACTGATGCATTCTGAGCGGATCCGCGTCCACTCAGAATGCATTGGTAGCTGGACGGATGCGTTCGGGGCCGCTTGTGAGCCCCTTCAAACGGAGCTCACAAGCGGAGCCCCGACGCTAGTGTGAAAGTAGCCTAAAACAGTTGAAATTAGTATAAAAAAGTTTTCTAAGGGCGCATGGTTGTGTTATGGATTTGTTATATTGATTTATAATACGGTACTCAAATAGAACCATGGGCTCATACTGTACCCCGTCTTATGGAGGCATATGCAATTTGTTCTCTCAGATTCGTATGGGATCTAGAAGGAAAAAATGGTGCAGTATGCCATCATATGCTGTAGTGTGCAAGTATTCTCAATGCTTCTAGGGTAGAATATGGGACCATGCAGAGCCCACAGAATACTTATGGTTCTGTAATGATGGAGCCACTGTACAGGCTCCAAGCACTTTACTGCGGGCATGAGGCCAAACATGGATATCTCTTACATTTAAATGGAATAGAATGTCATCAGAAAAAGACCTATTGTTTAAATCATGTTTTTATGTTAAAGGGGTTGTCTCATCATAGACAATGGGGGCATATCCTAGTGATATGCCCCTATTGTCTTATAGGTGGGGGTCCCACCGCTGGGACCCGCACCTATATCGAGAACGGAGCCCCACAAGGTGGTGGCTGGAGGACTCCCGTCCGGCCACCACAAAGCCGGCTCCCCATAGAAGTGAATGGGAGCGTACCGCGCATGCGCGGCCCCCATTCCCATTAATTTCTATGGGCCGACATAAATGGCCGAGCCAGCACTCTGCTATTTTCACCGTCTCCAGAGAAAATTAATGGAGTGTGGCTGCGCATGCGCCGCTGCGCCCTCCTGCGCTTGCGGGTCTCCATTCTCTATATAGGTGCTGGTCCCAGCGGTGGGACCCGCACCTATAAGACAATGGGTGCATATCCTAGCGATATGCCCCCATTGTCCATGATGAGACAACCCCTTTAAACATACTGGTATTTTAAAGGATTTTAGCTGGTTATTTTTAATTTCCCATATCACTATCTATATAAAAAAATAATCTCGCAGTTTTCACAGTGGCCACTTCCTGGTCAGCAGTCATCTCATTATCATCACAGGCAGAATTATGGTGACCGAATATCACCTATATATAGATAACACAGGATGCACCATTCAGAATAGCTGATGTCAAAGCTTATCTGCTCCCTCCTGACCTCTGCACAGCTCACAGGTCATGCCTTACCTGGTTATCTGTCATTCTTATCTTGCCTGTAATGACCTGTGTATAGATAACACAGGATCCACCGTTCACAATAGGTGATTGTCAATCTATTCTTTCCTTGTACAATGACCTCTGCACAGGTTACAGAGCATGCCCAAAAAACTCTCCCATGAAAGTAAATGGGGTGCCCTCCTGACATTGTGTCTATGGTCCATGTGGCTGCTGTAATGCTTTCTAAATGCTGCCGGGCAAGATGGCCGCCCTCATAATTATGTTAAAGAAATCGTATAAAAAAAAAAATCTGTAATCGGAAAATAAAAAGAGATGAGAAAAAAAGGATCTGTGTCATTATCTGGTTTTAACTGGCTTAAAAAATAATTTGGTCACATATTTCCTTATGTTTTAAAGCTGGATTTACACTTCTAGATAATCGGGCAGATTTTCGGGAACAAACGTTTCTGCAAACTCTTGTTTCTGACAATTCGCCTCAGATCACCCGATGAACGAGCATTTCTGAAATGATCATTAGTGCAGGCCCATAAATGATGATTTGTGGTCTGGTGTTGTTGAAATAGCGATCTGCTGCCCAGAAACATTGCAGCTGTATGATGAGTGATGGCAATAGTGACCACTCGTCCTCGTACTGTGGAGGTGATCATCCCAACCGATCGGGAAGGATCGCTTCAGCTCTGTGCCTGTAAATGTACCTCATATGTGACATGGGAGGCTGTTCTGTGGACGACACACCTGGGGAATCACTTTGGAGCAACCCTTTAAAGCAGCATTCAATTTGTAAATCTAACCAGAAGCTTGTTTCAAAATTCTGCTGGTTACCCATGGAAACAGACAGATGTCTGCCTCCCTCCTGTTGTCAGGTTGGACAGCTAACCGTCTAGAACTATAAAATACGCACAAATTTAGTCTCTGTGTAAACCCAACGTTTTTTTCCAGTGCTTACAGGAAACTTTTTGACAACCAAAAAAAAGTCTAGGTAAACATATTGTGGGAGATTTATCAAGCTGGTGTAAAGTAGAACTGGCTTAGGTGCCCATAGCAACCAATCAAATTCCACCTTTCATTTTCCAAAGGAGCTGTGAAAAATGAAAGGTGGAATCTGATTGGTTGCTATGGGCAGCTGAGCCAGTTCTACTTTACACCAGTTTGATAAATGACCCCACCGTCTCACATGTTACAATGCTAGAAACAGAATCTAATGTAGCTTTTAAAGTACTCCCAAGTTGTAGATAATGGGAGTCATTTACAAAGCGAGTCATGCCACTTATTGGCGTGAAAAAAATGTCACAAGACTCCATTTTGCAACTCTTTTAACACCCGAGTGACAATATTTTGTCACAAGGGCCTTTTTACACTGTTCTTGCCATTTGGGACTAGAGCCACCATTCAGTTCCAGCATATTTCTTTACATTTACGCCAGTTTTAGGCATAAAAGTAGTCAGGGGAGGAGTGATTTATCACAATAGGCATGCTCAACAGGTGGATGAACCTAATTTATGACGAGGCACACCCTTTGCCAACGAAAAGAGGAAACAAAGATCGGCGTGAAAAGCCAGTTATTGAAAATGACTCCCTAAGGACTCATGCACACGGGTCCTCAATATGTGCTCACCGCATCACGGATGCGGACCCATTCCACAGTGCTTTTGTTTCTCTGAATCCGCACCACAATTTTTTTTTTTATATGTTTAGGGATGAGCTAACTTGTGTTTTCAAGTTTGGCGTGCAAAATTCAGGTTATCTAAGAATTCCGTTATGGATTCCGCTACCACGGACCCTAAGTTAACCCGAACCTTGTATGCTGAACTTGAAAACACAAGTTCACTCATCCCTAAACATGTTCTATTTTTTTGCGGTGCAGACGGATCTGTCTGCGGAATCGGCACGGATGTTGGCAGTGCATTGGGGTCCACAAATTACGGTCCTCAATACAGGCAGTGGCCGTGTGCATGAGGTCTAATGCTGTACAAGGCAGGAGGCATTCTGTAGAAGTTTTATTACAGAATATTTAATTGTAAGCTATATTTATCTGCTTTTATCCTATTAGTATGTCCATTTGAAGAGTAACTCCAATGAGCATTCTCTTATGTATTTATTTCCAGACTCAGAAATTCCGTGGACGACACCATGGAGAGTGACCTGGGAAATATGCTGTCAACTGACTCTGCAGGAATACCACAGCACCCTCGAGGGAGACAGGTGACCTGCAGAACACGTCTACACCTGTTCTTCTGCATAACATGCCTGAGCATTCTCTTCTCCATCACAGGTGATTCCTATCAGGTCTAGAGTTTTCTGTATGGAGATAAGCGGGTACGGCCACACGGTCAGGTTTTGATGTAGTTTTTGAAGCCCAAATCAGAAGTGTCTCATAAAAGGAGAGACTGTATACAGGCCAGATATGACTTCTACTCTGTTTTGAATCTACACCTGGTCTTGGTTTCAAAAACTGCATATAAAACATGAATATGTGACAGCACCCACACAGGAATCCTGAACTAGTTATTATAGATGTGCAGAAGTCAAAAATGCAAGTAAAAAATATTTTTGCTTGCCTACCCGGTAATAGCCAGCAGCAGAGGGTGGGGGATACTTACTGCTCTGGTTATTGAGCATCTCAGATAGTCAGAGATTTCTCTACAGCTTCATACACATGACACGGATGCTGTGCAGCTCCATAGTATAAAGCCATATGGCACTTTGTGTGCCGCACTATGGTGCTCAGTCCATAGAATAGCATTCAAATCCCTGATCAGTCCCCAAGGAGAATGACAATGCTTATCAATTTATCAGGCAGGTTTCCTACTTTAAGCATAATGTGCCAGTTAAAGGGTTAATGTTTCCTAGCAAGCGGCATCCTAAATTTCCGACTTGCCCACACTCCCTGTCACCTCACATAAGCATCCTTGGCATATGAAGTGGAATCAGGTCAGAGCCATCCCGTGGGGGGGAGGGGCAGAATCTCCTGGTATCTCGTATCCAAGCTTGCCTGTTGTGCCTTGTCAGAGAGATGGTGCAAAGTGATGTCAACGTGACTGACTGCTGGGTATTATTTAGCATAGGCTAAACTGGAGCTGTAAGGTAAAGTCTAAAGATGGGCACCAAGCCAGCTCTGCCAATCTGAATTTGGCTTGGACTCCAGCAGCCCTGGAGGGAGGCGTAACTTCTTGTATGGGAGGATTAGCTCACGACTAGCATTTGCAAAAAAATAAATAAAAAATAATCAAGTCAAAAGGCAAAGAATCAGATTCACACCCACTTACCTGCCGTGAATATACATTTTGTTTGACATTGACCATGTGTATACTTTGCTCATTTATGATTAACAGCCCCTCCCAGGAGCGCTAGCATTTCCCCAACAGTTGCTAGTATGAGGGAAGGTATAAATCGACCATATGCACTACATTCAAGGCGGTATTTTGTGAGCAGCTCCATAGTCGACCAGTCCCATGTGTGTAAGGATTGTCTATCAGATTGACTTTCACATTCAGATTAACTCTTGATGGCTCTAATATGCGATAAGTACTGCCCATCTGCCATTATAGCGTATTTGGTTCTGTTCTTCCTGCATTTGAAAATATTTAGTAAGCTTGTTGACACCGTAAGGGTCCATTCACACGTCCGTATGTGTTTTGCGGATCCGCAAAACACGGACACTGGCAATGGGAGTTCTCCTTTTTGCGGACCGCACATCGCCGGCGCACTCATAGAAAATGCCTGTTCTTGTCCACAATTGTGGACCAGAATAGGACATGTTCTATTGTTGTGCAGATCCACAAATGCGGACAGCACATTCCGGCCCCATTGAAAATGAATGGGTCCGCACCTGTTCCGCAAAATTGCAGAACGGATGCGGACCCATTTTGCGGACATGTGAATGGACACTAAAACAGCCATGGATCTGCAAGCTACATCATGTAATTGTCATATACCTGGCTATACCTGGCAGTTTCAGCAGGATCGCCCGACCATCTAATGTGTCTGTGGAGCATTGTTTTGTTCTTGGAGCGGCTTTCTCCTGTTCACGACACATGCATGCTTGAACGAGCTGAGCATGCATGTGTATAGGGGAGATAGCTGGCAGCTGAAAAAGTGTTTGCACGACAGCTATCTAATGTGTTTTGTAAGGGCAGGGCAAGATTCTGCAGTTGTCTCCATTCAGTACTTGCAGTGTAGGTGTTATATGTATGCTATAAAAGTATCCTGGGAGAAGCTGGGGTATCCACATGGCTTTATTTACAGCTCATGTTGCCCTAGGCACTTAGGCCAATTACACCTTCTTTAGTACTATCCGTTTTCTTTTTAAAGGGGTTCTCCCGGCCTGTACCTAAAATGGGTCTTTCAGTTGACCTGTGGCGAGAATACAATTTTATCCGCACTGACCGTTCCCATGTTAATCCAGGATTGCTTATATATACCTTGAGCAGCAGTTGGCCAGGCTGGCTCTGGTGCGTTTAATAACATTTTTATGAAGCTATTCTTCTATATATACTAGGCACTGCAAATATTGCCCGAGCTATAATATATATCCACTATTCAACATATTGCAGAGACGTAACTAGGGGCCAGCCAGGGCATGTGCCCCCGGTACTGAGTGGCGGGAGGTGCTAACAAGCCACTTTACCTTGGCCAGGGCTAGGTCAGCTAATTGAACCTTTGCCCTAGGTAAAAGCCTAGCTATGGCATCCTGTGTTCCAGGTCACGCCTGGCGGCTTCAAGCATATATCAGAAGCTACATGCTGGGATTGCAGTGGTATTTTTATTTTTTTTTCCGTGCCGAAATCCACGTGATATCCACGCTCCACTGTTTGCAGTATGAATCTACTTTGTTGTTCATACGGACGTGGATTTTTCCTGCGTGAGGTCAAGTGTGTTCAGACTTGTGAAAGTTGTAGATGCAAATTCTGTAGACAAAGTATTTCTAGATACTTTGTCTAAATAATGGCTCAAATTGTTGAGGACAAATAAGCCAGCTTATGTGGTGGTGGTGTGTGTAAAAAGTCACATTTATGGAATAAAGATGCAACCTTTTGAAGTCGTATTTATGAAACGTAATACCAACTTGTGGTGGGAACAAGTGATAGGTAAGTATTAAAACAGGACGCATTTATTTTTTCTAATATAAATGAGCTAAACAACAGGGTTCTGTCAGTAAATTGTCAACAAAAACAAAACAATAATAAAAACGTCCCGAGACAAAAGTCGCAATTTACCAGTGGAAATGTCGCAAATATGTTTCAAAAGATTCAAGTGTAGTCTAGCAGGGGGTGGCTGAAATGGCGCATTTTTTGTTTAAAAAAGTCACATTTTAGTGCCATTGGTGTTAAAATGTCACAAATTGAGCGAAATAAGCGGATAATCGGGTTTATATTTTAAAAAGTCACATTTTAAAAGTGGCGTGTCCCTTTTGATATGAGGTGAAATAAATCGCCACTTTTGATTTGTAATTACAGTAGTTTTTTGACTACACCTCAGACAACATGCCAACAAATGCACTGGTATAGGTCATCACAGGCTGAGACTATTTACTATGGTATACAAAGAGAAAGCCCATAGAAACAAACTACACCCGTTCTACAACTTGTGCAGCTTTCTAGAAAATCGCCCACATTTTCTACATATATCCAGCTGATGTATGATTGCCAGTAGTAGGGAAGCATGTAATGTCCTAGTTGTTATTGCTTAGCTACCTAAAACCGCTTTCACATAGTCAGTGTTTAGTCCGTGTTTGATCAGTGATTTCCAGCAGTGGAGACTACACAGAGATGAGGTAGAAGGGAAAGATCTGCTCCTGTTCTGTGTTTTTGACATCTGGTTTTTGGATTTACATGGGGAGGAAGGAAGTGTTCCTTTCCGAAAGTCGGCTGCTCGTTCAGTGGAGGTGAAGCGCTGCTTTTACATGCAGCGATCTCCTCCACAGTATGAGGACGTGTGGTCGCTGTTGACAGCTGCACTGTTCCTGGGCAGCAGATGGATGTTTAGACAGTACGATCCGCTGCCCAGAACCGATTAATTTAGGTGTCTGCACGAACGACTGTTTCACCCGATGAACGAGCGTTCCACTTATTTATCGGGTGATCTGCTGCACCTTTACACGGGCAGATTATCGGGAACGAGCGTTCATAGCACCGTACTTGTTATTTCGCTCTAGAAGTTATATACTTGATCAGATCAGCCAAAGAGTATTGTGTATTGCATTATGAGGAGCGTTTCCAGTGACGGCGGTGATCATGTATTTATGACCTTGTGGCTGTAACGCAAGCACTCCCCATATAGCTGCAAGATTATAGAGCACGTGTATGTAGAAAAAGGTGCTTTTTATGATTGTACTACAAAATGTATTGGTGTTCTTTTAGTAGTAGATGCCATGTGCTCTAGGTGGAGGGAAGCCTTTCCTCGGTAGATATCTGAACTCCGTTTTTCGGCAATGACATAAATTCTTCTCTATGAATAAAAATACATTTAAGTGTGATAACTGCATAATCCCACATTGCAATACTGCATGCAAGGGGTATTACACGTAAATCAAATTAGGGTTATTTTTAGTATAATAAGTTATACCATTTTTATGTTTTTTTTCTGTACCAATTCCTTTTAGATTTCGAGATCTCTGCTTGCAGTTATAGTACAGCGGCTGAGCTCTGTAATGTGATGTACATCTGTGTGTTTCTTACTTGTCCAGAACAGATTTTTATGTACTGGGAGTAGAGAGTGAAGGTTCCCAATAGTTGACTTCTAGCAGAGATCTTGAAAACTATGAGGAATTAATACAGAATATTGGAAAAAATGTACAAGAGGGGTCAACAAAAACCCTGTCCCTTTTTTGCATTGGCCACAGAGTCTATTTTATGTCACTTTCGCACCAAACTATGTACAGTATACTGGTCTTTTCTGGAGAAAGAAGGTCCAGAAAACAGCCCTGTGTACACATAGGCCTCCACTATCACAATTCTTTGAATTGAATACGGCATGCAGGCCACACACAATATTACTGCCCTCTGCAAAGAGTACCAAGTGACTGGCAGGGAAGGCCTCATTCATTGCTGTGGTAAAATGAAAGCTGAGCTCTGATTGGTTGCTCAGGTTTGATGACCACACAGTGGCTACCCACCCTGTAAATCATATACAATATATCTGACCCATATAGTTACTCAAATGGCTGTTAATTTGGTGTTAATTCTCTTTTTGTTTCCACAGATGCCATCCAAAGCAGCTCTGTATGTCAGAAAGGTAGCATTGTGTTTGGGTTTGGTCTGAGGACTAAGAATGATACCCGCTACTTGACAGTGACTGCCGGCCCCCAGTCTGTTTACTCCTGCCACGATTTGTGCTGTCGGAGCCCCTCCTGCAGTGTATTCTGGGTGTTGGAGGGCACGTGTATCCTTGCTGACTGTAGGACTCCACAAACTTGTGTATTTATTAAGATGCGCCCTAGAGACTCTCTGTTGGTCCATTTATTTAGAGACAGCACATCATGGACTTCGCTGTATCGGCACATTTCAGATACTTTATCATGGAAAGAGGGACGAGATGAAGGATTTCACAGGAAACGGCGGAATACGGGGGCACCTGCTAGGCATAAAAGACAAGTAGCCGATGGAAAAGGTGAAAAACGTCCAGAAAAAGTGCCGTCAGGACAAGAACCACTATCGAGCAAGAACCACCAAGATGACTCGAAAAGCTTAGGAGCAAACCAAATAACGGAGGTAAGTGCACCATGGGTCACGTTTCTAATCTGTATATTAGCGCTACATCTTTATTTTACCTTTATGCTGAAGGTGACAACCTACTTGTTACCACACCGGCAGCAGTTTAAGGGCTTCATGTTTGATGTCATGTTCCCTTTAATTACAGAGAAAAAATTAAGGTGTGACTTTCAAGGCTCAATGAAAACAGTACGGTATATATTATTTTATATATATATATATATATATATATATATATATATATATATATATTTAATAATGGTGGTATTTATTTCAGAGGAATTAGATAAACTAATATAAATGAAATAATAAAAAATAAAACAAAGGAGGTCAAGTCCATTTATGTGTTTCTTTTAGACATTTTGTCTTCTATTAGGCTACTTTCACACTTGCGGCAGAGTGATCCAGCAAAACGTATGCCAACTGATGGCATTTGTAAGACTGATCAGGATCCTGATCACTCCAAAAAATGCATTGAAATGCCGGATCTGTCTTTCTGGTGTCATCCGGCATTTATTATTTTTCACCTTTTTTTCAGTCTGCGCATGCGCAGACCGGAAGGACAGATCCGGCATTCAGGCAAGTCTTCAGTTTTTTTCCACCGGAGATAAAACCGTAGCATGCTGCGGTTTTATCTTTTGCCTGATCAATCAAAAAGACTGAACTGAAGACATCCTGATGCATCCTGAACAGATTACTCTCCATTCAGAATGCATGGGGATATGCCTGATCAGTTCTTTTCTGGTATAGAGCCCCTGTGACGGAACTCTATGCCGGAAAAGAAAAACGCAAGTGTGAAAGTACCTTTGCATTACCTGCTAGAAATACGACTATGACCCTAGTGCCGAACCCTCCATATTGTAAAATGACATTTATCATATAGTTTCCATATACATTTTGGGTAATTTCTGCAGCAGTGGTACCCCACAGTGTGAGGACCTTTTATCTATGCCAGTCGTTGCCCACAGCAGAAACAGTATGATTGAGGTCAGACTTACAGATGTAAAAAAAAAATTATAAAAAAAAAAAAATTTAAGACGAAAAGCCACAATAACTTTCCTTATGTGGTATGATGTGCTCTGCACTGTAATCCAGAGATGACACTTTTCTTGTCTACATCGAGATGAAGGTCCCAGAATTTTATTAGCTACGTTATCACATGTCATTTTGTGAGCAGGATGTGGCTGTGAGCCAATATAAATATTGTTGGGCCTCAGAATGTGTCCATCCTGCTAGTGTTTCTTGCACAATTCCCTTCTAAACCAGCCTATAAGCATGTACATATTTGGTATATACCATTTTTCCCCTGCTTTATAAGATGCACTTGATGATAAAATGCACCTAGGTTTTAGAGGAGAAAATTAAGAAAAAAATATTTTGACCCAAATAAAATAATACATTAATATTTCACACTGTTATGGGGGGATCTGGGGTTAATGCACTGTTATGGGGGGATCTGCAGATGACGCACTGTTATGGGGGGCGATCTGCAGATGATGCACTGTTATGGGGGGGGGGATCTGCAGATGATGCACTGTTATGGGGGGGGGATCTGCAGATGATGCACTGTTATGGGGGGGGGGGTCTGCAGATGACGCACTGTTATGGGGGGGATCTGCAGATGACGCACTGTTATGGGGGGGGATCTGCAGATGACGCACTGTTATGGGGGGGGATCTGCAGATGACGCACTGTTATGGGGGGGGGATCTGCAGATGACGCACTGTTATGGGGGGGGGATCTGCAGATGACGCACTGTTATGGGGGGGGGATCTGCAGATGACGCACTGTTATGGGGGGGATCTGCAGATGACGCACTGTTATGGGGGGGATCTGCAGATGACGCACTGTTATGGGGGGGATTTGCAGATGACGCACTGTTATGGGGGGGATCTGCAGATGACGCACTGTCGCTCACCCAGGAAGTTAAGGTGGAGACGGTCCAGGGGTAGCACAGCATTTATGGGCGATGGCCCAGTGACACTCCATCCATTATTCCTTCCTAGCAGCAGTGATGTGTGTAGCCAGGCGAAAGCTGATTGGTGGAGGTGACGGAGCTGCGGTTCCTGCCGGCACTCACCACCAGTCATAGTGACATGCAGGGCGGCAGTGCAGAGGAGAAGCAGAATGGTCCTTCTCTGGAACGGACCCCGGCTGCAGATCAACGACTCGAGGGCTGGTGGCATTCAGAATCACTGAATGTTTCCATGCCCATCAAACTACCAAGCCGCTGCCAACCCCATGCTACGGAGTGCTTCACTTCCTGCTGCCCACCCCACACTTCTTCCTTCCAGGTGGCCAGATCACTATAGCTCTTGCAATGTGCTGGCCGCCATGATTTTGGCACATTCACTAAAAGACGCACTTTTGAAGGGGGGAAGTGCGTCTTATAAAGCGAAAAATGTGGTATGTGCCCCAGCATACACTATTAGGTAAATGGGTTGTCTGCTATTTTAGGGTATGTTCACATCAAAGGAATTTGCTGAAGATTTTCTATCTGAAAGTGGATGACATTTTTAATGAATCTCCTCTACATGCTGTGGAACTAAATGAACATGGAAACTGACCTGCGGTTTGGATTTTAAATCCGCAGCATGTTAATTCTTTCTTTGGATTTCACCCTTTGCAATGCAGGCACGTTCTGTTGTGGATTTAATCCAGGTTTTGCAGTGGGCGTACCTTTTAGGCTCTGGACATTTGTCCACCATTCATGCAGATTGTATACATGGCATGCTTGCCACTGTGCTTGCCCACAGCAGGGTTTATGCTTAATGTGTGCACTAATCCTAAAAATAAAACTGAGACTAAACAGGCTAAAATAATCAGTACTTTTATTAAATACATAAATATGACAAAAGACTCAAAAGCACATCAAAAGATGTGTTATGAATCACTCCTGAGGAATAGTATAACACAGATGTATATAAATGGAGGCTTGTAATAAAATGCTGAAACGTCCCTGGAGGTGGAAGGGAAGATAAGTGATCAGGTGGGGCTGCCACAAAAAACAAAAACAAAAAAAACACACCAGAAGTTGTCTTGTTAGTGTTAAATCGCAAGGTAGCAATACAAAGAGGTAGTGCAACACAAAGGTAAAATATATATTAAACCCTAAAATAAGGGAAAATGTCAAAAAGTATATGCAACTACCTAAATTGTATATAAAAGTAAAAAACGATAAACAATAAACTGGCAGTCTCAGTGAATCACTGTCAATGTATGCTTCCCAAACCCCCTAACAGAGATAAAGTGCAAATGCAAACACAATGCCCTCATATTACTGACAATAGAATCCCATAAACCTACCCATGAAGTTAGGGGCAGATGATTCCTTAGGAGAGCTGTACACCCCAACACACGTTTCGGTGTCTGCCTTCTTCCGGGGGCCCTACCCTGTACAGTCTGACACTGGCAGCTATAATTGGATAGTGTAAAACTGTGCCTTCACTTCAAACTGCTAGTAATTCATTCATAACTTCTAGCAGGAATAATAAAGGAATGTGTTATTACAAGGGGAATACAAGTAGTTACTAAAATAGACATATCAGGAGCGATGACAAGTCCTCTTTAACCCCTTAAGGACTTATGATGTATCGGTACGGCATGTTTCCTGAGTCCTTAAGGACCCATGACAGTACGTCATAACTTTAAAACTAGATTGCGGCGGGGGTTAATAGGAACAGAAATCATTCAGTGGGCATCCTGTCACAACGCCATGCCACAGCGTTCATGTGACACCCCCCCCCCCCCTCCGTATTGGTGATTGCAGCAAACCGCAGGTTTGCGGCTTTACCTGTGGTTTGCGGCGGCGATCGGCTGTGCCATCGGGTCCCCATGCGGCTGTAGGGGGGACCTGATGGCATAAAAGGCAGCGCGATGCCTAAGAAGTATTGGAATGCATTGTAAAGGATTAGACCCCCAAAAGTTCAAGTCCCAAAGTGGGACAAAAGATAAAGTGAAAAAAAGTTGAAAAAATAAAGTTTACCCCCCAAAAAATTAAAAGTTTCAAGTAAAAATAAACAAAAACGTCATTTTCCCCAAATAAAGTAAAAAAAATTTGCAAAAAATAGGGGAGAAAAAAAAGTATACATATTAGGTATCGCCGCGTCCATATCGACCGGCTCTATAAACATATCACATGACCTAACCCCTCAGATGAACACCGTAAAAAATAAAAATAAAAACTGCTAAATAAACCATTTTTTTGTCACCTTTGTCAAATTTGCCCACCAAAATAGTACCAATCTTACCGTCACCTCATCCTGCAAAAAATTTGCCCCTACCTGAGACAATCGCCCCAAAAAAAAAAAATATGGCTCAGAATATGGAGACACTAAAACATGTTTTTTTTGTTTTAAAAAGGCTGTTATTGTGTAAAACTTGCATAAAAAAAAAAAGTATACATATTAGGTATCGCCGCGTCCGTATCAACTGGCTCTATAAAAATATCACATGACCTAGCCCCTCAGGTGAACACCATAAAAAATAAAAACTGTGCTGAATAAACAATTTTTTGTCACCTTGCATCAAAAAAAGTGTAATAGCAAGCGATCAAAAAGTCACACGCACCCCAAAATAGTGCCAATAAAACCGTCATCTCATCCCGCAAAAATCATACCCTACGCAAGGTAATTGCCCAAAAACTGAAAAAATTATGGCTTTGACTATGGAAACACTAAAACATGATATTTTTTTTTTTGTTTCAAAAAAGAAATCATTGTGTAAAACTTAATAAAAAGAAAGTATACATATTAGGTATCGCCGCATCCGTGACAACCTGGTCTATAAAAATATCACATGATCTAACCTGTCAGATGAATGTTGTAAATAACAAAAAATAAAAACTGTGCCAAAACAGCTATTTCTTGTTACCTTGGCTCACAAAAAGTGTAATATAGAGCAACCCTAAACTAGTACCAACAATACTGCCACCCTATCCCGTAGTTTCTAAAATGGGGTCACTTTTTTGGAGTTTCTACTCTAGGGGTGCATCAGGGGGGCTTCAAATGGGACATGGTGTCAAAAAAAACAGTCCAGCAAAATCTGCCTTCCAAAAACCGTATGGCATTCCTTTCCTTCTGCGCCCTGCCGTGTGCCCATACAGCAGTTTACGACCACATATGGGGTGTTTCTGTAAACTACAGAATCAGGGCCATAAATATTGAGTTTGGTTTGGCTTTTAACCCTTGCTTTGTAACTGGAAAAAAAATATTAAAATGGAAAATCTGCCAAAAAAGTGATTTTTTTTAAATTGTATCTATTTTCCATTAATTCTTGTGGAACACCTAAAGGGTTAACAAAGTTTGTAAAATCAGTTTTGAATACCTTGAGGGGTGTAGTTTATAGAATGGGGTCATTTTTGGGTGGTTTCTATTATGTAAGCCTCGCAAAGTGACTTCAGACCTGAACTGGTCCCTAAAAATTTGGTTTTTGAAAATTTCAGAAAAATTTCAAGATTTGCTTCTAAACTTCAACATCCCCCAAAAAAAATATATCATTCTCAAAATGATCCAAACATGAAGTAGACATATGCGGAATGTAAAGTAATAACTATTTTTGGAGGTATTACTATGTATTCGAGAAGTAGAGAAATTGAAACTTAGAAATTTGCAATTTTAAAAAAAAAATTGGTAAATTTGGTATTTTTTTTTATAAATAAAAATGATTTTTTTTTACTTCATTTTACCAGTGTCATGAAGTACAATATGTGACGAAAAAACAATCTCCGAATGGCCTGGATAAGTCAAAGCGTTTTAAAGTTATCACCACTTAAAGTGACAGTGGTCAGATTTGCAAAAAATGGCCAAGTCCTTAAGGTGAAATAGAGTCCTTAAGGGGTTAAAATGGTTTCCTGCATAAGCAATACTTAACTCCAATCCACAAAATAGTTGATAAATGTCTGATCGCTGGGGGTCCAACCACTGTAACCTTCACAGATTACAAGAAAAGCGGTCCTGTGTCCCCCAGTGCTCCCCTATCGTCATACTGACTGCTAAAAGTGGCACAGCCAAGCAATTACTTTTTCCTTTAAGGCCTCTTTCACACGGGCGTGTCCGGATGCGTCCCGGTGCATTGCGGCAAACCCACGCGAGTAGGAACGCAATTGCAGTCAGTTTTGACTACGATTGCGTTCCGATGTTCAGTTTTTATTGCGCGGGTGCAATGTGTTTTGCACGCGCGTGATAAAAAGCCGACTGTGGTACCCACTTGTTCACGCAGCCGTCGTCTCTTCTGTCTTTAACTGTGAGCAATAGGACCTTTTGATGACGTCACTGTGTTCATCACATGGTCCATCACATGATCAATCACCATAGTGATGGATCATGTGATGAGTGTAGTGATGTCATCAAAGGTCCTATTGCTCACAGTTAGACAGAAGAGATGCTGGCTGCGCGAACAAGTGGATTAAGGTAAGTTAAAATTAATTTTTTTTAACCCCTCCTGCGCTATTTTACTATGCATTCTGTATTCAGAATGCTATTATTTTCCCTTATAACCATGCTTTTTTTTGTGGATTGCACGTGGACCCAGACAGGCTGTCCGCATCTGTGTGTCCGTTCCGCAAAAAGATCTCCTATTCTTGGCGGCAAAATGTGGACCACAGACCCATTGAAGTCAATGGGTCTGCAAAAAAAGAAAACAGACACAACACGGTCATCACACTTGTGCATGAGACCTAATAGTCACAAGTTGCAGACAAGTCATACGAATGTTTCTGGTGGACGCAACATGTCACCATGTAGCCTTAGCCGAAGGTGACTATGGCTACTTTCACATCTTCGCTTTCCCTTTCCGCTGTTCAGGTCCCTCATAGGATCTCAATAGCGGACGAAAACACTTCAGTTTTGTCTCCATTCATTGTCAATGGGGACAAAACTGAACTGAAGGGAACGGAGTGCACCAGAATGCCTTCCGTTCCATTTCATTGCGTTCCCATGGCGCACACAAAAGCGCTGCAAGCAGGGTTGTTGAGTGTATCCTGGGATGCGGAGCAAGGCGGATCTGTCATGATTCGCAATGTAAGTCAGATCCGTTTTCTCTGACAAAAGAAAACAGATCCGTCCCCCATTGACTTACAATGGTTTTAGAGACTGATCCATCATGGCCATTTTAGAGATAATACAACCGAATCCGTTCATAACAGATACAGACGGTTGTATTATTATGACTGAAGAGTTTTTCCTGATCCATGATGGATCCAGCAAAAAACGCAAATGTGAAAGTAGCCTAATCTGGAACTTTATTTACATGAAGCTCAGTTTGGATGCATTACAGAATGAAGCATCTTAAAGGGAATGTGTCATCAGAAAATGACATTGTTTAAATAACATTTATGTTTAACATATTTTTAAGAATTTTTTTAATGTTATTTTTAATTTTCCATGTCAATATCTATTTCTTAAACAAAACCCATAAATTCCTGCAGTTTTCCCTAAGAATAATAATATGCACCACTTCTTAGTCTGTACAGAAAACTTTACTGCAGTCACCCGCTTATCTATACACAGAGGTGATATCATTACTGGCAGGATTAGGGTCCATTCACACGTCCGTATGTGTTTTGCAGACCGCACCTCGCCGGCACCCTCATAGAAAATGCCTTTTTCTTGTCCGCAATTGCAGGGACAACTCGGACCTATCCCCTTATTCCCGCTAGCTCTGCAGCACCCGTAAATTTATTTCTGTGTTTGTCATGGGACAACCCCTTTAATGGGCAACTCGGTCCATGCCAAAATCCTTACCAAACTATGAATGTGGGGCCAGCATACTTCTACACATCCATTACTTACTTAGCATTCTGTAGTTACACCTCTGGAACTAGACCTGTTTAGATCCAGGTCACTTTTGCTGTATTCATTTTTTTTCGCAGCATGTGAGCAGGAGGTTAATAGTTAAAGGGGTGGCTTCAGACCCACTTAGCTGGTCACTGGCTGCAGTGAATAATGCTTATTTATTACTCATTCTGCCTTTTTTTCCTTAAATATCCCCTTGGAAAACTCTTATGTTATTTCCATTATTTGTTCAAAACTCTTTTTCTCCTACTTTCTTACAGCCAAATCCTCCATCTTTGATGCCCACTGTTGTTCCACCATCTGAAAGCTCAGTCACTGGAAGACCATTAGACAGCATTAATGCCACAGAATTGCTGCCATTTGATGGCTCACCAGCCGCGAGCAGAGAAAAGCCAAGTATGTTCACGCTGGCACCAGCCTTAGTGCCAGGCAACACAAGCACACATCCGACCCCTGTGCCCGCTAGCTCCGGAGCACCTGGTAAGCAAATTCTCTTGACAACTCTATAATAGAGGTTGTAAAAACTCTATAATATAGACCAGGGATGCCCAACTTGCCACCATCCAGCTTTTGCGAAACTACAACTCCCAGCATGCCTGGACAACCTACAGCTATTACAGCATGCTGGGAGTTGTAGTTTTGTAACAGCTGGAGAGCCGCAGGTTCGGCATACCTTATATAAACCGCTGACAATCTAGAGTGACTTTCTATGCTGATGATCTCAGTTCAAATCTATACATACGATTTGAGGGGCTTCTGTTTACTTTAAACTTTCCATTTTTATACCCAAAAATCGAAAACGTGCTCAATATACATGAAGGACAGCCATTATACTTTACCAGTCTGATAGTATGATACGCTCCCCTTAATACCAAGCCGGTCCGCTTCATGATTATGCTGGACCACAGTATTGTACAATATATACTTGTGCTTATATCTTACTTACTCTTTGGGTCTGGACTCTGGACAAATAATATACTAAGGACATATTATAATATATACGTAATTATTATAACATATACGGTAATACTTACAGGTCCACTTTCCTCATAATAACTGATCATTGAAGATTATCGATCGCCTGTTCTGACATGTCTGTTTTAGTAATTATTTGAATACCCAATGTAATAACAATTCTGGAGCATCTTTTCTTGGCACTCTTCATTATGCTGTTCCCCTGTAATTCCTCCTAAAAGTTAATACATTGACAGGTGGGTGGTAGCATTCCTCTTGGTGGCACATACCCAGCACAATGACACCGTCTATACAATCCTCCCAGTGTCAGAATGTGTAAGGACACACCTTAACAATAAGAATGTCAATGCCCAGGTGTTAATTTACCGGTATTCCTATTTCTGGGAGGAATAACAGAGGAACAGCATGGGGAATGTAAGCATTTACTAGAACAGCCATGTCAGAACATGTGACAAGTTCTTCTAAAACCTTCATTACCTTTATTTGTTTGAGCACAGTTTTACACGCTGACAGCTGGGGAATGGGGACAGTAGGAAAATGACAGTTTGTATAATTATACCTAGCTAGCCAATGTCTATGCATTGAGTCTTGTGTTATCGGTGTCATTAATGTTAACTAGGTCATTGCATACGTTGGCACATGACCTGCCTCAGAAAAAGCAAAATCAGCGTTTCAGAAAATCATGTATTTTGAGGTTTAAGTCCACTGGGGCCTAGATACTGAGCATTGTGTCTAGGGGGTGTTCCTTTACAGTGGGCTTTGTTGCAGAGGGGGCACCATTAGCTTGTTTGTTCCAGTCATCCTAAGGAATGACTGCTTTCCCATATCCGGGCCAGGAGGCATCCCTGCAGCCAATAATTACCATTCAGGATCCACTTGTATTGTCTTATCTCCCTGGTGTACTGTAATTCATTGTCCTCTGCTTGAAAGACTTTCTTTTGTTCCTTGCCCAATATTGAAACACCGTATTCCCTTGCCCTTCGCTGCATCCTTTGCCAAACTACAAATTAAATTTTAAAAAAAGCAAAAAAGTAGGCATTTTATAATTTATTTTTACACACATTCCTTTATATTTCCTTCCTTCCATACCCTATTTATTGTCCCTTGAGATTTCTTAATTAATTTGAGGTGTTCCAAATACATTTTTACCGATGACAGGCATTTTTTGTTACACTCAGCTTTATATATTGTACACTTAGCTTTATATTGTGTGTATGTATGTATGTATGTCCGCTAAAGTAATCCGCACCGTTGCATTTACAATAATGAAATTTGGCACACAGGTACATCAGGTGTCCGGGAAGGTTTTAGACCAGGTTCAGCTCTCTAGGATGTACCGTTCCTCAGATATTCCCAAAAAATGCATTAGCCAATAGAAGCTTGGTCACATGACCCTTATCAGCCAATAGAAGCTCGCAGGCCATTAGCCTCCACACTGCTGTAGTTCAGCTTTAAAGTAAATCGGTCACCAGGATAATTGCTATTGAAGTAAAGCCGTGACCTAATAGCTGAGAATGACACTGTTAAGGGAGCAGAGTGCTGTGGGAGGTCACAGGTCAGTGGGCAGATAGGGTGGCCATTCAGGCCACCCTGAAAAGAAGCACTTAAAACCCCGCCCCCAGGTCCCACTAAGCTACGCCTCCAATCTGGTTAGGCCCCGCCCCTCAGCCGACAGGGATTGACAAAATTAAGTTAAAGATCAACTTCTGTCAGCTGCAGAGGTGGGAGGGACGGTGACTTTCTCCCTGCAGCTCACATTCAGACAGCACAGTGCTGCTGTCTTAGAGTGAGCTGTTCAAAAGGACACACCCCTTATCCAGTTAGGCCACTCCCGCTCCTCAGCCGACAGGGATTGAAAAAATGAAGTTAAAAATCATCTTCTGTCAGCTGCAGGGGATCGAGGGAGGGTGACTTTCTCCCTGCAGCTCATGCTCAGACAGCACAGTGCTGCTGTCTGAGAGTGAGCTGTTCAAAAGGACATCAATGTATCCGTCCAGGCCCTGCGCCAGATGGAGGACAGGGAGTCTGAAAGCCGGACTGTCCGGCCTAAAACTGCACCTGTAGCCACCCTAGGGGCGGGCTGCTGTGGAGGTCACAGTTAAGGGGACGGTCCACTATGGAGGTCAGTGTTAAGGAGCAGATTGCTGTAGAGGCCACTGTTAAGGGGGCGAGGTGTTGTGAAAATCATTGTTAAGGAGATGGGGCACTGTAAAGGTTACTAATAAAGGGGGGCCACTGTGGAGGTCACTGTTAAGGGGGCAAGATGCTGTGGAGGTCACTGTTAAGGGGATGGTCCGCTATGGAGGTCAGTGTTAAGGGGCAGATTGCTGTAAAGGCCACTGTTAAGGGGGCGGGCCCCTGTGGAGGTCATTGTCAATGGGGTGATGTGCTGTGAAACTTACTGTTAAAGGGGCAGGCTGCTGTGAAGGTCAAAGTGAAGGGGGTGGGCTGCTGTGGAGGTCCCATTGTAAGCAGACGGGGCACTGTGGGGAGGGGTCAGTGTTAAGGGGTGGGGGGGCTGTGGAGGTCACTGTTAAGGGGGGGGATACTGTCGGTATCTTTTAACGACACACACAAACATTAAATGAAATATACCCGAGCGAAGCCGGGTCCTTCAGCTAGATATATATATCTCTATCTATCTATATCTATCTCAAAAAACGGAACAGCACCTCCTGAGACAAATCGCAGGTGCAAGCTACCCGGCAATAATACAGCAAACAAAAAATGGTAGCAGCACACCACTAAATGCACTAAGACTGAGTGAACATGTGAATGTGTGAACAGGGTCAAATACATGACTCCAATACTTACTGAAGAAGCTCTTAGTGCATATTATTGATCAAAAATATGTTGGGCCCACCTACCAGACGACAAGGTACCTTCTTATCAGGTGGGACCTACTCTAACATGGAGGGTCCAGCTCCATTGTTACTCTGATTAAAAAACACCAAGGGGTGGGGGATGGGCGGGGAGTGCCAAGTTCCAAAGAGGATGCGCTAAGAGCTTCTTCAGTAAATATATATATATATAATGAATGGCAGCACCAACCTTTTGGAATGGAAAATTGGGTGCAAGCTCCAATGGGAAAAGCGTCCCTGGATAATAGAAAAGAAAAAGTAGAGCAGCACTGATGCAGTGCTGCTCTACTTTTTATTTTATTTTATATATATATATATATCTATCTATCTATCTTATGTTAATTCCAGCAGCACTCACTTTAGAGATTATCCGGTGCAAGCGTCTCGCCTTTGACAACAGGCTTGTATATTCATAGAAAATCAACGCAGCACTCTTCTTGTAAAAAACAGTGTCTTTATTCACACATGTGACACAAAATAGGCTTATTTTTTGTCACATGTGTGAATAAAGACACTGCGTTTTTTACAAGAAGAGTGCTGCGTTGAATATATATATAAAATATATATATCAGTACAGACCAAAAGTTTGGACACACCTTCTCATTCAAAGAGTTTTCTTTATTTTCATGACTATGAAGGCATCAAAACTATGAATTAACACATGTGGAATTATATACATAACAAACAAGTGTGAAACAACTGAAAATATGTCACATAGGTTCTTCAAAGTAGCCACCTTTTGCTTTGATTACTGCTTTGCACACTCTTGGCATTCTCTTGATGAGCTTCAAGAGGTAGTCACCTGAAATGTTCTTCCAACAGTCTTGAAGGAGTTCCCAGAGATGCTTAGCACTTGTTGGCCCTTTTGCCTTCACTCTGCGGTCCAGCTCACCCCAAACCATCTCGATTGGGTTCAGGTCCGGTGACTGTGGAGGCCAGGTCATCTGGCGCGGCACCCCATCACTCTCCTTCATGGTCAAATAGCCCTTACTTTCAAAGTTTTCTCAATTTTTCGGCTGACTGACCTTCATTTCTTAAAGTAATGATGGCCACTCGTTTTTCTTTACTTAGCTGCTTTTTTTTTGCCATAATACAAATTCTAACAGTCTATTCAGTAGGACTATCAGCTGTGTATCCACCTGACTTCTCCTCAACGCAACTGATGGTCCCAACCCCATTTATAAGGCAAGAAATCCCACTTAATAAACCTGACAGGGCACACCTGTGAAGTGAAAACCTTTCAGGGGACTACCTCTTGAAGCTCATCAAGAGAATGCCAAGAGTGTGCAAAGCAGTAATCAAAGCAAAAGGTGGCTACTTTGAAGAACCTAGAATATGACATATTTTCAGTTGTTTCACACTTGTTTGCTATGTATATAATTCCACATGTGTTAATTCATAGTTTTGATCCCTTCAGTGTGAATCTACAATTTTCATAGCCATGAAAATAAAGAAAACTCTTTGAATGAGAAGGTGTGTCCAAACTTTTGGTCTGTACTGTGTATATGTATATGTGTATATGTATGTGTATATGTATGTATGTATGTGTATATATATGTATAATAAATAAAAAATTTCCCTATAAGATGCACCTCAAATAAGACCCCCTAGTCAGACCCCCAATGTTATTCATCCCTTAGCTCAGACCCCCAATGTTAATCGGACTTCAGATCAGACCCCCTGTGTTAATTAGACCTCAGCTCAGACCCCCCAATCGGACCTCCGATCAGACCCTTAATGTTAATCAGACCTCAGATTAGACCAAAAAAAAATATCAACTCGCCTCACCTGCTCTCGACTGTGCCGCCACTCCGGAGATTCTCCGCTCTTCCTTCCACACTGTGCTGTGACCCTACATTGCACAATGTGAGGTCGCAGAGCGTGCCTATGATCTCACACTGTCTGCAGGACATAGCACAGCGTGCGGTGCTGGCAGAAGACCAGGGAACGGTGAGTACTGCTAGCACAAGGAGCACTATATTCACCACTCCGCAGTTCTACTGTACAAATCATCGCTTCCATAATGGATGCGCTCATTAGTATTCACCCTAAAAGGTGCACTACCATTTTCTCCTCACTTTTGGGGGAAAAGAAGTGCGTCTTAGGCCTCATGCACACGACCGTTGTTTGGGTCCGCATCCGAGCCGCCATTTTGGTGGCTCGGATGCGGACCGATTCACTTCAATGGGGCCGCAAAAGATGCGGACAGCACTCCGTGTGCTGTCCGCATCTGTGCCTCCATTCCGCGGGCCCGCTAAAAAAAATATAACGTCCTATTCTTGTCCGTGCTTTGCGGAAAATAATAGGCATTTATATTGCCGGCGCCCGTTCCACAAATTGCAGAAGGCAACACGGGCGGCTTCCGTTTTTTGCGGATCTGCTATTTGCGGATCGCAAAAAAGGCACAGCCGTGTGCATGAGGCCTTATAGGGTGAAAAATATGATATAGTAGGGCAAATCAATTTGTCTCATCACCTCACAGGTGAAGAAACTCCCCCTGCCACAAGATTGTCAAGGCTGAACATTATATCAGACCTTGACAATTTTCTGCTTGCCCTGCTGCTCCAATTAGCAGAGCAAAGGCACAGGCTTTGCTTTGACTTGCGCGATATGGCTCGTGAAATGGCGAATCCTATAGTGCTGTGAAGAAGTATCACCTGCGGTTCTTCAGCGTTTTCACAAAAACTGGATTAAACGTTTAACCATTTTCATACAGCGGAATGGTGGACACATCGAACATGTCATGTAAAGCCCTTTAGAAACTATAACCTTTCTTAACTCATAAACAGGTACTGACACTTCCAGTGTGTTTCTCAGTAAATTCTACCAAATAAAGATATATCACATGACCCCCTTCCCACTGGAATAACTGAGCTGATTTCAAAATGGCCGCCGGAAATGTTTCTTCCACCAAATAGCTGCTTCTCTCCCAATTAATACTTTCACACATTGAATTTTCTCCAAATTATAGTAGTTAACATATTTTGTGCTTTGTGTGTGCTCGTGTGTAGATCTGGATTCTAATTCATTGCTGTGGCTACTTTCCCTCCCTTGCACTGGCATGAAAAATCTCCCCCAATGTCTGGAGCAGCTGTCCATAGCAGCCAGTCAGGACACTGCTTATATTATATATAAAAGCTGGAACCTACTTGGTTGCTATGGGCAACACCTCCATTTTGTCTGCAGTGGACGGACAACATGTATACTATTTTCAAGAGATTTTAGTGCAGAGCAAATAGTAATGTTGCTTGCAGTAAAAGTTAAAATGGTGTTTTCTGACTGGAATAAGATTGCTATTTATCACCAGTTAAATCCTGTCAGGGTAAAAAGCTTTCAGAAAGGTTATGAAATTTTAATTATGCTTTTCTGTGTTGCTTCATTTGATCTTTGGCGAGAGGGTGTTCATGTGCTTAGTTAAATGTCAGCTGCCTCTCCTCCCCTGTGGAGCAGTAAACCCACAATCCCTCACTCTGCTATGCTTGTGGCCTGCTTCTGCTGTATACCTTTTAAGGCTCCATTCCTATATAGGGCATGGTGGTGTCCGGATGGAGGTCGTTACATGTCAACGCTAGGGGCAATTTGTTACAATTTTTTGGGAAAACAATCATTTTATCAATTGGTCTGTATTACAAAATTTCCCAAGGTTTATGTTTCTTCACATTCAGAGCTCTTCTTTCTTCTTTACTCTGAATCTGTCTGGGAGCTGCTCTGACAGCTTGATCTGTAGTCCTGAACTCATGACAGGTCGTAAACACGCCAAGCTAAATTCTTAATAAATTGGTAATACATGATGTCATATTTTAAAGAGGTTTTCCAGCAATGCGGTGGAATTTGTTTTAAAAATTGCCAGAATGGGTTAAAAATTCAGCATTACTCACCTCAATGATTCACTGCTGTACTGCCGAAATTTGGGCGACATACTGATAAGGATTAGTTTAGGAGATACTCGTTTTCAATGATTGCCCTGTATAAAGAAGTCACCGATCGCTCGATAACTTCTTTGCTGTGGCACAAAATGGTTGTTTGTGGGCAGCAGATCATCCTGTGTGGACATAAATCTGTTTTCATCAATCATTCTCTATGCCGCTGTGATGGCTAACCTCCGCCACTCCAGCTGTGGTAAAACTACAACTCCCAAGATGTACACTTGCTTGACTGTTCTCAGAACTCCATAGAAATGAATGGAGCATGTTGAGAGTCGTAGTTTCCCCACAGCTGGAGTGCCGGAGGTTAGCCATCTCTGCTTGAGCAGTCACAGTAGCGATCACTTCTTCCTATTGCTGATGAGAAGGCAATTATCAAACAGTTTGGTTTGTTCCCAATGATTGACTATGGATCGAGAAGTGTCAATGAGCTTTAAAGGGGTATTCAAGGATTTTAATATTGATGTCCGCCAATATCAGATTATCGGGGATCCGATACCCCGCCCTCAGCTGTTTGAGAATATCTCCGGAAGTCGGTGCTGGTTACTGCACTGCAGCACCCATTCATTTCAAGGGCAGCCAGAGCTACTCTTAAACAGCTGATCGGTGGGGTGCAGGGTGTCAGACCCCCATCAATCAGATATGGTGTGGGCAGTTTTAAGACAAGACTTCACCAGTGTGATTTCATCACATGTATCTGTGTATGGAGGAAGGGGTGTGATAATATAGCAAAATGAGTTTGTCGTTAATAGAACTTTATGTTCCGTATTTCTTATCCAACAGGACCAGAATCCTTCAATATGGGTCTCCTCTACCTACCTCTCCTCACTATTCTGCATCATAGATTGCACATAGTAGATGCAAGTTAAAATGTATTTTTGTATTTTTTCCTCTAGTCACCAATAAACTTGTGGTATCTGCTGGAGATAGCGTTGAGGTCACCTTACCGAAAAATGCGGTTCAGCTGAATGCTTTTGTCCTCCCTGAACCTCCTGCAGGTAATGCCGTCTGTTCATATGCTTGGCCTATGTACCAATGTGATGTCTTTTCACGTTTGCTAAATTACCAGTAAATAGTTTCACTTTTCCTTCTTCCACTGTCTGGTCAATGTGTGAATGTTGAACCAAATTATCAATCTTTAAAATCCTTTGATAACTGAATTTAGTACTTTCTGACATGACATAAAGTGATGGGAAAATGAGCTGGTTTCCATTATGGCTTCTGTATTCTCATGGTCCATGGCAGCATGGATCCAAAAAGATTTTTCTTCCTATTGATTTGACCAATGGATCCATCAGGTGTTTTGGAGCTTGAAAGGTCTTGTAATTTTCAAGTATTGCCTCTTCCGTAGACTCCTTCGGGAGTAAGGGCTCTTGCAAACTAACGTGTGTTGGCTGGGCCCAAGCTGCAGACCGCAAATTGCGGTCCGCAATGCATGGCACCAACCGTACGGTCTGCACCGCAAAAAAAAAATTGTATGGACCCGACACCGGTCGTGTGCATGAGTCTTAACTTACTCATGCAGCAGGAAACATTGTAGGGATCAGATCTCCTTTATGCACTATTAGTCTACATTCACACGACCGTATGTGTTTTGCAGTCCCCAAATTGCGGATCCGCAAAACACTGATACCGACCGTGTGAATGTAGCCGGCCCGATGATAGAAATGCCTATTCTTTGTCCGCAATTGCGGACAAGAATAGGACATGCTCTATCTTTTTTTGCGGGGCCGCGGAACGGATCTATGGATAGTGACAGCACATTGTGTGCTGTCCGCATCTTTTGCGGCCCCATTGAAATGAATGGGTCCGCACCCGTTCCGCAAAATTGCGGAACGGATGCGGAGCCGAAAATACGGTCGTGTGAATGCACCCTTAGTGCATTGCACTAACCCTAGTATTATCTAAAGGACCTATATTCTCTGCTATGTTTATTTTATAGAGGAAGAATATGGAGTCATATTTATATGAAATACACATTTAGTAGGGGTCAGAGATTAGGTAGTCGTGGCCCACTATATGATTATTACTGTTGAACTGAGTGTACCTTTATTGTAGTTATTTAAAACATAACATTTTGTTTAATTAAATTTTAAGATAATGAGACACTAAGTTGAAACAATGCTAAAGGTGCACTGCTTTACTGGAAGGGTGTCGGGTATAACTGGCAGCTCTAGTCCCATATCTGTCATGCGGCACTTTGTCAGAGGGGGCGCTTGAAAATTATCTTGATGGGGGATGCTCGACCTAGGTTCTTTCCCTATATAAGCTAATTTAGGAAGCTGGGAGAACCCTGACAGGCTGTGATTCTGACAGGCTGTGATTGGGGCACCCGCCCTGAAAAGGGCAACCCCCAGCCGCTGGAACCTTGATCTATTGCTGTCAAACCCTAACAGTGATCCTTCCTAATGTACAGATGTCTGACGCGTTTCACCATAAGGAATTATGGTTCTTCAGGGACAAAAAGTATATCGTCGGGGCGTCTGGTGCAGTGGCAGCGCTCCCACATGTATATTAAGGTGGCAACTAATGAATCTACTTGTCTATTTTTTATAGCGCTTCAGCCCTGCCCATCTGATTAATTAACCTATGGATGCAGAGCGAGCGCTATATTAACCCCTCCCACTTACTTGTCATGCCGTCCTGAGTGAATGCGCATGATCCTTGGGCCACTATGCTCAGTTACGCCCAGTCAGCAGCGCTTCGCTCGCAACCGGAAATGACATCAGTGGTGGGCGTGTTAGTTGCTATGGGAATCTAGCACCGCGTCCCCGGCAGGTCCTTGCAGGGCAAAGTGTTTGTGTGCATATGCCTACAAAAGCAAGTATGTATCAATCAACGAACATATATTAACAGCCTGCTAGGTGGGCACATACATTTTTAAGTCCTTCCTGGCAGACATATATATAATCCTATCTCTGAAAAGTACACTAAGATGGAGATATTAACACATAAATATATACAGGTCCTTGCAGGACACAGTGTCCGTGTGTATTTACCATCATAAACAAATATATAGCGATCGATAGCATTTAAAAACGATCTATCAGGTGGGCACAAGCATTTTACAACCCTCCTAGCAGACATGCAGTTCAATCTTTAAGAGACACACTAAGATTTATATTTATATGAATCCAATTATCCCGTGTGATTGCCATAAATATCTCAAGTTGGAAAACATCTTTAAAGGGGTTCTGCAGTTTGTTTAAACTGATGATCTATCTTCTGGATACATCATCGGCATCAGACCGGCGGGGGTCCGACGCCCGGGACCCCCGCGGATCAGCTGTTTGAGAAGGCAGCGGTGCTCCTTCTCACTGTTTGCCGCAGGCCCAGTGACGTTACGACTGGCCTGGGCGCGGCTAAGCTCCATTCAAGTGAACAGAGCTTAGCCGCACCCAGGCCAGTTGTGATGTCCCTGGGACTGCGGTAAACAGTGAGAAGGCTGCAGTGCTCCCGTAGCGCCGCTGCCTTCTCAAACAGCTGATCGGCGGGGGTCCAGGGTGTCGGACCCTCGCCAATCAGATGCTGATCTATCCAGATGATAGATCATCAGTTTAAACAAACTGCAGAACCCATTTAACTGCTTCCCGACCGCCTAACGCAGGGATGCGTCCTGGCGCCGGTCGATTCATTCCTCCTAGACGCATATATGCGTCATCTCGCGAGACGCAAGATTTCCTGTGAACGCGCGCACACAGGCGCGCGCGTTCACAGGAACTGCAGGTAAGCGAATGGATCTACAGCCTGCCAGCGGCGATCGTTCGCTGGCAGGCTGTAGATGCGATTTTTTTTTTTTTAACCCCTAACAGGTATATTAGACGCTGTTTTGATAACAGCGTCTAATATACCTGCTACCTGGTCCTCTGGTGGTCCCTTTTGCTTGGATCGACCACCAGAGGACACAGGCAGCTCTGTAAGAAGTAGCACCACACCCCACCACCCCCCCCCCCCCCTGTCACTTATTAACCCCTGATCACCCCATAGAGACTCCCTGATCACCCCCCTGTCATTGATCACCCCCCTGTAAGGCTCCATTCAGACGTCCGTATGTGTTTTACGGATCCATGGATCGGATTTGCTTGGATCGACCACCAGAGGACACAGGCAGCTCTGTAATAAGTAGCACCACACTACACTACACCCCCCCCCCCCCCCCCCCTGTCACTTGGATCCGCAAAACACATACGGACCTCTGAATGGAGCCTTACAGGGGGGTGATCAGGGAGTCTATATGGGGTGATCACCCACCCCCCCCCCCCGTCATTGATCACCCCCCTGTAAGGCTCCATTCAGACATTTTTTTTGGCACAAGTTAGCGGAAATTGATTTTTTTTTGTTCTTACAAAGTCTCATATTCCACTAACTTGTAATAAAAAATAAAATCTCACATGAACTCAGCATACCCCTCACGGAATCCAAATGCATAAATTTTTTTTTACATTTATATTCCAGACTTCTTCTCACACTTTAGGGCCCCTAAAATGCCAGGGCAGTATAAATACCCCACATGTGACCCCATTTCGGAAAGAAGACACCCCAAGGTATTCGCTGAGGGGCATATTGAGTCCATGAAAGATTGAACTTTTTGTGCCAAGTTAGCGGAAAGGGAGACTTTGTGAGAATGTTATACTATTTTGTACTTTTTATTGTACTTGATACTATACTTTTTTATATATTTTATTAAAAAGTATGTTTCTAAAAACAGAACAGGCAGAATTGTATTTTTTTACACTGTCTCCCTAAAATGTTTTAAAAGTTATAAAGTTCACCTGATATATCAATAAATGATGCCATTACAAAACTTGCCTCACATAGTAAGCACTCATACGTACTTCTATGTCGACAGAACAAGTTAATAAAGTTATGGCTTTTAAAATGCGGAGATCAAAAACAAAACAAATAACACAGTACCAAAATAGGCTGTGACGTTAAGAGGTTAAAGGGGAATGTCGCCGTTGGGCAATTATAGACCATACCCTCATAGCGTTCTTACTTTATACTGTTAGTGCTGTGAAAATGTAACCCATGATTGCTGATATTAAACACCATGGCTAGGGGGTAGGGGGAATGCAGTTTGCGTTATAAGAACAAGCTGTGTGCCTGGGGGTGATTGTAAGTAAAACCTTATTATAACCTTTGTATACTAAGTGCTCATTCACGTGACTGTATCCGTTTTTGCAGTCTGCAAAGTGCCAATCTGCAAAACCTGAACACCGGCCGTATGCCTTTCGCAGTTTGCAGAACGGAACATCCTTCTCCATGATAGAAATGTCTATTCTTGTCCGCAAATACAGGCAATAGGACATGTTCTATCTTTTTTGCGGGGCCATGGAACCGAAATACAGATGCGACAGCACGCACTGTACTGTCCACATCTTTTGCAGCCCCATTGAAATGAATGGGTCCGCATCCAATCCAAAAATTTGCGGAACGGAGGCGGACAGAAAAATATAGTCGTGTGAATGGGCCCTAAAGCAAAGTGCTGTCCAAATCACTCCCTCCCCATCTGCGATCACCCTAAAGGGATTCTGTCACCAGATTTAACCCTATTAAGCTAGCTGACATTAGCATTCGGCGCAGGCGCGGTGAGGAAGCTGGCAGCCTGCGAGCGTCTTTCCCTCACCGCGCCGAATGCTGAACGGCGCGAGATTTCACCAGAGCACAGGGCTGGCAGACAGAGGCGAGCGCTGCCTGGCCCTGTCAATCAGGACTTGGAGGGAGCCAACAAAGGTGGGAGACGGAGCCTCCAGGAGCAGGAACAACGCCCCCTCTGCTCCTAGAGGCTAATTAGCATATTCTAAAAGTAAGATTTCTGGCGTAACTGGGGCATAGATAAAAGTAGGAATAGGCTAGTTAGGTTTAGCTGACATTAGGACATCGCTAATGGCAGCTAGCTTAATAGGGTTAAATCTGGTGACAGAAACCCTTTAAGTTATTGCTTTATTGTCTTACCAAATAGCCGGCTGACCTCCAGTTATAGAAAGCTGCACGATCCCTGCAGTATCTGTGACAGGTGCGATAATTCATTACGGAAGTGAATACAATTACTGGACTGTTATCCCTGACTGTCCCTTGTTTTATCCTAAGCCAGGAATTGAGTCATTGTTCTGGTGTCCCATCTACAATTGTATTTTCTGCTGAACTGCCCATAGCACTCTATTCTTCTTATTCTGCGGAGTGTGGTAAACTTTAACAAGCATGCAGACTGTACTGCCTTCTGCTGAAAATATGATGGAGTGCGTTGTCCATTCATGTCCATTACAAGGCTGACGACCAGCCATAGAAACGCGTCGAGCCAGATGCTAGATAGTGAATTAAGCTCATAGGGTGATTTCTGGGATGTAGGAGAGTATCCACTATAGGACAGCACTAGGGTGTATGCACCCTACCAAGAGCCAAGTGATTCAAGTGCGCTAAGGTGGTCAGTAGATTATAGTGTAGTATCGATCTGAAATATTTCAATACATAGAAGCCTATTGACCGGTATATCCCGTGGCATATGGGGATGGGTATAGGCATATGTAGATAGTGTGGATTTGTTACCCCATACACCTTGAGCAGTTTGAATTAAAGAGGCAGATAGCCATTTTATCTTTATATGTAACTTCAATAAAGTTTTTTGTTTTTGAGCGGCATCCAAAACTATAGTTAACAGATTTCCATACACATTGGCCTAAAGTTGATTACAATTGACAATTTACCAAATTGGTTGTTCATTGCATGAAATTTAACAACGAATGATCGTTTTAGACACACTGTGACATCGTCATGTGAGAAGAAATCGGCATCCAATAGCTGCTTATCGACCAATGATTTTTCTGAGATTGTTCATCATGAGTCTGGTGTCAATGGAGCATGTATGGCCTTTTTGTAGGACAGTATGGACTAAAATGTGTACTGCATTACGATCCTTCATTTGTCAGCTTTTTAACCGGAAACCTTAAATTTGATACTAGACAAATATAGTATTTTTCTCGCTCCACAGGAAGTATGGATGTTGTATATCTGATCCATGTATATTCTATTTACCTATAGGAAAAGTATACACATACGACTGGAGGTTGATCACTCATCCTACAGATTATAGTGGAGAGATGGAGGGTAAACATTCTCAGTCTCTCAAGTTATCAAAGGTAAGTTCCAACTAATAGCAGATCATTGGAAAATGAGTAATTTAATAAGTGATTTTATGCACTCCTGCTCGAACGTCTGACATACTTTGAAATTGTTCTTAATGCTGTGCTATAAGCCAATACATGGATAAGTTTGACATACACACACACAGTTTTTTTCTGGCATATACACAGTGTAAGGCTATAGGCCCCCACGGCTCTGGCTCCTGATCCTCCCCTGACAGATGATAATGGGGAAGAGAAGGATCTGGTAAATTGAATATTTAGGCCCAGTCCTTTTGTTTTCCCAGGAGATAAGTCAGTACTAGAAGTGTGTGGCAGCTGATCTTGTCTTTCCCCACTCACAACATCTACATGCTTGGTCGTACCGAAAAAATGTGTATGGGGAAGCCAGCAGTGATAGCTGTCGGCTGTTCGGGAGACAGCTCTTGAATGTATGTGGCCAGCTTAAACGTGATGTGACCATAGCCTTATCAAAAATATGCCTTTATCGGCGGCAGATCGTGCCGTGTAATCGCCATCTGCTGCCAGCAAAAAATGATTCAGTATGGGGACGAACAACAGCATAAGAAATCGCTTGTCCCCCTTTCTGAGGAAGAGATCGCTGCATTTAATAGCAGTGGTTCTCTCAACGAACGAGCAAGCGATTGCCGAGAAGGAACGTTTCGCTCCCGACAATAGCCTGCATAACCTGCAGGTGTAATATAAGCTTAAAAAGTTGAGAAGACCGAGAGAGAACCTCCTACACTACGAGACTGGTACAGAGAAGCCAGTCGAATACAAAGCTTCAAAAGGACTAGATGGTCCAAAGAGAATCATTATGATAAATATGCTCGTATTTGGGACAAATAGATTGTCTTTTTGAAATCCGATAAAATGTCCCAGTTTTTGGAAGGTTAATTTCTCATCTGCGTTTTTGCTGAATACGTCATGGATCAGCAAAAAAGCTTCCGTCATGATAATACTACCAGCTGCATCCGTTATGAACGGATCGGGTTGTATTATCTCTAAAATGGCCATGACGGATCAGTCACTAAAACCATTGTAAGTCAATAGTTGAAGGATCTTTTTTTTTTATGTCATAGAAAACGGATCCGGCACCATTGACTTACATTGTGTGTCATGATAGATCTGTCTTGCTCCACATCCCATGCCAGACAGAAAAACGCTGAAAAAAAATGGGGATGCAACCAAACGGGACTGAACGCATTCTGGTGCACTCTGTTTTGTTCAGTTCAGTTTTGTCCCCATTGACAATGAATGGGGACAAAACTGAAGCATTTTCTTCTGCTATTGAGATCCTATGACGGAAAGCGGAGGGGTGAAAGTAGCCTAAGTATATCCTTAAAACTCATTGAAGAGTGCACAATGCTTAGATGTCACCCTAAGGCCTCATGCACACGACCGTATGTGTTTTGCGGGCCGCAAAAAAAAACGGATAACGTTCCGTATGGCATCTGTTTTTTTTATGGATCCGTTTTTTTTGCGGATCTATTGTAATAATTCCTATCCTTGTCCGCAAACTAGAAAAAAATAGGACATGCACAATTTTTTTTGCGGAGGAACGGACATACTGATGCGGACAGCACACGGTGTGCTGTCCGCTTTTTTTGCGGACCCATTGAAATGAATGGGTCTGCATCCTGTCCGCAAAAAAAAACGGAACGGACACTGAAACAAAATACGGTCGTGTGCATGAGGCCTAACTCCCTCTTCCCCTTTCCTTCATTTCTCTTTGCGTTCCTTTTTTTGTGTTTTTTGTAAAATGATTCAACTGCCAATCTAAGTGATGTTATCTATGTATGTCTGATTATTAAAACTGTTCGAAAATAAAAGAATGTCTAAGCAGTTGAGAAGATTCTGCCCCATAGTTTCTGCACAAAAACAAATGCAAATGAAGAGGGCACGCTGTACTATTTAGTCCTAACAGAGCTTCTGAAGCCGATGTGAACATACCCCATAGTCTTGTATGTTGTAGTGCATAGAATGACTGACTGTAAAAGTCTTCTCACATCCTTCATTCTCAAATTATTGTTCCCCTTCTACCAGCTCACAGCAGGTCTGTACGACTTCAAAGTCATTGTGGATGGGGAGAACGCACACGGAGAAGGGTTTGTTAATGTCACAGTTAAACCAGGTCAGACATCCTTTTAAAATGTACATTTGCAAAAGATGTAAATAAGTTGGTGGCCATTTTAACTAAATATATATGTGCTTCTCATTCTCGCAGAACCACGAGTGAACCAACATCCAGTAGCAATCGTGTCCCCTCGTTATCAGGAAATCTCATTGCCTACTACCTCCACTGTGATTGACGGCAGTCGTAAGTATATTTTATCGGCCTGTCTCTCTGTCTATAACTAGTGTGTGGATTAATTTGTGGTCTAAACAGTGATTAGATTCTATGAGCAAATCCCACATGCTGTGGTCAGCGGTATACCTACCTTGGAGGCACCATGTAACTGCTATAGGGCTCATGTGTGGGAAGGGGAACGAGACTGAACTGCTTCATGATGCAAAAACTGCTCAAAATCCGCCTCCCATTCTTGTCCATATAAGTTCTCGCTGATGATGATTTGGTCGCAGATGATTTCTGTGTGGATTTCCAGACCACACAGAAAATGCCATTACCCGCAATGGCTGTCTGCATGTGGATTAGCCCCATTGAATGGGGCAAATACCATAGGCACAGTGCAAACCTGCGTCAGAAGCCCGTGGGTCAGCATCAGGTTTCTGCCACGCTTTCCGCGGTGGATTTATACTGTGGGAAAAGGCGCCCTGTCAACATATCCTTACAGTGTTTGCCTGCAGCTGTAACTGTCTGTTGCCTACTGCACAAAATGTGAAGCTCCTACTCCGTTCAGTACTAGTTGTGGAACTTCACATACAGTTAGTGCCTCCCAGTGGTGGCTGCATGCACCCAAAATGTTGTCATTCACTGGGGTTAGCTGCCTTCTTTTTTTAATTGATGTCTTTATGACATCCAATTAATATTAGATCAGTGGGGATCTGACTCTCAGCACCTCTGCTAATAAACAGTTTGAAGGGGCCACATACTCTTCACTGTTGTCACCAGGCACAGTTTCATTCTTTTAGTAGCGGTTGTGACTTTCAAATGGAACTGAGCTGCAATGCCAGGCACAGCCACTACTTAAAGTATGGAACGGTGTCTGATAAACCGTTAAGTGGGTGCATCGGCCTTATCAAACTGCTGATAAGGCGGGGTTGTCACAAGTTGGACCCCCTACCAGTCTAATATTAATGGCCTATCCTTGGCATTAGCTATCTGTTTTAAAGAACTGGATAACACCTTTAAAGAGGCTCTGTCACAAGGATCAACCCTATTAAACCAGGTATATAGCCTAGTAGGGTTGATGTAGCTGAGTAAAATTATACCTGTATTTTATTTTTTTTTGTAAGTGCCAGTGTTGGGGAGAAATTAACATTTTTATTTGTATTTTTATGTAAATGAGCCATTGGAGCACCAAGTGGTAGGCTTACGGGTTGAGCACCACTCCACCGACACCGCTGGTGCTCAATACAGACACCTCCATTGCTTCAAACACACCCTCCTCCCCTTTGACTGACAGCCCTAGACGCTCGCGCCTGCGCACTTGTTCATTAACACGGCGCATGCGCATCATGTCTTCTGCTGCTTGCCGAGCAGTGATGATGTTCAGTGCCAGCCGGAAGTGGAGGCACCGTCTCTTTCATCTGCAGTTGCCTCCACTTCCGGGTGTAGTGACGTCAAAGGTACGTGCGCACTTATCATCTTCCCTGCTCGGCAAGCAGCAGAAGACATGCCATGTTAGTGAACGAGTGCTCAGGTGTGAGAACTCAGCACTAGACGTGAAGTCTAGCGCTGTCGATCTAAGGGGATGGGCGTGTGTTTGAAACAATGGAGGCGTCTGTATTGAGCATCAGGGGCTTCGCTGGAGCTGTGCTCAAACTGCATAAGCCTGCCTCTTGGTGCTCCAATGGCTCCTTTGCCTAAAAATAAAAGTGTAAAATTCTCCCCAACATCGGCACCTACAAAGAAATACAGGTATTATTTAATTCTGCAACATTAACCCTACCAGGCTTATATGCCTGGTTTAATAGGGTTGATCCTTGCTCTCAGTCCAAAAAAAAATGAAGTTCCACCCCCTATAAGGATATATTATAGGTGCACACTGAAACATCTAGCATATATTTAATTATGAATTATGTTTTGATTGCAGAGAGCACTGATGATGAGAAAATAGTTATCTACCACTGGGAAGAGCTGAAAGGACCGCTAAGAGAGGAGAAAATCACAGCAGACACTGCCATCTTAAAACTAACAAATCTTGTACCTGGAAATTATACGTTCAGGTAAGATGTTTTTTTAGAATTAGAGTTAAAGAGGTTAAAAAAAATATGCCTGATCATGATCAGTGGTGGTCAAGGCTTTGAGACACACACACCAATCTCTAAAACAAAAATCACAGAAGCACTTTCTCTTCTCACTAGCTGAAAACCGACTTATAGACTACTTAATAGTTCTTCTGCCTTCTTGTCGGTGCAGGTCTCAGCACCTGAACCCCAATGATCACTCTTACATGTCAAAAGATTTCTGAAACAACTGTTTAAAGGTATTCTGTCAGCAGTTTTAACAATGCAGAAGTGTTGACATGACTAGGTGGGAGCTGGTGAGAACAGCACAAAAGTACTTTTTGTGGAGCTTTTCTCATTGGTAGTAGTGTGAATATAAAGTTTTATTCTGCTAGATTCTGTCCTGCAAGTGCCCAGGGTGGGGTTTCACTGTGAAGATTGGATGCTGTCACTCAGAACAGAGGAGAGCTGAAATTCTTCAGACCCTTTTACTTTATTCACATTTTGTTGTAGCCTTGTGCTAAAATAGAAATACATTCAAGTTTTCCCCCATTATCCTGGACTAAATACCACAGTGTTCAAAATCTTAGCTAAATTATTGAAGAGGAAAAACAAAAATTTTGCATAGACATAAGTATTCAGACCTTTTACTTAGTTGAAGCACTGTTGGCAACAATTACAGTCTTTTAGTCTTCTTGGGTATGTTGCCACAAAGTTTGCATACCTGGAGTTGGAGATTTTCTGTCATTCTTCTCTCCAGATCCTCTTAAGCTATGTCAGTTTGGTTGGGGTCCATCGGTTAACAGACATTTTCAGGTCTCTCCAGAGGTGTTCAATTGGGTTCAAATCAGCGCTCTGGTTGGGCCACCCAAGGACATTCACAGAGTTGTAGCTAAGCCTCTCCTGTTTTGCCTTGGCTGTGTGTTTAGAGTCATGTTGGAAGGTAAACCTTTGGCCCAGTCTGAGGTCCAGAGCACTCTGGATCAGGCATTCATTAAGAATATCTCAGTACTTTGCTTTATTTAGCTTTCCCTCTACCCTGACCAGTCTTTCTGACCCAGCCATTGAAAAATACCCCCACAGCATGATGCTGCCACCACATTTCACGGTAGAGATGGTATTGGGCAGGTGATGAGCATTGCCTGGTTTCCAGAGGCCAAAAAGTTCAATCTTGGTTTCATCAGACCAGATAATCTTGTTTCTCACAATTTGAGAGTCCTTTAGCTGCCTTTTTGCTCCTTTCTGGCCACTCTGCCATAAAGCTCAGATTAGTAGAGTGCTACAGTGATTGTTGACCATCTGAACATTTCTCCCATCTGTACACAGGATCTTTCAAGATCAGCCAGAGTGACCATTGGTTCTTGGTCACTTCTTTTACCATGGCCCTTCTTCCCCGACTACTTAGTTTGGTAGGGTGACCATTCCAGAAAGAGTCTTGGTTGTTCCACACTTTTTCCATTTAATAATTCTGGAGGTCACTGTGTTCTTGCAGCAGACATATTTTTGTACCCTTCTCTAGATCTGTGCCTCCACCCAATTCTGTCTTTGAGCTCTACAGGCAGTTTTTTCCTCCTTTTTTTTTTCAAAATTATGTCCAGTAAACTGCATTTACCACAGGTGGACTCCAAACAAGGTGTAGAAACCTCTCAAAGATGATCACGAGAAATGAAAGGCCCCCCAGACCTAAACTTCAAGCCTGGTAGCAAAGGGTGTAAATACTTGTGTCCATGTGAAGTTTTACCTTTTCAATAAATTTGCAAACATTTCTAAAATTCTGTTTTAGGAGTCCAGATTGATGGCGGAAAACTTGATTTTTTTTATTTTAGCAGAAGGACGCAACATAACAAAATCGGAAAAAAGTGAAAGGGTCTGAAGACTTTCCAAGGGCATTATATGTCCAGTAGTTTGAACATGTGTAGGCCATGATTATGGAGCATAAGTTAAGCTTATATTAGAGCGGCAGATCAGACAGGCGATTATTAGAAGGGAAGCGTTCCTTCCCGGCAATCACCAGCTCACTAGGAGAGAAGACCGCTGCTATTACGTGCAGTGATCTCCTCCACAGAATGGGGAGAAGCGATCGCTAATGCCACTGCTCTTCCCCATACTGAATCATTGTTTGCCGGCGGCAGATCATGATTAGACACCACAATCTGCCGTCAGCAAACAATGATTTTTCAACCTGAAAGATTTTAATTACTCTATGAAAGAGTTAAGAGTGTATGCTTGTTCATTAGGTAATCGGCGGCAGTATTACACTGCTAGATTGAACACTTTTTGGGGATTATCTGCAAGATTATCTGCCAGTGTAATATGAGCTTTAGGCAGTATGATCAACAGAAACACAGCACATAATGATATTTTAATCAATCTACTGTGTTTGGTAATGTCTCTCATACTTACTCCTCATCCATTTGACCTTTCTTTATTGTAATCTGCAGGTTGACTGTCGAAGACTCTGATGGTGCAAAGAATTCTACAACTGCCAACTTGACAGTAAACAAAGCTGTTGATTATCCCCCTGTGGCAAATGCAGGAGCTAATCAAGTTATTACACTGCCCAAAAACTCCATTGTCCTGTATGGGAACCTGAGTACAGATGATCATGGTATTGTCAGCTATGAGTGGTCATTAAGTCCCAACAGCAAAGGAAAAGTTATGGAGATGCAGGTGAGATAAAACGGATATGAAGTATGTTTACTTATCTGTCATATGATGAAACTCCTGCACCCATTAGTGAGAAACATTTATAGTCAGTGATCATCCTCATAAACCAAGTGAGGCTACTTTCACACTTGCGTTGTTGTTTTCTCCACCGGATCTCAATACCGAGAAAAAAAACGTTTCCTTTTAGTTTTCATGCATTCTGAATGGAAAGAGATCCGTTCAAAATGCATAAGGATATCTTACGTTCCATCAGCATTCCGTTTTGTGACCGGACACAAAACTGCTGCAAGCTGCTGTTTTGCATCTGGTCATAAAAATGGTAAAAAACGAATCCAGCTCTGAAAACAATGTAAGGCTACTTTTACACCTGCGTTTAGGTGCGGATCCGTCTGGAATCTACACAGACGAATCCGCACCTATAATGCAAGCGCTGGTATCCGTTCAGAACGGATCCGTCTGCATTACTCTGTCAAAAAAATATCTAAGTGTAAGTCAAACGGCAGTGTGAAAGTAGCATAAGTCAGTGGTGACGGATCTGTTTTTTAGGAGCCTATAAAAAACGGATCCGTCACCCATTGACTTTCAATGTATTTATTGATGGAGCTGTTTTTTTTCCATTTTGATTTCACACAACCGCATCCTAATGGAACGGATGCATTCTAATGTGCAAAATGAAAACAGATCTGTTTAATTCCGGTATTGGCATCCTCTGCCGCATCTCAATACCGGAATTAACAAGGCAAGTGTGAAAGTAGCCTTAGAAAAAAGCTAGCATTGTTCAGAAGACCTTTTCAGTTTTTAATACTAAGGAGAGGTAATAGTGACAGATCCTAGACACAATAAAGATTTTAAAGAAATTAAAGTAGCTGCAGGAAACTGTATAAAACTAAAGGGGGTCATTTATTAACCTGAAATATGCCTATATGAGACGGCAGGCCGGTCTCGTTCATCATTTTCTACGCCTGGTTTAGGCGTAGAAAATGGTCTAAATGTAAGACAGCTAGGAAGCTGGCTTACGTTTAGACTGGCGCGATCCTCCGCCAGAGCAGGGGCTTTATTAAAACCAGCGTCTTAAATGCTGGGCTTAAAGGGTTTCTGTCACCCCACAAAACTCTTTTTTTTTTTTTTTTGGATAGTTAGATTCCTCATAGCGCGATATAGGAGAATATAATAGTCTTACTTACTTTCATGCGGCCGATTCTTTATAAAACGAAGTTTTATAATATGTAAATGAGGGCTCTACCAGCAAGTAGGGCGTCTACTTGCTGGTAGCCGCAGCAGAAAACCGCCCCCCTCGCCGTGTTGATTGACAGGGCCAGCCGTGATCTCCTCCTCCGGCCGGCCCTGTCAGTATTTCAAAAATCGCGCGCCTCTGGTCATTCGGCGCAGGCGCTCTGAGATAAGGAGGCTCGTCTCCTCAGCACTCCCTCAGTGCGCCTGCGCCGATGACGTCTTCTCTTTCGGTGATGTCATCGGCGCAGGCGCACTGAGGGAGTGCTGAGGAGACGAGCCTCCTCATCTCAGAGCGCCTGCGCCGAATGACCAGAGGCGCGCGATTTTTGAATTACTGACAGGGCCGGCCGGAGGAGGAGATCACGGCTGGCCCTGTCAATCAACACGGCGAGGGGCGGTTTTCTGCTGCGGCTACCAGCAAGTAGACTCCCTACTTGCTGGTAGAGCCCTCATTTACATATTATAAAACTTCGTTTTATAAAGAATCGGCCGCATGAAAGTAAGTAAGACTATTATATTCTCCTATATCGCGCTATGAGGAATCTAACTATCCAAAAAAAAAAAAAAATTGTTTTGTGGGGTGACAGAAACCCTTTAATAAATGACCCCCTAATTACTTAGGCTACTTTCACACTTGCGTTCAGAGCGGATCCGTCTGCTGTCTGCACAGACGGATCCGCTCCTATAATGCAGACGTTTGGATCTGTTCAGAACGGATCCGTCTGCATTATAGCTTAGAGAAAATTCTAGGTGTGAAAGTAGTTCAGACGGATCCGTCCAGACTTTACATTGAAAGTCAATGGGGACGGATCCGTTTGAAAATTGAGCCATATGGTGTCAACTTCAAACGGATCCGTCCCCATTGACTTACATTGTAAGTCTGGACGGATCCGTTTGCCTCTGCACGGCCAGGCTTGCTGAGCGGAGCGGGGGCTGAACCCTGCCAGACTGATGCATTCTGAGCGGATCCGCATCCACTCAGAATGCATTAGGGCAGTACGGATGCGTTCGGGGCCGCTTGTGAGCCCCTTCAAACGGAGTTCACAAGAGGACACCCGAACGCTAGTGTGAAAGTAGCCTAACCTGTTAAATCTTACCGGTCATCCTCACCTCACTGATCCACTGCTGCTCCTATTCTAATTTTATTTATTTTTTGCTTCCCCCATAAGGCTACTTTCACACTTGCGGCAGAGAGATCCGGCAAGCAGTTCCGTCGCCGGAACTGCCTGCCGGATCAGTCAAAATGTATGCAAACTGATGGCATTAGTAAGACTGATCTGGATCCTGATCAGTCTTAAAAATGCCTGATCAGTCGAAAAAATGCATTGAAATGCCGGATCCGTCTTTCCGGTGTCATCCGGCAAAAACGGATCCGCCATTTATTTTTTCACCTTTTTTTCAGTCTGTGCATGCGTATACTGGAAGGACGGATCCGGCATTCCGGTATTCTGAATGCCGTATCCGGCACTAATACATTCCTATGGGAAAAAATGCCTGATCCGGCATTCGGGCAAGTCTTCAGTTTTTTTAGCCGGAGATAAAACCGTAGCATGCTACAGTTTTCTCTTTTGCCTGATCAGTCAAAACGACTGAACTGAAGACATCCTGATGCAAACTGAATGGATTACTCTCCATTCAGAATGCATGGGGACATACCTGATCAGTTCTTTTCCGGTATAGAGCCCCTGTGACGGAACTCTATGCCGGAAAAGAACAACGCAAGTGTTAAGTCTTTGCTTCCTGCTCCCTCTTGACACAGAAATGTGAACACTCAGCCAATCAATGGCTGAAGTGGGTCTCTGTTGCAACTAGGGATTGGCTAAACAGTCCCATTTCCTGTGTCGAAAGAGACCAGGAAGTAGAGACCGGTAGGGGACCTGGAAGTATTGTAACAGGAGTTGTGAGGTGAGTTATGGCTTCTTTAATTTTTTTTTAAGCCATTCTAACCTTTTTTATTTTTTTAAAAGTTACCAGCTGGACAATCCCTTTAAATTCCCCACCGCTCCAGCTTAGGATGTCCACTCCGGTCTTAATTTTCCTAGCGCATTGATGTGCCTTACATCCATGTGACCAATGCACTAATAAAACAAAATCAATGCTGGAGCAGCGAGGGATTAACATTTTTGGATTTTTTTTTTTTATCTTCCTGTGCCAAGTTATCCCCTGTCCACAGGATGTTCCAGTGGTCAGACCCACACCGATCAGTTGGGTATCTGCTAACCTGTGGATGGGGATTACTTGAACACTTGGCACTACCCCTTTAATCTTTTGGACAACCCCTTTTAATGGCATTTGACATTGATTACTTTTTCTCTTTGATTAAGTGAATTGCTGCAATTGGCAACAGTTTTCTTTGTGAAACATGCTTATTGCAGTCAGTATAAATATCAGAATCTCGGAAAACCCCCTCTAAATTAAATACATTTCCGAGATTCTGATATTGATGACCTATCCTCATCTGCCATTGGGTGTATGCAGCTCAGCCCCATTCACTTTAATGGTTCTAGGCCACGTGACATCTGTGGCCTAGGAAGAGGCCTCTTCAAACAATTGATCAGCTGGGGTCTCGTGTGTTGGACCCCCGCTGATCTGAAATTGATGACCTATCCTGAGGATAAGTCATCAATGTCACAATCTCGGAAAACCCCTTTAAAAGCACCCTGTCACCTTAAAAAAATGCAATCTGCAGACGGCATGTTATAGAGCGGGAGGAGCTGAGCAGACTGATATATAGATTTATTGGAACGTTCATACAGTGAACGTTGTCCGTCTCTAATTGGGACCACCTACTGGACTCCTATACCCAGAATGACCCAGAGGGTTTAAATGAATAAAATACTGGTTCAACTGAACCTTTTCACACACAGCTGAATATTGTTCAGCTCGCCTGCAGATTGGACTACATTTTCAACATTTCTAATTTCTAGCCTTAACTGCTAAAAAGTACAATTAAGAGAGCCACACACATATGCGGCCAGCTGCCACTGGACAGGAACCCTGTATTATCAATGTCCCACCTTTGGGACCCCTGCATATAAAATGCCTGTAACAGGGTTACTACTTTGGGACTAGCGGTCTGTATTTTCACTATTATCTCTGTAAAACAAAGAGAATGAATACAGTTGAAGACATTTTTCCATCATGCAGGGTGTCCGAACATCAACTCTCCAGTTGTCTGTACTGCAAGAAGGTGACTACACATTTCAGCTCACTGTGACGGACTCTGCAGGACAGCAGTCTACAAGTGAGGTGACCGTAATTGTTCAGCCTGGTAAGACCCATATGAGGAAGGGTTAATATAAGTAATTATTATATTAGTTGTCTTTTAAATTTGTAAACCATGCCATGTCTTAATGTTACAGAAAACAACAAGGCTCCTCAAGCTGATGCTGGCCCAGACAAAGAGCTCACCCAACCTGTAGACAGTACAACTCTGGATGGCAGCCGAAGTACAGATGATCAGAAGATTGTATCCTATCTTTGGGTGAAAACTCAGTGCGTATCTGCATTCACTGCAGTGAATTCTAGAATGGGCAACATAGGCAGTCTTACTGTTGGAGAGTTTTGATAAATGGGGCCCATAGTTATAGGTAACTCAGATAAGCACAGTCAGAAATAATAAACATGGCACTAATTAAAGGGGTTCTCTGGGATTTACATATTGATGACCTATCCTCACGATACGTTATTAATGAGTTTTGCAGGGGCCTAACTCCTGGCACCCTCGCCAATCAGCTGTTTAAGGAAGCTGCGCGCTCACTAGTCTCCTCTCAGCTTAACAAGCACAGCGCCTTATATTGAATAGTGGCTGTGCTTGGTATCGCAGCTCAGCCCCATTTACTTGCCTTGTGACCAATGAATGTGACGTCACATGGCCTATGGAGAGGTCTATGCGCTCACAGAGCACAGCAGGCCATTCATACAGCTGATCCCTGAGACTCTCATGACCCCGCCGATCTGATATTGATGACCTATCCTGAGGCTAGGCCATCAATATGTAAATTCAAGAAGCCCCTTTTAAAGGATATGGACACCTTTTGTAAAAAAAAAAAAAAGTACACTAATTTATTTTGTGGAGAAAATTATTTCTCCAATTGGTTCTATTTATCTATCTTTTTTCGTTTTTGTTCTACAGCTTGCTGTGCTTTCTCAGTGAGTTTACAGAGAATCCGTCATCTGACGGATTTTCTGTAACTCTTCTTGTGCACATGGGAGCGCGCACTGTCTCCCTCTTCCCCTGTATCAGAAGCTGCCATGTCTGGCACACATGAAGCCCCGCCCCTCTCACAAGAAGCCCCTCAGCCCCCCCCCCCCCTATAAAGCAGGGCTATGTCAGTGTAACCAGTCTATTAGACAGTTTTCTGTGTGTAATGTGCACATAGTAGTTCTATCTGTGTAATGGACATGTAGCAGAGCTGTGTGTGCAATGTGTATATAGTAAACTATCTGTGTAATGGGCATGTGGTAGAGCTGTGTATGAATTGTAATATGTATATAGTAGCGTCAGGTGGGCCCCGTGTATGGCAGTGTCAGGTGGGCCCAGTGTATGGCAGCAGTGGTCTTATGTTTAGTGTATGATGTTGGATAAATGTAAAATTGTCTATATTTATTTCTGCAAGGGAGACTAGCAATGGTTTCCCTGCAGAAATATCAACCTCATAACGTTATATGGGCCTATGCATTATATATATGAATTACCACCTTGTACTCCTCCTCGGCTAAAAATACTCCTCAAAATTGTTAAGAGGAGTATTTTTACTTTTCTGGAAAAAATGTATGGCAACAAGCCCCCCCCAGCAGTTTAACCCCTTCCATGTCGCTGCTGCAGCCCGATGCTTGAAGGGTAAACTGAGGGAGGGAGCTCCCATCCCCATCGGGCCGCTGCTCTGCTGTGGTAGCGTCCCGATGGTTACCATGGCAACCGGACACCTTCACAGGCATCCGGATTGCCATGGTATAGCTGAGCCTGATCAGGCTTACTGTGAATGACAATATACTGCAGTACACTGTACAGTGTACTGCAGTATATTGTAGAGGCATCAGTTGCACTGGATCTTCAAGAACCAAGTGGGTCTGAGTCAAAAACGTGTTTAAAAAATAATAATTAAAAAAAAAATTAAAAAAAATCTTAACTTCTTCCTATATCCGTACATATAATTGGTTAAAAATGTAAAAAATAATAAACACTAAACATGTTTGGTATCGCCACGTCAGTAAAGACCTGATCTATTAAAGGATCACGTACTTTTACCACACGGTGAACGCCATAAAAAAAATAAAAAAAGGAAAACTATGATGGAGTTGCAATTTTGCCCACCGCATTTCCCACAAAATGGTATAAAACGTGATCAAAAGAGTCATATGTACCCCAAAATAGTACCAATCAAAGCCCCTACCTAAGACCATCGCCTAAAAAATAAAAAAGATATGGCTTGGAGAAAATGGAGACACTAAAACATGATTTATTTTTTTTTTGTTTAAAAATTTTTTTTGTCTAAGACCAAAATATGTATAAAAAAAAGACATATTAGGTATCGCCGCATCAGTAACAACCTGCCTTATAAAAATATCAGATGAGCTAACCCGTCTGGTGAACGCCGTAAAAAAAAAAAAAAAAAAAATCGTGCCAAGAAGTCATTTTTTATCACCTTACGACACAAAAAGTGTAATACCAAGCGATCAAAGTCATATGTGCCCTAAAATCGTACCAATCAAACTGTCATCTCATCCCACAAAAAAATTTGCACCTACCTAAGATAATCGCCCAAAAAATGAAAACAATATGGCTTTCAGGAAATGGAAACACAAAAACATTTTTATTTATTTATTTTTTTTAAATGTTTTATTGTGTAAATCCCCAATTTTTAAAAAAAATAGACATATTAGGTATCGCCGCAACGTTAGGACCTGCTATATAAAAATATAACATTATCTACTGTCAGGTGAACGTTGTAAAAAAACTAAAAATAAAAACTGCCAGAACAGCCATTTTTTGATATAGTTGCCTTATAAAAAGGGTAATATTGAAGTGGCAGCACTTCAGGCCAAATATAAATATGGAGGTGCAGGCCAATGGATCCGGCAACAAATCCAGGACAATATAAGAATTTAAAAATATGGCAGCAGTCTCACAAAAAATGAGTGAAAAGAAAAACACTTTATTCACCCCTGTGGTCGCAACTAGGGAGGAGCGAACTTGTGTTTCAAGTTTGGCGTAAAAGGTTCGGGTTATGTAAGAATTCCATTATGGATTCTGCTACCATGGACCATAACTAAGAGTCCATTCACACATCCACATAATGGGTCCACATCCGTTACGCAATTTTGCGGAAGGGGTGCGGACCCATTCATTTTCAATGGGGCCACAAAAGATGCGGACAGCACCATGTGCTGTCTGCATCCGCACTTCCGTTCCATGACCCCGCAAAAAAAAAGAGCATGTCCTATTCTTGTCCGCAGCCACGGACAAGAATAGGCATTTCTATCGTATTACCGGCCATGTGCGGTCCGCGAAATGCACATGGCCGGTGTCCTTGTTTTGCAGATACGCAATTTGCAGACCGCAAAACAGTTGCAGACGTGTGAATGGACCCTTATGGTCCGTGGTAGCGGAATCCATAACGGAATTCTTAGATAACCTGAACCTTGTACGCTGAACTTGAAACACAAGTTCACTCAACACTAGTCGCAACGTTTTAGCTCATTCCACAAATTATGTGGAAAAAAATAATAAATAAAAAAAATTTGTTAAAAAAATTATAAAAAGAATAATTTGAAAACTAAATAAAAAATAAAATACAAATAAAATAAATTAAATATGTGCAAAAAAAAATTGAATATTATAAAAAAAATACCATAAAAATAAAAAAAAGGAAAGTGCAAAATAAAAGAGTGTTCAGTCTTTTTATGACCATTTGGAGAACATATTGTGTGGCAAAAATATATTTAAAAAATAATAGAAAGTTCTTAAAAAATAAAAAGGAATAAAAAAAATACAAATAAATAAAATACAAATTAAAGAAAAAAAATAAAAAGGAAAAAGTGATAAATAATAGTGTTCAGTGTCCCCCAACAGACTTTTTATGACCTCTAGGGGGACATATTATGTCGCAAAAATATATTAAAAAAATAAAAGTAATAAACCAAATATAAAAAAAAATAATACAATAAAATATTATTAAAATACAAATAAGTAAAAAAGAAAAGGTGCAAATTAAAAAAAAAAGGGTCAGTGTCCCCCAAAGGTCTTTTTATGACCTCTTAGGGGACATATCATGTAGCAGAAATATATTAAAAATTAAGTTAAAAAAAGATTAAAACAAGAGAATAAAATTCATAAAAGAAAAAACACCCACACCAACCAAAACCATCACCATTATGGCCCCATTCACATGAAACTATACATATTATATAACAAAACGGCCTACACAAAATAGGGAACTATTTATAATAATTTATTTTGCTGTCCGTTTGCATATTTAAAGAATAAAGAGCTCTAGTTTGAAAAGAAATACTTTAAAAAAATGTTTTGTACAGTTTACCCCAAATAAAACTACTAAAAAATAAATTATAAAGCCCTATGTGTCACGTAAAAAATTGTTGCAAAAATTATTTTGGTAGTTCAACAGATAAAATGGTTACAGCCGTTTGAACCACTTGTGCTAAATGACAAAAAAAAGTGTCAGGTCATTAAAGGGTTAACCAGTTAGCTCCTTCCCCCACTAGTAAGTTAAAGCGCTTACTAGTTATTGCAGGGCCCCTATAACTGGGGACAGGAGGCGGTAATACCCAGTGAGCGCCATCCTCTGCAGTGAAGGAAAGTGCTTACTGGTTATTGCAGGGCCCCTATAACTGGGGGCAGGAGGCGGTAATACCCAGTGAGCGCCATCCTCTGCAGTGAAGGAAAGCGCTTACTAGTTATTGCAGGGCCCCTATAACTGGGGGCAGGAGGCGGTAATAACCAGTGAGTGCCGTCCTCTGCAGTGAAGGAAAGTGCTTACTGGTTATTGCAGGGCCCCTATAACTGGGGGCAGGAGGCTGTAATGCCCAGTGAGCGCCATCCTCTGCAGTGAAGGAAAGTGCTTACTGGTTATTGCAGGGCCCCTATAACTGGGGGCAGGAGGCTGTAATGCCCAGTGAGCGCCATCCTCTGCAGTGAAGGAAAGTGCTTACTGGTTATTGTAGGGCCCCTATAACTGGGGACAAGAGGCAGTAATAACCAGTGAGCCCCGTCCTCTGCAGTGAAGGAAAGCGCTTACTGGTTATTGCAGGGCCCCTATAACTAGGGGCAGGAGGCGGTAGAAGCGCTGATTTAGGAATAGGAGGCAGGATGGAAGGAAATGTCGCCACTTTTCCAGTAAAAATGATTTTTAACCAGTTTCTGCAGCATGGCCCCTGAAACAAAAGGTTCATACTTACCTGCTCCACGCCACTTTGGTCCTCTGTGCTGCCCCCATCTTCCGATCCCCGCACTGTTTACACCTGTCAGTGCATGGCCATGGTCACATGCACCTCTCCAGCCAATGACTGGCTTTAGCAGTGACATGCTGCTTGTGGCCACATCACCACTGAAGCCAGTCATTGCCTGGAGAGGTGCATATGACCATGGCCATGCACTGACAGGTGTAAACAGCGTGGGGACCGGAAGATGGGGGCAGCACAGAGGACCAGAGCGGCGGGGAGCAGGGAAGTATAACTTATCGGTTTCAGGGGCCATTCTGCAGGACCATATTCTGGACAATTACTGGGAAAAAGTGTTCATAGGAGTGCTCATATCTTATAACTGGTCAATAAAATCGTGTCGCTGATCAGTCGATAAACAAGGAATCGTTCGTTCGTCGGCTGATTTGCATATTTTATCGGGATGAAAGGTTTACAATTATCGGCAGCACATCTCTCTGTGTAATCGGGGATTGGCTACCAATAATCAATATAACTAAATAAAGGCAGAATGACTGTCTAGTGATCATCCCTCCCCAATCACTTTGCATTGGCTTGTGTAATACACTAATGCAAATTAGCGCCGATCGACATGTTTATTATTTGCGGCCCCTTGAAATAGAGCCATGTGACAATGCGGCCCTCAAACCAAAAAAGGTTGTGCACTCCTGGTATACAGCAACAGGCGGCACTCACCAATGTAGAAAATGTGTTCCTTTATTGTCTCCAAAAACACCATATACATGAGGCAGGGCGGAACAACTTCTATGCAGTCAAACAAAGCAGCGACAGACGTTTCGCGCACTCGCGCTTCCTCAGGCCACTGACATCATCACGCTACTTGCGTGCTCCATTTAAATGTTGCTCAACAGGGTTGCCATAGTGACAGCTGACGCTACCCCGTCCCAACATATTAAAAGTTCGTCATAGCCTTGATTCTTATATTTACTTTATCTACATGCCATTAATACCTTATCTATATCAAAGGCGCAGCAACATATCTGGAGCTGTGCGGTCCGACGGTGCCTGGGAATAGCGTCCTGTTTGCTAGGCAACCGTCGCGTCATCTCGCGTGCATCTGCGAGTTGTGGCGTGGTGACGTCATTCCAGTCACTAACGTCCGCTACCCTGCCTTCCTCTCTCTGTGCGTAGCATCGTTCCGCGCATGCGCGGACGTCCACCGCTCGCTCCGACTGAGGTGGGTGTGTCCTTAGCCAAGCCTCATTTTGAAGCTGGCTTTCACTTTAAAAGGTAGCGTCTCTCAAGTGCTACCTAGGCTACATCAGTCCATGCGTCTCAGTGAGCTGTTAGGAGAGGGTTCTATATCTTGGCCCCCCCCTTTCCTCCTATAGCTAATTCGCCCACTTAGATCCATATCTGGATCGTGGGGTATTTTGTGTCTGTGTAGAGCGCACTATTGACATTATTGTCAGTGCACCCTGCACAGGTCCAGCCCAAGCTCCCAAGTTTCCCCTGATGAGCTTGTTACTCATCTCCCCTAGCGAAACATGCATGTAGGGACCAGGTAAGCAAGGGCTTTCTAGGGCGCATAATTCCAGGGTGAGGTTCCTGTTGGTGACTGGTGGCGGGTTCCCGTCATCCGGTCACATAGGCCAGCGTAGGTTCCTAGGGTAATTCTAGGGCCAGCTAGCTCTGCCAACCACCCTGTGTTACGCAATTGCCGCCAGCTACGGTGTGCACATCAATCAACACCTGTCGGACAATTGCTGATTCTGGAGCGTCTCATCTGTGTGGTAGGACCAACCGGTTACTTACTTGGTGCCGCCGAGCATCATTTATCTGATATTGGCACTTCTTGCATCCGTTTGGTATACCGCCGTGTTGCTCCGAACGTATACATATAATTTGTTGTTATCTGTCATCTTGGGACCTATTTTTCTAATTGTTCTAATTAAACGTTAAGTTTTACTCTGACCACATACTACTTCCTCTGTTTGTTCCAGGTGGTCACCCACAATATTTAAATTGCTATTTTGTAAACAAATTAAAAACAAAAAAACACAATATATAGACAGATCATCTTATTCATAGAAAAACACTAAGATCATTCTTATCATTAATGCATATCGGGCCCATTGCTCTGGAGCGAATAATCAACCTTGCTTCCTTTTGTAGCTGTAGGCGATGTTTATCTCCCCCTTGTGGGGGGTTCGGGACATGCCGATCCCTGAGAAACTTAGAAAGCTTGGATTTCCTCCATGTGCTTCCCTAATATGGTCTATCAACCTGGGGCATCCTTTTCCTGATCTAATCAAATTCACATGTTCCCTGAATCTCTCATACATGCATCTGATTGTTTTACCTATATAGATATTTTTAATTTGTTTGATTTGACGAGCTTTTACAAAATATGTTGGGACGGGGTATCGTCAGTTGTCACTATGACAACCCTGTTGAGCAACATTTAACCCCTTACGGACACATGACGTACCGGTACGGCATGTTTCCCGAGTCCTTAAGGACACATGACTTACCGGTACGTCATGTGTTGTTCCGATCACTGCCGCCCGGCGGGCGGTGATCGGAACAAGGTGCCTGCTCAAATCATTGAGCAGGCACCTCGGCGATCGCCGCAAACCGCAGGTCAATTCAGACCTGCAGCTTCTTATGGGGCGGGCGGCGGCGGCAGCAGTGCCATCGGGTCCCCATGGGGCTGTGGGGGGGACCCGATGGCATGGAAGGCAGCGCGATGCCTTCCTGAGGCATCTGCGCTGCCTTCCGGTGAAGAGCCTGTGAGATCCAGCCCCCTGGATCTCACAGGCCCCGGAAGCTGTATGAGTAATACACACAGTATTACTCATACAGCCAATGCATTCCAATACAGAAGTATTGGAATGCATTGTAAAGGAATATACCCGCAAAAGTTCAAGTCCCAAAGTAGGAAAAAAAAAGTTGAAAAAAGAAAGTTTCCCCCAATTTTTTTTTAAAAGTTTCAAGTAAAAATAAACAAAAACGTAATTTTCCCCAAATAAAGTGAAAAAAAATTGGTAAAAAATAGGTGGGGGGGGCGGGGAAGTATACATATTAGGTATCGCCGCGTCCGTATCGACCGGCTCTATAAACATATCACATGACCTAACCCCTCAGATGAACACTGTAAAAAATAAAAACTGTGCTAAATAAACAATTTTTTAGTCACCTTACATCACAAAAAGTACAACAGCAAGCAATCAAAAAGGCGTTTGCCCACCAAAATTGTACCAATCTAACCGTCACCTCATCCCGCAAAAAATGAGCCCCTACCTGAGACAATCGCCCAAAAAATAAAAAAAACTATGGCTCAGAATATAGAGACACTAAAACATTATTTTTTTTGTTTGAAAAAAGCTGTTATTGTGTAAAACTTACATAAATAACAAAAAGTATACATATTTGGTATCGCCGTGTTCGTATCGACCGGCTCTATAAAAATATCACATGACCTAACCTCTCAGATGAACATCATAAAAAATAAAAACTGTGCTAAATAAACCATTTTTTGTCACCTTACATCACAAAAAGGTGTAATAGCAAGCGATCAAAAAGTCATATGCACCTCAAAATAGTGCCATTCAAACAGTCATCTTATCCCGCAAAAAATGAGACCCTACCTAACATAATCACCCAAAAATTGAAAAAACTATGGCTCTCAGAATATGGAGACACTAAAACATGATATTTTTTTGTTTCAAAAATGATATTATTGTGTAAAACTTACATAAATAAATAAAAAAGTATACATATTAGGTATCGCCGCATCCGTGACAACCTGGTCTATAAAAATATCACATGATCTAACCTGTTAGATGAATGTTGTAAATAACAAAAAATAAAAACGGTGCCAAAACAGCTATTTCTTGTTATCTTGCCTCACAAAAAGTGTAATATAGAGCAACCAAAAATCATATGTACCCTAACCTAGTACCAACAATACTGCCACCCTATCCCGTAGTTTCTAAAATGGGTCCACTTTTTTGGAGTTTCTACTCTAGGGGTGCATCAGGGGGGCTTCAAATGGGACATGGTGTCAAAAAAACCAGTCCAGCAAAATCTGCCTTCCAAAAACCGTATAGCATTCCTTTCCTTTTGCGCCCTGCCGTGTGCCCGTACAGCGGTTTACGACCACAAATTGTATCTCTATTTTCCATTAATTCTTGAAGAACACCTAAAGGGTTAACATAGCAATCAATAAGATTCCACCTATTATTTTTCACAGCTTCATTGGAAAATGACAGGAGGAATTTGGTTGCTGTGGGCAACTAAGGCCTCTTTCACACTTGCGTTGTCCGGATCCGGCGTGTACTCCACTTGCCGGAATTACACGCCGGATCCGGAAAAACGCAAGTGTACTGAAAGCATTTGAAGACGGAACCGTCTTCCAAATGCGTTCAGTGTTACTATGGCACCCAGGACGCTATTAAAGTCCTGGTTGCCGTAGTAGTAGTGGGGAGCGGGGGAGCAGTATACTTACAGTCCGTGCAGCTCCCGGGGCGCTCCAGAATGACGTCAGAGCGCCCCATGCGCATGGATGACGTGATCCATGTGATCACATGATCCATGCGCTTGGGGCGCCCTGACGTCACTCTGAAGCGCCCCGGGAGCCACACAGACGGTAAGTACACTGCTTCCCTGCTCCCCACTACACTTTACCATGGCTGCCAGGACTTTAGCGTCCCGGCAGCCATGGTAACCACTCTGAAAAAGCTAAATGTCGGCTCCGGCAATGCGCCGAAACGACGTTTAGCTTAAGGCCGGATCCGGATCAATGCCTTTCAATGGGCATTAATTCCGGATCCGGCCTTGCGGCAAGTGTTCCGGATTTTTGGCCGGAGCAAAAAGCGCAGCATGCTGCGGTATTTTCTCCGGCCAAAAAACGTTCCGTTCCGGAACTGAAGACATCCTGATGCATCCTGAACGGATTTCTCTCCATTCAGAATGCATTAGGATAAAACTGATCAGGATTCTTCCGGCATAGAGCCCCGACGACGGAACTCTATGCCGGAAGACAAGAACGCAGGTGTGAAAGAGCCCTAAGCCAGTTCTACTTTACACCAGTTTTGATAAATCCCCCCCACCGTGTACCCGTGTACTTATATGTGTACATAGCATTGTGTGTCGTCACACTGTACTAATCTGTGTGGGAAAAGTGACCGCTCACTGTGCGGACTGCACACAATACTGTGTTCAGAAGTGAGTGCATGTAGTGAGAGCTGTCAGTAATGAGATCTATATCCTGCTTCTAACACCATGGTTCTGACTGTAGATCGCTGCACTAACGTTATCAGCAGAAATATCTATTGTGTCTACAAATAATGGACAATCTACAGAATGGAAAGTGAGACATAGATCTGCTTATTACAGGCTGTAGCATACTGTAAAACTCACCATGTTGTGGATTGGAATGAAATATTACAAGTTCCAGCAGCCTATATGTAAGTGGCTGCTAGCTGAGCTATGTAACAGGATGTGGGGGCGGGGCAGCAGAGCTTGTGCTGGCGCATGTGAAATCAACAGGAACGCCCACAGATTCTCACAGGAGATGATGGCACAGAGCAAAACTCATAGAAGAGCAACTGAAGCAAAGCTGATACCAGTAAACAAACAAGTGCAATTTTATTATGTGCTGCATTACAGTAAGATATGGGGTTATTAATTTAGTGCACAAGGGTGTCCAGAGCCTTTAAAGGGTTATTTCATTATTTATTTATTTATTTATTTATTTGTTTTATACTGTCTAGACAAACTTCTCAACACCTATTAGTTGGCTTACGTTACAACAGAATTGTGCACCACAATTTTGGCGCATACAAGTTTGGAAAAGGGCCTAATGGTGTCCAAAACACTTAATAAATGTGGTGCAAAGCATGTTGGCCAGTTTTTTGGAACAAATTGCGGCAGAATCCTAGCACATTTTGAGCTCTCTAAATAAATTATAGCAGTGTATCAGACATATTACACACCTAAAAAGTTCACAATGGTGAATAATGAGAAGGGCCTTATATACACCCCTTGTCTGAGGCAGGGGCCAGTGATACATTTATTAGCTGGGTGTTATCGCCTAATGCCATGACTCCCATTGTGCCATGGAAGCATGGTGGTTGTAGCGAACATCAGCTAGGGAGTCAGTTGTTTGCAGCCATATATGATATGGATGGTATATTACTAACAGAATGGTTCCTGCTACATCTCTGACCTTTTGGCTGCTATATTTTTATGTTTTATTAATAAGTACGCTCCTTTTCAATTCAGGGGGCTGGAAGGAGTGAAAATCGAAAATTCCAACAGCAGCATTGCCACAGTTACTGGCCTGCAGGTTGGAAAGTATGAGTTTACACTAACTGTTACAGATGAGCGAGGCTTACAAGACAAGGCCACCGTCAGTGTGATTGTGAAGGAAGGTGAGTACTTGTTATGGGGGCTTTTCTAATGGGATTGTACTTCATTTGTTCTGCGTTCACACATCATCACTCATATCCAGGGAGTGTGTCTAGCATTGCAGCTTAGCACATTCTATTGAAGGAGCGGAGCTACAATACCAGACACAACCTATGTATAACAGTGGTTTTATTTCTAGTAAAAAAAAAAAAAGCCGACTGAGTATTAGTATTATGTTTTTCATATTACTATTGTTATAATTATCACTTACAGAAATTAATAAACCGCCAGTGGCAAAGATTGCAGGAAATGTTGTCATTACATTGCCAACCAACACAGCAGAACTGGATGGTTCGAAATCCACGGATGATAAGGGCCTTGTCAGCTACCAATGGCAGCGAGATGAAAGCAGTCCAGCAGCTGGGGTGAGCCGAATTATAATGAATTATTGGTATATTGACATGCAGTGTAAATGGAAGACTGTTTCAGCCAGTTTTAAGGTGCTCATATACTTTCAATAGCTGTCAGATAAAATAATGTTTAATTCGTCCAATCCTTCTCTCCTCTGACATCATCTGTTGGTGGACAGGTGGGAGCTCCTCATATATATATATATATATTAGATTGTCTCCTGGTTCTGCTGAAAAAAAAACACGAATATGTATGGAAGTAAAGAAGAGCGAATCAATTTGTTCAAATTGATTCTTTCATCCAAAAGAGTTCTTGAGCAGTGAGGGGCTGTGCCTGCTGCTGAGGAGACCCCCCTGCTTCTTGGTTGACATCTCACCTGTCCCTGACTATCTTGCGCCTGTGCCACTGCTTCGAGTAGCAGTACAAGCGCAGAGGCTCTGCCGCTGCATTGGTAGCAGCAGAGTCTCTGCACTTGTACTGCTACTCGGAGAAGAAGTACGAGATAGTCATGGTCGGGGGAGATGTCCAGCTCTGTCAGTCAAGCAGCCGGGGGGGAGTCTCTGGAGCACTGCTCAAAACTGTTTTTTTGATGAATGAATCGATTCGTACAAATTATGAAAGTCTTAATATTAGGACTACATGGTGACTTTGGCTGTGCGATGTGTGTAGCTCCATATTGAACAAAGAACAGAAAGGTGCAGTTTGCTTATATAAAACAGCAAAGAACAATTAGGAAATATATTGATCTGTGAAAGTAGCAAAAAAAAAATGTAAGTTTAGGCCTCTTTCACACTTGCGTTGTTGGGATCCGGCATGCACTTCCGTTGCCGGAGGTGCCTGCCGGATCCGGAAAAACGCAAGTGTACTGAAAGCATTTGAAGACGGAACCGTCTTCCAAATGCGTTCAGTGTTACTATGGCAGCCAGGACGCTATTAAAGTCCTGGTTGCCATAGTAGTAGTGGGGAGCGGGGGAGCGGTATACTTACAGTCCGTGCGGCTCCCCGGGCGCTCCAGAATGACGTCAGAGCGCCCCATGCGCATGGATGACGTGATCCATGTGATCACGTGATCCATGCGCTTGGGGCGCCCTGACGTCACTCTGGAGCGCCCGGGGAGCCGCACGGACGGTAAGTATGCTGCTCCCCGCTACACTTACCATGGCTGTCAGGACTTTAGCGTCCCGGCAGCCATGGTAACCACTCTGAAAAAGCTAAATGTCGGCTCCGGCAATGCGCCGAAACGACGTTTAGCTTAAGGCCGGATCCGGATCAATGCCTTCCAATGGGCATTAATTCCGGATCCGGCCTTGCGGCAAGTGTTCCGGATTTTTGGCCGGAGCAAAAAGCGCAGCATGCTGCGGTATTTTCTCCGGCCAACAAACGTTCCGTACCGGAACTGAAGACATCCTGATGCATCCTGAACGGATTACTCTCCATTCAGAATGCATTAGGATAATCCTGATCAGGATTCTTCCGGCATAGAGCCCCGACGACGGAACTCTATGCCGGAAGACAATAACGCAGGTGTGAAAGAGCCCTTAGTACTTGCATCAGTTCTTATCTGTCATTAGGCTGGTGGCCTTGAAAAATAGACATTTGCTCCTTTTGTATGTACAGATTCAATTGAAATATAAACCTGCACATAGTAGTAAATGGATGTGAAAAGATTGCTAGATTTTCTAAATGTCAAACTCCATATTATTAAGGTGTATGTACCGTGCGTTGCCTTGTCATCTAGCGCTTTCCAGCGGGTATATGAAAGTAAAATATTTGCATTGCTACCGGCTCTTGGTTTCACACAGTATATTCAGCAGCTTGTAAATCACTCATCGAAGTGTTTGATCGCCACTGTTCTTCCAAACATCTCAAGTGAGGCATTAGATTGCGAGGCGACAGTGTGGAAAAGGCGGTGATGTGGCAGTCCTTAAGGTTCACAGAAGTTTTTTCCTTGCAGGAAGTGCTGAGTGACTCTGATCATCATACAGTCCTGTTTCTCTCTAACCTTGTTGAAGGAACCTACACCTTTCACCTGAAAGTGACTGATGGCAAAGGAGAGAGTGATCATGACAGAGCTACCGTAGAGGTGAAGCCAGGTGAGTGATGTCCTCAAGCTATGGCATTAATACATCTGTCGAAAACCTAGGCCATGCCCCTCCAGTAAACCATTACCATTTTTTTTTATACTTTTGCAGAGCAGCGTGTAAGAAGTATAATGTTTTCACATCTTGCAAACATTTACACATTTTCTGACATCTTGGGGTTCAGTTTACATCAAAACTAGTGCTAATTAATAAATGTGGGCCACAATGTACATGTATTTGAAGTTCTTTTTACATCAGGTTTTGCTGCTCGTTGATATCCAGAATAGCATAGCATAAGAACCCTGACAAACCTAAGTTGGTTTGAGCTTTCGGGATATGTTACAAAAAGCGTTCTTTGTGCCTTTTGTAAAAATGGCAACTTTATATAATTTGTTATGCTATACCACTTGCAAAAATAACACAATTTTTTCAACAAAATAATTAGTTTTTGTCTTGCCGCATTCCAAAATCCATAACTTTTTATGTTTCTGACAACGCAACTGTGTGAGGGACGATTTGTAGTTTTCATTGGTGCCATATTTTTAATTTAATTTTTGGTAGGTGAGATGAAAAAAAACTGCTATTCTGGTATTACTTTTATTTTTTTTATTTATCTATTTTTACGGTGTAAAACCGTGTGACTCATAAATAACATATTAAGGGGAAGTTATTATATTATGAGGTGGCTCACCTGCTAAACAGTTAGGAGTGGGTGCTCTAACTAATTGATTCACCCAATCAAGTATAAATATAAAATTATATGTACATAGTTAGGCACACCTTCATCTAGACACCAACTGGATTAAAGCTAATTTATTAAAACAACATACAATTCACAATAAAAAGTAAATAAAAATGTAAAATTACATCCAACGCAAATGGTCCCCAATATAATACAGTGTTTACAACAATATGGTTGTATTGATTATCATCAGCACAAATAATACACTTTCTACACTACTAGCAGTTTATATGGTTGAACTATATATCTGACATTGCAGATATCAATCGGGATCAATCCGGCATCCCCTAATGCGGAGTGTTGGTGAAGTCGGCCACGCCGGGATTGTGCAGAACACGTGGGACGCCAACTTCACCAATTAGGAGATTCCGGATTGATCCCGCTTCACTATATCATAGAAATACGAGCGCAACAAGTCTCACGAAAGTAGAAAGCAGGAGGTAAGAGTGTCCCAAACTATAATACACGTGGGACACCACGGCAAGTGCGGGACTCCGCTCCAGTGCCACTAACAGTGAGTAACCGGCATTTTAAAGGCTCGAATATATGTGCAAGAAATACTTTGTAACAAGCACCATAGTCTGGACTGCCTTTCTTATACAGAGGATCATTACCAACTCACTGCGCAGTGTAAACTAACCTTTACCATCAATACCGCTGTCTTTACTAACCAGCAGGAATATTATATTATAACTTAACATCTATTTCAGCACAGACTTCTGCCGTCACAAGTGATATATTTATGATCATCGGACATATAAAAAATTTTCTATACTAACCGCATGTACTTCCCTTGTCTAGCGGTGTGGAGAGCGTTTTTCTGGATCGTGCAGATTTGTGCGTTGCTGGGTGTCAGTGGAGGGTCAATCTGCTTTGCTGGATGCCAGCGGAGGGTTAATCTGCAATGTCAGATATATATTTCAACCATATACACTGCTAGTAGTGTAGAAAGTTTATTATTTGTGGTGGTGACAATCAATACGACCATATCTGTGTGATTGTATTGTATTATATATTGGGGACCATTTGTGTTGGATGTCATTTTAAAATTTTTATTTACTTTTTATTGGGAATTGTATGTTTTAATAAATTAGCTTTAATCCAGTTGGTGTCCAGATGAAGGTGTGCTTAACTATGTACAAATAATTTTATATTAAGGGGAAGATTTATCAAAAATGGTTTAAATGTTGTTGCCCATTGCAACCAATCAAATTCCACCTTTAGTTCTTCAGAGCTCCTTTGGAAAATGACGTTTGGAATCTGATTGGTTGCTATGGGCAACTAAACCAGTTTACCTTTACACCAGTTTAATAACTCTCAATCTAACTTTATAGTACAGGTTATACGTTGCGTCTTACATAGGGTTGCCACCTTTACCAACAAAAAATACTAGCCAAGTTTACATGGGAAACAGGGTTTCGGGGGCACGGCTTAACACAGGGTGTTGACACCAAATGGTTTGTAAATACTTTGAGTTTTTTTGTGCCATTCCTGATTGTAAAAAAAATTCCTTTCATTTTTAAAATAAAATGCAGCCAAACATGATACAAAGGCCTCAGGTGTTACTGAATGAACTCTTATGGAGAAGCAAATAACCCTAAAGCCAGGAAAAATACCCCACACCTATATCAGTGCCTCCCCCCTGTGCCATGCAGCCCTATGCAGGAGCCCAGCTCACCCTGGTTTGCCATAATGGTTTGTTTGTAAAACTGAAAACGATAATTTATGGCAACAGTCAGCAAAAATGTCTTCAGTCAGAAATCATTTTCATAGATATTTAAGAAGAAAGAAATATATTAGATATTCCTCTTCAGTGATAATTCTATTGGTATTGCTGCAGCATATAACCGGTATAGCTAGAGAAGCGGTTCACATGTTTTATGCTAAAGATCGGGGATGGGCAAGATGAAGACAGTGTAAAATGTGAAATTTATTGATGTGTAGGGAGGGGTGCAAGTATTTAGTGCGACTTATTTGACGCCGTTACCTGTATGCCAGTAATCGTGATGTCAAAGTGCATCTTCATTCCAGAGTTTAAATTTACATACAGGTGAAACTCGAAAAATTTGAATATCGTGCAAAGTTCATTTATTTCAGTAATGCAACTTAAAAGGTGAAACTAACATATGAGATAGACTCATTACATGCAAAGCGAGATATTCCAAGCCTTTATCTCTTTTATATATATATATATATACACTGCGTGCAGAATTATTAGGCAAATGAGTATTTTGACCACATCATCCTCTTTATGCATGTTGTCTTACTCCAAGCTGTATAGGCTCGAAAGCCTACTACCAATTAAGCATATTAGGTGATGTGCATCTCTGTAATGAGAAGGGGTGTGGTCTAATGACATCAACACCCTATATCAGGTGTGCATAATTATTAGGCAACTTCCTTTCCTTTGGCAAAATGGGTCAAAAGAAGGACTTGACAGGCTCAGAAAAGTCAAAAATAGTGAGATATCTTGCAGAGGGATGCAGCACTCTTAAAATTGCAAAGCTTCTGAAGCGTGATCATCAAACAATCAAGCGTTTCATTCAAAATAGTCAACAGGGTCGCAAGAAGCGTGTGGAAAAACCAAGGCGCAAAATAACTGCCCATGAACTGAGAAAAGTCAAGCGTGCAGCTGCCAAGATGCCACTTGCCACCAGTTTGGCCATATTTCAGAGGCCAAACAACATCACTGGAGTGCCCAAAAGCACAAGGTGTGCAATGCTCAGAGACATGGCCAAGGTAAGAAAGGCTGAAAGACGACCACCACTGGACAAGACACACAAGCTGAAACGTCAAGACTGATTTTTCTAAGGTTTTATGGACTGATGAAATGAGAGTGAGTCTTGATGGGCCAGATGGATGGGCCCGTGGCTGGATTGGTAAAGGGCAGAGAGCTCCAGTCCGACTCAGACGCCAGCAAGGTGGAGGTGGAGTACTGGTTTGGGCTGGTATCATCAAAGATGAGCTTGTGGGGCCTTTTCGGGTTGAGGATGGAGTCAAGCTCAACTCCCAGTCCTACTGCCAGTTTCTGGAAGACACCTTCTTCAAGCAGTGGTACAGGAAGAAGTCTGCATCCTTCAAGAAAAACATGATTTTCATGCAGGACAATGCTCCATCACACGCGTCCAAGTACTCCACAGCGTGGCTGGCAAGAAAGGGTATAAAAGAAGAAAATCTAATGACATGGCCTCCTTGTTCACCTGATCTGAACCCCATTGAGAACCTGTGGTCCATCATCAAATGTGAGATTTACAAGGAGGGAAAACAGTACACCTCTCTGAACAGTGTCTGGGAGGCTGTGGTTGCTGCTGCACGCAATGTTGATGGTGAACAGATCAAAACACTGACAGAATCCATGGATGGCAGGCTTTTGAGTGTCCTTGCAAAGTAAGGTGGCTATATTGGTCACTGATTTGTTTTTGTTTTGTTTTTGAATGTCAGAAATGTATATTTGTGAATGTTGAGATGTTATATTGGTTTCACTGGTAAAAATAAATAATTGAAATGGGTATATATTTGTTTTTTGTTAAGTTGCCTAATAATTATGCACAGTAATAGTCACCTGCACACACAGAAATCCCCCTAAAATAGCTAAAACTAAAAACAAACTAAAAACTACTTCCAAAAATATTCAGCTTTGATATTAATGAGTTTTTTGGGTTCATTGAGAACATGGTTGTTGTTCAATAATAAAATTAATCCTCAAAAATACAACTTGCCTAATAATTCTGCACTCCCTGTATATATAAAAATGAGTTTCTGTCTAGACGTTCTTTAAGGGGCGGTCACTGTGAAAGTCACAGTTAAAGGGGCGGTCACTGTGAAAGTCACAGTTAAAGGGGCGGTCACTGTGAAAGTCACAGTTAAAGGGGCGGTCACTGTGAAAGTCACTGTTATGGGGGAAACTTGATATTTTTTTACGACATACGGAAACATAAAATGAAATGGGTGAAATATACCCGTGCGAAGCCGGGTCCTTCTGCTAGTTTGTTATAATTTAGATGATTATGGCTTACAGTTTATGAAACCCCAAAGTCACAATCTCAGGTACCCTTTGCTCAGGGAGTATGGATTAATTAGCTGAATAGAATGTGACACTTTGAGCCTAGAATATTGACCCTTTTCACAAAATTCTAATTTTAAGTTGCATTAATGGAACTCCTTTTAATTTGCATTACTGAAATAAATGGACTTTTGCACGATATTCTAATTTTTCGCGTTTCACCTGTAAAGAGAATCGGCACCCTTGAGGTACTTGTTTAATTAGCTGTAATTGCTTGTATTACCACTGAAATTACAATTTTGGAGCATCTGTTTTCATAGTTCACTATTGTGCCATTCCCCTATTAAAATTCATAAATTGACAACTGGGTGTTACCACGCCGCTTGTCAAAGAGGCATGCCCTTGCACAGTTTGGCACCCTCAGTACTTGACTGCCCAGTGCCAGAGTGTGTAGGGACACACCACAACTGGTAGCCCCCAGTTGTCAGTTTATTTGTAAATTTCTAGGAGGAATAACAGAGGAATGGTACAAGACAGAGTTGTAAGAAGAGATGCTCCAAAATTGCTATATCATGAGGAGTATAATTATTTACTAAAGCTCATGTGTAAAAAGAGCTACTGGTCCTCTTTAAAAAAAATGAACTATTTTGTGGTAGATTTCAGTTTTATCATACATTCTTCTCTGCTACGTCCAAAGCAAAAGTAAAAACTCTGCAGGTTTCTAGTTCACATCTGTCTAAAGTTGATCTATGCCATGAATACAGTTTGGTTGCATTGCCCTTCAGTAACAGTCTAGTACTTTGGATGTTAAATTAGAAAAATACACTTCCTGCAGGGTTAATTGTAAAATGTAAAACTATAGAGCTTAGTTTTTTTAAAAATCTCAAATCACTTTTAGAAAAAAAAATATGCTTAGGAAATTGGTAGATATGAATATAGATAAGACATGGCTACAGAAAAGCTCCTCTTTAAAGGGGTTATCCCACAAATTTAAAACTCTTTTTAAAGCTCATGTTAAAACCTTTCTCCCCTGCATAGGAAATAGTCCTTCACATATAACTCCACGGATGCATGTGGTATGTAATGCCCCCACAATTTCCTTCTCCACTGTCTAGACAGAGATATAGCCAGTTTATTTATTTCTATGGATTTAGAAGTAGGGACGATCACTATGCCAACACTGAGGTGAAGGGAGCAGAGAATCTACTGAGCATGTTAGTCCACCATTGAATGCAGAAGAAAGTTTATTTTGTGTGTATTTTTGTTTGTTTTTTCCGGCTCTGTTTAAATGCTATGTTATATTATTGAAGAAAATAAAATATTTATTGGATTTAAAAAAAAATATATATATATTTTTTCTAAAAATCGGACAACCCCGAGAGAGTTGGAAATGGGAGGCAGGTAAGTACAGTGTTTTATCACTCCAAGCGTTTGTTCCCTATGGTAACTTTTAATGGCAGTTTACAAAATAGGTTTATTCCAATTATGCTACCTTATGATTTGTAGCAGTTTGTCCTGTAGTTCTAATTTATCTTTGCTTCTGTTCTTCAGACCCCATGAAGAATAATCTGGTGGAGATGATTCTGGATGTGAGTGTCAGCCAGCTGACTGAAAGACAGAAGGGGATGTTTATGCGTCAGATCGGGGTTCTTTTAGGGGTTTTAGATTCTGACATCACTGTGCAGAAGATCCAGCAGTATACAGAAAAAAGGTATATACTGCTTCTTTCAGATTTTATTCAGGTGTTTTTGAAAAAGCATTGTCATAGCAAATCATGCCAGTAGGTGGAACTAACTATACGATGATTAGATGGACACTTCAGTCAGAAAGGGATTTTTTTAAACTCCATATTCATAGAAAACAATTGTTTAAAGAGGACCTATCATCACTCCTGACATTCCTGGTTTAACTCCTTAAGGACACAGCCTTATTTCACCTTAAGGACCAGGCCATTTTTTGCAAATCTGACCAGTGTCACTTTAAGTGGTGATAACTTTAAAACTCTTTGACTTATCCATGCCATTCTGAGATTGTTTTTTCGTCACATATTGTACTTCATGACACTGGTAAAATGGAGTAAAAAAAAAAATACCAAATTTGCCAAAAATTTGGAAAAATTTCCAAGTTTCAATTTCTCTACTTCTATAATACATAGTAAGAACTACAAAAATAGTTATTACTTTACATTCCCCATATGTCTACTTCATGTTAGGATCATTTTGGGAATGACATTTTATTTTTGGGGGACGTTACAAGGCTTAGAAGTTTAGAAGTAAATCTTGAAATTTCTCAGAAATTTTCGAAAACCAACTCTTTAAGGACCAGTTCAGGTCTGAAGTTGCTTTGTGAGGCTTACATAATAGAAACCACCCAAAAATAACCCCATTCTAGAAACTACACCCCTCAAGGTATTCAAAACTGATTTTACAAATGTTGTTAACCCTTTAGGTGTACAATTTCAAAATTTCACTTTTTTGGCAGATTTTCCATTTTTATATTTTTTTTCCAGTTACAAAGCAAGGGTTAACAGCCAAACAAAACTCAATATTTATGGCCCTGATTCTGTAGTTTACAGAAACACCCCACGTGTGGTCGTAAACTGCTGTACGGGCACACGGCAGGGCGCAGAAGGAAAGGAATGCCATACGATTTTTGGAAGACAGATTTTGCTGGACTGTTTTTTTTGACACCATGTCCCATTTGAAGCCCCCCTGATGCACCCCTAGAGTAGAAACTCCAAAAAAGAGACCCCATTTTAGAAACTACGGGATAGGGTGAAAGTTTTGTTGGTACTAGTTTAGAGTACATATGATTTTTGGTTGCTCTATATTACACTTTTTGTGAGGCAAGGTAACAAGAAATAGCTGTTTTGGCACGTTTTGGCACCATTTTTTTTGTTATTTACAGCATTCATCTGACATGTTTAGATCATGTGTTTTTTTATAGAACAGGTTGTCACGGACGCGGCGATACCTAATATGTATACAATTTTTTTATTTATGTAAGTTTTACACAATAATTTCATTTTTGAAACAAAAAAATAATCATGTTTTAGGGTTTCCATAGTCTGAGATCCATAGTTTTTTTTTCAGTTTTTGGGCGATTATCTTGGGTAGGGTATGATTTTTGCGGGAAGAGATGACGGTTTGATTGGCACTATTTTAGGGTGCATATGACTTTTTGATCGCTTGCTATTACACTTTTTGTGATGTAAGGTGACAAAAAATGGTTTATTTAGCACAATTTTTATTTTTTACGGTGTTCATCTGAGGGGTTAGGTCATGTGATATGTTTATAGAGCCGGTCGATACGCACGCGGCGATACCTAATGTCTCTTTTTTTTTTCTATTTTTAACCAATTTGTTTTAACCTTATTTGGGGGAAATTTACGTTTTTGTTTATTTTTTACTTGAAACTTTTAATTTTGGGGGGGAAAACTTTATTTTTCAACTTTTTTTTTTCAACTTTTTTTTTTGTCCCACTTTGGGACTTCAACTTTTGGGGGTCTAATTCTTTACAATGCATTCCAATACTTCTGTATTGGAATGCATTGGCTGTAGGAGTAATACTGTGTGTATTACTCATACAGCTTCCGGCCTGTGAGATCCAGGGGGCTGGATCTCACAGGCACATCACAGGAAGGCATCGCGCTGCCGTCCATGCCATCGGGTCCCCCCTACAGCCCCATGGGGACCCGATGGCACCACCGCCGCCCGCACCATAAAAAGCCGCACACCGCAGGTCTGAATTGACCTGCGGTTTGCGGCGATCGCCGACATGGGGGGGTCACGGGACCCCCCCGCGCATTTAGCCGAGGTGCCTGCTCAATGATTTGAGCAGGCACTGGCTTCCGATCACCGCCCGCCGCGAGGCGGTGATCGGAGATACACAGGGCGTATAGGTGCGCCCTGTGTCCTTAAGTACCAGGACATCAGGGCGTACGCCCTGTGTCCTGAAGAGGTTAATAGCTTCATGCATTCCCCATGTAATAACAATTCTGGAACATCTATTCCTATGACTCTATGTTGTGCCATTCCTTTATTATTCCTACTAGACGTTATGAATGAATAGCTAGCAGTCTGCAGTAAGGGTACAGAGGGGAGGTAACCAGTTGGGGGTGTGTACTTGCACAGTCTGACAATGGCAGCACTGATTGGATAGAGTCAGTCTGTGCAGGTACACTCCCCCAACTGGTTACCACCCCTCTGTACCCTTACTGAAGGCTAATAGCAATTCATTCATAACTTCTAGTAGAAATAATAAAGGAATGGCACAACATAGTCATAAGAATAGAGGCTCCAGAATTAATATTACATGGGGAATGCATGAAGCTATTAAACCAGGTGTGTCAGTAGAGGTGACAGGTCATCTTTAAAGAATTTTTGGCTGTTTTTCATTTCGTTGGTACTATACTATTGAAAATCAAATAGAAAATATTGTTTTTCTGTAGCAGTCAGCACAGAGTGATAAAACTCCTATATAGATAGGTAAACCATTTTAGCTTACTGGTATTTTGAAGGAAAGATTTTATCTGTTAGTAAAATAGTAGATTAGTAGAATTAAGATAACAATATGAGAGCTCTATTGTTCTCTTGATAGGCTTGGATAAAGATGTCCACAGAACAGTATTGCAGTTATGAGTGTAACGTGATGCTCTAATTGAGACACTCACCCCCCTTCCCTTTCTGGCCACAGTGAATGATCTGTCTGAGAAAGTCAAGCGATGCTGTTTGTTGAAACAAAGGAAGGAAGTTCAGAGCCAGGGCAGGAAGTAGACTACATGGAATAACTTCAAAAAATTATATTCAGAACACGATCTACCAGTTAAAAAAAAACATAGAATATTTACATATAGGCTATTGAAGTGGTTTTTTGGGAGTTCAATATTGATAACCTACTTCAGGATAAGTAATGAATATCCGATGAGTGGGGATCTGACTCCTGGCACCCCCGTCGTTCAGCTGTGTGAAGAGGCCAATGTGCATGGCCTATTTGCAGCTAGGTCCATTCATGTGAATGGACCTGGGCTGCATAATATACAGCGCTGTGCTTGGTAAGCTGTGAAGAGGCTGGAGAACCGCGGCCTTTTCAAACTGCAGATCGACAGGGGTGCTGAGTGTGGGACTCCCAATCTGATGTTGATGATGTCTCCTGAGGATAGGTCACCAGTATTGAACTCCTGATAAACCTCTTTAATAAAAATGTATGTCCCTTTAAACTTCTTGGAATAGAACACAATGGGACAGATGTAACAATAGAACTGATTACGCCAGAAGTCTGCTATATATAGTAGTTGTAATGAATAAAAACATATTTAAGGAGGCCAACATTTCTTTTTATCAGAACTCTTGAGAAATGTTCATTAGTGGTAAGAAAAAGGTGTATGGTCACAAGTCCAGAGGAGTCAGATTTCCTAGCGTTATAGGGTTGACTAATGATAGATATAATCTGGTGTTCCATATTCAGGAATTTGGTGAGAATTTCACATGTAAATGCTTTTGCTGTCAGTAATTGCGCTTGGATTATGTCAATTGACAAATTAACATCCATAATGACTCACAGGCAAATAAAGAGTTTTAGATTCCGACACCACTGTGATTCTGACCTCTCTCCCCCTTAGTGATATATGGGTGGTGTGAGCTCATAGGTGCAGCAAACTGGCACTGTGAGCGGATGACCATTCACCATGGCAGTTCCAATGAAAACTGTCCCACTGCAATAAGGGTCCATTCACATGTCCGTAGTGTATTGCGGATCCGCAATACACCCAACCGGCACCCCCATAGAACTGCCTATTCTTGTCCGTAATTGCGAACAAGAATAGGACATGTTCTATTTTTTTCGGGAGCCGCGGATCGGAAGATCGGGGGCGCGCTCCGGAAATGCAGATGCGGACAGCACACTGTGTGCTGTCCATATCCATTCCTGCCCCATAGAGAATCAATGAGTCCGCACCCGTTCCGCAATTTACGGAACTGATGCGGACCTATTCTACGGACGTGTGAATGGTACCTAAGGTTTCGTGGATCCGCAAAACACGGACATCGGCGACCGCACATCGCCGGCACTTAATAGAAAATGCCTAATCTTGTCCGCAATTGCGGACAAGAATAGGACATGTTCTATTTTTTTCGGGAACGGAATTGCAGACCCGGAAGTGCGGATCCGCAATTCCGGATCCGGGCAGCACATCGTGCAGCCCCATAGAAATGAATGGGTCCGCAATTCCGTTCCCGCAAAAAACGCAGAACAGAATTGCGGACGTGTGAAACCCTAATTCTGTGTATCTATAAAGCCTTTTTTGTGCAACACTCTGGAATACCTTAGGAGTTACATGTACATGCTACGGTATTTATTTTCATGTGACTCTACATATTCCTGAGTTTAGGTGTGAAAACCGCTTACGTTTAAGCTGTCCAACTATCAGTCAGGATTAGTTGTATTTAATTGTTCCGGTTATTTAGCATCCCCTGCATTTTACTATAACTGTATGATAAAATACATCTCATCCTGTCTATTGCTTTTAATTTGACATTTCGATTTTTTTATCCATCTGACTTTACTCTTTGTTCTCTTCATTTTTAGCACTAAAATAGTTTTCTATGTCAAGAACCAGCCTCCTCACTTGGTAATGAAGGGGTACCAGGTTGCCTGTACACTTCGCAATGAACTACGCAAACAGCAAAATGACTTCCTCATCTTTAAAGCTCTTGAAATTGATACATTCAGTAAGTGAGAACATAACTCTTATTTTAAATATTAGGTGTAATCTGTGATTTTTTTGTTTTTCACCAAAAGAAGATAATGTAATTCATTTGCCGAAGTTGTATGCCAGTTTCCTGGGATACAAAATTAAAAATTGTTTCTGCAAATGATATTTTGTGCAAAAAATTAGCAACTTTGTATCAGCTTAGGGAAAGGGGCAGGGCCACACTGGCACGGCACATTAACAATAATTTACACCAGAAAAATGCTCATAGTTGGCATAGATTTCTGTTTGTGATTCATAGACAGCACAATATTGAGGCATGTGCTATGAAACGCCAGTCTTTAGTAAATGTGCCGCAGTGGGTACATATGGAGATTATTTGCCTAAATGTATGCTACAAGGCATACACTGGTAGAAATATTGAAATAAGGCTACTTTCACACTCGCGTTTGGTGCGGATCCGTCATGGATCTGCACAAACGCTTCCGTTCACATAATACAACCGCATGCATCAGTTCAGAACTGATCCGTTTGTACTATCTGTAACATAGCCAAAACGGATCCGTCTTGAACACCATTGAAAGTCAATGGGGCACGGATCTGTTTTCTATTGTGCCAGATTGTGTCATAGAAAACGGATCCGTCCCCATTGACTTACATTGTGTGTCAGGACGGATCAATTTGCCTCCGCATCGTCAGGCGGACACCAAAACGCTGCAAGCAGAGTTTTGGTGTCCGCCTCAAGGGAGAAACGGAGGCAAACTGAGGCATTCTGAACGGATCCTTATCCGTTCAGAATGCATTAGAGCAAAACTGATCCGTTTTGGACCGCTTGTGAGAGCCCTAAACGGATCTCACAAACGGAAACCAAAACGCCAGTGTGAAAGTAGCCTAAGGCCTCATGCACACGACCATTGTGTGCATCCGTGGCCGTTGTTCCATTTTCCGTGATTTTCTGCGGACCCATTGACTTTCAATGGGTCCGGTGAAAACTCGGAAAATGCACCGTTGTTCATCCGCGGCCGTGATCCGTGTTTCGTGTCCGTCAAAAAAATATGACCTGTCCTATTTTTTTGACGGACAACGGTTCACGGACCCATTCAAGTCAATGGGTCAGTGAAAAAACACGGATGCACACAAGATTGGCGTCCGTGATCTGTGGCCGTTGGCAACTTTCACACAGACGGATCACAGATCCGTCTGCATAAAAGCTTTTTCAGATATGAGTTTTCACTTTGTGAAAACTCATATCCGACAGTATATTCTAACAGAGGCGTTCCCATAGTGATGGGGACGCTTCAAGTTAGAATATACTGAGAACTGTGTACATGACTGCCCCCTGCTGCCTGGCAGCACCCGATCTTTTACAGGGGGCTGTGATCCGCACAATTAACCCCTCAGGTGCCGCACCTAAAGGGTTAATTGTGCGTATCATAGCCCCCTGTAAGAGATCAGGTGCTGCCAGGCAGAAGGGGGCAGACCCCCTCCCTCCCCAATATTATATTAATTGGGGTGGCCAGTGCGGCCTCCCCTCTCCTCTTCCCCCCCTTGTTAAAATCGCGTTCCGAATCCCCCATCATTGGTGGCCAGTGCGGCCTCACATCTCTCCCTCCCCCCCCCCCCCTAGTTAAAATCACGTTCCGAATCCCCCATTATTGGTGGCCAGTGCGGCCTCACATCTCCCCCCCCCCCCCCCCCCCTTGTTAAAATCACGTTCCGAATCCCCCATCATTGTGCGGCCTCCCCCCCTCCTAGTTAAAATCACGTTCCCCCATCATTGGTGGCAGTGGAGAGTTCCGACCGGAGTCCCAGTTTAATCACTGGGGCACCGATCGGTAACCATGGCAACCAGGACGCTACTGCAGTCCTGGTTGCCATGGTTACTTAGCAATTTTTAGAAGCATTATACTTACCGGCCGGGCGCTCCTCCTACTGGTAAGTGAAAAGTCTGTGCGGCGCATTACCTATAGCACAGACCTGTCACTTACCAGTAGGAGGAGCGCCCGGCCGGTCACAGACATCGCAGGTAAGTATAATGCTTCTAAAAATTGCTAAGTAACCATGGCAACCAGGACTGCAGTAGCGTCCTTGATGCCATGGTTACCGATCGGAGCCCCAGCGATTAAACTGGGACTCCGATCAGAACTCTCCACTGCCACCAATGGGGGAACGTGATTATAACTAGGGGGGGGAGGTGAGGCCGCACTGGCCACCAATGATGGGGGATTCGGAACGTGATTTTAACTGGGGGGAAGGGGAGAGGTGGTGGCCAGTGCGGCCTCAAAGATGGGGGATTCGGAACGTGATTTTAACTGGGGGGGGGGGGGGGGGGAGGGGAGGCCGCACTGGCCACCAATGATGGGGGAACGTGATTTTAATTAGGGGGGGAGAGGGGAGGCCGCACTGGCCACCAATGAATGTAATACAGGGGAGGGAGGGGGGTCTGCCCCCTCCTGCCTGGCAGCACCCGATCTCTTACAGGGGGCTGTGATTCGCACAATTAACCCCTCAGGTGCGGTACCTGAGGGGTTAATTGTGCGGATAACAGCCCCCTGTAAGAGATCGGGTGCTGCCAGGCAGCAGGGGGCAGTCATGTACACAGTTCGTAGGATATTCTAACTTGAAGCGTCCCCATCACTATGGGAACGCCTCTGTGTTAGAATATACTGTCGGATATGAGTTTCACAATCTAACTCAAATCCGATGGTATATTCTAACATAGAGGCGTTCCCATGGTGATGGGGACGCTTCAAGTTAAAATATACCATCGGATTGGAGAAAACTCTGATCCTATGGTATATTAACTCCTGACTTTACATTGAAAGTCAATGGGGGACGGATCCGTTTGCAATTGCACCATATTGTGTCAACGTCAAACGGATCCGTCCACATTGACTTGCATTGTAAGTCAGGACGGATCCGTTTGGCTCCGCACGGCCAGGCGGACACCAAAACGACTTTTTTTTCATGTCAGTGGATCCTCCAAAAATCAAGGAAGACCCACGGACGAAAAAACGGTCACGGATCACGGACCAACGAAACCCCGTTTTGCGGACCGTGAAAAAATACTGTTGTGTGCATGAGGCCTAAATCAAATGCAATAAAGGTTTCTATGCCAGGTCCGAGACATTCAGCAAGTGGTTAGAAAAGCCATGATAACTTCTGCTTTGCACGAATTTAGACTTTGAGGCAGCAGAATTCATTGTTGGAGATATGTAGAGAATGCAATATGTTACTAAAGAAAACTCACAATATTGTCATAAAACATACATAACTAAAAAAAAATTATAAAATAAACGATTTATTACCTCATCCTGATAGATTCCTTTATAAATTGATGGATTTGTGTTAGGGTCCATTCACACGTCAGTATTTTTCTGTTCCAGATTGTCGTTCCGTTTTTTTTTTGCGAATCCGTGTTTCCACTAAAACCTTCCGTTTTTACCAATTGTACATCCGCATCCGTTCCGTTTTTCCGCCCAAAAAAACCAGAAGGGAGAATATATGTTGACGGTACTAAAAAAATATTTTTTTTCCGTTTCCTGGAAGCAAATTCGCAATTGGGGATGACCTATTGATGCATTCCACATGTCATCCACATTTTGTGGACCCATTGACTACAATGGGACCACAGACCGCATTTTGTGAACAATTGTAGGACAAGTTCTATTTTCCGGAATGGAACAACAGATGCGGACATTTAGATGAATGGGTCCGCATTCTGTTCCGCAAATTTGCAGAGCGGATGCAGATTACAAAATACTGACGTGTGAATGGACCCTTAATGTAAACGTATAGGGTCAAATCAAACGATCACCTCCACAGTATGAGGACGAGAGGTGGCTGCTGCTATTGCTCGTCCCCATACAAAATCATTGTTCCTGAGCAGCAGAGTGGGGAGATTGGGCAGCCCTTCTAATGTCTAATTTATAATATTTTCTGTCTGAGTCGCCATTATAATAGAAGAATATTAATAATGGGAGAAATATAAATAATGATAATAGTATTCAGCATAATAACTAAGATAATATTCTCCTTTTAACCTCCTAGCTCGTCGAACAATCTGTGTCTGTACCCCAGCTACAGTACGTCTAGTCTCTGTTACTACAAATAAAATATTACTCTTTCCTGTAAGATATATAGGACACCTTTACTTAAATAATAAAATACAAGCATAATTACAATTAGTTCCAAACACATAGTTACAATTAGTTACAGATACTATCACACACGATGTATCTGGCTTATAGTTTGACAATATTTACAAAGTATTATACTTGGCCTTCGGATGCAAGGTTGTCCTCTCTTCTCAATCTAGGACCTCGCCAGTGGCGTAGCGTGGGTTGCCAGCACCCGGGGCAAGCCATGTATTGCGCCCCCAACCTGTGGACACGCCCCTTTTACAGATAATGTAGTAGTCCTATGTAACACCACAGATAACATGGTGGTAACTCTCTAAGTACAGATGATGTAGTAGATGGGTGTAAGGCCCCAGAATTCAGAACACACACAGTGTGACCTGAAGTCTGGGGCCAGGATGCGGCAGGGTGGGCCAAATTCTCAATCCACCCCCCAAACCTACCGTGAAACAAATATGTGTTTGGACATTACATACATCACTAAAAAATATACAGTAGACTACAGCACCACATACCTCTTACATCCAGTGACCTCTCCTGTGATGTAGACTTTCCTCAGCGTCTTCATTCTGAGATAAGACCGCCATGATAACTTCTTTCAGCCGCGTCTCATCTCTGCAGAGTTTTATTATTAGTTATTATATATAATGGCCCCCTCTGTATAATATATAATGGCCCCTCTGTAATATTAGGATATATAATGGGCCATTATATATCCTAATAATACGGAGGGGGCCATTATATATTATAATAATACAGGGAGGGTCATTATATATAGTAATTATACAGAGGGTCCATTATATATCCTAATATTACAGAGGGGTCATTATATATAATATACAGGAGGGGCATTATATATTATAGTTATACAGAGGGGCCATAATAAATAATAATTATACAAAGGGGCCATAATAAATAATAATTATACAAAGGGGCCATGATATATTATACAGAGGGGCCATTATATATTATAATTATACAGAGAGGCTATTAATAATGGGCCCTCTGTATAATTCTAATATATACCGTAATGGGTTAAATTCAAAATGTATTTGGAGAAGGCTCACCTCTTAGACAAAAAATGGAGTGGGTGCACCTACAAAGAAGGTTGCACCCAATCTTCAAGAAAATTGTATAGATAAATTGAAGGAGTAGGGCACACCTTCATTCAGATACACATGGAAGAGTTTTTCTAGGCAATAAATTTATTTATACCAGAAAAATATATATATACATAAAATATTATTAAACATATATTTGCATGCTATATATAGACTTATAGTCACTTTAAAATTATTAAAATTGCAAACATCCATAAAAAGCAACACTAAAATATAAAATTATGTGAAAAATCCTAGGGAAGAAATGTCCTGAATAGAGTCTCAAGTTTTTTCTGTTATTTTCTATTACTCTGAATGTCCGTGTTACATTAATTGTCCAGTGGACCTGATATCCACGCTATTTGGACGCAGTCCGTGGTAATCAGGATTTTAGGAAGTTCACAGGTTAGTTTCAATGTAGCCAAAGTGAGGATGTGTGGTTGAGTCACTCACATTTCTTTTGCTACAAGTTTAGCAATACATCCAATCACTTTGCCTGTGTATACATCCATACGGCATTGGTTTTACTTACAGTTCTGTAGATTTATGCCGGCTGTACTGCGGTTGACGTGGCGTCCCACGTCTAGTACGCTTACAGGCTGCGATGTAGTTTCCAGGAGATAGATTCAGGGATCTGCAGCAATCAACTGTAGGAGTGCCGTCTCAGTGGTTTTGTGTGGTTTAGTTCCTGCACAGGTGCTCAATCAAGCAAGCAGGTCAGATGTCACTGCGGCTGTTGATTTCAGGTTTTTTCTTTACCAAATTTTTTGGATACCGATCCCACTATTCCTGGTCGATTTAAAGCGCTTCAATGTATATTTCGTCTCATGGGGTTATCCTTCACCAGACGCGTTTCGGAGTTAACTGGACTCCTTCCCCAACCACTGAGACGGCACTCCTACAGTTGATTGCTGCAGATCCCGGAATCTATCTCCTGGAAACTACATCGCAGCCTGTAAGCGTACTATACGTGGGACGCCCACGTCAACCGCAGTACAGCCGGCATAAATCTACAGAACTGTAAGTAAAACCAATGCCGTATGGATGTATACACAGGCAAAGTGATTGGATGTATTGCTAAACTTGTAGCAAAAGAAATGTGAGTGACTCAATCACACATCCTCACTTTGGCTACATTGAAACTAACCTGTGAACTTCCTAAAATCCAGATTACCACGGACTGCGTCCAAATAGCGTGGATATCAGGTCCACTGGACAATTTAATGTAACACGGACATTCAGAGTAATAGAAAATAACAGAAAAAATTTGAGACTCTATTCAGGACATTTCTTCCCTAGGATTTTTCACATAATTTTATATTTTAGTGTTGCTTTTTATGGATGTTTGCAATTTTAATAATTTTAAAGTGACTATAAGTCTATATATAGCATGCAAATATATGTTTAATAATATTTCATGTATATATATTTTTTTCTGGTATAAATAAATTTATTGTCTAGAAAAACTCTTCCATGTGTATCTGAATGAAGGTGTGCCCTACTCCTTCAATTTATATATACCGTAATGGCCCCCCTGTATAATTATTATATATATTTGCCCCCTTGTATAATTATTATATATTATGGCCCCACTGTATAACTATAAATTATAGTTATACAGTGGGGCCATAATATTTATACAGGGGGGCCATTATTAATAGCCTCTCTGTATAATTATAATATATAATGGCCCCTCTGTATAATATATGATGGCCCCCTTGTATAATTATTATATATTATGGCCCTACTGTATAATTATAATATATAATGGCCCATTCTTTCTAAATATACTGGCCTCCTTTGTATATATCTCTTCTGCCCACCTCCATAGTGCCCCCAGTATGGTCCCCAGTACTTGCATAAAAAATAAATAAAAAAATACTCACCTCTTGTAGTCTTTGCTTGGGCGTTCCGGCGCAGGCAGTCAGGAATACTTCACCGTGCCCTCCTGCGCCTCGTCATCTCGCGAGACCTGGCGCAGGAGGTCACGGTGATAGAATTGCGATCTCCTGCGCCGCTCTACTGCTTCTTAAAGTTTCAGGCCAGGCTGAACGGAGGGGATGGGAGCCATAGGCATCCATCACCCTCATTATACTGCCTGGCGCCCCCTACAATTTGGCGCCCGGGGCAACGGCCCCCCTGGACCTCGCAGAAAGTGAGCAAAAGGGCAAGAGGGTCCAGTGTTCAGATGTAAGCACAGATGGGGGGATTAGTGATGACTACAAAACCACATGGCAGAGCTTAGTTACTCCAAATCATGTGTCTAATTTAAAGTGGTTGTCTTGGTCTCATAATATTGATGTTAGGTCATCAATATCAGATTGGTGGGGGTCCGACTCCCATGTCCCCCACAATCAGGTGTTTGAATAGACAGCAGTGCTTGTACGAGTGCTGCTTCCTCTCGGTGTATACCTGCACACTGTCTAGATTGTAGCGGCAGTGCAGTCTAATTACAGCTTGCTCTCCGATTCAAATGAGGCTGCAATTACACTGTCCCACTGCCACCCACCAATCCGACCCTGAGGACAGGTCATCAATATCATGGGCGCAGACAACTGAAACTCTATAGCAGTGGCTAAATCCTTCTAATTTGAGGTTTATGCATATACTGTACACAGTCATTGGCTAATGATGCATGCATTGACATTACCAATGATACTGTGATGATGATTAGTATACTGGTACAGTAGATCTGACGAGATCTCATTTGTTCATTTTAATATGCGGCTAGTAAGAAGTGTGGCTTCTATCATGGCATGGTGATGATGAGCAGTAATGAAAAGCCTCCAGTTCATGCATACACAATTTCACAGCCTACCATCTAAACTGAAAGCAGTCTAATTGCATCAAATCCAATATCTATGAGCTGGGGCATTGATTTATATATTTTTTTTATATTCATAGAATGAATGCAGGATATATGTAATAAAGGTGACAATATGCATTTTCCATCCATAACCTGAAATCTTGCCTTGTTTTGGCTGACAGCACAACCACCATCTTGACTGGAAATGATTACTCGTATAATTTTTAATAAGGACAGATTCAAGGATTCAGTTCTAGGCCATACATGAGTCCACTGCACAATCCATATGTCTTTCATGTAGATTTTGATGTGTTTTTTTCCACTGACTTTCTGTGGATTTCACCCTTTACAATACAAGGTTTGAAATCTGCAGAAAATCAAATCCTACATGTGAAACATGCAGATTTGCAGCAACTTTGTCCATGGCACAAAATTCTGCAAGATATGAATCCAACTTCAGTATTTTTATTCAGTAATTCCTAGTGATGTATAACCTAGCTGTATACACTGTTGATTAATGTAAAATCCTTGATGTTGTCCATTTTTACACCAATATACATGAAGCTTTTCTATGTAAGTTTTATATGTAACCATAAGGCTACTTTCACATTAGCGTTTTTCTTTTCCGGCATAGAGTTCCGTCACAGGGGCTCAATACCGGAAAAGAACTGATCAGGCATATCTCCATGCATTCTGAATGGAGAGTAATCCGTTCAGTTTGCATCAGGATGTCTTCAGTTCAGTTATTTTGACTGATCAGGGAAAAGAGAAAACCGTAGCATGCTACGGTTTTATCTCCGGCGAAAAAAAACTGAAGACTTGCCTGAACGCCAGATCCGGCATTTTTTTCACTAGGGATGTATTAGTGCCGGATCCGGCATTCAAAATACCGGAATGCCGGATCCGTCCTTCCGGTCTGTGCATGCGCAGACCTTTAAAAATGAGTAAAAAATAAATACAGGCAACGGAACTGCCTTCCGGAATCCAACAACGCAAGTGTGAAAGTACCCTAAGGGTACTTGTCGCCAGAACTGCCTGCCGGATCAGGCAAAACGTATGCCAACTGATGGCATTAGTAAGACTGATCAGGATCCGTCTTTCCGGTGTCATCCGGCATTTATTTTCGGAAGGACGGATCTGGCACTAATACATTACTATGGGAAAAAATGATGGATCCGGCATTCAGGCAAGTCTTCAGTTTTTTTCGCCGGAGATAAAACCGTAGCATGCTACGGTTTTCTCTTTTGCCTGATCAGTCAAAAAGACTGAACTGAAGACATCCTGATGCAAACTGAACGGATTACTCTCCATTCAGAATGCATGGGGATATGCCTGATCAGTTCTTTTCCGGTATAGAGCCCCTGTGACGGAACTCTATGCCGGAAAAGAAAAACGCTAGTGTGAAAGTACCCTAAAATGGGTGTTTTTAGTTTTGGTTGTATACCTATGTTAGAATAGTGCTTTACACATATATTTTGTTTTCTCTTCAGCATGTCAGTTAAATTGTTCTATGCATGGTCACTGTAATTCCGTCACCAAGCGTTGTGTCTGTGACCCCTTCTGGATGGAGAACTTTATACGTCGTCAGTTTGGTGATGGTGAGAGCAACTGTGGTAAGTCTTTGCTTTATAGGTCCACTTATACATGTGTAGAAAGTGATGTCAATTTTGTAAACATTCAAAACATTTGCATTGGCTAATGCACCTCTCCTCATTTTCTTGCACTCTTATTTTCTGTGTCCTCTCCATAATCCAAGGAGATCACTAACTTTATACAGTTCTTCACCTAATGGGCACTATCTGCTATCCTAGTAGTTATACCCACATATAAATCACAAAGAAAAGTGTGGTGATATGATCAACAAAAAAAAAAATTATGGCTGTTAAGCTGGCCATACATAAAAGATGACCATCAGCTGAAGCGTCTGTTTTCCGTGGGACCAGCTGCCGTCTAATGTAGTGATGGCTAAACTTTTAGAGACCGAGTGCCCAAACTGCAACCCTACAACCCACTTATTTATCGCAAAGTGGCAACACTGCAAATTAACCAGAATACTACAGTCCAATATAGTATATCTTCCATGTACTTAATCATTTAGCTATAATAGCCTGCCTACATTCAGTGCGCTGCCTGTGCCGTTCATAGTGCGCCCTGCGCTGATGAATGGCAGGAAAAGTCTAAGGCATATTGGTACACCTTAGACAGGGTGTGGGTGCCCACAGAGAGGGCTCTAAGTGCCCTCTCTGGCACCCGTGCCATAGGTTCGCCACCACTGGTCTAATGTGTATGATCGTGTCCCACACTGATCCTTTGTTCTCGCTGGAGATAAGCCACTGCCAGAGGTGTCTGTCACCGGCTTATTCTCCTCTTTCTAAGGGCTCATTCAGATGACCGTATGTGTTTTGCGGTCCACAAATTGCGGATCCAAAAAACACGGATGCCTATGCTTGTCCACAATTGCAGACAAGAATAGGAAAAGCTATATCTTTTTTGCAGACCCCTCTTGGCATGCTCTCTATCAGCTTCTTTAGGTAGTTGCCTGGAATAGTTTCGAACAGTCTTGATGGCCTTCCCAGAGGTGCTGAGCATTTGTTGGCTGCTTTTCTTTTATTATGCGTCTAGCACTTTCCAAACCATCTCAATTGAATTAAAGTCGGGTGTTTGTGGAGACCATGTCATCTGACGCAGCAGTCCATCACTCTTCTTCTTGCTCAAATACCCCTTACATAGCCTAGCTGTGTGTTTGGGGTCATTGTCCTGTTGAAAAACAAATGATAATCACACTAAGTGCAAACCAGATAGGATGGCATGCTGTGGTCACCATGCTGGTTAACTGTACCCTGAATTTTGAATAAATCACCAAATATTTCACATGCAAAACACCCCCACACCTCCTCCTTCATGCACCATGGTAGGAACCAAACATCTAGAAACCATCCGCTCACTTTTTCTGCGTCTCACAAAGACATGGAGGATGGAACCAAAAATCTCAAACTTTGACTCATTAGACCAAAACACAGATTTGCACTGGTCTAATGTCCATTTCTTGTGTTTCTTGGCCCAAGCAATTATCTTGTTATTGTTGTTCCTCAATAGCGGCCTTTTTTTGCAGCAATTCGACCATAAAGGCCTGATTCTCACAGCCTCCTCTGAACAGTTGATGTTGAGATGTGCCTAGTATTTGATCTCTGTAAAGCATTTATGTAGGCTCTAATTCCTGTTAATGTGCCGTTTCTGAGGCTGGTAACTGTAATGAGTTAATAGAGCCAGTTCCATCATAATGTTTCATGTTTTTCATGACTACACTTGAAGATACCTTCAAAGTTCTTGAAATTTTCTGGATTAACTGACCTTCATGTCTTCAAGTAATGATGGACTGTCATTTCTCTTTACTAAGTTGACTGGTTCTAGCCATAATGTGGATTAGAGCAGTAGTATTAATAGGGTTAAACACTGTATGGAATTGTGCACCCATCCTACCTCTGCACAACACACATGATTTTCTCAAACACATTATGAAGGCAAGAATTTGCACATTAACTCTTGACAAGGCATACCTTTTAATTAAAAAACATTTTAGGTGAGTACCTCATGAAGCTTATTGAGAGCACAACAAAAGTGTGCAAAGCTATTATCAATGCAAAAGGGGGCTGCTTTAAAGATTTAAAATACAAATTCTGGTTTGTTTAGCACTTTTTGGTTGCTACTTTATTCCATTTGTTTTCCTTTATTATTTTCATATCTTCAATACAAATATACAATGTAGGAAAAAGAAAAGCCATGCAATAAAAAGGTTTGTTTAAAGTTTTGACTGTTACTGTATGCCCACCTTAAGTATCTAGAGCAGTGTTTCCCAACTTGTGGCCCTCCATCAGTTGCAATACTACAACTCCCAACATGCCATGGCAGCTTTTGGCTCTCAGGACATTATGGGAGTTCTAGTTTTGCAACAGATGGAGAGTCACAGGTTGGCTAAATATACAGTGATCCCTCAAGGTACAGTGGCCTCAGGATATAATATTTTCAACATACATTGGTGTTTTCTGACCCATCGTAAGTTGAAACTAGAGTGAACATACAATGTTTCAGACTCACAGCCAACCAATCCAGGTCACTCCTCTGGTAAATTAGGGCTCTTTCACACTTGCATTGTTATTTTCCGGCATAGAGTTCCGTCGTCGGGGCTCTATGCCGGAAAAATCCTGATCAGGATTATCCCAATGCATTCTGAATGGAGAGAAATCCGTTCAGGATGTCTTCAGTTCAGGACCGGAACGTTTTTTGGCCGGAGAAAATACCGCAGCATGCTGCGCTTTTTGCTCCGGCCAAAAATCTTGAACACTTGCCGCAAGGCCGGATCCGGAATTAATGCCCATTGAAAGGCATTAATCCGGATCCGGCCTTAAGCTAAACGTCGCTTCGGCGAATTACCGGATCCGACGTTTAGCTTTTTCTGAATGGTTACCATGGCTGCCAGGACGCTAAAGTGCGGCTCCCGGGGGGCTTCAGAGTGAGGTCAGGGCGCCCCACGCGCATGGATGACGTGATCGCATGGATCACGTCATCCATGCGCATGGGGCACTCTGACGTCATTCTGGAGCGCCCCGGGAGCCGCACAGACGGTAAGTATACTGCTCCCCCGCTCCCCACTAATACTATGGCAACCAGGACTTTAATATCGTCCTGGCTGCCATAGTAACACTGAACGCATTTTGAAGACGGATCAGTCTTCAAATGCTTTCAGTTCACTTGCGGTGTTACGGATCCGGCGGGCACTTCCGGCAAATGGAGTACACGACGGATCCGGACAACGCAAGTGTGAAAGAGCCCTTAGCTGTATTAGTTGCTAGTCAGCAGATATTCCTGACTGTTATTTGTAAGGACTTGCTTTATCTGTCTTAGTTATCTGCTTATTTTTATTAAATCTTAATTTTCTCTTATCTTGGATGACATTTTGGGGCTTTGGAACAGATTACTCAACTTACAATGGTTTCAACAAAGATCAGTCGGTCTGGAACCAATTAATATAGTAACTTGAGGGACCACTTTGTACTTGCCATTGCATTGTTACATTAAATTTAATTTTATGTCTTAAAGGGGTTGTTGCACTTCATAAAATATCATTTATTATGTAGAACAGGGGTGCACAACCTGCGCCTATGGTCCACATGTGACTTGATACCATTCTGTTCGGCCCCCGACCATCTGGTAATAGACATGTATGTCTATGTATTGTGGCTGCTCACATGTATTTTTCATGTATTCTCCAATTAGATGGGAGTCCTGGAACTGTAACTAGACGTTAATGTTATATACTGTATGTACAATCTGCCATAAATACAGTATTTCAGTTGTTAATACCCCTTTAAAAAAAAATTTTGGGCCCTAGTCATTGGTTCAGTCTGGCAGTGTGGCCCCCAACCAGAAAACGTTGTGCACCCCTGATGTAGAAGAAGTTAATACAAGCCACTTACTTATGTATTGTTATTATCCATATTGCCTCCTTTGCTGTCTGGATTCATTTTTCCATCACATAATACACTTCTCATTTCCATGGTTATGATTAGGGATGAGCGAATCGACTTCGGATGAAACATCCGAAGTAGATTCACCTAATACTTTGTTTGAATACTGTACGGAGCGCACGCTCGTATTAGAATGTATCAACTCAGAGGAGCCAAAGTTATTACTTAACATAATAACTTCATAAATTAATTTCTATTGTAAAAAAAAAACATTTTGCGAACTCTGGTTGGGTTCCAAGTGAGACTTCGCGAAGTAATAACTTCGGCTCATCTGAGCCAATACATTCTAATACTGTACGGAGCGCTCGCTCCATACAGTATTCAAAGTATTATGTGAATCGACTTCGGATGTTTCATCCGAAGTCGATTCGCTCATCCCTAGTTATGACCACCCTGCAATCCAGCAGTGGTAGTCGTGCTTGCACACTATAGGAAAAAGCACTAGCCCATGTGCACTCCCATGGTCCCAGCTACCAGAAAGGCCAGCTCCTCCTGTTTAAATAGTGCATCCGTGGAGCAATTGCGTCTAGCTCTAATCTAATTGCGTCTAATTGCGTCTAACTCTAATCTGGTGTTGCCTGAGGTCTGCATGCGAAAGGTGGTAGTGGCAACATGATGCTGTTCAGCATCGCCCCTCAGAGTGAGATCCAAAAAAGTAATGTACATTTATCATAATGCAAAGTGAATTGCAACTGGCATGGATTATCATTAAGATATGCATCATATCCCAGTATGGCCGTCACATGGCCCGACCAAATAAACAGGTTGTCGATATAACGGCCTACATTAGTAAATGCCTTGTATTAACTTTACCTACATCATAAACACCATTTCTGAAGTAAGGTTGTTGGAAATTAAACATTAAGTTCATCCTAAAGTGTAATGTTTGTAACTTTTGAGGACAAACTGTCATGTGGATGTACGTGAGATATAACACTAATTTATGACTATATGACTTGTATATGGCATGTATTATAGTAGCTTTCCCTTCGGGCTATAACTTTCATTTTTAATGCTCCTTGACCTAATGAGTGGAGACTAACTGTTATCATGTCTCCCATAGACCACGTGGAAATATACAGGCAGTTCTGGTCTCCTATCTCTATATAGCAGGGTTTCTCAACTCGGGTCCTCGGGACCCACCTACCAGTCATGTTTTCAGGATTTCCTTAGTATTGAGCAGGTGACATAATTAATGTCCATGCATCAGGACTTACCACATGTATTTATTCTGTGGGATATTCTCAAATCCTGTGGGTCCTGAGGACCGGAGTTGAGAAACGCTGCTTTATAGCATACTCTCAGAAGCAGCATCATGAAAGACATTATACAGAAGAATACAGAAAGCGGCAATGTTGGGTGTTCTTCGGACACAGAAAAGCTGCAGGCTCTTAGCAGACCCAGAGCAGCTTTGTCAGTGACTTTCACTATAGGGGCTGTTTTTCCCCTGTCACTAAGGCTCCTATGGATATCCTAGTTACAGTGGAAAAGTGAAAACTAAGAAAAAAGTAAAGTTTAAATGTCCTCAGATATCTTTTATGATATACAGTCCTGATCGAAAGTTTAAGACCACCTGAAAAATTGCAAAAAATCATATTTAGCATGGCTGGATCTTAAAGGGATTCTGTCATCAGAATTTAGGCCTATAACCTAAACATATGGCGAGGTCCCTACTAATACACAGAATCCTAAAGTGACCTTATCAAATGCTCCTGTGGCTCTATAATCATATAAAACAGGTTTATATAACCTGTTACTCACGTCAAAATGTGTCCAAGGGGACGTCTCACGATGCAGGGTGCCCGGCTGCAGCCATCTCCTTTTGGTGCCCAGCGCCGCCCTCTGAATTGAAATCTCCGCCCTCCCTTCCATTAGAGCTGCCTTCCTCAGTTCATCGTTCACTCCTGGCAGCGGCCTCGTTATGCGAAGTGCGCATGCGCCGGCCGGTGCACTTCGCTAGAACCTGCCTTGGCCGCCCGATTACAGCCTGTAATCGGGGGGCCAAGGCAGGTTCGAGCGAAGTGCGCCGGCCGGCGCATGCGCACTTCGCATAACGAGGCCGCTGCCAGGACTGAACGATGAACTGAGGTAGGCGGCTCTAATGGAAGGGAGGGCGGAGATTTAAATTCAGAAAGCGGCGCTGGGCACCGAAAGGAGATGGCTGCAGCCGGGCACCCTGCATCGTGAGATGTCCCCTTGGACACATTTTGACGTGAGTGACAGGTTATATAAACCTGTTTTATATGATTATAAAGCCACAGGCGATTTTGATAAGGTCACTTTAGGATTCTGTGTATTAGTAGGGACCTCGCCATATGTTTAGGTTATAGGCCTAAATTCTGATGACAGAATCCCTTTAAGGTTCCAAGTAGAGCTTCAACATGCAACAAGAAGAAATGGGAGTGAGACAAAACATTTTTTGAGCATTCAATTTAATGAAAACAACGAATAAAATGAAACAAGCTGTTTTTCAGCTGATCAAAAGTTTAGGACCACACCTCCAAAAAAAAACGAAACCCCTTCCAAAACAGAAATCCAACTTCCAAACATGAACTCAGTAATGAGTAGCTCTGTCGTTATTGTTTATCACTTCAAAAATTTGTTTCGGCATGCTTGATGCAAGCGTTTCCATGAGGTGAGTGGGAACATTTCTCCAAGTCGTGAAGACGGCCGCACGAAGGCCATCTACTGTCTGGAACTGTTGTCCATTTTTGTAAACTTCCCTTGCCATCCATCCCCAAAGGTTCTCAATTGGATTTAGATCAGGGGAACACGCAGGATGGGCCAAAAGAGTGATGGTATTCTCCTGGAAGAAGTCCCTTGTCCTGCGGGCATTGTGTACTGTAGCGTTGTCCTGTTGAAAAACCCAGTCGTTACCACACAGACTAGGGCCCTCAGTCATGAGGAATGCTCTCTGCAACATCTGGACATAGCCAGCGGCCGTTTGACGCCCCTGCACTTCCTGAAGCTCCATTGTTCCAGTGAAGAAAAAAGCACCCCAGACCATTATGGCGCCCCCTCCACTGTGGCGCGTAGAAAACATCTCAGGTGGGATCTGCTTGTCATGCCAGTAACGTTGGAAACCATCAGGACCATCAAGGTTAAATCTTTTCTCATCAGAGAATAGAACTTTCTTCCACCTTTGAATGTCCCAGGTTTGGTGCTCTCTTGCAAAGTCCAAACGAGCAGTTCTGTGTCGATCAAGGAGACGAGGTCTTTGAAGACGTTTTTTGTTTTTGAAGCCCTTCCGTCTTAGATGCCGTCTGATGGTTATGGGGCTGCAGTCAGCACCAGTAAGGGCCTTAATTTGGGACGAGGATCGTCCAGTGTCTTGACGGACAGCCAACTGCATCCTCTGGCTCAGTGCTGATGAAATTGTTTTGGGTCTTTCACTTGACTTTTTTGTTCCATAACCCTCAGGATCATTTAAGAAATTCCAAATGACTGTCTTACTGCGTCCCACCTCAGCAGCGATAGCGCGCTGTGAGAGACCCTGCTTATGCAGTTCAACAACCCGACCACGTTCAAAAAGGGAGAGTTTTTTTGCCTTTGCCATCACAACGTGTGACTACCTGACAGAAAATGACAATGAATCCACATCTTTGCACAGATTTGGCTTTTAAAGGCATGTAGTCCTAAAATTTGGATCAGCTGAAAAACAGCCTGTTTCAGTTTATTCGTTATTTTCAATTAATTGAATGCTCAAAAAGTTTTCTCACTCGCATTTCTTCTTTTTGCATGTTGAAGCTGTACTTGGAACCTTGTTAAGATCCAACAATGTAAAATATGATTTTTTTGCCATTTTTCAAGTGGTCTTAAACTTTTGATCAGGACTGTATTATATCTATACATTATCTATATTAATCTATTTTAAAACTGAGTAAAAAAAAAATTATTAAATAAGCGAATATAAAAATACCGTAATTAAAAAATGGCCACTCCAACCAAAAGCATTGTCATAGCTGCTCCGCAAGACTATACTGTATATATTATGTACCAACCAACCAATACAAAACTAGAAACGCATATTAATAATTTATTTTGCTGTCAGTTTCCAAATTTAAAGAATAAAGAGCTATAGTTTGCTATTTTCCCCCCAAATAAATAAATAAATAAAAAATAAAGAAAACAGCCCTACATGTCATGTAAAAACGTTGCAAAAAATATTCTGGTAGGCCAGTAAGTAAAAAGGTTTGGGCGGTTAACCAACCACATAAAGTTAACAAAAAAATAAATAAAAAAATCATTAAGGGCAATATACAGTTTACAATGAGTGTTTCTATCCCCTTGCAGAATGGAGTGTGCTGTATGTGATTATCACAAGCTTCCTGTGTGTGGTGGCTCAGGGACTACTAGTCTGGTGCATTATCTGTTGTTGTAGAAGGTAAGTGATGGCTCCATTTGCTCATTATAATTAAACCATGTTTCTGTGTATGATGAGAAAAGATGTTACTACGATGTATAATTTATAAAATTAAATCTCTGTTCTGTCTGTGGGTTGTCTATCTCAGCAAATGACAGTTATGTGTGTTTATAGGGAGTGTAGTAAATCACTGAGTGAGACAGCCCTTATAATGATCACACAGTTCCTGTTTTGTTCTGTGGACAATTTTTTGGTTTATTTAGGATGTGAAGGTCCTTGTTTACTGCACTTCTTTGCTGCCTGTTCTGCAGAAAATAGGAAGTTCCTGAGGAACAAAACATAATGTCTGATTCTCTTGTGGTCTTGTGTCTGACTTGTATAATTTCCCATAAATACCACCTGTGCTCTCTTGTACATTTTGTCATATTAAGGGTATGCACTGGTAAATCTGTGACCAAGGATTAAAGGGGTTCTGCAGTTTGTTTTAATTGATGATCTATCCTCTGGATAGATCATCAGCATCTGACCGGCGGGGGTCCGACACCTGGGACCCCCGCCAATCAGCTGTTTGAGAAGGCAGCGGCGCTCCAGCAGCCAGTATTAACTGGCCTGGGCTGATGATCTTCAGTTAAGGCTGCATTCACACGTCCGTGTGTGTGGATCCGCAAAAAACGGACATCGGCGATGTGCATTCCGCATTTTGCGGTCCGCACATCGCCAGCACTTAATAGAAAATGCCTATTCTTGTCCGCAAATGCGGACAAGAATAGGACATGTTCTATATTTTTCGGGAACGGAAATGCGGACACGGAAGTGCGGATCCGCAATTCCAGGTCCCATAGAAATGAATGGGTCCGCAATTCCGTTCCGCAAAAAGCGGAACGAAAATGCGGACGTGTGAATGGAGCCTAAAACAAACTTTAAACTAAAGACTCCAAGGCTCATGGTGACTAAAATTAGGCGCCTAGTTCATGGTGATTGTGCAGTTTTCTCCATCAATCAAACAAAGCCGCAACATAACAAAATGTGAAGACTTTCTAAAAGCATTGTATAAGAAACTTTTTACCAATATCGTGCATGCTGTGCCTACTCCAGCACTACTACACTTGCTATAATATACCCAGTATATGTATCTATATACTATACTTATCTGCTATAGAATCTTTTCCAAATACATTTTAGAAATAACGCGGCTAAAATGTAAAAATTAACTAATTTAGTCTACCAATTATCTCTCGTCTAGAAGGAAGAAAACTGCCTATCTAATGTCACCTATAGTGATGACCTGTAGTCAATGGTCATCCCATTTAATACGAGGAATATCAGTCAAACCAGAGACACCAATCTGTAGACAGCACTATAAAGTTCTACTCCTCCTGGAGAGAAGTTAATTTGCATACTTTTCCCCAGGAAGCATCTTAAAGACTTCCTACACCTGCTGGATCTCTGCAAGGAGAACTAGCACCCTCCAAGAACTAAAATTTAGTCTAAGTCTATTTCTTGTTTGCAGGAAAAAGGGAAAACCAAAACGGAAGAGTAGATATAAAATGCTGGAGGCTACAGATGACCAAGAAAGTATAGCACTGAAATCAAGTAGCAAAACTGGTAAGTATGCATTTGGAAGATAATAGAAGTTTTACATGATGTTTCACCTTTGGGAGCCACTCTTACAGCAATTAAAGGGGTTGTCCCAGTTGTTATTTCCGTTGCCAATGGTTTTAACAACTATAGTGTCATCTTCCCAGAAAAGCCCTTTTAAGAACTATAAAAATCCCTTTAAAGTGTAACTGCTTTTATTTTATTTTTCTTCTTGTAATGTGTAGGTACAGTGATAAGGAACATTTTTCTAATACACTTTATTTAGAGAACTTGTACATTTATATGAGAAAACTTGGCCTGAAATGTCCCTTAGCAGCACTCTTTAAATGAGTGTTGCTAAGGCATTACAGTGCAGGGCAGCGCTGACCGTGACGATGGCTAGGGTTAATTCTTTTATCTCACTGCTGGCTCCTATATATTTCTAGAAATTAGCATATGTACTATGTATATTGCTCTGCCCTCCTGTCTCCTGCTATTTTGATTCCTGGTCTATTGAATAACTAACTGGCCACCAGGAGATGCAGGAGAGATGAAACAATCAGTGCTGGGTATTGAGAAGTAGGAGAGTCCCTATGTACTGTAAATCAGCGTCTCTCCTGCTTCTCAGTAGGCAATAGTTTTTGATCAATTGTTGATGTTCCAATATCATTGGTCCACTGATTTTGCTTCCTGGCCAAGAGTATTTCAAGACTCTTGTTCTACTTTTTCAAAGTAATAGATTTTGCAATATGACTGAATGTTTTCTCTTCTCTTTTAGGTGTAAAATTGAAATCTCCAGTTCAGAACACAAGTTTGATGCATTCAGAATCAGAGCTGGACAGCGATGACAATACTTACACCTGGTCCGATCGCGAGAAAGGCAAACTCCTCAGGCCTCAGAATGGTTCTTTGCGAAATGGACAAGCCTCTCACAAAAACAAAAACCAAAGAGAGGAGCTGTTATAGCGTAGGCTTTTTAGACGCAGGAATTCATTTCATTTTATGCAGGATAGTGCAAGTTGTCCCACTGTCCTCTTCTCCACTGCTGGTTTACTCTGTGGACAAAGCTGCTACCCTGAACTGCTTTTAAAGAAACAGATATTTTAGTAGAAATATCATCTCCTTTGCTCTTCTTGGAGCACTGAGACTGGACATACTTGAAGTGGAATTTTTCATTGGGGAATACTACTGGATTTATGCTAAGAGACTTTTTAATTAAGTAATTTAATTTTTTTTTTCTGCACAGTTTTTGGGGTTACCAACCCTCAAGAGTGAGCCACCTAATGTAGTATAAATGCACTACTGCGCCACGTTCTCACTGGCAATGAAGGATAAAATGTGAATCTCACTGGGCCTATTCTACAGCCCGACCTCTCTTCTTTTTCTTACAGGCTAAAACAACAAAACATCTTGCTTATTCATTTTGTAACGCATACTTTTCTAGAAAAGTTATTTTGGCTTCTGTGTTTTCACTGATAAGAACCGGGGAATCTGAAGGAAATGTACTGGCAAAATGACTTGGGTTATTGGGAAAAAATAGCCTATGACACTGGATGGCGTTCAATAAAGTCAAACTTTTAAGTGACATTTCTTATTTCTGCTCTAAAAAAAAATCTAAAAAGCAAATCTGTTAGAAATGCTGTAGATAGTCGTTAGTTAATACATTCATTGTACATAAAATGTGGTGAAGAACAACCCGCATTAAATGTGTTAAAGGCCACAGACACCTTTTGAGGGCAATTTTTTTTCATAGCACCTTACTCAGTATGGGCTGAAATTAATTTTTTCAATTGATCTTTATTTAAAAAAAATGTAAATGTTTTTCCACAATAGCTTTCAGTTTCAGTGCATTTGCAGACTATTGCATTCTGCTTTAGGCTGGGTTTACATCTGCATTGTGAACTCCGGAAGTCAACAGACTGATGGAGTTCACAGTCTCTGGCATAGCCGGATACCACAGTGTACTGCCAGATCCCCATTCACTGCAATGGGATCCGGTGGTAATCCAGCCGCTTTCCGGCATATACGCCAGCATGTACGCCAGATACAGTGACCAGATTACTGTGCCAGAGTTCATAACACAGATATGAACCCAGCCTTACTGTGAATCGATCAGGGGGCTGCTTTGACGGCTCAAATTTTTAATAAAGAACAATTGAAAAAAATATTTTAGCCCAAAATGAGTAAAATGCTATGATAAAAAAATGCCCCAAATGAGACCATAGCCTTCAAGTCAGAGAGAATTTCTCACCCAACCAAAAATAATATTTCAGTGTATGATACATATTTATATGTCTTATATTCACAGAAATGGGGTATACTCACATGTGACTAAAAAACACCAAAACAGAGTATAAGTGGTATACGTTCCTGATAATTAATATCTCAAAAGCCTGACTAGAACGTTAAAATAAAACAAAAAATTATTATTGGGTATACAAGTATAAATTATATAGGTTGTGAGCCCAGTTAATTCTGACACAACAGGCACTCAAAGGGCATATACAGCTCAGATGGTAGAGCCCCAAAGCTACTACCTATGAGAGCTGTAGTGATCGCTGCGTGTCAGTTATAGATGTACACCGACACACCGCTTTGTGCAATATGCCTAGGATTAGTGACTATCCCTGATACCAGCTTGTGGACCTAGGACCTGCAATGCCTGTCCCTGACTTCACTGTGATAGATCTGTCATAGTCGACCATCAGGGATAGTCACTAATCCTAGGCATATTGCACAAAGCGGTGTGTCAGTGTACATCTATAACTGACACGCAGCGATCACTACAGCTCTCATCGGTAGTAGCTTTATTCTAGGGCTGTACCATCTGAGCTGTATATGCCTTTTGAGTGCCTGTTGTGTCAGAATTAACTGGGTTCACACCCTATATATTTTATACTTGTATACCCAATAGGCATTTTTTGTTTTATTTTAACGTTCTAGTCAGGCTTTTGAGATATACTCACATGTGGCAGATTTAAGACTGTTCCATTCATCTGAATGTGGCTTGCAGAAATCTATGTATACTGCAGAAACAGCCCCATTCAGATGAATGGAACGGATTTTCAGATGTGTTTATGCATGTGCCCCGTTGCCATATGCCAATGATGCTACAGTGCAGTAGAGGCCCTTGCAGACGCTTGCACAGACAAGCCTGCAGACTCTTTTTAGCTAGTAGCAAATACTGCTCTTGTTCACTATTCCAGAAAATTCTTCTGTCCTAAGCCATAGCTGAATCTTGCGCTGGGCCTTCACATTGCTGTTAAAGCTGTTTTCACACCTAAACTTGGTTCATTGTAGTGCACCACATGATGCCTTTGCTTCCAATATATTTAAAAGTGTTATCCCATTAATAATGTAAAAAAAATGAAAATTCTTCATAATCTAGTACAGTGGTCGGCAAGCCGCGGCTCGCGAGCCACATGCGGCTCTTTTGATCCTTCACTGCGGCTCTTTGGTTCGGGCTGGTGGGTGGGCGGCCGCGCAGCCATATCGCGCCGCTCAAGCTGCTTGTAAATTGTCCGTCATGCAGCTGCTGCCCCGTCTGTCTGCTCCTTCCACTTTATGAATGAAGCAGGCAGGCGGGGCAGGAGGCGCATGACGGAGGGAGAGATGTCACGCTGCGCACAGCAGAAGGGCGGGCAGCGCGGCTCTAGTTCGGCTGCCCACTGTGAGGAGGGGTGGAGTGGTGAAGAGGCCGCCGCTCAGGAGGAACGAGATGTCCTGCAGCAGAAAGGTAGGAGCTGCCCCCGGTGTGTGCACTGCACCGGCCCCGCCGCAAGTGTCCCTGCCCCCTTCCTTCCTCCCACTAATACATTACTTACTGGAAGGCACTTATGGGGGATATCTGTGGATGGCTCACTTATGGGGGATATCTGTGGATGGCTTACTTATGGGGGATATCTGTGGATGGCTCACTTATAAGGGATATCTGTGGAGGGCACTTATGGGGGATATCTGTGGAGGGCACTTATGGGGGATATCTGTGGATGACACATATATAGCATCTTATGCTATATATGTGTCATCCACAGATATCCCCCATAAGTGCGTCATCCACAGATATCCCCCATAAGTGCGTCATCCACAGATATCCCCCATAAGTGCGTCATCCACATTACATCCACATCTGCAGACAAGTTTAAGAAAAGTAAAAAATGATAAAGATAAAATGAAATAATAATCAAGATCCAAATAAAAGAAAGTACATATAAAAGTATTCAAAAACACACTCTGGGCTCATGCCCACGAATGTAAGGGCGCCGTGCCTGTGCTGCGGACCGCAAATAGCGGTCCGCAATGCACGGACACAGACCATGGGGCAGCTGCATGAGGATCGCGGACCCATTCACTTGAATGGGGTTCGCGATCCGCATCCGACTGCCCGCACCGCAAAAAAGTAGCGCATGCTGAAGTGAATGGGACCCATTCACTTCAATGGGTCCAGGATTCGGGATATGAGTGCTACAGTGTGCTTCCGTGGTGCTTCTGGCTGTGCCTCCGCACCGCAAAAAAGTAGTGCATGCGCCCGGTTCCTGGACCCATTGAAGTGAATGGGTCCTTGATGCGGGCTGCACACGGCCGTGTGCAGCACGCATCATGGACCCATTCACTTCAGCATGCACTACTTTTTTGCGGGCACACGGTCGTGTGCATGAGCCTAATAGTCCTCACTGGTACTGTTGATGCAATATTTTAGGTTTTAAAAATGTGGCTCTCGAAAGAAATTCCAATCGTGGTTTTGGCGATATTTGGCTCAGTTGACAAAAAAGGTTGCCTACCACTGATCTAGTATCTGACCTCTTCTAAAAAAAAAAGCTAGAACCAGCCCTGTACCTCACATGGACCCAGAGATCTCCCCACTCATTGCTCCAATTAGATATATTTCAAGCTGCCAGCTTAGGGGGCATGTCCTTTCTCAGAGGGTTTCCCGTCTGCTGCAGCTGGTGGCAGTTGAAGGATGGGACTGAGCATGTGCTTCCGTCTCAGTGAGCAGGACAGAGAAATTAGAAAAAGAGAAAACAGTAGGTGGCGCTATACAGATAGATTTCATTGAATAACTCAGTAGCTATAATCAATTTTTAATTACTTGCAATTATAAAAGTATTCAGATCCAGGGGTTGGTTTGAAAACAGTAGAATATTTTTCGTGGGACAACTCCTTTAAAACTTGCATGTATTAATAAAAGCTTTGAAATCGATTGCACTTTTATCTGATAGTTCTAAAGAAAGGTAATGGCCTGCTAGTTTAAGCACTTGAAATATCCTTATGTTCAGCTCGTATGAAATGATGTGTCAACCTCAAGGAAAATCTATTATACAGACACAACACACCGTGCTTCTGAGTAATCGTCTCTTTCCATTAAAAAAACATGATGGTGAACCTAGCAGCCTAAGGTGTGAATGACAGATTGTAAAGTGTCCTTCCTGGTATCCTCTCCTTCCGGATCTGACATTGTACGTGGAGAGAGACAACTGTACGTTACCCATACTTATTAGTATTTATTAGGTATAGTACAGTTACCTTGGGGCCCGAGACAGGGTTTAATAGGATGATGCTGAATGATCAATACACTTTAATGCCATTATATAAACGATTGCATGTCTAAGGGTACTTTCACACTTGCGTTGTGAAGATCCGGCAGGCAGTTGCGTCGCTGGAACTGTCTGCCGGATCCGGAAATCCGTGTGCAAACGGATAGCATTTGTAGACGAATCCGGATGCGGATCTGTCTAACAAATGCATTGAAATACCGGATCCGTCTCTCCAGTGTCATCTGGAAAAACGGATCCGGTATTTTATTTTTGCATTTCTAAAGGTCTGCGCATGCGCAGACCGGAAGACCGGATCCGTTTTGCCGGAACATTTGGTGCTGGATCCAGCATTAATGCATTTCAATGGAAAATGATGGCATTCTGGCAAGTGTTCCGGAATTTTGGACGGAGAAAATACCACGGCATGCGTCTGCATTCTCTCCGGCCAAATACCGTAAGGAAGATGCACACGTTCAGGATTCATGTGCGGAGAATCCGCACTGAAATCCGCAGGTGTTCGTGGGCAAATCCGTGCAGTCTTTCCACATCACATTTTCACATGGTGCGGATTTGGTGCAAATTTTCCGCATGCAGATTTTTTCTTTCCCACACAAAGGTCTATATACAGGAAACACCCTCTTTTAACATTTCCTGTGACATAAACTTGTCCCACCCTTCTTCTCCATACTCCATTTTGAGTAGCATCAAAAAGCACATTGTCACATTGCCAGAGTGAAAAATGGATACAAATGCTAATGTTCACCCTCTGTGCCTACGCAAACCATATATGCGACTCTTCATGCAGACAATAATCGCTATTGTGAGACGACGTCGCCTGAGAGAGGTTAGTAAAAGTATTATCTCCATAACGACCCAGGACGAGAATGCTCGTCCTAAATGGCCGGTACTTTGCTCCCCCCTCGTCCTGCGGTCCTTCCCCCGCCCCCCCCCCCCCCCCCCCCCCCCCTTCCCCCATGTGCGCTGCTGCGATCAGCAGCACGGATCTGGCTGTTACTGACAGCCGCATCCGTGCTGCATCCACCAGCATCGGTGATAATGCCGGTGGATTAACCCCAATGCTGACTGCGGCATATGGGAGGTTTGCGCTCCCTCTCCTCAGCCATCGGGTCCCGCACTGCGGTGGCAGGGACCCGATGGTTGCCATGGCAGCCCTGATGCCTTGCACAGGCATCTGGGCCTGCTACGCTACGGAAGCCCAGGAGATCCTGTGTAAGACGCTGACAGTTCCATTCAGTACAATACAAAATGTATTGTACTGAATTGAAACAGGGATCAAACCCTGAAAAGGGGGACAAATATAAAAAGTGAAAAAAGTGTTTTTTTTTATAATAAAAAAAATTAAAGTTTCAAGTAAAAAAAACAAAAGAGGTCCTTTTTCCAAAATAAAGTTAAAAAAAAAATGTAAAAAGGGAAAAAAAGAAATGTAGACATATTAAGTATCGCCGCATCCGTATCGACCGGCTCTATAAAAATATCACATTACCTAACCCCTCAGATGAACACAGTCACTAAAAGTGCAACACCAAGCGATCAAAAAGGCGTATGCCCCCCAAAATAGTACCGTCGCCTCATCCTGCAAAAAAATAAGCCCCTACTTAAAGGGTTTCTATCACTTCGTTTCACCTATTTAGCTTTCAGACACTAGCGATCCGCTAGTGTCTGCTTTATCTAACCATCCTAATATAAGAGCTTATTGTCCTGCCGTTTAGCTAAAAAAATAACTTATATAGATATGCAAATGAGCCTCTAGGTGCTATGGGGGCGTGATTAGCACCTAGAGGCTCCGTCTACCTTAACAAAACTGCCGCCGCCCAGCGCGTCCCTCCAGCCCGCCCATCTCCAGCTGAAGCGATCCTCTCCGTGCGCGTCTCTGTTCTGCGCATGCGCAGTGAATGTCTGATCGCTTCCCTGCTCAGACATCTCCACTGCGCCTGTTCCTCGGAGCACTATGACGGCGCAGGCGCAGTGGAGATGTCTGAGCAGGGAAGCGATCAGACATTCACTGCGCATGCGCAGAACAGAGACGCGCACGGAGAGGATCGCATTCCGGAGGAGATGGGCGGGCTGGAGGGACGCGCTGGGCGGCGGCAGTTTGTTAAGGTAGACGGAGCCTCTAGGTGCTAATCACGCCCCCATAGCACCTAGAGGCTCATTTGCATATCTATATAAGTTATTTTTTTAGCTAAACGGCAGGACAATAAGCTCTTATATTAGGATGGTTAGATAAAGCAGACACTAGCGGATCGCTAGTGTCTGAAAGCTAAATAGGTGAAACGAAGTGATAGAAACCCTTTAAGACAATCGCTAAAACAACTATGGCTCAGACTATGGAGACCCTAAAATATGATTTGATTTTGTTTCAAAATGCTTTTATTCTGTTAAATGAAAAAATAAATAAAAGTAGACCTATTAGGTATCGCCGCGTCCGTAACAACCTGCTCTATAAAAATACCACATGACCCTAACCCCTCAGATGAACACTGTAAAAAAATATATAAAAACGGTGTCAAAAAAAGCAATTTTTTTGTCACCTTACATTACAAAAAGTGTAATACCAAGCTATCAAAAAGTCATACGCACCCCAAAATAGTACCAATCAAACCGTCATCTCATCCCGCAAAAAATGAGACCCTACGTAAGACAATCTCCCAAAAAAATAAATAAATTGTGCTCTCAGAATATGGAGACACTGAAACATGATTTTTTTTAAATTTAAAAATGCTGTTATTGTGTAAAACATAAATAAAAAAAAGTATGCATATTAGGTATCGCCGTGTCCGTAAGAACCTGCTATATAAAAATATGCATACGCACCCTAAAATAGTACCAATAAAACCATCCTCTCATACCGAAAAAAATTTGACCCTACATAAGACAGTCGCCCAAAAAAATTAAAAATAAAACTATGGCTTTCAGAATACGGAGACACAAAAAAAAATGCTGTATGTAAAACTGAAACAACAACCAAAAAAAGTCATATTTGGTATTGTCGCGTCCGTAACAATCTGCTCTATAAAAATAGCACATGATGAACATTGTAAATAACAAAAAATAAAAACTGTGCCAAAACACCTATTTTTTGTTACCTTGCCTCACAAAAAGTGTAATATAGAGCAACCAAAAATCATATGTACCCTAAAATATTACCAAAACTGCCACCTTATCCCGTATTTTCCAAAATGGGGTAATTTTTTTGGGAGTTTCTACTCTAGAGGTACATCAGGGGGTCTTCAAATGTGACATGGCAGCTTAAAATTATCTCTGTGAAATCTGCTTTCCAAAAACCATATGGCTTTCCTTTCCTTCTGATGCAATGCCGTGTGCCCGTACAGCAGTTTACGACCACATATGGGGTGTTTCTGTAAACGACAGAATCAGGGCAATAAATATTGAGTTTTGTTTGGTTGTTAACCCTTGCTTTGTTGGTGGAATAAAAATTATTAAAATGGAAAATCTGCCAAAAAAGTGAAATTCTGAAATTTCATCTCCATTTTCCATTAATTCTTTAGGGACACCTAAAGGATTAACAAAGTTTGTAAAATCAGTTTTGAATACCTTGAGGGGTGTAGTTTCTAAAATGGGGTCATATTTGGTGGTTTCTATGATATAAGCCTCACAAAGGGACTTCAGACCTGAACTGGTCCTTAAAAAGTCGGTTTTGGAAATTTTCTGAAAAATTTCAAGATTTGCTTCTAAACTTCTAAGCCTGCTAACGTCCCCAAAAAATAAAATGGCATTCACAAAATGATCCAAACATGAAGTAGACATATGGGGAATGTAAAGTAATAACTATTTTTGGAGTTATTACTATTATAAGAGTAGAGAAATTGAAATTTGCAAATTTTTTAAATTTTTGGGTAAATTTGGTATTTTTTATAAATAATAATGACATTTTTTTACTCTGTTTTCTCATCACATATTGTACATGACAGTGGTAAAACTATCTCAGAATGTCCTGGATAAGTAAAAGCGTTTTAACGTTATCACCACATAAAGTGACACATGTCAGATTTGCTAAAAATGGCTTGGTCCTTAAGGTGTTAATGAAATGTATGTATGTGATAAATTAATGTGGTCATTAATTTCTTCAACTTTCATCAGCATCAAGCCAGACAGAGGCGAAGAATGTGGGTCCATCCGCTCCTTATTCAGCATGAAGAGAAAGGACACTTCTGTGTACTGTATAGAGATTTATGAAGGTATGTACATTATCATCTCAATACTCAAATCTCTTGGCAAGAACTCTGTACATTCTTCAAGGAGTCAAAAGTTATACATGGCCTGAATGATATGATAGTAATGATATACCCCTTTTTTTGTTTTGGATTTTTTTTTTTAGATACCCTGAGAAATTTATCTCATTTTGTAGTTTACCAATTGACTGATTTGATCGCTTGTTGTCCATTGTGAGACCTGAATTGACAGTTCAAAATACTGTTATGAGGGAGGCAATCTCTGCAGAGGAAAGGCTGCTCATCACCTTGCGGTAAGTAAAGCTTTTGGCAAACAAGCAAGTCGTGGGGCACTTGTGTAAGGCCTCATTCATGCACTTCTGGACTCAGCAGGATGCCAGTCCGGGTTTTCAAGGACCGTGGTTTAATTAAATAGCACTGTGACCTCCAATCACAAATGAATGATTCTGTGGCAATTGTGATGCTGATGAACCATCCTCTGGATTTTTATAAATCTTTGTTCTGTGCCCTGTGTAGTTGCAGAAGAATGCTACTGCAATGTTGTTTGTCCACTACACAGTGCATTTAGAAAATGTCTTTCAGCTCCTTGAACTGTGTAGTAAAAAGCTGAAAACCAGATTGCCGGTGGTCTCTTCCTTTGGATGGATTATTAGCAACTATTGGCACCAAAGCTGACCAAAGTGTATGCTATAAATAAACTAATTTAGTTTTTTCTTTTATCTTTCAGATATTTGGCCACAGGAGAGAGCTTTGCATCCCTGCAGCTCCAATTTCGGGTTGGCTATTCAACTATCTCCAAAATTGTAAGGTGCTCTGGCAGAAATTGCAGCCCATAGTGATGCCTCCACCTACCGAAGAGACATGGCGTCAGGTTGCAGCAGGCTTTCAAACTGTTGCTAACTTCCCCAACTGCATAGGCGCAGTTGATGGTAAAAGCGTACGTGTGCAGCAGCCACCACACTCAGGATCACGCTTCTTTAATTACAAGTATTTTTCTGTGGTGTTCATGGCGGTGGCTGATGCACACTACAAATTTGTTGCCATTGATGTTGGCGCCTACGGCAGCAATGGGGACTTTTGGGCGCTGCAGACTTCACAGATTGGACTGCAAATTATTCGAAAATGTGTTTCGCTCCCAGCCCCTGAACCACTTCTGGGAACCATGCATCCAGTCCCTTTTGTGATGGTATCGGATGAGGCTTTTCTTCTAATGCCAAACCTGCTGCGCCCATACCTATGAAGAGGTCTTAATGCCCGGAAGAGGATTTTTTTATTTTTGGCTGAGTCGGGCACGAAGACTCGTGGAATGCACCTTCGGAATCATGGTCAGTCAGTGGAGGGTCTTTACCACAGCCATTCAATTAGACCTAGCCACAGTTTATTCTGTGATTAAGGCATGCTGTGTACTCCACAACTATGCTCGAGAATATAGTCAAGACATAGACATGGAGTCACAGCTACCAGTTATTAACACAGCAATCAACGGGCCCAGGACGTCCAACCATTTTGAGTATCCATGTACGAGATACCTTTGCTGACTACTTATTGACTCCTGAAGGTGCCGTGCCCTGGCAATACTCCTGTGTCGGTGATGTGCAGGCTGTCCAGCGGATTTAGACTTCTCCGTCTTGAGGCTCTTGACACTTGCGTGGACTCCAGAAGACTTATTTTTTCTTAAAGTGCCCTTTTTTTTTTTTTTTTTTATAAGTTTATAAGTATTTCCTTGTTAATTGATTATATCCAAGTAAACTAATTTAAAATTGAATATTCTGTGTCTGTGGTTATTTTCAAATGCAAAAGCAACTGGTAATCTAGGTAGCAAAGTTCATCATACTCCCTGAGAGCCTCTCTCAAGGCAGCATGTGCATTAGCTGCCTTGAGAGAGGCCCTCTGGTACTCTACTAGGAAGGCTATAATATTGTTTACATCAATGATTTTTGAACAATTAAATTGAAGACATATTTTTGGACTTTTCAAAAAAACTTTACTTATTGCTGCAATGAAGTGCTTTCACAATAAAATAACATTTTCAAAGACAGGTGCACTCTGCGGTCTTACTAAACCCTCATACTGATGTTAAAATGAAGAACATATCCTACTGTAGAGGACATGTCTGAGCCCGAGCACCCCACCAAGGTTTCTCAAGTAGCTCGGGACCATACACTCACCTACCTGTGCCCTATGGGCAATACCAGGAGCCAGTGGGCGAATTGCTTTCACAATAACATGTGGGGGGAAAAAATCTTGTCTAGAAACACAGTACAATTTTTTTCATAAATTTTCTGAAACCTTACAAAAAATGTTAAATATAAATTTTCACTTCACATAGTAAAGTTAGAAAACAAATTTACAACGTTAAAGTTTCAATACAAATATTTGTGTAAATTTCAATACCAAACAAGCCCCTAAAATACTTTATTCAAAATTATGTAGACGAGGAGCTGAGGTATACTCAGATAGAATTGACAAATGTTGACTGACTAGAGTTAGATGGAGGGGGAGTCATTTGGGGACATGAAATATGGGGAATAGGAAGTATTGGCAGGCTGATAAGTAGCAGAATGCGCATGAGCATGTTGAGTTATACCATATAGTTGACTAGGTGGGCTAAGTGGAGGAGCAGGATTCGAATGACGGACAGAAGAGTATTTAGTAGGTGGAGGAGGACGAGAATACTGTTGAATCGCAGATACAATTGCAGACACACTGTCTAATGGAGATGGGTTCTCATAGGCATCTAACAGGGTATACATGACTGCCATAAAATGAATGAATGAATAACTTATATAACGCTACAATTGCAAACTAAATCGCCTCAAGGAGCTTTGCAGCCCTTGACCGCCTGTGCTTTCAGAAGAGGTGGGTCTTGAGCTTCTTCCTGAAGGCTAGATGGTTTTCTTCTGAGCGGATCTCCGCAGGTTAAGTGTTCCATAGCCGGGGTCCTTGGACTGCGAACCTTCGTTCGCCTTTTGATTTGTAGCGGGTCTTGGGGATATGGAGGAGGTTCTGGTTAGCTGACCGGAGGGGGTGACCTGGGGTGTAGTGCTTTATTTTTTCGCAGAGGTATTGGGGTGCTTTCCCTTGTGTACATTTATGGGTGAGGCAGAGGGTCTTGAATTTGATCCGATCCTTCACGGGTAGCCAATAGAGGGTCTTCAAGGACGAAGTAATAGATTCCCAGGGTTTTTTTTTCCAGTTATCAGTCTGGCAGCTGTGTTCTGGACAACTTGTAAATGTGAAATTTAGTATTTGGGAAGTCCTAAATAGAGGGAGTTTGCGTAGTCCAGTCGGGAATTGATGGTTATTCCAACTACTGCTGCTGCGTCTCCTTCAGGGATGAAGGGAATGAGTCTGCACAGCAGGCGAAGAAGATGATGGGATCCACTGACTACTGATCCTATTTGTGCATCCATTGTCATGTCTGAGTCAAAGATGACTCTGAGGTTTTTGACTTTGGTGCTGGGAGTAATGGTTTGTCTGAGGATGGTGGGTGGCGTGCATGTCATGCTAGAGTTTTTGTTTCGGTTTGCATGAATGAAGAGTTGTTCTGTTTTGGAACCATTGAGTTTGAGAGAGCTCTCAGTCATCCACTCGTCGATCAATGAGAGGCAGATTTCCAGGGCGTGGTATTGATCTTTTTTGTTCGTAATGCGTAAGAAAAGTTGGGTGTCATCAGCGTAGGAATGATAGAGCAGATCCTGGTTGCTGATTATTTTGAGGAGTGGTCGGAGGTAGATGTTGAAGAGCACAGGCGACAGAGGTAATCCTTGAGGGACTCCACATGTGATTTTACGTGCTTCTGAGGTGAAGGCTCCTAGTTTCACTTTCTGGGATCGGTTCTCCAAGAAGGATGCGAACTATGGTAGATCCAAGTCTGCGACTCCAGCTACTTCTGTGAGACGAGTGAGCAGGGCTTGATGATTTACTGTGTCGAAAGCTGCACTGAGATCCAGCAGCACCAGGAGGCATGATTCTCCTTCATCTGTTGCTTCAAGGGCATCATCCCAGATTTTGAGGAGCGCCGTTTCTGTCCCGTGGCCAGGGCGGAATCCAGATTGAAGTGGGTCCAAGAGTTTGTGGGTGTCCAAATGGGGTTGTAGCTGTTGTACTACTGCTTTCGCGATAATCTTGGAGATGGTGTTGAGGCTTGTAATCGGTCTGCGGTAATTTGGGTCTTTGGGGTCGTGATTGGGCTTCTTTAGGAGGGGTTTGATTATGCCTTGCTTGAGGGCGATCTGAACTATTCCTTCTTTGAATGACTGGTTTATGAGGTGTGTTATGGTGGGTGCCAGAATGTCGGTGCATTCTTTCAGAAGTTTTGTGGGAATAATGTCATTTGGGGATGTGCTGTCTCGAAGGCTTTTGATGATGGTTTTAGTGTTGTCAATGGTGATTGGGACTAGAGTAAATCTCGGTGATTGTGAAGTATTTGTGTGGTTTTTGTCTTCTTGCCTTGGCCGAATGGGGTTGCTTGCTATGTTCTGTTGGACTATTTCTCGAATGTTTGTGATTTTGTTAATAAAAAAGTCAGATAGCTCATTGCAGAATTCTTGTGTTTCGTGTGCTGGAGGCTCTAAACAGTTAGGGTTCATAGTCTGAGCGACTAGTTTGAAGAGTTCGCGGGGACGGTTTATGGCTTTTGAAATGGTGTTGGAAAAATATTCTGGTTGCCGTTGCTTTGGTAAGCTGAGAATATGGTTTGTCAGTGATCAAATTCATCCTCCTTCTCCACCCTCTGGATCATTGTTAAAGCATCAATCTCAACCGATGGCTGAGTAGAGCTTCTATTGCCTCTGCGGTTTCTCTGACGGGGAGCCACCTGAGTGGTTGATGTATTGCTTTCCTGAGATTGTGAAGCAGCCTGTGTTGAAGATTGAGATGTGGATGGACCGGCCTGGTCTTAACAAATTTCAAGTAGACAGTTAGAAGAATCATAGGTGCCCACATCCGCTGATGTCCCTTCACATTCCTCCAACAACGTTTGCCTAGCAAGCGGAATGTTACTTTCAGACCTATATTATAATAAGGTTCAAACATTAGGATTCCTCCAGGGGCACATTTTTAGCCAGTGCAAACATGTTAAAAAACCAGATCCTACTTGCGCTCTAAGTTCACGACTAGTAAGCAGTAACTGCAATTTGTCATAGTATGGGCACTTCTTATTGCTAGGTGATGAACCACTCTGCTCATGCTTCTTAAGACATTTCCTAAAACGGTCTTACAGTCCGCCAACGATTTTTCACATTCTTAACTAGAGTGCAGAAAAAAAATAAAAAAAATAATCACTTTTAAAATAGAATAACATTTTAAGTGGAAAATAGAATAGTACTTACCGATGACTTCTTGTTCATTGATTGTCGCGGGATTCCATTGAGAGTACAGATTTCTGCAAACATGGGTCCAAGCATCTTTGGTTTGGTGCCTATCACAATAACCCCCTTCAGCAGCATCCCATAAAGCAGGTTGAGACGCCACCTGGACATGATAAAATAAAAAAACAAAATTCACACATCATAACAGGCAAACACACATGCAAACATCCGTGCACACCAACATACCACAACATGAAAAGTACAGACAAACATGCTAACATACCTATACCCTAACATGTAAGCCGTCATACATACATGCACAAAAACATGCAAACATCCGTGCACACAAACATGCAAACACACCACAACATGCAAAGTACAGACAAACATGCCAATATACCTGTACCCTAACATGTAAGCCGTCATACATACATGCACAAAAACATGCAAAGAGCATGCAAACATCCGTGCACACAAACATGCACACAGTCATATTACACTGACCTGTACAATTAGCCTGGAAACATTGAGGCTCATGCGTTGGTACCAATGCGGCATCTCCATTTTGCATATACAATTTTCACAGCCACTGCAGTCACTGCTCCTTCTGTTGCTGCCGTTATGATGAGACAAAATGGTGGCAGTTTCTCGTCCCCTTATGAATCATTTCCTGTTTCATACATGCAGATTTTTATGTGGCTCCACATCAAAATCCGCATTGTGTTCGTGCATCATGCGGATTTTACTATCCTTATTGAAGTGAATGGAGAAAATCTGCATGAAATCCGGTCGGGAAAAATAAAATAAATGGACATGCTGCAGATTTGAAAATCCGCACCGCAGGTCAAAATCTGTGCGGAAAAAATCTGCATCATGTGCATTGAGAATTTTAAATTTCAAACATGACCTACGGTGTGTATTTTCCGCACGCAATTCTGATCGTGTGCATTTAGCCTAAGGCCTCTTTCACACGGGCATCGCGTGTGAGGGCTGGATAGGATGCGGGTGTGTCGCAGGAAAATCGTGCGAGTTTTGTATGCGATTACGTTGCGTTCTTCAGATTTTTCCGCGCGAGTGCAATGCATTTTGCACGCGCGTAAAAAAAAACTGAATGTGGTACCCAGACCCAAACCCGGACTTCTTCACTGAAGTTCGGGTTTGGGTTAGATTTTAATATTTTCCCTTATAACATGGTTATAAGGTAAAATATTAGCAGAATGCTAAGTAAATTAGGGATGGAAAGTTTAAAAAAATAATAATATTAAACTCACCTCATCCACTTGTTTGCGCAGCACGGCTTGTCTTCTTTCTTCTTCTTTGAGGACCTGGGAGAAAAGGACCTTTGGTGATGTCACTGTGCTCATCACATGGTCCATCACTCTCCCAGGTCCTCAAAGAAGAAGAAAGAAGACAAGCCGGGCTGCGCGAACAAGTGGATGAGGTGAGTTTAATCTTTTTTTTTTTAACCCCTCCATACCCAATTTACTTAGCATTCTGTATTAAGAATGCTATTATTTTCCCTTATACCATGTTATAAGGGAAAATATTAAAGATCGGGTCCCCATACCGATCGTCACCTAGCAACCATGTGTGAAAATCGCACACCGCATCCTCACTTCTATGGGGCCTGCGTTGCGTGAAAAACGCACAATATAGAGCTTGCTGCAATTTTCACGAAACGCACAAGTGATGCGTGAAAATCACCGCTCATGTGCACACCCCTATTGAAGTGAATGGGTCCGGATTCAGTGCGGGAAGAGTGACTGAACTGAAGACATCCTGATGCATCCTAAATGGATTGCTCTCCATTCAGAATGCATTAGGATAAAACTGATCAGTTTTTTTTCCGGTATTGAACCCCTAGGACGGAACTCAATACCGGAAAAGAATAACGCTAGTGTGAAAATCCCCTAAGTCCCCTAGGCAGGGCCGTCTTTAATATTGATTGGACCCTAGGCAAGAGGGAGAACACAAGTGCCGCTGCCGCATTCATGGGTCCATACTTTATTAACTGAGTAGCAGGACATGTAGGGCATACATGCACTTACTATTATTTCTGGGCGCAGCTCCGTTGCGCCGCTGTGGCCCCCGTTACATTCTCCTGCGCTGTATGCTAAGTAACAGCATCGGAACACCAGGGAGGAGACATCAGCTTTTCTCTGTGGGCTGTGACATTCTGCGCTGCGATTGGACAGCGCTACAGCCAGGGAGAAGGAACACCCAGGGAGAAAAGCTGTTCCGATGCTGTTACTTAGCATACAGCGCAGGGGAATGTAACTGGGGTCAAACCGGCGCAACGGAGCGGCGCCCAGAAATAATAGTAAGTGCAGGGAGATCCCCATGTATGCCCTACATGTCCTGCTACTTAGTTAATAAAGTATGGACCCATGAAAGGTCCTCCAGTGGCCAGCGGGGCTCAAGAGGCAGCTGCCTTGGGCACCCCCGGAGCAACTGGGCCCGGGGCAGCTGCCCCTTTTGCCCCGCGTTAAAGATGGTCCTGCCCCTAGGGCAAAGTTTCTCAACCTTTTCACCTGAAGTACCCCTTTAGTGACAAGAGGTTCTAACCTAGTATTCCTAAGAAAGTGGTCAGTGATGAATGTTAACAAAATAAGGCTATTCTCACACCGCTGTTGGAGGCTCTGTTTTAAGCTTCCATCAGCAGTTCATTCAGATTTGATGGAAAGAGTAGTGCTGCATGTAGAGGTAATCTTTCTGTTGAAATGACACCACATTTGGAACCATGATGGATGGCTTTTTATATTTAAAATACATTCAGCACTACCAAACTACAGGAGGATACAGCACCACATATACAGTCAGGTCCATAAATATTGGGACATCGACACAATTCTAACATTTTTGGCTCTATACACCACCACAATGGATTTGAAATGAAACGAACAAGATGTGCTTTAACTGCAGACTGTCAGCTTTAATTTGAGGGTATTTACATCCAAATCAGGCGAACGGTGTAGGAATTACAACAGTTTGCATATGTGCCTCCCACTTGTTAAGGGGCCAAAAGTAATGGGACAGAATAATAATCATAAATCAAACTTTCACTTTTTAATACTTGGTTGCAAATCTTTTGCAGTCAATTATAGCCTGAAGTCTGGAACGCATAGACATCACCAGACTCTGGGTTTCATCCCGGGTGATGCTCTGCCAGGCCTCTACTGCAACTGTCTTCAGTTCCTGCTTGTTCTTGGGGCATTTTCCCTTCAGTTTTGTCTTCCGCAAGTGAAATGCATGCTGAATCGGATTCAGGTCAGGTGATTGACTTGGCCATTGCACAACATTCCACTTCTTTCCCTTAAAAAACTCTTTGGTTGCTTTTGCAGTATGCTTTGGGTCATTGTCCATCTGCACTGTGAAGCGCCATCCAATGAGTTCTGAAGCATTTGGCTGAATAGGAGCAGATAATATTGCCCGAAACACTTCAGAATTCATCCTGCTGCTTTTGTCAGCAGTCACATAATCAATAAATACAAGAGAACCAGTTCCATTGGCAGCCATACATGCCCACGCCATGACACTACCACCACCATGCTTCACTGATGAGGTGGTATGCTTAGGATCATAAGCAGTTTCTTTCCTTCTCCATACTCTTCTCTTCCCATCACTCTGGTACAAGTTGATCTTGGTCTCATCTGTCCATAGGATGTTGTTCCAGAACTGTGAAGGCTTTTTTAGATGTTGTTTGGCAAACTCTAATCTGGCCTTCCTGTTTTTGAGGCTCACCAATGGTTTACATCTTATGGTGAACCCTGTGTATTCACTCTGGTGAAGTCCTCTCTTGATTGTTGACTTTGACACACATACACCTACCTCCTGGAGAGTGTTCTTGATCTGGCCAACTGTTGTGAAGGGTGTTTTCTTCACCAGGGAAAGAATTCTTCGGTCATCCACCACAGTTGTTTTCCGTGGTCTTCCGGGTCTTTTGGTGTTGCTGAGCTCACCGATGCGTTCCTTCTTTATAAGAATGTTCCAAACAGTTGTTTTGGCCACGCCTAATGTTTTTGCTATCTCTCTGATAGGTTTGTTTTGTTTTTTCAGCCTAATGATGGCTTGCTTCACTGATAGTGACAGCTCTTTGGATCTCATCTTGAGAGTTGACAGCAACAGATTTCAAATGCAAATAGCACACTTGAAATGAACTCTGGACCTTTTATCTTCTCATTGTAATTGGGATAATGAGGGAATAACACACACCTGGTCATGGAACAGCTGAGAAGCCAATTGGCCCATTACTTTTGGTCCCTTAACATGTGGGAGGCACATATGCAAACTGTTGTAATTCCTACACCGTTCACCTGATTCGGATGTAAATACCCTCAAATTAAAGCTGACAGTCTGCAGGTAAAGCACATCTTGTTCGTTTCATTTCAAATCCATTGTGGTGGTGTATAGAGCCAAAAATGTTAGAATTGTGTCGCTGTCCCAATATTTATGGACCTGACTGTATGTCTACTTTCTTTGTTTGTTTGTTTCAGTTTTACATAGTAAAGCATTTTCTGAACGCCTTACTTTTTGTATTTTTCTGCCGATCATCTTGTGCAGGGGCTCGTTTTTTGCAGGAAGAGTTGACGTTTTTATTGGTACCTTTTTTGGGTACATATGATTTTTTGATTATTAATTATTACACTTTATGAGGCAAGGTGACCAAAAAATTGGTTGTTTTGGAACAGTTTTTATTTATTTATTTTTACAGTGTTCACCTGAGGGGTTAGGTTATGTAACTTTTTTTAGAGCAGATCGTTACGGACGTGGTGATACCTAATATATATACTTTTTCTTATTTATTTAAGGTTTTACACAATAATAGCATTTTTGAAACAAAAAAAATGATGTTTTAGTGTCTCCATAGTCTGAGAGCCATAGCTGTTTTTATGGTGTTCAGCTAAAGGGTTAGGTTATGTGATATTCTTATAGAGCAGGTTGTTACGGACGCGGTGATACCTAATATGTATACTTTTTTTATTTTTATTTCACTTTAACACAATAATAGCATATTTGAAACAAATAAATGATGTTTTAGTGTCTCCATGTTCTAAGAGCTATAGTTTTTTAATTTGTTAAGCGATTTTCTTATGTAGGGGCTCATTTTTTGTGGGATGATTTTATTGGTACCATTTTGTGGGACATAAGCCTTTTTGATCGCTTGGTGTTGCACTTTTTGTGATGTAAGGTGACAAAAATGGCTTTCTTTGACTGTTTTTATTTTTTATGGTGTTTATCTTACATGGTGGATCATGTAATATATTTATAGAGCCGGTCGTTACGGACGCGGTGATACTCAATATGTGTAGTTTATTTTTTTATTTTATTTTTTTTATCTCTTTTAAATAAGCGGATATAGGAAAAGGCAATTTATTTTATTTTTAATTTACATTTTTTTTTTCTTTATTTTCACACTTTTTTTTTTATCAAGGGACTCTTGGTTCTTGAAGATCCAGTGGGGCTGATGGCTGTACTATACTTTGCAATGCTCTTGCATTGCAAAGTATAGTACTATGAGGTTTCCTGATAGATGGCAACACCGGACGCCTTTGCAAAGCGTCCAGTTGTCACGGCAGCCCGATGGTTGAGAGAGGGAGCCCCCTCCTTCTATTAACCCCATGGATGCCGATGCGTCTAAGGAGTTATAGCAGAGTGTAAGCATACAGCTGACACTTTCTGTTAATGGCTGCGGCTTTCCTGAGCCGCCGCCATCACATTCAGCAGGACCGCAACAGGAGGGGGGGCTCAGATGGGGGCAGTGTTGTTAATTCCAGAGTGCAGATCAGAGCCTAAAACCGGAATTTTTACACTGCTTCGCTCCAATTGGTAAGTCTGCATAGACTAACCAATCGGAGCGATCGCCGACAAGGGACCACTCTGATTGGTCCCTTGCCGGCATTACTGGACTCTGCACTGTCCCTGACATCGGCAGTGCAGGGGCAGAAGCTTTATTCCAAGCGCTTTGCAGCGCTTGGATTAAAGAGCTGCCATGACGTCTATACATGTGCTAGCTGCATGGGGCATGTGACCGTAATTAGCACGTATATAGCCTTATGGCAGCCGGGAAGGGGTTAATATTGGTACACAAAGCAAATTTTACATTTTTTTTAAAGATTTTTTTAAATTAGTAAAACATAAAAAATAACTTAAAATACAGGATTCTTGCCCAGTCCTATTCCAAAAGTTTACTATTTTGTGTACATTTTCCCATTAACTCCCCTTTCCCCTTATCAAGCCATATACAGTACAATAAAAAAAATTTTTAAATAAAATTAAAAAGACATATTAGTTAGTGTCACGTCCATAACAACCAGCTGTATAAAAATACAATATGATCTACCCCGTCAGGTGAACCTATAAAAAAAATTTAAAACGGTCCCATTTTTTGTCATCTTGCGAGTAATCAAAAAGCCCTACCGTATGTACCCCAAGATGATACCAATAAAAACATCAAATCATCTTTAAAAAAAAATTCCCTCACACAAGACGATTGGCAGAAAAATATGGCTCTCAAAAAATGGTGAGACAAAATCAGGATTTTTATTTCAAAAATATTTTGTGTAGGTGTGGTAAAACATAAAAAAAAATACATAAAATTGGTATCTCTGTAACCGTACTGACCAGCAGAATAAAGATAACATGTCATTTTTCCCGCACGGTGCACGCCGCAATAACAAAACCCCAAAATCAATGGCAGAGTTGCTACCTCTTCTTTATCCTGCTTCCCAAAAAGCTAAATAAAAAGTGATCAAAAAGTCGTATGTACCTCAAAATAGAATCAATGATGATGGCAATGATGATAGTTTCTAAAATGGGGTAATTTATGGGTGGTTTCTACTATGTATGCCTCACAAGGTGACTTTATAACTTAATCGGTCCTTAACCCCTTAAGGACTTATGACGTACCGGTACGGCATGCTTCCCGAGACCTTAAAGGGGTTATCCCATCATAATGATCACTGTTAAATCTGTTAATGATTTGACAGTGATTATTTTTGTAAATATATTTGATTAACCCATTCCCACTGTTTACGAGAAAATTCATCCCCACTTACCTCATTGTTGTCATTCGGTCTCCCCTGGTTACGGCCACCGGTGGCAGCGCTTGCACAGAAGACTCCTTCTTTTCTCCCGGCCGGGCCGCTCGCTGTCCTGAACGCGCACGCCGCCGCACATGCGCGATGGTGTCTTCTTCCTGGCCAGAATAGTACAGAGCCGCGAACACGCACGCCAGCTCTGTACTATGCTGGCCAGGAATAAGTCACCATGGCGCATGCGCGGTGAGAAGACTTCAATCAAGATAAAGCCCGCCCCCAGCCAGAATCCAGGAAGTGAATGGCGCGCAGGCAGCAGGTAAGTATGAAAATGCAAAGTGGGATAACCCCTTAAAGGACCCATGACGTACCGGTACGTCATAACTTTAAAACTAAATTGCGGCGCGGCGGGGCTTAATAGGAACAGGATGTCACAACGCCGGGGGGGTCATGTGACCCCCCCGTATCGCCGATCGCAGCAAACCGCAGTGCCATCGGGCCCCTATGCGGCTGTAGGGGGCACCCGATGGCATGGAAGGCAACGCGATGCCTAAGGAAGGCATCGCGCTGCCTTCCGGTGACGAGCTGGATCTCACAGGCCGGAAGCTGTATGAGTACACACAATATTACTCATACAGCCAATGCATTCCAATACAGAAGTATTGGAATGCATTGTAAAGGAATATACCCCCAAAAGTTCAAGTGGGACAAAAAATAAAGTGAAAAAAAAAGTTGAAAAAATAAAGTTTTCCCCCCCAAAAATGAAAAGTTTCAAGTAAAAATAAACAAAAACGTCATTTTCCCCAAATAAAGTTTGAAAAAATTGGTAAAACATAAGGGAAAAAAATAAAGTATACATATTAGGTATCGCCGCGTCCATATCGACCGGCTCTATAAATATATCACATGACCTAACCCCTCAGATGAACAACATAAAAAATTTAAAATAAAAACTGTGCTAAATAAACAATTTTTTGGTCACCTTACATCACAAAAAGTACAACAGCAAGCGATCGAAAAGGCGTTTGCCCACCAAAATAGTACCAATCTAACCATCACCTCATCCCGCAAAAAATGAGCCCCTACCTGAGACAATCGTCCAAAAAATAAAAAAACTATGGCTCAGAATATGGAGACACTAAAACATAATTTTTTTTGTTTTAAAAAAACCTGTTATTGTGTAAAACTTACATAAATAAAAAAAAAAGTATACATATTAGGTATCGCCGCGTCCGTATCGACCGGCTCTATAAAAATATCACATGACCTAACCCCTCAGATAAACACCATAAAAAATAAAAACTGTGCTAAATAAACAATTTTTTGTCACCTTACATCACAAAAAGTGTATTAGCAAGCGATCAAAAAGTCATATGCACCCCAAAACAGTGCCAATCAAACCGTCATCTCATCCCGCAAAAAATGAGACCTTACCTAAGATAATCGCCCAAAAACTAATAAAAAACTATGGCTCTCAGAATATGGAGACACTAAAACATAATTTTTTTTTTGTTTCAAAAATGTTATTATTGTGTAAAACTTACATAAATAAAAAAAAAAGTATACATATTAGGTATCGCGGCATCCGTAATAACTTGCTCTGTAAAAATATCACATGACCTAACCCCTCAGGTGAATACCGTAAAAAAATAAAAATAAAAAAGGTAATCGCCCAAAAACTGAAAAAATTATGGCTCTCAGACTATGGAAACACTAAAACATGATTTTTTTTGCTTCAAAAATGAAATCATTGTGTAAAACTCACATAAATAAAAATAAAAAGTATACATATTAGGTATCGCCGCATCCATGACAACATGGTCTATAAAAATATCACATGATCTAACCTGTCAGATGAATGTTGTAAATAACAAAAAAAAAAAAAAACATGCCAAAACAGCTATTTCTTGTTACCTTGCCTCACAAAAAGTGTAATATAGAGCAACCAAAAATCATATATACCCTAAACTAGTACCAACAATACTGCCACTATATCCCGTAGTTTCTAAAATAGGGGTCACTTTTTTGGAGTTTCTACTCTAGGGGTGCATCAGGGGGGTTTCAAATGGGACATGGTGTCAAAAAAAACAGTCCAGCAAAATCTGCCTTCCAAAAACCGTATGGCATTCCTTTCCTTCTGCGCCCTGCCGTGTGCCCGTACAGCATTTTACGACCACATATGGGGTGTTTCTGTAAACTACAGAATCAGGGCCATAAATAATGAGTTTGGTTTGGCTGTTAACCCTTGCTTTGTAACTGGAAAAAAATTATTAAAATGGAAAATCTGCCAAAAAAGTGACATTTTGAAATTGGATCTCTATTTTCCATTAATTCTTGTGGAACACCTAAAGGGTTAACGACGTTTGTAAAATCAGTTTTGAATACCTTGAGGGGTGTAGTTTATAGAATGGGGTCATTTTGGGGTGGTTTCTATTATGTAAGCCTTGCAAAGTGACTTCAGACCTGAACTGGTCCCTAAAAATTGGGTTTTTGAAAATTTCTGAAAAATTTCAAGATTTGCTTCTAAACTTCTAAGCCTTGTAACATCCCCAAAAAATAAAATATCATTCCCAAAATGATCCAAACATGAAGTAGACATATGGGGAATGTAAAGTAATAACTATTTTTGGAGGTATTACTATGTATTATAGAAGTAGAGAAATTGAAACTTGGAAATTTGCAATTTTTTACCAATTTTTGGTAAATTTGGTACTTTTTTAATAAATAAAACTGAATTTTTTTTACTTCATTTTACGAGTGTCATGAAGTACAATATGTGACGAAAAACCAATCTCAGAATGGCCTGGATAAGTCAAAGCGTTTTAAAGTTATCAGCACTAAATGTGACACTGGTCAGATTTGCAAAAAATGGCCAAGTCCTTAAGGTGAAATAGGGCTGAGTCCTTAAGATTTTTTTTGGAAATTTTCTTAAAAATTTTAAAAACTGCTTCTTAAATTCTAAGCCTTGTAACGTCCTAAAAAAGAAAATGACAAAGTGATGCCAACATAAAGCAGACATACGGTGAATGTAAATTAATAACTATTTTATGAGGTATCACTATCATCTTAAAAGCAGAGAAATTCTAATTTAGAAAATAGCGAGTTTTTCCAAATTTTCTTATTTTATTTTTATAAATAAAGGTAAAAAATATCGACCAACATTTACCCCTAACATCAAGTATGATTTGTCACAAGAAAACAATCTCAGAATGGATCGGAGAAGTAAAAAACATTCCAAAGTTATTACGATATGAAATGACACGTCAGATTTGCAAAATTTGACCGTGTCTAGAAGGTGAAAAATGACTGTGCCCTGAAGGGGTTCAACTCTCTCAGTGTATACAGAAACACAGCACCCATGTTGGTTGGAAAATAAATGGAAGCAGAGGAAGTCTGTGCACAGATAAACGTGGCCCTTATGGATGATACGTGTTTGGCCAGCAGAGGTCACTATCAGCTGAGATATAGTAACGTTATATCAGAAATCAGGCTGTTGCCCTTCAGGGGGCAGGGAGAGCTGGATGAGAACACCACCCGACTGCAGCACATAGTAACACACTATGAAATATCATGCATCCCCTGCGTAGCCCATTGTAAAGAAGCTTCTCCGCCAGCGCCGCCATTCAAGCAAGTTATCCTGCAGGCTACGTTCATTGTTAGCGGAATGGGCTGGACAAGTGGCGGCCCCAGCAGGACAGAGTGAGGTACTACATTACATTGCATTGCTTTACGGTTCATGCCGTTCACAAGCGCAGATGTATGTGAAACTAGTGCGCATGCCCTGAGGAGATGTGAGGGGTCAGCATGGTTCACGGATAAAATGCTGACGTCCACATGGAACTTTCCTGACAAGGTCTGCGGGCAGTAATCCTACGTGTGACATATCTGTATACAGATGTATGTATTATTTCCAGGTTTTAAATAATCGGATTTAATTCATTTCTAATGCAGATATTTTCAACTGCAGGAAAGATGGTGAAAGTGAAAAATATTGGGGCACATTTACAAAAGACTGGCATTTCAGTCTTGGCAAAAATTGGAGTTAAGCGACAAATGTAATAACAACTTCTGATGAAATGCCAAGGAGGGATAACATCAGGAGCACGCTATTTGGCGATATTTTTTACACTAAATCAAACCCACCTGTGCCCTGTTCAGTGCTTCTACCCCCACATTGTAATAGTGCCCCACACATATAAAGAATGCCCCCCTAGTGGCCATAAGACAGTGCCCTTCAGTCCCCGGAAAATATAAAGCCCCCTTAAGTGCCCCCACACAGTATGAGCCGCCCATGTGTGTTACCATTCACTGTGATGCCCTCTTCTTTTGAATACTCACCTATCCCACATTCCTGAGACAAATAGTGCAAAGCACATCTGCTCCGGTCTCTAGTCCGCGCTGCCTATGGCTTGGCACAGCAGGCATGATGATGTCACTGTATCGCGCCTGCCTGCATCAAACCATCGGCCTCAGGGGAATGGTATAGCAGGATGCTGACAGCCCCCTTTACCTTCAGTTTTTATTTACCTCAATCAAGCCTTTAACCTTTTGCCTACCTCCACACTTTATACGTCCTGAATGTAGGCTCTTAACTGTAACCCGATGTATAAAAGCTGTGACCAAACTGTCATTAGATAGCTGCGGTTACACTATACACTACTCACAAAGGGATATTTGGCTTTTCGGTGAAATTTATGAAAAACTTAAAAAGTTCACGCTACAGTGATATTATATCATGAAAATAGGGCATTGAAGTATAAGCATGCAATGGTGATTTCCTCATCTCAAGCAACTTATTGAAACAAAAGCCAAGACCAGTGGTGGGTATACCCCCACAAAAATGTCAATGTCTCAATAACTTGTCATGTAGCTGTGAGCATCAATTACAGCTTGACAACGACGTCTCATGCTGTTCACAAGTCAACATATTGTCTGCTGAGGCATGGCATCCCACTCTTCTTGAAGGGCGGCCCTCAGGTCATTGAGGTACAGAGTTACGAGCCTTTACATGGTGACCCAGCTGATCCCATTGGTTTTCAGTGGGATTCAGGTCTGGAGAAAGTGCAGGCCAGCTGTTCCCATATGATGCAACCTCATGAAGATGAAATTAGGCCTGTGTTGTTCATGCAGAGGGACAATGGCTGGATTAATGATGTTATTCAAGTAGTATGGGCTTGTCACAAAGTGTGGGGCAGTTCTGTATTGACTAGACACACCTGCCCACACTGTAACACCACCACTACCAAAGGCTCGTCTGGTGACAACAGTGGCTGAAGCATAGCGCTCTCCTTGACGTCTCCAAGATCTTTGGTGGCCATCATTTCTGCTCAGCTGGAATCGACTTTCATCAGTGAACAGAAGTGAGGCCCACTGGTCCCTTGTCCAACGTAGATGCTCCCTGGCCCATACAAGACTATGACGCCTGTGGTCAGGAACCCTTGCAAGTCGTCTAGCACGCAGACCACGCTGATGTAAACAGTTTTGAATGGTCTGATGTGAAACTTGGATGCCTCTCACCTCCCTTAAATATGCCTGGGGTTGTGTGCCATTCATCATCCGGTTCTGCAGGGCATTGTTCACAATGAAACGGTCATCAGTGTGGGATGTGGCCAAAGGATGTCCACTCCTGTGCCTTTCTGTGACTCTTCCAGCCTCTCTGTATCTCTGTTGCAACCTGCTGATGACACTCTGTGACACTCTAAGCTCAGTGACCACTTCTGTCTGAGAACATCCTGCTTGAAGACTCGCGATGCCGAGGTACTGTTGATCATATGTTTGGTGTCGTCTTGGTCTCATGATGTCAAAATGTGAACAGCATGATGAGGAGGACTGTTTAAATGCCAATTCTAACTGAACGAGGAAATTTATTGGGCGATTCATGAATCAAACACCTGTTGTGAATTTTGCTGTTAAGCTCCTTGTAAGAGAACAGCAATTTGTGCAAAAAGTACTGAAACATTGAAGAGTTGGACTCGTGCATTCAAAAGTTCAGAGAAGGTCACATTAAGCTCACCTGTAAAGGTTAGAGTGCATTTTAGGTTCACCCACAAGGTTTGGGTTATCTACAAATTCTGTTATGGATTCCGTTACCACGGACCATAGGTAATGGCCCTTGGTAACAGAATTCATAACGCCAAACTTGAAAACACAAGTTTACTCAACACTTCCCACAAGCCAAATATCCCAAACTTTTTGTGAGTAGTGGGTATATGCCTGAGCCGAGCAGAAGTGGTCTATCTGAATGGCATCGTTGTAGCACCCCGCAGTGTAAGGGCTCTGTGTCCGGTCCGGTTTTTTTTTTGCGGCCCTTATGCGGAACCATTCACTTCAATAGGGCTGGAAAAAAAACGTAAATGACTCCATGTACATTCCATGTCCTTATGTCCACATGGCCGTTCTGCAAAAAAATAAAACATGTCCTATTATTGTCCGCATCACAGACAAGGATAGGACTGTTCTATTAGGAGTCGGCCCTTCCTGTCTGCAAAATGCAGAATGCACATGGGCGGTATCCGTGTTTTGTGGACCGCAGAACACTCATCGCTTGTGTGCATGAGCCCTAAATTGTAAATGCTGGCAGGGGAGCCCTCTTCTTGATGTGGGAGCACCCCTTGCTGGTTGTAAAATTAACTGTGAGCCTGCAGGCTGTGAATTAAAGTGTAACCGCCATGTTTTCATCAAAAGATCAATTTTAGCATATGTTACTGCTGCTGCTGCATTATGCATAAAGCAATCTTTAGTTTCTTCACAAACCACTGTTATGAGTTTTTCCCTTAGTTACGACTGTTTTAACCCCTACAATATGAGGACCTTCTCAAGATGGCTCCTCTGCCAGTTCTCTGAGGCCAAAACTGCCTTTCCTCACTTCACATACACACTTGCTGTAGCCAGCAGCTCCCTGCCAGCCAATCAGATTGGATTACTGAGAGACACGCCTCCTCACTCTGAAGCCTAATGCAGGCATGCAGTGTGAAGGACCGCCCCTCTGTCTTCCTAGCCGGAGACAGATGATCCATAGCAACGGTCTTTTAAGGGAGCAGTAGAAAGGGACAGGCAGTGGCGTAACTACCGGTGAAGCAGGGGAAGCCGGTGCTTCGGGGTCCGGGCTGACAAGGGGCCTGGCGCCCGGCAGTCAGATTATTTAAAGACTAGGACTTTTCATGGGTTCGGACTTTGTTAACTAAGTAGCAGGACATGTAGAGCGGCGCCCAGGGATATCCCTGCACTTACTATTATATCTGGGCACCGCTCCGTTCGCCCGCTGTGGCCCCCGTTACCATCTCCTGCACTGTATGATAATTACTACTATCGGAGCAGGGAGGAGGAGACTGCCCTTCTCCCCCGGCCCCTGTGTGCGCCTCGCTGGCACTTGTCTGTGCCCCTTTGGCCCCTGTCTGTGCCCCCCTGCTTACTGTTCTGCCATCTACTACTGCTTATTTTGTTACTCTTATATATGCAGAGGGTGTGCGCCTATATGTGCCATAATAAGCACTAGTACATGGTGGAACAGCGGGCAGAAAGGGGAGGCTGCCATGTACTGCAAGCTATAGACAGTATCACCCCCCTTCACAATATTTTATATAAAGATAAAAAAAAAAAAGTCTTCACTATTAAATTATAAAAATACTAAAAATATTAAATTATAAAAAAACACACACACACACACACACACATGCACAAAACAAAAAAAATTGATTAAGGGCCCATGCACACAACCATATGCCCTCTGAGACATTCGGTCCTTGAGTGGGCCATATATCCTGGAGCGGCATTGATCGTGTGCACGGGAGCGCACAGCTTCATATATTACTAAAACGTATGATTATGGGACAGTAGTCTCGCGCGCAGCCCAATGCACACATAACCTATGATGCTGTGCGCTCCTGTGCACACGATCAATGCCGCTTCGGGACATATGGATCGCTCACGGACTGTATATCTCGGGGGGCATACGGTTGTGTACATGGGCCCTAACAATGATCAAAAAAATTGCACGCACCCCAAAAATGGTACCAATAGTTCACCCATAAAAAAGCCCTCATAAAGAAATATGAAAAAGTTATGGCTGTCAGAAAATGGTGATGCAAAGAAAAAACTTTTTTTCTCAAAGGTTTTTCGTTTTGTGTTCTCCGCCTTCCCAGAGCCTTAACTTTTTTTATTTTTCCGTTCACATAGCTTTATGAGGGCTTGTTTTTAGCAGGACAAGTTGTACTTTCCAACGCAACCATTTAATATTGCATAAAATGTAGTGGGAAGTGGTAAAAAATTCCAAAGTTGGTGGAATTGGGAAAAGAAACTTTGCCACAGTTTTGCTTTTTTTTTTTCACTTGTGATCTTGATTCTCCAGGTCAGTATAAATCTGGCAGATACCACATACAGTACAGACCAAAAGTTTGGACACACCTTCTCATTCAAAGAGTTTTCTTTATTTTCATGACTATGAAAATTATAGATTCACACTGAAGGCATCAAAACTATGAATTAACACATGTGGAATTATATACATAACAAACAAGTGTGAAACAACTGAAAATATGTCATATTCTAGGTTCTTCAAAGTAGCCACCTTTTGCTTTGATTACTGCTTTGCACACTCTTGGCATTCTCTTGATGAGCTTCAAGAGGTAGTCCCCTGAAATGGTTTTCACTTCACAGGTGTGCCCTGTCAGGTTTAATAAGTGGGATTTCTTGCTTTATAAATGGGGTTGGGACCATCAGTTGCGTTGAGGAGAAGTCAGGTGGATACACAGCTGATAGTCCTACTGAATAGACTGTTAGAATTTGTATTATGGCAAGAAAAAAGCAGCTAAGTAAAGAAAAACGAGTGGCCATCATTACTTTAAGAAATGAAGGTCAGTCAGTCAGCCTAAAAATTGGGAAAACTTTGAAAGTAAGGGCTATTTGACCATGAAGGAGAGTGATGGGGTGCTGCGCCAGATGACCTGGCCTCCACAGTCACCGGACCTGAACCCAATCGAGATGGTTTGGGGTGAGCTGGACCGCAGAGTGAAGGCAAAAGGGCCAACAAGTGCTAAGCATCTCTGGGAACTCCTTCAAGACTGTTGGAAGACCATTTCAGGGGACTACCTCTTGAAGCTCATCAAGAGAATGCCAAGAGTGTGCAAAGCAGTAATCAAAGCAAAAGGTGGCTACTTTGAAGAACCTAGAATATGACATATTTTCATTTGTTTCACACTTGTTTGGTATGTATATAATTCCACATGTGTTAATTCATAGTTTTGATGCCTTCATAGTCATGAAAATAAAGAAAACTCTTTGAATGAGAAGGTGTGTCCAAACTTTTGGTCTGTACTGTATGTATAGTTTTTCTTGCGTTTTGATACTGGGAAAAAAATAAAAAATCTTAAACTTTTTTTTTTTTTGCCATTTTCGGACCCCTATAAGCTTTTTGTAGTTAACTAGCATTGGAGTCTAGAATGATTTTACTAGTTTCCTATCGAGCCCGGCTACAGACAGGGGCTCCGTAGGAAACACTGTGCAGCAGCTTCCTGTCATTCACTATGACAGGGGCTGCCGTACACAAGCTCCGGCTCCTCTGATCGCCACACAGGGGATCCGGAGCATTACCAGAAGTGCGTATTGAAAAAAAGGACTATGTAATTTAAAAAGTTCCTGATCTTGGAGGCAAAGGAGGAAATAAAAAAATTAAAATTAAGTATTAAAGGGGTTGTGTAATCTTAGACATTGGTGGAATGCCAGCAATGTCAGTTAGGTGCGGGTCCCACACTTATCTCTATAACGAAACACCAAAACTGAAAATAGCCAAGCGCACTTCTCAGGTCATGTCTAGGATTCGATGACTTTCTTACCCTCATCTTACATTTTCTACCTCTTGGGCTAATAGTATATTACAAAATATTTTTTTCTACCTTCTGGATTTCATTGCTTGGAGCAGTGCGTCGCCAAAACTTGAAGAGGAGAAGAGCACGTCAGTGAAGACTGCAGTCCAGCGAGAAAGATCCCAACAAGGGTGAGTACGGCTGGCTTCAGTGCTGTGGACCTGAGTGTCTCCTTCTCAGTCTCTACATCTTAAAGCGAACCTTTCACCAGGATTTCACTTAATAAACTATTACCAGTACCTTATAGATTATCCTCATTGTGTTTCAATGCATTCTTGTCCCGCTTTCCTGGGATGTATATTCATGAAAAAAACGACTTATAAAGTCCTCGTCTCCAGCTCCTGCAGTCACGCTAGAAGTCAAGGGGGTAGCCCTTCCCTCACTCTGGGCTGTAACTCCCCTGCCCTAACCCCTCCTCTAAGTAGTGTAACTGACACCCGGCTCAGTCGCCGGGACCGCGCTTGTACTGGCGGCGCATGCGCCGTCGGTCTCAGTAGCAGCGCGCCTGAAGAACAGAAGACAGGCAGGCATTGGGGACGGACAGCGCATGCGCGATTGTTACAGGATCGCACTTCAGTCCGCGCGATAGACGGGATCGCGCTGATACTGAGACCGACGGCGCATGCGCCGCCAGTACAAGCGCGGTCCCGGCGACTGAGCCGGGTGTCAGTTACACTACTTAGAGGAGGGGTTAGGGCAGGGGAGTTACAGCCCGGAGTGAGGGAAGGGCTACCCCCTTGACTTCTAGCGTGACTGCAGGAGCTGGAGAGGAGGACTTTATAAGTCGTTTTTTTCATGAATATACATCCCAGGAAAGCGGGACAAGAATGCATTGAAACACAATGAGGATAATCTATAAGGTACTGGTAATAGTTTATTAAGTGAAATCCTGGTGAAAGGTTCGCTTTAAGTAAAATTAGAGGAGGAGAAGGATGGACTTCCATGGTATCCGGCACTGGCCGCCAAGCTACACCGAGTGGGACTTGGAATGTGCAGGGTGTTGGAGGAGGGCAGCAGCAGACTACTGAGAGAATCTCCTTAAAGGCTTTGTCTGTTTTTTTTTCTATTTATGACCTATCCAGAACGGTGGGGGGCGCGGGCGACTCCCGAGACCCCCACCGATCAGCTGTTTGAATAGAAGGCAGCACTCATACAAGCCCTGCCTTCTCCTCATTGTTAACCTGCTTACCGACTGCTGGGAAGAGTGTAAATGCAACTATGGCATCCCCATTCACTTCTATGGGACATTACCCTACTACTCACTTAGACAGGAAGGAGCTGTCCCTTTGAAGTGAATTCAGTTGCGAGGGCAAGCAGGCAAACAATGAGGAGAAGGCAGTGCTTGTATGAGCGCTGCTTTCTCTTCCAATAGCTGATCGGCGGGGGGGCTGACCCACGCTGATCTGATATTGATGACCTATATTGAGAATGGGTCATCAATAGAAAAAAAGCTGAAAACCCCTTTAACCGCCTCACGTCCGCCCATAGGATATAAACGTCCTATGGGTGGACGTCTATTTCTGACAGCACGTTTTAAAACGTCCTGTCAGAAATAGCAGCTGCACGCTAATCGTGCAGCTGCTGATCGGGTTGCCCGCTGTCAGTGACAGCAGGGCAACCCAGAGATAAGGCAGGGACAGTGCCCAGGTGTCCCTGCCTTCACGATCGCTGCAGACACAGCGCTCACCGAGCGCTGTGTCTGCAGAGCAGGAAGCGCTGTGCGCTTCCTGTTCCGGCCCGGCGGTCATGTGACCGCCGGTACCGGAGAGTGCAGGGGCTGTGTGAGGTCTCTCAGAGACCTCGATCAGCCCTGCTGTGAGGCTGTACAGCGCAGGATTGCTGCTGTACAGCCTCTATAGGGGTGCATTTGTCCTGTAACTGGGGCTACTATGTCAGCCCCAGTTACAGGAGAAATCAACAGTGGAAAAAAAAAAAGAAAAGTGAAGTAAATGTCCCCCAGAGGTCTTGTATGACCTTATGGGGGATGAAAAGTGTAAAATAAAATAAAAATAAAATAAAGTGTTGAAAAAATAAAATAAAAAAAAGGTTCACATGTAAAAAAAAAAAAAAATCCCAAGTAAGGAATAAAAGAAAAAAATTAAAAATAGAAAAAATAAAATAAAATAGACATATTTAGTATTGCCGCGTCCGTAAAAACCAGCTCTATAAAAATATCACATGACCTAACCCCTCGGGTGAACACCGTAAAAAATAAATAAAAAAAACTGTGTCAAAACAAGCAATTTTTGTCACCTTGCATCACAAAAGGTGCAACACCAAGTGATCAAAAACGCGTATGTCCCACAAAATGGTACCAATAAAACCGTCACCTCATCCCGCAAAAAATGAGCCCCTACATAAGAAAATCTCTCAAAAAATAAAAAAACTATAGCTCTTAGAACATGGAGACACTAAAACATCATTTTTTTGGTTTCAAAAATGCTATTATTGTGTTAAAGTGAAACAAATAAAAAAAAGTATACATATTAGGTATTGCCGCGTCCGTAAAAACCAGCTCTATAAAAATATCACATGACCTAACCCCTCGGGTGAACACCGTAAAAAAAAAAAAAAAAAAACTGTGTCAAAACAAGCAATTTTTGTCACCTTGCATCACAAAAGGTGCAACACCAAGTGATCAAAAACGCGTATGTCCCACAAAATAGTACCAATAAATCCGTCACCTCATCCCGCAAAAAATGAGCCCCTACATAAGAAAATCTCTCAAAAAATAAAAAAAACTATAGCTCTCAGAACATGGACACATTAAAACATAATTTTTTGGTTTCAAAAATGCTATTATTGTGTAAAACTTTAATAAATGAGAAAAAGTATACATATTAGGTATCGCCACGTCCGTAACAATCTGCTCTATAAAAATGTCACTTGACTGAACCCCTCAGGTGAACGCTGTAAAAATAAATAAATAGAAACTGTGCTAAAACAACCAATTTTTTGGTCACCTTGCCCCATAAAGTGTTATAATGAATGATCAAAAAATCATATGTACCCAAAAATAGTACTAATAAAACTGGCACCTTATCCCCTAGTTTCCAAAATGGGGTCACTTCTTGGGAGTTTCTACTGTAAGGGTGCATCAGGGGGCTTCAAATGGGACATGGCATCTAAAAACCATGTGGAGTTCCTTTCCTTCTGCGCCCTGCCGTGTGCCCATACAGCAGTTTACGACCACATGTGGGGTGTTTCTGTAAACCGCAGAATCTGGGTAATAAATATTGAGTTTTGTTTGGCTGTTAACCATCGATGTGTTAAAGAAAAAAATTGATTAAAATGGAAAATCTGCCCAAAAAGTGAAATTTAAAAATTTGATCTCCATTTTCCTTTAATTCTTGTGGAACGCCTAAAGGGTTAACAAAGTTTGTAAAATCGGTTTTGAATACCTTGAGGGGTGTAGTTTCTACAATGGGGTCATTTATGGGGGTATCCACTATGTAGGCCCCACAAAGTGACTTCAGACCTGAACTGGTCCTTATAAAGTGGGTTTTGGCAATTTTCTTAAAAATTTGAAGAATTGCTTCTAAACTTCTAAGCCTTCTAACGTCCTAGAAAAATAAAATGACATTTCCAAAATGATGCCAACATAAAGTAGACATATGGGAAATGTTAAATAATAACTATTTTATGAGGTATCACTTTCTGTTTTGAAAGCAGAGAAATTGAAATTTAGAAAATTGCAAATTTTTCAAATTTTGGGGTAAATTTGGGATTTTTTCATAAATAAAGGTGAAATATTTTGACTCAAATTTATGACTATCATGAAGTACAATGTGTCACGAGAAAACAATCTCTGAATGACTTGGATAAATAAAGGTGTTCCAAAGTTATTACCACATAAAGTGAGATATGTCAGTTTTGCAAAATTTGGCCTGGTCAGGAAGGGGGCAAAGGGCCCAGATGGGAAGTGGTTAAGGAGATTATCTGCTTTTGTGATAGGAAATCAACATTAGAGCTCATGCACACAATAGAATTTTTCCACCATGTCCATTTGTTTTTTTTTTAGGCCTGTATGTATAACCATTCACTACAATGGGCCTGGCAAAAAATGGAAATGACCACAAAGTGCATTACATGTCTGGATGGCGGTTCCATGGGCAAGGATAGGAAATTTCTGCAGGAGCCAAAAATAAAGGACGGCGCGCCTGAGGGAAGAATCAGTGTTTTGCGTTTTTTTTAAACTGATTTTAAAATGGGTATCAGAAGTCGGTACCTTGGTTCTGAAGCCGACTTCAGATACCTGTTTAAAATCTGTTTTAAGTTAAAAATTCAAATACCGAAGTTATTGACTTTGGATCTTGGCTTCGAAGATCAGTACGCTCAACCCTAGTGAGGATGCTTGTTACTGATAATCTGAGCATGTAAGGGGTCTTTCACACGAGCGGATCCTGTGTGTGGAATCCGCTGCGTGAAAGACAGCCAAGCCCCGCACTGGACAGCAGAGACACGAAGCAATAACATGATTGATAATGCTCCGTGCCTCTCTGTGACCTTTTTACTACAAAATCACAATGACAACTTTATCTCACTGTGGTTTTGTAGTAAAAAGGTCACAGAGAGGTACGGAGCATTATCAATCATGTTACATGACAGACGGTGTGTGTGTATATATATACAGTGGCGTAGGGGCAGAGGCTCGTGGGAGGGCGCGGGGGGGCCCCAATTCAAAGTTTGCCCTGGGGCCCATAGAACTCTAGTTACGCCCCTGTATATATATATATATATATATATATATATTATAGGAAAAGGATGGCGTGGCAGCCTGGTCTGGTGTAGATCGTGACTAGCCAAAGGAGTGGGGTTTACACAGGAGGAGAGAGTTGCGAAGCGCGGGGGCATACAAAAATTTGCTGTGGGGCCCAGTCACTTCTAGCTACGCCCCTGTTTATATATTATCTAGGAAAAGCATGGCGTGGCAGCCTGGTCTGGTCTAGATCGTGACTAGCCAAAGGAGTGGGGTTTACACAGGAGGAGGGAGTTGTGAAGCGCGAGGGGCATACAAAAATTTGCTGTGGGGCCCAGTCACTTCTAGCTACGCCCCTGTATATATATTATCTAGGCAAAGCATGGCGTGGCAGCCTGGTCTGGTCTAGATCGTGACTAGCCAAAGGAGTGGGGTTTACACAGGAGAAGGGAGTTGTGAAGCGCGGGGGGCATACAAAAATTTGCTGTGGGGCCCAGTCACTTCTAGCTATGCCCCTGGGAACAGGGGACATTAATGAAAGCTGTTATTATAAGGTAATTACAGATCTTTTGACAATCATTGACATACTAACTCAGGTATGCATGTCTAGCTCTAATAAACTAGCAAAAAAAAAAAAGAAATATGACAGTTACACTTTAACTTGTTTTCATAATTTTTTTTTATGAAAAAATAAATAAAAAGTGAAATAAAGAAAATAAACAAATTCAAAAGTTATAGCTATAGTTACTAGTTTTAGCAATAGTATAGCAGACTAAGTATACACCCCCCCTTTTTCGTAAATAAATAAATAAATATATTTATTAGTTTTAGCAATAGTATAGCGGACTTTGTGTGTGTAAAATATGCAAATGTACACTAATTTTTTTCCATTTTGCTTTCTTAAAAAATTTAAAACTTAGAAATGTTATGTCTTGAAATCTTTTGTAAAAGATAGAAAAAAAAGAAGAAAGAGACCAATTGAGAAAACGGAAAAATTGCCCAGTAAGGAAGGGGGGTAAACACTCCAGTAATAAAGTGATTACATTTGTCGGGTCATGGAAGGCCCACCTGTTCTGACAAAGCCCAGCCAATCTCTGTAATAAGAGCTGTAAGCAGCGAAAACCATTAAAAGTGGCAAATGTTTTGTGCAAAACAAGTTTTGGACAACATTTTTTGACTTTTCTACGCCATATGCCTCTCTGGCATAAATGTATTGAAGATAATGCCGCTTGGCATGAAAGTCTTATTTATGAAGCCCTTTGTCTGGGATAGACAATCGGGCACATTTACTAAAAAAAAAATATAGTAGCAAGTCCCCTTTTTTAATCGGCTGTGCAACAATATTTAGTTGCACGCCTGATTTTACGCAGTGTCCACCAATTGGGAGTGACGGGACGGCGGCGTGTTAGGGGCCTGGAATCCATCCCCGGCAAATTTACTAACATTTACACCTGGAAACAGGTGTAAATGTTAGCAAAAAACTATGCCAGCCCCTTACACCAGGTGCAAGGACTGCCATTAGAGATGAGCGAATTTCATATTTTGAAAGGCTGAAAAATGGATCCATCCTGTTTCCATTATGCAGGGGAGCCCTCTCCTGCATAACTGAAACTGTACGGATCCGTTATGCAGGCCATAGACTTCTATTATGAGGGAATGAATAACGGAATGCCTCTAAAGGCATTCCGTTATGTATTCTGTCATAGAATTGCGTTATGGTCCATGGTAACGGAATCCATAACGCAATTCTGCTTTTACCACCAAACGAAGCGTAAACGAATTTCATAACTTGAAATTCGCTTTTCTCTAACTGCCATAGATGCATCTAATTTATGAGGAGGCCTACACCACGTTATAATTTAGATGAATATAACAGCAGCGCAAGGGGGAAACTAAGACAGATGTAAAATGCCGATCTTTCCAATGACCCTCATTTTCCTATTCCTCCTACCAGTTTTGTGCAACTCAAAGTGGAGAGGGTATTTGGCAAGTTTTTAACCAAATATATTAAAACATGCATGCCTTTAGGCTTCCATAGGCCGGGGTCACATGTAACTGAATAGCTGCGGATTTGCCGTCGCGGAATTATGTGTGGAAAATCCGCATCGTTGTACAATACCAGCAGTGGATGAGAATTTCAGAATTCTTGTCCACATGCTGCGTTAAAAAAACACAGCAAAAAAGCTACGGTATTACAGATTTGGAATCCGCAGCATGTCAATTTATACAGCGGATTGCACCCTTTCCAGTGGAGGTGGTGATAACTGCTGACTGTTCCGCAAAAAAAACAACACATGTAATACATGCGTTTTTGTTGCAGTTTTCGCTGTGGAAACGCAGCATAAACCACAGCGGATTTTTCGGCTGGATTTTCTGTCATGTGTGTCCCTGACCTTAGCAAATATGGCCTCATTTATTAAAGGGAACCTGTCACCAGTTTTATGGTGTCCTAACTAAGGGCAACATAAATAAGTGACTGATTCTCTTAGCAAAATGCTGGGTCACCTTCTTTAATTGACCCAGTCAATCTGCCAACATCTTGTATTGAAAAGCTCCAGCTGATAATGATGAGTCCTGAATATTCATGAGCCCCTGACTCTTCCCGCCTACCTGCTGCTGATTGACAGTTATTTTCCATATGAATCAGCAGCAGGTGGGCGGGGGAGTGGCTATAGCTCTGAATTAAAAACAAGCTGGACTCACTGACATCACGCTGGACTCAAATCAGCTCATTAGCATGCGGCATGTGGCATCTTTGTGTGTATATTATGAGGTAACCATCTGTCACACCAGTAAGTGAATACATCTAAGGCACTTTTTAGTAGTTAATGATTGTATATAATTAGTTAGATTATAATCAAATATCCACATGACAGGTTCCCTTTAAAACTGTCTACCAGGAAAACTGTCAGGATACTTTCACATCTGCTACTTTCAGGATCTCAAAACCGGAGGAAAACTCTTCAGTTTTGTCCCCATTCATTGTCAATGGGGATAAAACTGAACAAACCAGAACGGAGTGCACCAGAATGCATTCCGTTCTATTGGGTTCCCATGCCGGTGACAAAAACGCTGCAAGTAGCGTTTTTGTGTGCAGAATGGGAGACTGAACAAGCCGTTGACCTACATGGTTTTTTATGCCAGATCCGTTTTTTTTTTAACTAAAAAACACTTTTGTTTTTTAATCACTTCCGGACCATCAGGGCTCATGCACACGAACGTATTTTCTTTCCGTGTCTGTTCCGTTTTTTGCGGACTGTATGCGGAACCATTCACTTCAATAGGTCTGCAAAAACAACGGAAATGACTCCGTTTGCATTTAGTTTCCATATGTCCGCTTGGCCGTTCCGCAAAAAGTAGTGCATGTCCTATTATTGTCTGCAAATCACGGTCCGTGGCTCCATTCAAGTCAATGGGTCTGCAAAAATCACGGAATGCATACGAAACACATCCGTATGTCATCCGTATTTTGCGGATCCATGCCCACTTTGCCCATCTGTTTACTGTTTGCAAACATTACAGTAATGATAACAAGCTTCCTGTTTCCGTTTGCGATCTGCAAAAAACGGATCGCATACGGAAACCATACGGATATGTTTTGTGGCATAATGGAACGGATGCGGCCACAATACAGAACCCCTACCCCCTCAGATACAGAACAACGGATCCATTAAAAACGGACCGCAAAACTACAACGGTCGTGTGCATGAGCCCTAAGAAGGAGCCAGAAGAGAGTGACAGCTGGGCTCCACATAGAGAAGGCAGGGATGTGTGTTTTTTTTTAAACATTCCCTGCCTTCTCCATTTTTGTACACACGGCACTCAATTGGTCTTTATGTACAGATCAGGAAGCAGCAGTGCAGATCATGTGATGGTTGGGGGCTGGGTAACTGCAAATCAGCTCTGCATTGAGGCTGAACAGCCCTGGACGTCGTCTTTGGAGGTTAGATTTCACTGTAACTGGGGCTTATATGTCAGTCGCAGTTACAGGAGAAATCAGCAATTAAAAAATTTAGCCTTGTATGACCTTATGTGGGTGCACAAAGTGTAAAGTAAAAGAAAGTAAATTTTTTTTTAAAATGATCACATTCTACACCAGAGCTTCTACCCCCCTCCTTTGGTAACCATAAACTAAATATCCCCCTATATGTAAATGACCATTGTGGAAAGAGGACATATTTTTTTTTTTTTTTTTTTTAAGTACAATAGTTGAACTTTGTGGTATTAAAAAAAAAAAGAAAAAAATATGTAAAACAGGCTATTTTTCAATTTTTTGGACATTTTCCCACGTATAAAAAAAAGGCTAAAATAAAGATGAAATAACAAAATAAAGCCGCATGATTACAAGAAAGGCAAAAACTGTATTTATATAACTGAACTAAAAAAACTAAAATGGTGCTTGTACTTAAAGAGGACCTTTCACCGATCCTGACATTGTGAACTAAGTATCATGACATATACAGCGGCGCCCAGGGATCTCACTGCACTTACTATTATCCCTGGGCGCCGCTCCGTTCGCCCGGTATAGCCTCCGGTATGTTCGGGGACTTGGTTATAGTAGGCGGAGTCTGCCCTTGTTCTGCGGGCGTCTCCTTCTCCCAGGCTGTAGCGCTGGCCAGTCGCAGCGCACAGCTCACAGCCTGGGAGAAAAAAACTCCCAGGCTGTGAGCTCTGCGCTGCGACTGGCCAGCGCGTGAAAAACGCATCAATGCGCATTGCACCTGCGTGAAAATACTGAACAACTAAACACAATCGCAGACAAAACTGAATGAACTTGCTTGCGAAATGGTGCTAGTTTTCCTGAACGCATCTGGACCTAATCGTATCGTTCGTGTGCAAGAGGCCTAAGACAACATGTGAACATAAAGGGTTAAACAAAAAAAATTCAACCAGTTAGTACTGATATAAACACAGTATTTTATATCAGTCTCTAAGAGCTCATGCACACAGCCTTATCTGTTTTTGCGGTCCACAAAACACGAACACCTGGCGTGTTCATTCCAACAAACAGCAGGTGTCGCTATACAGATAGATTTTATTGAATAACTCAGTGGCTATGCTAAATGTTTAATTTACCGGGTACCTCCGTTGAATGGATGCTCCTAGTGCTTCCCAAGGACTCCAAGTACTCCACTTGACACCGTAAGCGCTGCAGACCCCACGAACCGCCGAAGCTTGGTTGAGGCCTCACCGTCTCCTACCCACCCTGGACCTAACGACAAGGCTCCAGGCTCCAGTGGGTGAACCTCTCCTACATCCAGAGATCAGGAACCAGGAACAAGCTCTTACAAGAGCTAGTAGTAAAGCCAGGGGAGTATAGTAAATCTTCAGCGTATAGCAATCCCCCAGTGTTGATCAGTTACCCAAACACCAGCCTCAACATGATGAAGGATAAAACAGGCACACTTTATTGAGGGCTACCCGCCCGTATTTATGCAGGTCCCCATCTGGTGGACATGCCCCTAGGGGACCAGAAGGAATACTGTGACACAGGACAGATAGGTAGCAACTCAGGATACACAGACACAATACATCCCCACAGTGCATCATGGTTTCCTCCTCTCTGCCCTGGAGACACCCGAGGAGCAATTCAATTATCTCTCAGGACAAAGGGAAATGGCCAATACACATGTGGAGACAACAGGACAGAAATCACCACCCAAACACCCAATGTCACACCCTCACAGCAAACACAGACATTTAACATATCCCCAGATAGCTCAAGTTGAGTGCATATCATTAGGTGAATGGCACTCAGAATACACAAATACAATAAAATTAGCTATCTGGGTACCCTCACATAACAAAATACAATTCCAAAGACAGATTTAAGCTGTGTCTGTCTTCTCCTTTAAAGTTAGTATGGGCCATAATCCTGAGGCAAGAGGCTGGTAAACAGGCCTCTCCAAAACCCAGTGGCGAGGTTGGTTTCGCCACAACATGCAATTACAAAAGAATTCAGATGCACGGTTTGAAAACTGTAGAATATTTTTCGTGGGACAACCCCTTTAAGAAGCCACTAAAGCTCCCAATAAACCAAAATGATTTGTTAATGCGGAACAGTGCGGAACGGAACACTACGGAAACACTACACAGTGCTTCCTAGGGTTCCGTTCATTCCTCCGCACCGCAAAAAGATAGAACTTGCTCTATCTTTTTGCGAAACAGAAGGATCACGGACCCAATCATCACAAAATTTATCCCGCAGGGTGAGCACCATAAAAAAAGCCAGAATTGCAGTTTTTTTGCTTACTTGCCCCCCAAAAATGGAATAAAAAGCGAAAAGTGTTTTAACCCAGGATTATACCATTGAAAACTACAAGTCGTCCCACAGAAATCAAGCCCTCACACAACTCCATAGAGAATAAAATTGGGATGCAGTGATGCAAAAACATTTTCTTTTTTTTAACAAAAGGGGTTTTTATTGTGCAAAAGCAGTAAAATGTAAAAAAAAACACAACTATATGTATTTGGTATCGCTATAATCGTCGTGACCCAGAGAATAAAGTTATTTTGGGACATTTATCAAATCTGACGTAAAGGAAAACTGGCTTAGTTGCCCATAGCAACCAATCCAATTCCAGCTTTCATATTTCAGAGCTCTGTTGGAAAATAAAAGGTGGAATCTGATTGATTGCTATGGGCAACTAAGCCAGTTTTCCTTTACACCAATTTTGATAAATCTCTCGCATTGTGTCATTTATGCTGAAAATGAACAACACTCAGCGCGGGTGCAATGCGTGACGTGAACGCATAGCATCCGCACTGAATCCTGACCCATTCATTTCAATGGGTCTGTGTACATCAGAATGTTCTATATTCTGGCCCTGGCCCCATAGAAGTAAATGGGGCTTCAGTGAAAAACGCATTGCATTCGCAAGCAAGTGTGGGTGCGATGCGTTTTTCACTGATGATTGCTAAGAGATGTTGTTTGTGAATGTGGTACCCAGATCTGAACCCGGACTTCTTCACTGAAGTTCAGGTGTGGGTTAGGTATTCTGTATATTTTATTATTTTCCCTTATAACATGGTTATAAGAGAAAATAATAGCATTCTTAATACTGAATGCTTACTAAAATGTGGCATGCGTTTTGCAATGAATCTTCTATCTTCATTCAGCAGGACCTGCGCTGACGTCATCAAAAGGTCCTGAAAGAAGGTCCTGAAAGAAGAAGAAAGAAGACGATGCCGGCTGCGTGAACAAGTGGATGAGGTGAGTTAATTAATTAATTTATTTTTAACCCCTCAAGCCACATTTTAGTAAGCATTCTGTATTAAGAATGCTATTATTTTCTCTTATAACCATGTTATAAGGGAAAATAATACAGTGATTAGACTAATGGGGTTGCTCATCCCTATCATCTCCTAGCAACCATGCGTGAAAATCGCATCTGCACTTGCTTGTGGTTACTTGCGATTTTCATGCAGACACATTCATTTCTATTGGGCCTGGTTGCATGAAAAATGCACAATATAGAACATGCTGCGATTTTCACGCAACGCACAAGTGATGTGTGAAAATCACCGCTCATCTGCACAGCCCCATTGAAGTAAATGGGTCAGGATTCAGTGCGGGTGCAATGCGTTCACCTCACGCATTGCACCCTCGTGGAATTATCGCCAGTGTGAAAGGGGCCTAATGGTTTAAGTCTTAACACATCACACAGGCTTTTTTACCCCAAATAAACGTTTAGTGAAAAACGATTTGATACGTTATTCAGTACTATTATTGTACATATAGCTATATTCAATGTAAATGTTGCCACAAAGCTTTTTATATATGTACAGGTAATTTCAATCTATTATAATTGGAAATACTTGTAGCAATAATTGTCCAGTATCAATGGCCCTTTATATCGAATAATATATAAATTTTTTGTTTATTAATATGACTTATTTAACATTTTCATAGTTTTTTTTTCTTCTAGCTCTCGGTCTGTCTCTTTTTTACTCACAAAGGCATCTGCTATTTTGTGAACTTCTGCTGACCTGCAAAATTAGCAGCCTTTGTGTGAAGGCTAGAAGGATAGACAACCCCATATGCCACTCTCCTGTCCTCTAATCAGAATCCTTCAGAGTTTGTTGATGTTCTTTGTAGATCCGAATGTTTGTTGTGAAGGAAATGTTACCTTTGAGCCTTTATCACACATTTCTCTTTAATAATAGATACACATAAGTAACTGTTTGCATTCAGGAAACCAAAGCCAGCTCTCCAGTGACTTCAAGTAAGGCTACTTTCACACTCGCGTTTTGGCTTTCCGTTTGTGAGATCCGTCATGGGCTCTCAATCAGTTTTTACCTAATGTATTATGAATGGATAAGGATCTGTTCAGAATGCATCAGTTTGCCTCCGTTCCGTCTCCATTCCGTTCTGGAGGCGAACACCATAACGCTGCTTGCAGCGTTTTGCTGTCCGCTTGACGAAACTGGGCCAAACGGATCCGTCCTGGCACACAATGTAAGTCAATGGGGACGGATCCGTTTTCTCTGACACAAACTGGCACAATAGAAAATGGATCCGTCTCCTATTGACTTTCAATGGTGTTCATGACGGATCCGTCTTGGCTATGTTACAGATAATACAAACGGATCCATTTATGACGGATGCATGCGATTGTATTATTGTAACGGATCCGTTTTTACAGATCCATGATGGATCCGCCCAAAATGCGAGTGTGAAAGTAGCCTAAGGGTACTTTCACATTAGCGTTGTTCGGATCCAGCAGGCAGTTCCGATCCAGCAAACCGTATGCAAACGGAAATTTATTTTTTTTGGATCCGTTAGACGGATCCGGTGATATACCGGATCCATTTCACCTGGTATCATCCGGAATAACGGATCTGGTATTCAGTTTTTTTCAAAGATCAAAAGGAAAAATAGCTCCTCCTATGTCTCAACGCATGCGCAGACCGGAAAACCGGATCCGGCAACGCGGCAATTTCCGGAAAGCTTCGTACCGGATCTGGCATTAATACATCTCTATGGAAATTAATGGCGGATTTCAATACCGGAAAAGAATAATGCTAGTGTGAAAGTACCCTAAAGCCTATATTACACCAGGTGATTGTCAGGCCAATCATCGCTAGCGAGCATTCGTATGAACGATTGTTAGCGATCATTTGGCTCATGAACATGAACGTATTTTCTTTCTGTGTCTGTTCCGTTTTTTTTGCGGACCATATGCGCACCATTCATTTCAATGGGTCCGCAAAAAAAACGGAAGGTACTATGTGTGCATTTCGTTTCCGTATTTCTGGTCCACAAAATAGAACATGTCCTATTATTGTCCGCATTACGGACAAGGATAGTACTGTTCTATTAGGGGCCAGCTGTTCCTTTCCACAAAATCCGAAATGCACACGGACGTCATCCGTATTTTTTGCAGACTTGCTTTTTGCAGAATGGAAAAGCGGAAACGGAATCCACATGAAGTAACTTCGTTTTTTTGGATGACCAATTGAAATTAATGGTTCCGTATTTGGTCCGCAAAAAAAACTGAACGGAAAGAAAATACATTTGTATGCATGAGGCCTAAGGGTATGGCCCAGCAGTGCGGCTGGCTGCATACAGTTAAGCCATGCCCACCCTGTGCACCTATCAGTTGCTGCAAGTGGGCGTGGCTTGGCCTCGTACAGCCAGTTGCACCTTCAGGTGGTACCTTGTATGTGCTGCCAATCACCCAGAAAGCAGGCAAAACACTTGTTTGTCGGGTGAACCAGTCATTTACATAGCAGCACATGACAAATAATGAATGTGTTACGGGTTGAACGATCACAGCACTGATCATTCATCCCTACACAAAGGGGATGATCGCTCCTTGTAAATGCAGCTTACAGGAGTGGGCAATGGTCAGAAATCAACAGTTTCGGGCTTTGTCTTGGGTCCTAATGCAAAAATCCCTTTGTTTTTTTTAATGAAGCCCCAGTTATGCCATCTTTAATTGTGAGCCAAAAACATTAGTGGAGCCTGCACAGAAAAAAGGTAAAAGGCCCCATGTACAGGACTGTATTTTCAGTCTGCACTGTATTTTCGGTCTGCATCCTATCTGTTTTTTTTGCAGATTGGATGCGGTCCCATTCATTTAAGCGGGGCTGCAAAAAATGTGGTCTGCACACTGCATGTTGACCGCATCCATATGTCCATTCCGTGGCCCCGCAAAAAAGATAGAACATGCAGACAAGAATAGGCATTTTTAACGTAGGGTGGGACGTGCAGAACAGGAGAATGCGGAACATATGTGGCCGGTATCTGTGTTTTGTGGATTTATGAACTGCAAAATGGATATGGTTGTGTGAATGGGGCCTGTTCTGTGTTGACCCACACCTGATTTTGACTCGCAGTCACTGATGGAAAACACTGAAGTGTGAATTAGACATTATGCTGACAGAACAAAATACACCACAATACAGTAGTATTGCAGTGTATTGTATGAGCCATCAGAACACATTATTCCCCTAGTGGGACTGAAAAAAGAAATTAATAAAATATTTACAAATATAAAAAAATAAAGGAAAAAAAATTCCCATTAGGCCTCATGCACACGGCCGTTGTGCGGCCGTTCTGTGCATTGGGGACCGCAATTTGCGGTCCCCAATGCACGGGCAACATCCGTGCGGCGGATGGGATGGATCGAGACCCATTCAACTTGAATGGGTCCGTGATCTGTCTGCACCGCAAAAAAATAGAACATGTTATAGAGCAGGAGAAGCCAAGTAGATTGATATATGGTTTTGTGGGAAAAGATTTAATAAAATTTGTAATTCTATACATTTAAAGAGCATCTGTCAGAATGAACAACCCTATTAAGCCAGGAACACTTCCTGGTAGCATTGATCATGCTGATTAAAACAATACCTTATTTATAGCTGTACGATGCACCATTCAAGTGAACTTTTTTAAATGTATATGCTAATTAGCTAGTTGGAGCACCAAGGGGCTGGCCAGGGTCCTTGGAACACCAGTTTGCGAACACCCCTGCAACCTTTGCCACTCTCCCCTTCCCCTGGACTGGCAGATCCCACTACCAAACCTATCCACCAGTCCAAATAAAATCCAGCCCAGAACAAAATCTAGACAAAACTGTCTCAGCAAACTACACATTGCTGAAACCACTGCAGCTTTCTGGATTTTAGTTATCTCACCCAGCTGAGTTATCTGCCTTCCAGCACTGTACACATTACAGCAAAATATATAAATTAAATGTTATACTAAATCTTTTCCCATAAAACTACCATATTTTTGGGACAATAAGATGCACTGGACTATAAGAAGCACCTAGGATATGGAGGAGGAAAATAAGAAAAAAAATATTTCCATCAGACCTCAGAGCACACCTCTGTTCTTCTTCAGACCTCCGATCAGACCCACCCTCATCAGACCCCCCAATCCTCATCAGACCCAAATTTTCCGCAGACCTCAGATCAGACCCCAAAATCTGACCCCCAACCACCATTAGGCTCAGATCAGACCCCCCCAGCCTCCATCAGCCTCAGATCAGACCCCCATCAGACCCTCTAGCCTCCATCAGCCTCAGATCAGCCCCCCAGCCTCCATTAGCCTCAGATCAGATCCCCAAGCCCCATCAGACTCATCAGGTCCAATCAGACCCCCAATCAGCCTCAGATCAGACCCCATCAGCCTCAGATCGAACCTCCCAGCCTCTATCATCCTCAGATTAGCTCCCCATCAGACCCTCCATCCCCTATCAGCCTCAGATCCGACCTCCATCAGACCTCAGATCAGACGTTAAAAAATAAACTTAACTCACTTTCTCAAGGCGGCGCTGCAGATCCAGGATTCACCGCACGCTGCACCGCTTCTTTCAGGTCCTGCTGTGCACTGTGACCTGATGTCGCTGTCAGCGTTTTTTCTCCAGGCAGGTTTATGATGGTTATACGATGAGGCATCAGACCTCCAACCCAAAAATATTTCCCTTTCACGGTGCAAGGAATGATTGGATGATTTGTTCTGGCCAGGAGATAAAGAAACAGCCCAGACTGAACTTGGTTTGTCAATATCTGAAATCTTTATTCCACAGCACATACTTATAGGGCTTTGGGGGTGGGAACATAGTGTCTGGCAAGATACAAGTGAAACTTCGTTAAACAATACTGGTATCTGCTATATACAATACATGAAAGGGTTATTTTACATCTTGACCAAGGTTGATCTAAATGCAAATAAGTTGAATGACTTGTCATAGGTTGCTGTCATTGTATGTGAGGTGTGATTTTAAATAGCCTTTTCTAAGGAAGGAAGGTGCTATTGTGTTCACCAACTGGCAAAGGGTGTAAGATGTGCTAATTCGGGGCACTGTATTCCACAAGAGATGAGGCCATATGTGTGACACATGAAGACACTAAAGATTATGAAGGAGATAAAAAACTGTCTGTTCTCTTCCATCTAAGGCCTTGTATATATATATGTGTGACACATGAAGACACTAAAGACTATGAAGGAGATAAAAAAAACGGTGTAATTTGGCGCACAGTAGGAAAAAATCTCCTGCATAGTGGAAAAGAGAGAAGAAAGAAAAGTAAGAAAGAACACAAAACATACAAAACATAAGGCATGCCAGCTCTACACATAGATAGGATGTTCGGGTTAGACCTTTTACTGGGCTAACTCCGCCCTCCATGGCACATGGCCGCCCAGTAATATTACAGATAGGCAGGTACAATCTACCTCATGCCTTGACCAATAGAAATACATTTTAGAACTGGAAGGTACACATTTGAACATTTCCCGAGAGTGCCGGTGGGTGGAGCTCAAACATGCTCACCATCCACTACCACACCCAGAACATGCGCAAATGAATCCAAATGAATCAGCCTTTTTCTTAAACAGATATTGCCCTAATCGGACAACATCCATTTAATCTGGTACAACTATCCTACTGACCCAAAGTGAACCTCTGTTAGACATGGTTCCGAAAGGAGGGATCAGTCCCTGAGGAAGGTCTTTTAAAACAGGGTCAACCAAGAAAGGTAATATAGCATTCACATAGACACCAGTCCCACCAACCAATGTTTCATGTCGGGGCCCCCATGGTTCAGTGAGACCGGCATCAGCGTGCTATATCCCACCGTTGCTGATGAGGACCCGCTGGCAGCTTTCACCAAGAACTTTGCTCTCAGAGCCAGCAGCCATTAGATCCCCCTCAAACCAACGGCGGCTGCTTTCACATGGGGGAGTAGGAACCCGAGTGCTGATCTATAGAATTTCCCTTGCAACGACCTGACCCGATCACGCTCTCATAACCGTAATCCGGTCAGACCCTACACAGGGAGGCATATACAAAATAAACCCACATAACATTTTTAAGCTAAAAAAAAAGTCCACTATAGTCATCCTATGCTAATTAAAATTTCCACGACAGTTCCCTCCTCTCTGTAATATGTCCCCTGTGTTCTCTAAATCTCTTGCTGAATCTTCGGTTTCCTCAGCTTGCCCTCGTCGATTGTAGTGCTCCTTGGGTGTCATTTCCTCCATCCCTTGGCTCGATTCTTCGGGGAGTTGACTCTCAGGGAGGTCCTGATGTGGGGAGGTTTGGCGTGGCGATGAACGTTTAGTTGGACATCCTTTCCATCAAAGACATAGGTTGATCCGTGGTATATCCGGGAGCTGCGATGAGGATGTGATCATCTGCACGTGCCTGGGCGATCCTATCGATCAAACAGCAGGAACATCTCACCAGGATATATAGGATAAAGAGAAAAACAACAACATGAGGATATATACTCCTATTTCCTTCAACCAGTTACCTATGGAAAACAGGAAATCTCCAAAACCACCCAAAGCCGTGAAAGGATTCCATCCCTCACTAGCAATAGCCCTAGCTCTGCCCTGAATTACAGTGACCTTATCCATATGGGCCTGGACTTTATCACTGGTATCTGCGATCCAAGTACAGCAGTCCTCTGCTATAAACTCACAGAAACCCCCCCTTAGAAGCTAAAAGATAATCCAGCGCCATCTTTTCCTGTAAGACGAGGGTTGGGTTGATGCGCCTGTTGGCAAAGGAAACAAGAGTGAAATATCATCATAATCAATGTTTAATTTCCCAATCAGTTTTGCCACATATTCCTCTTGTATCTGCTGCAAGTCTCCAGGCATCAGAATTAATGGACTCATTGTCGATGAGGTTGGGAAGGGTCTTCCCATCAAAATACTACTCCTCCCTTTGACCATAGATCGTTAGCGTCTTTGGTCAACCCTTGAACCTCCCAATAAGCGATGTCTGCTGATGTTGCAAATGTTTGGAGCTGGGACAACATTATGCTATTTTCAGGCGTGAGCGGTACTCGCGGGGAATTTATAAAAATTTCGGTCGCGCAATTTTGTGTGACACAGGAGGCTGCTTTTGCATGCCTGTCTGCTAACCTGTTCCCCTGGGCAACTAGTGTCATTGAAGTTGTGTGTGCCTGACACTTAATGAATGCAATGGCCTCTGGGAGTTGAATTGCTGCAAGGAGATTTGAAATGAGTTGTTCATGGGCTTTCCTTCTGCAGTGCAGGTTAGATCATACATGGTGACGGAGTTTGGGCACCTTCATTGTGGGTTTGCTGTATTCATTCCCCACTGAATGGGATATTTAATCTGTGTTTGTCGAGTCTGTATGGGTATTGGCTGAGCCTGGTCTGGGGGAGAGTAAGGGCAATCTCTAACAAAATGCCCTGGTTATTTACACCTAAAACATACACGTGGGGTTTGACTAGGTCCTATGCGCTGCTCGAAACCGCGCTTGTCCGTATATCTACCCCTATTGTCATGGTGAGGGCGGGGCTGGGAGAAATGTGAATTCGTTCTGCACATTTATGTTGTTCTGAAATCTCATCTTGTGGGCCCTTTAGCCCTAGGAGAGAGTTCAAAAGCAGCATTGGTGCAGTTGTTGGTGCGCAATAATGGACCTGGAGCCCTGGGGTGGTGGTAAGGATAACATCATATCCCGCCAACCTTTGGGCAGTCATGTGTTGTGTGGACAGATTTTTTAAAAAGGTGTAGGACAGAGTGTGATGTGTACAGTGTGGTATCGTGTCCCAGTGTGATCGAGCTTGTCAATTCTACAGCTATTGCACATGCTGCCAAGGTCCTGAGACATGGTGGCACGTCCTGCACAGTGACTGGGAATAGTTTGGATATATATGCAACAGGCCTCAACCGTCCTCCATGGTCTTGAGCTAACACAGCAGCTTTGGTTTTGCAATTTTCACGTGCATACAGGTGAAATGGGACATTGTATTGTGGAATGCCCAATGCAGGGGCTGAAACAAGAGAAACTTTTAACATCTCAAAAGCATCTATCATTAAGACAGTGGATGGTAATGGCTTCATTACTATCTGATTCCCCATTATTACAAAAGGGAATGTTCAGCTGCTATGGGAGGGGTATCTCCTGGTTCAAAACCCTTAATCTTTGCTGCTCTTTACAATAGGTTGATTAGCATACTCAGAGAAATCCTGTACTTCAGGTTCTGTAAAGCCAGGAACTTGTGGTATAGTCAAGTGTGCGCATATCTCATCATCAGATTCTGTTGTTAATTTCTTTACTATGGGGGTGGGGCAGGAGTTGGAGTTCCAATGGGGGTTTTACTTTGCTGTCTTGTATTTGAACTGCCAAAGTCAGTCTATCTAGCTTATAACTTTTTGTTTCATCGCCATAACTGGCATATGGTCCCTCTAGTCGCTGTTAGGGCCTTAACAGGGCGTCCAGCGTAGGGCCTTGTTCCGGTCGGGGCCACCCCTTGCAGGGTTTTTTGGACCCCGTTCCAAGGATTTGCCTATAGGGTGTACTAGGCCAAGTAGGGTCTCATTACGGTGAGTGTACACACTATACCACCATCGCCTTTTATTCTCTCTCTTGGCTCTAGTACCCGCCAGTCCACTATGGATGCCCCCACTGTCATGTTTCCCCATTTGGGACCACTAGCTTAGTGCCTAATGGTGTTGTGCAAGGTGTGGGCATTCATCTCATCTTTGATGGTCCTGTTGAAGCTCTATATGGTCCTATAGCCATGACCAATTGAGCTCCTATGTAACCATCATTTGTATGTCTGTTTTTTTTCTGTAGGGACCTTTTTACCCTCGTGTATATATATATATATATATATATATATATATATATATATATATTAAAAGTGAAGTTTTACTTAGTATCTGCCCCTTTTCAGTATTTATTGCACGTGCACTTCCCCTTTAAGGTGTGCCTCCCTTCTGTTTGGTGAGCAAGGGGTTAATCTTCTGGCTAGTGGGGATTAAGGTGTTTCCTGGGTGTGGCCGCAAGCTTTATATAAACCTTTGGCTCGCAGGCTGGGGGCTGTGGTTCTACAGCCTTGTTTGGTGATGGAGCTCTGCTTCTTGCCTGGGTGATTCCTACCTTTGTTGGATTAGGACCTTGCTCCTAGCTCTTTGTCATCTGAGGGCCATCCTACTTGTCATCAATGTCATCCCAGGGTCTCCTTCCCTTCCTATCTTTATTTGTTTGGAGTGGGTTATGTTCAGGGTGTTTGTATGTCTAGTTTGGTGTTACATGTCTGGTGGTGTTTGGTGTCCAGCATGTTTGCTAGACATTCCCCTGTCTTATGTGGTATCCTCCAGAAGGGGGTCTCTGGTTCCCCGGAGGGGGGACCAATTGTCCATACGCAGCTATGTGTGTCCTGGATACCTGTGTGGTTGTTGTGCACGGGTTCCAGTCGGTGTGCCTGTGGCAGGTAACTGTGTTGCATTCGTCGCTTACCTGCCAAGTCCATATGCTGTCTACGGTCTCCTTTCTTTGAAGCTTGGCCGTTGGAGACTCCTGTTCGTCCGTATTTTGGAGGAACAGGTTGTCTTTACCCTGCTCCTAGTCCAGGGATTTTCTGAGGGTTAGTAGGGCCCCGAGGTTCCGGAGTATGAGCCCTCCTATCATCTGGGTGTGCTCATACGGTTAGGAGTCAGGGACAGAATTAGGGACGCTGTAGGAGGTGACCCTCTCCCTTATTCCTCCTCCTGGCCTTGTTGCTTCCAAGTTGCCGACTCATTGTACGGTGGGGAGTTTCCCCCACTCCCCATCATGAAAAGGGGGGAGGGACATAGGGCATAATAACCATATGTAAACTTAAGTCTCATGAGAGGTCCACTAGTACTGCTTCAGTTTACTTTGTGAGAGAAGTGAAGAAGAGGTCTTACTGTCTTGTTTATGTGTGGTGTGGTGTGGTTAGGAGGTCATGCAGACATATTCCGTTTGTGTTGAATCAACTCATGGGTCCCCAAAGTTCCTATAGATTTGCCAGGGAGTCCAAATGAGTAGGAACTTGGGGTGGGATCCATTTTCCCAACTAGCAATTTGCTCCATTCGGTAAATGTGATCACATCTAGTAAGCCATTGGGGGATAGGGGGAGATAACTCAGATTTCCAATGTACTGCTACTAGAAGTCTGGCAGCAGCTAGTAAGTGAGTACATAATTTTGTTTGCAAGTTAGGTTTTAGATGGCCTTCGTATATATTAAGGAGGAAGGTTTTGGGTGTTATGGGTAATGGCATTTGACAAATTTGTGAGATAATGCCTCCAACCTCTTGCCAATAAGAGAAAATTTTGGGGCATTCCCACCAGACATGAATAAATGTGCCAACTTTCTGGTGGCATCTCCAGCATAAAGAGCTAGTCATAGGGAATATAGCATGGAGTCTCTCTGGGGTATAGTACCACCTTGTTAGCACCTTAGAAACACAGAAATATAGTGGCAATTGTGGAGGAGCTGCTCAGCCCCTGACACTGTGGCGTGTCTTTCATTGGGGGAGCAGCCCGACCGCATGTGGACCGCAGTAATCGACTATCCCCAGCAAAATATGCATACAGTGGAGGATGTCGGCGCGGTCCACATGCACCACAAGAGCAAACTACACAGAATGTAGCAAATAATCATAGGAAACACAGAGAGAGAATGCACCAAACAAATATACTACTGACTATACTGGGAAGTCATAAATGCAGGTATTAAAAGCTGAGACTTTCGCCAATATATTCCAGTCAGGAAAATATCGGAGCCCATCATGCACCACGTCACGGTCACTCAGCATGGCAGAGGGTCCTACCACTGCTCTAACTATGGTGTGAACAAGGTCTGAGGGTGATGTAATCCAGCTCACAGCCAGGCTTCCACACAACCGTCCAGCAAGAATACTGGTGCAATGTGAACAAAGCCATACTGTGAGCCACACCCATATCAGACCATGTGATGGAGGTTAACAGGTGCAAAAGAGTGTTAGAATGCCAGGTAAAGGCACACACACTACATATCAAACAAGGCAGAAACACAGAAATATAGTGGCAATTCTGGAGGAGCTGCTCAGCCCCTGACACTGTGGCGTGTCTTTCATTGGGGGAGCAGCCCGACCGCATGTGGACCGCAGTAATCGACTATCCCCAGCAAAATATGCATACAATGGAGGATGTCGGCGCGGTCCACATGCACCACAAGAGCAAACTACACAGAATGTAGCAAATAATCATAGGAAACACAGAGAGAGAATGCACCAAACAAATATACTACTGACTATACTGGGAAGTCATAAATGCAGGTATTAAAAGCTGAGACTTTCGCCAATATATTCCAGTCAGGAAAATATCGGAGCCCATCATGCACCACGTCACGGTCACTCAGCATGGCAGAGGGTCCTACCACTGCTCTAACTATGGTGTGAACAAGGTCTGAGGGTGATGTAATCCAGCTCACAGCCAGGCTTCCACACAACCGCCCAGCAAGAATACTAATACTAATACCTTGTTAGCACCTTGTAAAAGTTTTCTTTTAGCTTAACACATTTTGAGATCTTTGGGGTTTGTGTCATCAGAAATGTTTTTTCTTTGTCTGACAGCTGGATTTCAAGATCTCTTTCCCATTTTTTGATATATGATGGTTCTTTGGGACTGCTGATAGATATTAGAGTAGCATAGATAGTTGAAATTTTCCTTACCGGGGATCTGGTTGCAAGGGCAAGTTTCTTAAACGGTAGATGTTCGGAACTTGCGTCCTGAGGGGAGAAACTTTTAATGAAAAGTTGGATATGGAGTAAGTGTAGGGGAGAAAGAGCTTTTAGTTGGGGGTGGAGTTGGCAATTTTCGAGCAAGTTTAAGTTGGTGTGTAGTAGGTCTACTACAGGTAATGTGATGTTTTTCCCCATGATTGTGAGTGATCTCCTGAAGAGGGGGGAGGAGTTATTTAGGACATCTCTCACTTGCAGTAATGGTGAAATATGTGGGGGCAGGACAGCTGAGCATAGGCATTGTCTCCAGATTTGAATGGTATTATAAGTGCATGGGTTCAGGTCAGATTTGACATCCCTCAGGATCTCCTTTGGGAGAAAGAGAAGCGATCTCAGAGGTATTGTCGCCTGAGCTGTATCTGTTTGGACATCTAGTCGACACTCATGAGGTCTTAGCCATTCCAGACATCTAAGTCCCTGAATTGCTTTATAGTATAGTCTGCTGCTGGGCTGTATGAGTTGTGTGTGTTAAAGTCTGGGTCTACCTTTTTTCCAAAGATATGTCGAGAGGACTGTGCGTACTTGCATTAAGAAGCTGGTAGGTAGTTGTATAGGTAGAGTCTGCAGAAAATATAAGATCCTAGGGCATATTATAGTTTTAATTAACGCTCTCCTGCCAAACTATGAGGCGAATGGTGTTTCCCAGGAGTCTAATAAAGCTTGTATTTGCATAGGCATATTTAGGAAATTGGCCTTGTAGAGGTCCGAAGGGTTTGAGGTTAAGTGAATCCCCAGAAACTTAATACAATCATTGGACCATTGAAATGGTGAGTGAAGTTGTAAGAGTTGTTGTTTAGGGATGTGTTTAATACTTGCGATTTTGAGAAATTTATGAGAAAGTTGGACAGCTTCCCAAATTTGTGTAAAATTGATTGGATAGCTGGCAGCGCCTTTTGAGGACTGGTGATGATGATCAATAAATCATTAGCAAAGGCTGCTGTTTGGTGTTGTACTTTTCCAACTTGCATTCCTTCAACCCTGTCATCTTGTCTCAGTGTTTGCAATAGGGGTTCAATGGTAAGGACAAAGAGTAAAGGGGACAGGGGGCAGCCTTGTCGGGTTCCATTGCGGATGGTAAAGGGAGGGGACAGGGTGGAGTTAACCAAAACCCTTGCAAGGGGGTCTCTATACATTGCCATAATTGCGTTTATAAATTGGGGAGGTATGCAGTATTTTGAGAGTGTCTTAGTCATAAATAACCAGTCCACTGTGTCGAAAGCCTTTTCGGCGTCTGTTCCCAAGAGTATCAGGGGTGTAGAGAGGGATTTTGCTCGGTATATAAGGTTAATCAAGCGGATTGTGTTCATGCGTCCCTCTCTGCCTGCAACAAATCCAAGTTGTTCCATGTTAATGAGTTGAGGGAGTAAGGGTTGTAATCTAAGGGCCAACATTTTCGCGTATAATTTTAAATCTACATTGAGTAGGGAGATGGGTCTGTAGCTTGCACATAGCGTCGGGTCCTTCTCATCTTTAGGGATAATGGTAACTGTGGCCGTTAACATTTGGTGTGGTAGAGGTTTGTTTTGGAGGGCGGCGTTGCAGACAGAGAGTAGTCAAGGGAGTAAAGTGGTTTGAAATGTTTTGTAGTATAGTAGCGTTAGGCCGTCAGGTCCTGGGCTTTTACGGAGAGAGTTTTTTTTTAAGGGTTTGGGTCAGCTCTTCACTAGAGAAAGGGCGGTCTAGGACTTCCGGTTCCGGCGCCGCCATGTGAGGGAGTTGAGCGTGTGAGCTCCGCAGTACCTGAGTTAAAAACTGTTCATATTGCCGGTGTCTGAGTGGGAAACGGAACCCGAGCGGACCTGTCATCACGTGTATGGATCGTTTCCTAACCAGCATGGGCAAGAAAACCAGAGGCAAACAGAACTCTCCCGTGAGACCGGAGATCCCAGTCCCCTCAACCCCCCCGAAAATGGCGCCGAACTTGCCTGAAGCGGAGGTGAGTGCAAAAGCACCGAATATAAGTGAGGACGAGGTGGGGACAAAAGACCTTGACATGCAGTCTCACCGGATCGATTACAAGGAACTGGCGCTAGAGGTGGCGGCGCAGTTGGCCCCGGATCTGAGGGAGACGCTGGCGGCGTCAGTATCTAATGTAATGCGCCAGCTGCAAGAGGTAGTCCAGGAGCATGAAGGAAGGCTGGAAGAAGTGGAAGGGCGCATCCAGGTCATAGAGGACACCACAGAATCGGTCCTACAAAAGCTACAAACAGCCTTAGCTGATAATAAACGTCTGTGGGATAAGCTGGAGGACCTTGAGAATAGGTCCAGACGCAACAACTTGCGTCTTGTGGGCCTCCCGGAAAGCTTACCGCCTGGAGACCTGGTTAAAATATGTGAAATTGAAGTCCCTCAGGCCTTGGGCATAACGCGGCTGTGCAAGGTGGAACGAGCGCATCGAGTGGGGCCATCTCACACTGGCAAAGACCACAGTAATGTTCGCCCAAGGCAGGTGGTCATGAGATATCTGGACTACACTGACAAGGACGCAATATTCAAGGCATTTAAAGCCCGCAAGGAACCAGTCTTGGTAAGGGGATCAAAAATCCTTTTATTCGGGGACTACTCCGTGGAGGTTACAAAAAAGCGTAAAGCTTTCTCCCCCCTGTGCACCCAATTCTACAGAGGAGGAGTAAAATTCGCCTTGCTGTTTCCAGCTACCTTAAAAGTTTTCCGACTTGACGGCTCTAGTTCAACCTTCTCCACGCCAGAAGAGGCGGAATTAGCCATGGATGGAAAGCTGGATCCAGCCACACGGAGTCAACGGCCTGCAGCTGGGAGGGCGTCGGGTGGCTCCCCTTCGGAGCCGGGACAAGAGAGGAAACAAGATAGAAGCCGCTGAGGACTTATCTAATTAAAGTGGTGGACTATTGAGAATATTCCGGATACCGGTATACAAATCTGGGATGAATGTAATGTATTGGGAATCTTTTCTCATTTATTGCGTCAATTCATGCCTTACATGTTTTATCAGGGTTCTGACTGCTAAGTAGCCTAACGTAGGTACGACATAGCTGTTTGTGTGTGGTAAGGGAGCTTCTAGAGCTTGACGTCACTGGGGAAAAAAGTGAAGTCCACAGAAGCTGAGAAGGGAACGGTCTGAGTCTTCCCTTGCTTCACAAATGTTTATGGTTTTTATTGTTTATAAAGGTTTTGAGGGGGGGCGGGGGGATGGGGGGGAATATGCAGAAATGTTCAGCCATATGTTGAAAGTTGTCATAAGAAGCTATATCGTCTTTTTTACACATTATGAAGATAGTGTCATGGAACGTTAAAGGGTTGCGTTCACCCCAAAAACGCAATATGGTTTTAAGGCGGCTGAAGCATCTAAAAGCTGACATTGCTATGCTGCAGGAGACTCACTTGCTGGAGAGTGACTTTTTTAGAATGAAGAAGCAATGGGTAGGGACGGTGGTGGGTTCCTCTGCAGTGAATCACAAGGCTGGAGTGTTGTTTCTCCTTCACAGGAACCTAGCTTGTGGCTTGCTGGGGACGGAATCTGACCATCAAGGCCGCTGCTGTGTCATCCACATTAAAGTTGGGTTGGAGGAAATCAGGTTATATAACATATATGGCCCCAATGACGACAACAAACAATTTTTTGCTGATTTGGCCATTAAGATAAATGGTGATCCGGTCCCGAAGCGAATTATTGGCGGAGACCTTAACACTGTAGTTAATGCGGTGGAGGATAGGAAGAGGTCGACTTCCCGCTCTGAGGTGACGCACATACATGATAAGGTGTTAGAACCCTTTTTGCGTGACACCGCCTTATTGGACATCTGGAGATATGCAAATCCGGACGGCAGGGACTTTACTTTCTACTCTCCCCCGCATGAATCGTGGTCCAGGATTGACTATTTTCTAGTGTCAGATACCCTGAGGCTTAGGATAATGGAACCAAAAATTCATGACCTAGTGATCTCAGACCATACCCCGATCTCTCTAATTTTGTCGGATCAGCAACTCAAGGGTCAAGACATTCTTTGGAGGTTCCCTTCCTATCTGTATACTGATAGCAATTTTAGGGACATTGTCCGGGGTTGGTACTTAGAGTACAGAGAGGCTAATATCTCCAGCATATCGAACCCTTCTCTGTTTTGGGACGCTGCCAAAGCTGTACTTAGAGGGAGGATTTTGGCTTATGTAAGGGGTCTTAAAAGAAAGATCACACAACAGATACATGATCTCAGCTTATCCTTGCGTACCGCTTACACCACTTATCAGACCCTCCCGGCTGAACATACCAAGAGGGCCTGGCAACTGGCTAAAGAAAATTATGAGTTATGGTATGAAAGGAAGATGAGATGTGACATGGCTGGTTGGGACAATAAGTTTTTTAGAGGTGGTAACAAGTCGGGCAGGTTGCTAGCCAACCTGGTTAAAAACTCCAGGCGGAAACCCCATATCATGAAACTGGCAGATGCTGGGGGGGTAGTGCACGACAACCCTGGTAAAATAGCCTCTATCCTGGGGGATTATTATAAAGACCTGTATAAAGACCCGGGGACCAAGACCACCTTGTCATCCTTTTTATCCAGGTGTGTGGCTTTACCAACTCTCTCTAACAGCCAATTGGATGTTTTAAACTCCCCAATATCTGAAGATGAGGTATTACACACGATTAAAGGCCTACACCTACATAAAGCTCCTGGTCCAGACGGCTACACAGGGGAATTTTTTAAAATGTTGGGTGAGGACCTTAAAAGCCCTTTGGCGGCGGTATTTAATGGTATGTTGACGGGCAGTCTGCTTTCTGCTTCAGATAATCTAGCCTATATTAAACTCATTCCTAAACCGGGGAAGGATAGTCTTCAGCCCGCCTCGTATTGCCCAATATCGCTGATAAATGTGGACCTTAAATTAGGAGCAAAAATTATAGCCGACAGACTCTCACTTGTCATGCCAGATCTGGTTTCACGGCCTCAGTCAGGGTTCATTAAAGGCAGATCGGCAGTTTCTAACATTAGAAAAGTCCTGACAGTTTTGGATGCGGTACAGGGAAATATCAGCTCTTCTCCGCGGCCGTCTCTGATGGCAATCGACGCGGAGAAGGCATTTGACAATGTTAGGTGGGATTGGCTAGATGAGGTGTTGAACAGAATGCATTTTAGTGGCCCAATCAGAACTTTTATTTCAGCTCTATACACGGCCCCTATTGCCCGCATAGCTATCCCGGGTTTCCTCTCAGCCCCTTTTCCACTCTGTAGGGGGACGCGTCAGGGATGTCCACTCTCCCCGTTACTATTCAACTTGACGCTCGAACCTTTAGCCCGCATGCTTGAGGGGGGGATGTCTTTGGGGGTATAAAGGTGGGTCAAAGAGAAGTTTTCACATCCCTTTTTGCCGATGACATTTTGTTATTCATGGCAGACCCTGTTGAAGACCTTGAGAAAGTTCTTCGGCTTCTGGATTCCTTTGGTCCAATCTCAGGCTTTAAAATAAACCTAGATAAATCAGTAATACTGCCGTTAACATCCCCAAAATTAAAAGATTTACTTCCAGAATCGTGCAGGGATATTGTGGTGAGCAATTCTCACATCACTTATCTGGGAATAAAAATTGGGAAATCCGCATCTTCCCTCTATGGTTTAAACTATCCGCCTCTATTTAAAGCTATTGCGGATGACCTCTCAAGATGGCAAAGTCTTCCATTGTCATTAACGGGTAGAAGTCATATCCTGAAAATGGTGTGCTTCCCCAAACTGCTGTATCCCCTACAGACGGTCCCAATACTCCTTAGGCATGCGGATGTTCAGGATCTCCATTCAGTCTTTAACAGATTTTTGTGGTCAGGGAAAAAGCCCCGCATTGCACTGGCAAAGCTGATGCTACCAAGAGATAAAGGCGGCCTAAATATACCAAATATTAGAATATATAACCTAGCGTGCCTCTTCAGACATTGTCTGGATTGGATTCATGGGACTAGCCACTTCTCCAATTATAGTCTGGAAACCCATTTATCTCATCCATGGCCATTAGTTAACTTGCTTCACACGAGAAGGCAACTTCTGGAACCTTGTCTAAAACACTCTGTCATCATCCGTGACACAGTTGTTGCATGGAAGGAAACACGCAAACTAGAAAGGAAACCTTTTCTGGCATCGAGGGTTATGGGCCTGTGGAGACATCCAGAATTCCCACAAGGGGACACAAATAAGATGTTCACAAAATGGAAGGCAAAAAATATCATGACCCTATTTGATCTCCTCCATATCCCTGATAAAAGATATCTGACTTTCGCAGAGTTCTGTGGGAAATATGGTTTGGAGGGTTCTCATTTTCTTCCCTTCCAACAGGTTTATATGTTTTGTAGAAAGAGATTATATGATGTTACTGGGGAGTGTATGGGGAACTCACTGGTCTTTTCGCTAGGGGGTGGAAACTCCAGACTTTCCATCTCACACATTTATCAAGGCTTGCGTGATTCTAGTAATAAATCCTCAGCACAGGTTCTTTTTAAAAGATGGGAGAGGAGGCTTCATGTCACTTTGGAGGCTGAACAGATACTGCAGGGATGGGTCAGGGTTTGTAAAGCAATACCATGTGAGATTTGGAGGGAAACACATTTAAGGTTAATACACTCGGCCATCTATGCGTTTAATTTTCCCAGAAAGGTTGACAACACAGCCTTTCTTATTGCCTGTCCGAAGTGCGGCTTAGATAAAGCAGACCAAGTACATTGTATTTGGGTGTGTCCGCAGGTTCAACGTTTCTGGGAACATGTTGGATGCTGGATTAAAGATACATTGAGATGCATCCTGAGCCTAGATCCGGAGGTATACCTTTTCCATGTTTATGGAGACGTCAACCCTCCTCCCCAGGCGATAGTAGACGCGGCATTGTTGGTGTCATTGCGTTGTCTAATGCAAAATTGGCTAAAAACGGAGGTACCCCAAATACAGGAGGTCAGGGCGCAGATGATACGTTTAATGTACCTTGATAAAACAGAAGCTGAGCTAAACAAAGACAAAAAGACCAAATGGTTTTTCAAGAGGTGGAGGATCTTTATTATAAACAGCTTTACTCAGGATGAAATAAAAAACATAATGCAAACGTTTAAATTTACAGAATGGTATAATTTGGAGGCGCTCAAGGGTACGCTGGGAGTGCTGTCATTGGAAGACTTGGTTGCATAGTTTTGGAAACTACATGACATAAAATAAAGTGACAACTGTTCAAATGTGTAGACCCGACTATAGGAATGGCGATATATAGATTGTTAGTTTAACAAACTACCAAATTCATGATTCTGCAAGGAGGGGGGAGGAGGGAGGGTTCTTTTAGGGGGGTGGTTGAAATGTTTTATGTTTTAAAAAAAAAAATGAAAATGATGTATCACTGACTGTATCTGAACTGTACCCAAAAGTCTGTACTTTTCTTTCTCTCATTGGTGATACTAATAAAGCAAATTTTCAACAAAAAAAAAAAAGAAAGGTCGGTGTAGCAAGTCCGTTTCAGTTTCCTCTAATCGTGGAAGGGTGACAGAGTCTAACCAGGTTTCTATTTCTTGCCCCCTGATCTCCTCTTCTTGTGGCGTGGCTGGGCCACGTAAGTTATACAATTGTTGATAGAATTCGCTAAAGCGTGCAGCAATTTGTTCTGTATATTGTTCTGTAGACATCAGTGGGTGAGAAATAGCTGATTTAACAGCATGGATATAAGTCCTAGTTTTCCTTTTTTTTATTTTTATTGAGATAACATAAATTTTGAAGCCTTATCTCCATGGGCATAATATTTGAATTGAGCTAAGAGGTATAGTTTCGTAGATTGGGTATTTAGTAAGTTTCTAACTTCTGTTCTAAGTGCATCTAATTTGGTCAGATCTTCTGCTTTCAGGAATTTGTTGTGTTTTTGTTCTAGTTTCTGAATCTGGGTTGAGATGTCTAAGATGGATGTCTGTTTTCTCCTTTTTAGGTATGATCCCAATGAGATGAGATGACTCCTTACAACGGCCTTGTGGGCCTCACAGACCACACCCTCAGAAATATCTGGGGCTTTGCTGAGGTTTAAATATTCTTAAAATTTTCCTCTGATGTTACTGATATGGTCAGCACTACCCAATATTGTTTCGTTGAGGCACCAAGAGGCGTATCGGAATGTAAAATGTTACCTATGGAGGCCTTTTTACACTCTCAGAGCATGTAAGGGGGAACAAGTAAGTAGTCAAGCCTTTGATAAAATTTATGGGCTATTGAGTTAAAGGTGTAATCTTTTTCAGAAGGGTGTAGTGTTCTCCATGTATCAACTAATCCTGCTTCTGCAATGGATCTCTTAATTTTCCGGATTGTCAGATGAGACAAGGCTGATCTCCCTGAGGATGCGTCTAGTCATGGGTCCAGGACTACATTTAAGTCACCACCCAGAACTTTCACCCCCTCTGCAAAATCACTAAATAGTGTCAGTGTCTTTTTAAGCCATGTACAGTATGTTGTAGCGTGTTAGGAGTGTACACATTGCCAAACGTGTACACTTAGTTCCCTATGGTCCCTTTTAGGAATTTGTATCTGCCCTCTTCATCTATTAAGGTCGAGCGCACCTCCAATGGGAAGTTTTTATCAATAGCTATTGAGGTACCTTTTGTCGAGGAATCGGGTGCCACACTGTGGTACCATTGGTTGTATGTGGATCTAGGCAGATTGGGGGTGTGGTTTTTCTTGAAGTGGGTCTTTTGTAGCAGTACTACATCCACCCAGTTCTTGCGCATGTGTTGGATGACTTAGCCCCTCTTGGAAGGTGCGTTCAGACCTCGAACATTAAAGGAACATGCATTAAGTGATGCCATCACATTGTTGAGATGTTAGGGGATAGCTGGTAGCAATGGACCGCTCCGAAGCAGATGTGATTATAAAAAACAGATTATTCAAACATAACAAAAGAAAAATTAAAACATTAGTTATAACTATATGAAGTGTCATTTCACGGTGCGAAATAAACTTGTAGCTCATTTTCAGCATACTGCTGCCTACTAGTAAGTTGTTTAGACTGGGTGGCATATCAATGAGCTCGTGCCACAAGCTAGAGGTATAGGGATCAGTCTGTGGAGTATAATAAGGGAGGGGGTCGATGTGACCAATTTTGGGACCATAAAGAAGGGTACGGGCAGGAAGATTAAACATATCATAAAAGCATTGAGAAGGGTAGAAGGGTTGGGAGTATTATCAATACTTGAATAGCTTATAATAACATATCTACCCTCTATTAGGGAAAACTTAATGAGAGCATGGGCAATTATCAATACTACAAGGAAATACTCATTCTGTATTGTCCACTGGTAGTCTCCGGGGGGTCAGCTTGTCCAGCTTTCTCTTCATCCGTTGTTGTCTCGGAGGATGAAATGGCATCCACGGCGCAATGAATGGAAGTGGCGGAAGGTCTGTCAGGTTCTGGGCTGTGTTCCAGTCCGGAATCTCCAATGGTTCCATTTCTAGGGCTTGATAGATGATCTGCAGGTGATCGAATAGTTATCTTGCATCCAGGGGTGTTAATCAGAACACCAAATGGATATAACCAGCGGTAGGTTATGTTTCTGTCTTTAAGGGCATTCAGTAAAGGTTTTAAGGCTCTCCTCTTTTGTAACGTCAGGGAGGAAAGATCTTGGAAAAGTGAGATATTGGCCCCTGCAGAAGTAAGCGGGGTTGGTGTATGGGCTGCTTGCAAAATTTTTTCTTTTGACTGAAAGCTCGCTAAGCAGAAAATCACATCCCTGGGCGGCTCATTCTGTCTCGGTAAAGGGCGCAGCGCCCTGTGAGCTCTGTCCATTGTGAGATCTGACCTGGAGTCTGGGCCTAGTAGTAGTTAAAAAAATTCAGTCACTGATTCCATGAGACCTTCTGCTGTGACTGTTTCGGGGAGGCCTTTTATGCGGATATTATTACGTCTTTCGCAATTGTCTTGGTCTTCAACCATGTTGTAAGATTGATGTGGGCTTGAGCATTTTCCAGGATAGATGAGACTGCTGTCCCAAAGTCCACTATGGCCCCCTGGTTAGTCTCCACTATCTCCACCCTTTCAGTCACTTGCCTCAGTTCTCGCTTGATTTCTTGCAAGTCTTTCTTTATTGGGCTCAGGGCTTCCACTAGCAGGTCTTTCATAAAGGCCCTCGAGGCTGGAAGTTGTTCTTCCGGGTGGTCCCGCTCGGCTTCTAAATCCACTGAGAAATCCACAGAGGGAGGGCCTCCTCCTCCAGCGCCATCTTGCCGCTCCGCCTGAGTGGAAGCGAGTTGGCTTTTCTCATAAATCTATCGATATCGCCGACTATTTGCCCCGGTCTGAGTGGTCCCGGTGTGTTCCTAGATCTCTCTTTAGCAGTTTTGCCCATACTGTTGGCTTATTCAGAGCTGATAAAGCCCGTTTTCCTCTGGTCCCGAGCAGAGCTCACGCTGACATGTGCGCGCTGCTCCGTTGCCAGGATCCGCCCCCTAAATCTTTCCCCCCAAAAAAAATGGAATAACAGTGATCAAAAAGTCGTACATACCACAAAAATGGTACCAATAAAAACTACAGTTCGTTACGCAATAAACACGCCCTCATACAACTCTGTAGATCAAAATATAAAAAAGTTATGGCTGTCAGAAAATGCTGATGCAGAGAAAATTTTTATTTTTTTTCAAAGGTTTTTATTCGTTTTCAAAGTAATTAAACAAAATAAAACCGATACAAGTTTTTTTATTGCTATAATCATATTGAGCTGCAGAGTAAGGACATCATGCCATTTTTAGCGCCCAGCGAAAACTGTGATGTCAAAACTCCAAAGACCTTGGTGGAATTGTTTTTTTTTTTTTTTTTTTTCAATTTTACCCCTCAAAGACTTTTTTCCCTGTTTTCCAATACAAGACATGGTAAATTAAAGAGGACCTGTCCCCACTCCTAACATTATTTTAATAGCTACATACATTCCCCATGTAATAACAATTCTGGAGTATCTTTTCTATGTTGTGCCATTTCTTTATTATTTCTACTAGAAGTTATGAATTAATTGCTAGCAGTTGGGGGTGTGTACCTGCACAGACTCACTCTATCCAATCAGTGCTGCCATTTTCAGACTGTGCAGGTGCACCCTCCCAAATTGTTACCTCCCCTCTGTACCCCTACTGCAGACTGCTAGTAATTCATTCATAACTTGTAGTAGAAAAAATAAAGGAATGGGACAACATAGAACAGATGTTCCAGAATTGTTATTTCATGGGGAATGCATGAAGCTATTAAAACAGGCATGTCAGGAGTGGTGACAAGTCCCCTTTAAATGGTGGCATTAAAAAATGTATCTTGTCCCGCAAAAAATAAGCCCACACATGGCTATGTGAATGGAAAATTAAATAAGTTATGGCTATTGGAATGTGGGGAGGAAAAATCAAAAATTCGAAAATGAAAATAGGCCCTGTAAAATAAAAAATGCTTTATTATATAAATAAACAATAAAAACGTGCTCATAACTGGTGTAAACCACAACTATAAAGACCCATAGTATGAATTGCATTATTTAGCCTGCATGAACACTGTATAATTTCTGTTTTTGGTCACGTTACCTCTCAGATACATAAGATGAAAAGTGATTAATAAAAAGTCATATATACCCCAAAATGGTACCAACAAAAACTATAGGTAACTCCGCAAAAAAAGCCCACACTCTGTTCTATCAATGGAAAGCTAAATAAATGATGGTTCTCAAAATATAGTGACACAAAAACAAAGGTCCTGATTCATCAAGACTGGTGTATGCTACACTGGTCTTGGTGGGGCCAGCACTTCTTTATGGCATCTGCATGGCCCAGAGATGAGACCCACACCTATCTGACATTCGTGGCATATCCTAGAGATATGCCACCAATGTGTTAGATGACACAACCCCTTTAAAGTATTAAAACATAAGAAAAACATGTCGGTTTTCTTCTAATTCCATCTGAATTAGAACTTTCTTGCAGCTTCCTACTACATCATATGTAGAGATAAGCGAATCGAAGTTGACGAAGTGGAATTTCGAAACGAATTGCAGGAACAATTCGATTAGTCCCGAAGTCGAATTTTCTCGAGCTTCGTGGTAACGAATCGTATTATTTCCTAAAATGGCTGCTGCACATGTTAGAACAAGGAACTAAGAACTCTGGGATCGAGGGATCATCCACAATGCCATGCATGCAGCCAATCGGCAGCCAGCTAGCCCCTGTGATGTCACAGTCCTATAAATAGCCTCAGCCATCTTGGTTTCTGCCATTTTCCAGTTTACTTAGTGCAGGGAGAGACGTGACAGGCGCTAGGGACAGTGTTAGGAAAGACTTAATTCTGCAAAAAAAACTATTGAGAAGTTCAGGGAAAGATCCTTCAAAGTGTAGGGAAAGGATAGGGAGGCATTATCCACACTATAGGGAGAGAGCAGGTACCAATAGGGGAGTGTAAAGCCTGGGTAATAGGAGCGATAACTTGCTGCACTAATTGGGGATCCAAATTGCTGTTATACTACTGCTTTTAGGTTGTTTGCACTATATGATAGCTCAGTAATTCCAGCAAACCTTGCTTGTTATTGGCGTGAAAGTGCTGTGTGATACAACCAGTTTTGGGGTGTATTAATAGGAAACATAAGTACCTCTTATTAGCCGTTCTGCTGTAAAATTACATTGTGATACAGCCATTTTTGGTGTGTATTAATAGGAAATATAAGTACGTCTATTAGCAGTACTGCATTGAATTTACATTGTGAAACAGCCATTTTTGGGGCGTATTGATAGAAAATATAAGTACGTCTTATTAGCCGTTCTGCGGTGAAATTACATTGTGATACAGCCATTTTTGGGGTGTATTAATAGGAAATATAAGTACGTCTTATTTGCTGTTCTGCGGTGAAATTACATTGTGAAACAGCCATTTTTGGGGTGTATTAATCTAATACACTGCTCAAAAAAATAAAGGGAACACTTAAACAACACAATGTAACTCCAAGTCAATCACACTTCTGTGAAATCAAACTGTCCACTTAGGAAGCAACACTTAGTGACAATCAATTTCACATGCTGTTGTGCAAATGGGATAGACAACAGGTGGAGATTATAGGCAATTAGCAAGACACCCCCAATAAAGGAGTGGTTCTGCAGGTGGTGACTACAGACCACTTCTCAGTTCCTATGCTTCCTGGCTGATGTTTTGGTCACTTTTGAATGCTGGCGGTGCTTTCACTCTAGTGGTAGCATGAGACGGAGTCTACAACCCACACAAGTGGCTCAGGTAGTGCAGCTTATCCAGGATGGCACATCAATGCGAGCTGTGGCAAGAAGGTTTGCTGTGTCTGTCAGCGTAGTGTCCAGAGCATGGAGGCGCTACCAGGAGACAGGCCAGTACATCAGGAGACGTGGAGGAGGCTGTAGGAGGGCAACAACCCAGCAGCAGGACCGCCACCTCTGCCTTTGTGCAAGGAGGAACAGGAGGAGCACTGCCAGAGCCCTGCAAAATGACCTCCAGCAGGCCACAAATGTGCATGTGTCTGCTCAAACGGTCAGAAACAGACTCCATGAGGGTGATATGAGGGCCCGACATCCACAGGTGGGGGTTGTGCTTACAGCCCAACACCGTGCAGGACGTTTGGCATTTGCCAGAGAACACCAAGATTGGCAAATTCGCCACTGGTGCTCTTCACAGATGAAAGCAGGTTCACACTGAGCACATGTGACAGACGTGACAGAGTCTGGAGACGCCGTGGAGAGCGTTCTGCTGCCTGACCGGTTTGGCATTGGGTCAGTAATGGTGTGGAGTGGCATTTCTTTGGAGGGCCGCACAGCCCTCCATGTGCTCGCCAGAGGTAGCCTGACTGCCATTAGGTATCGAGATGAGATCCTCAAACCCCTTGTGAGACCATATGCTGGTGCGGTTGGCCCTGGGTTCCTCCTAATGCAAGACAATGCTAGACCTCATGTTGCTGTCAGCAGTTCCTGCAAGACGAAGGCATTGATGCTATGGACTGGCCCGCCCGTTCCCCAGACCTGAATCCAATTGAGCACATCTGGGACATCATGTCTCGCTCTATCCACCAACGTCACGTTGCACCACAGACTGTCCAGGAGTTGGCAGATGCTTTAGTCCAGGTCTGGGAGGAGAACCCTCAGGAGACCGTCCGCCACCTCATCAGGAGCATGCACAGGCATTGTAGGGAGGTCATACAGGCACGTGGAGGCCACACACACTACTGAGCCTCATTTTGACTTGTTTTAAGGACATTGCATCAAAGTTGGATCAGCCTGTAGTGTGTTTTTCCACTTTAATTTTGAGTGTGACTCCAAATCCAGACCTCCATGGGTTGAAAAATTTGATTTCCATTTTTTTATTTTTGTGTGATTTTGATGTCAACACATTAAACTATGTAAAGAACAAAGTATTTCAGAAGAATATTTAATTAACTCAGATCTAGGATGTGTTATTTTTGTGTTCCCTTTATTTTTTTGAGCAGTGTATATAAAGATGAGTGTATGTATGTGTGTGTGTGTGTGTGTGTATTTCCGCTAAAGGAATCTGCACCGTCGCATTTACAATCACAAAATTTGGCACACAGGTACATGAGGTGTCTGGGAAGGTTATAGCTCTCTAGCACGTACCGTTCCTGAGATAGTCCCAAAAAATGCATTAGCCAATAGAAGCCTGGTCACATGACCCTTATCAGCAAATAGAAGCTTGCAGGCCCTTAGTCTCCACATACACACAGTTTTACACCAGCAGGTTTCCATAACATCCCCGCCATTTTTCTTCACTGCTGTAGTTCAGCTTTAAAGGAAATCTGTCACCAGGATAAACATCTATTGCTGAAACAAAGGCACATCTGGAAATAAGGTACTAAGTGCTATTAGGCTATGGCTTTACTTCAATAGTGATTATCCTGGTGACTGATTTCCTTCAACCCCTTCACGCCCAGCTCTGTACATGTACGGCGCTTGGCGGGTGTTTAAAGATTGTGCCCGATGCGGGCCCCATAGCCGCGGGTGGCCGCCTGCTTCTTGCTGTTCAGGAGCTGCCTTTTTGCGGTACTTGCTTTCTGCCTCTGGCTTTCGTATGGATCCCGAAAAGGTCCGTGCGGTACTGGAATGGGATCGGCCGGAGAATCAGAAAGCCCCGGTTTTTAGGATTTACGAATTACTACAGAAAATTCATCCTGAATTATTCCTCCATTGTCAAACCTCTGACAGATATGACTAGGAAGGGCGCTGACTTCTCTGTCTGGTCGGAGGAGGCATTGCAGGCCTTTTCTGCTATTAAGAAATGTTTTGCTTCTGCTCCCATTCTGATGCAGCCTGATGTGTCTCAACCCTTCATTGTGGAGGTTGATGCATCAGAAGTAGGTGTCGGAGCAGTCTTGTCGCAGGGTGCCTCTCCCAGCAAATGGCGTCCGTGTGCTTTTTTTCTCCAAGAAACTCTCGGCCGCCGAAAGAAATGATGATGTGGGGAATAGAGAGTTGTTGGCCATCAAACTGGCCTTTGAAGAGTGGCGTCATTGGCTGGAAGGGGCTACTCATCCGATTACGGTATTTACTGACCATTAGAATCTGGCTTATCTGCAATCTGCTAAACGTTTGAATCCTAGGCAGGCTAGATGGTCATTCTTTTTTACTAGGTTCAATTTTGTGGTCACTTATCGCCCGGGGGTTAAAAACGTCAAGGCGGATGCGTTGTCACGTAGCTTTCCTGGGGGGGAGATTCGGAGGATCCCTCTCCAATTTTGGCTGATGGGGTGGTGGTTTCCGCCCTTTACCCCGAGCTGGAGACGGAAGTGTTGGGGGCCCAAGAGGAGGCACCTTATTCTTGTCCTCCAGGTAAGTTGTTTGTTCCCTCTGAACTGCGATACAAAGTGTTCAAGGAACTTCATGATACTGTCCTTGCAGGACATCCTGGAAGTAGATCCACGGTAGATCTTATTTCTCGGAGATTCCGGTGGCCTGGGTTGCGTAAAGATGTTGAAGGTTATGTAGCAGCTTGTGAGACCCGTGCTCGCACAAAGGTGGCTCACACGCGGCCATCGGGATCTCTTCTTCCTTTGTCCACCACGTCTCGTCCTTGGACGCATTTGTCCATGGACTTTATTACTGATTTGCCAAGTTCTTCTGGAAAAACTGTGATTTTGGTGGTAGTGGACAGTTTTAGCAAGGTACTTTGTACCATTATCAGGTTTGCCCAATGCGAAAACTCTTGCTCAGGTTTTTATTGATAACATTGTGAAACTACATGGTGTTCCCTCTGATGTGGTGTCTGATAGGGGGATGCAATTTGTTTACAGGTTTTGGAGGGCGTTTTGTTCTCGCCTGGGTATTCAGTTATCTTTCTCTTCGGCTTTTCATCCTCAGTCGAATGGTCAAACAGAGCTCACTAACCAAAGCCTGGAGACATATTTGAGGTGTTTTGTCGCTGAGAATAAGGATGAGTGGTCATCGTTCTTGTCTTTAGCGGAGTTTGCCTTAAATAACCGCAAGCAGGAGTCAACTGATAAGTCACCATTTTTTGGCGCATATGGTCTTCACCCTCAGTTTGGTACTTTTTCTGGGACCATATCTTCTGGGATACCGGAGGAGGAGAGGTTCTCTTCCTCTTTGTCATCTATCTGGCGGAAGATTCAAGTCAATTTGAAAAAGATGGGTGAAAGATATAAAAGGATGGCTGACAGGAGACGTATGACTGGTCCAGACCTGTGTGTGGGTGATGTGGTGTGGTTGTCCACTAAGAATATTAAGCTGAAGGTACCCTCTTGGAAACAAGAACCTCACTTATTGACAACTGTGTCTCATCATCATCATCCACCTCGTAAAACACTAATTGCCATTCCCCACTGTCATCTTTTTCTGACTGTGGATGCTTAAGAGTTTAGGAATCGGTGCACAAGATCTCCTCATGTCCCTCTTCAAGCGGGCTTGGCAAGAGGGCCAAATCAAGGAATGGCGATGAAAAGCGTTTCTCGGAATATCCGAGTGTGGTATCACTTGTTTGCCAAGACTCTCCATGGTGGGAGGAAGGAGGATTAGGGTGAGGATTCTGTTGACCAGACTCTTGGCTACTGAGACTGGCCTTTGTGGAAGACAGAGGGGTAGCTTTATTGACTGGTAGCATTATCTGCTGTAATCCAACCGACCACCTGGTCGCACTGGTGTGACTTCGAGAGTGGTGTCCTGCGCCGCCCTGCAAACTGGGACATGAAGCTAGGTATTGTGGATGAGTGTGTTTCTTGTGCTCTGGCAGCAGGCACAGTTTCACCGCGCCCAGGGCCACGGCCTCTGCGTGCACCATCAGCAGCACGGCCACTTCCTCGTCCCTTACTGCTCGCCTTGAGCATATTAAATGGTATATATGCTTGCAAGTGTGTCACACGTACAGTAGCACAAGTTTTGTAAGTGTATGCGCAAATAATTTAAACTGAATGTCACTGATATTTATGATGCGCAAACGTTATACAGGAGATGTAGCGCAGGTAATGTCGCAATTTAGCGCACGTTGCGCTAATATATTTCGCAGCCAGATAAAACAATAGTCCTTAAAGGGTTTCTACCACTTCGTTTTCACATAATTAGCTTTCAGACACTAGCGATCCGCTAGTGTCTGCTCTACCGAACCATCCTAATATAATTGCTTTTGGGGCAGCCGTTTCGCTAAAAAAAGAACTTATATTGATATGCTAATGAGCCTCTAGGTGCTATGGGGGCGTCATTAGCACCTAGAGGCTCGGTCTACCTTCACAAACTGCCGCCGCCCAGCGCGTCCCTCCAGCCTGCCCATCTCCTCCGGAATGCGATCCTCCCTGTGAGCGTATGTATTCGGCGCATGCGCAGTGAATGTCTGACCGCTTCCCTGCACAGACATCTCCACTGCGCCTGTGTCACGGCTGTATGTGAGCAACAAGAGCATGCACAGAAAATAGAGCTACTGACCGGACCCAAACTAGGGAGGATAAAGGGTTACCCCTGTCAGACCCTCGAAAGCTCTCCCTATGCTGCTAAGCCCATGCCCGGATCCAAATGGTGGAAGGAGGCATGCCTGCGTACCTAAGATTGATGACCACTGTAACCCCTACAATAGTGAAAGGGGCACGGCCACCGGTGCCCTGCTCAGTATATGGAGGGAACCGTGGTCGCCTCGGATCCAGTCAGAAAACACACAGATACACAACAATGTCTGCACACTTAGCTGAAGGGGCTGCAGCCGCAGTGAAGACGAATCCAAAGACAGGCTGGCAATATCCGGAGTACTTGCTGCAGCAGAACACAGGTCCAGTGAAAGGATAGCATGCAAGGGAAGATACTCAAGCAAGAGCTACAACCCAAATGAGAAATATAATCCACACCTACAATAGGAGGAGGGGGAATATAAAGGCAGGGAAATCAAACGCAGCTGGGAGGAAGGAAACAGAAAACTCCTCCCAGCTCTAGTAGTGACATCATCACAGGGGTGGAGAAACAGAGCTGTGAGAACGTCCCAAAGCTCTGGTAGTGACAGCCTGTTCCTCGGAGCACTATGACATCATCGGCGCAGTGGAGATGTCTGAGCAGGGAAGCGGTCAGACATTCACTGCGCATGCGCCGAATACATACGCTCACAGGAAGGATCGCATTCCGGAGGAGATGGGCGGGCTGGAGGGACGCGCTGGGCGGCGGCAGTTTGTGAAGGTAGACCGAGCCTCTAGGTGCTAATGACTCCCCCATAGCACCTAGAGGCTCATTAGCATATCAATATAAGTTCTTTTTTTAGCGAAACGGCTGCCCCAAAAGCAATTATATTAGGATGGTTCGGTAGAGCAGACACTAGCGGATCGCTAGTGTCTGACAGCTAAATATGTGAAAACGAAGTGGTAGAAACCCTTTAAAAGAACTGTTGGGTCTCTAACAACTTTCAACACTGAAAACTCCCTAAAAAAAACACAATTCCTCTCCCTACACTATCTGTCCCTTCTGCTGCAGCTCGCCGTGACTAAGTCTGAGCCGAACCACGTGTTATCGGGTAACCAACATGGCTACGGCATTACAGTGAGTGGCACTACTGTTTTGCACATTTATGCAAAAATGCGATGCTCGAGTGAAAAAGGATAACTGAAATAAAGTGGCCTAAATGGGAGGAAATGCTCAAAAACCCCAAACACTGTGGCGTGTTTATAATCGGGGGAGCAATTCCTCCGCATGTGATCCATTGCTAACGGCAATCCCCAGCAAAAATGCATACAATGGAGGATGTCGGCAGCGGACCACATGCACCAAAAAAGCATCCTACACAAGATGGAGTAATGTGTGGATGCAAATATAAAAATACAACAATCACTGCAAAAGGTGCACCACAATGATATGCAACTGACAACACTTGCTAATCCCTCAAGCTGATGTTAAGAACTGAGACTTTAGCCAATGTATTCCTGTCAGGAACACATCGGAGCCCTTTTATACCACCGTCAAGGTATCTCAGTGTGGCATGGGCATGGGTTCCTACCACTAGACTACCTACGGAGTGTGAACACTGTCTGAGAGGTGCTAAGATACAACTTACAGCCAAGCTTCCACATACCTCCATAGTTAAATCACTCATGTGTTATTTGGGTTTTTTGAGCATTTCCTCCCATTTAGGCCACTTTATTTCAGTTATTTTTCTTGATATGTTTAGAATATGCCATTGCGTACTGCTGGTAGCATTCTGTTGCACCTGGTAGTCTGTGTCACATGGCCTGTTATAGGTGGGGCTTACAGCCTTATCATCTCTCCCACTACATGAGTGATTTCACTATGGAGGTATGTGGGAGCTTGGCTGTAAGTTGTATCTTAGCACTTCTCAGACCGTGTTCACACTTCATAGGTAGTCTAGTGGTAGGAAGCTTGAGGGATTAGCCAGTGTTATCAGTTGCATATCATTGTGGTGCACCTTTTGCAGTGATTTATGTATTTTTATATTTGCATTCACATATTATCCCATCTTGTGTAGGATGCTTTTGTGGTGCATGTGGTCCGCTGCCGACATCCTCCATTGTATGCATTTTTGCTGGGGATTGCAGTTAACGGATCACATGCGGAGGAATTGCTTCCCCGGTTATAAACACGCCACAATGTTTGGGGTTTTTGAGCATTTCCTCTTATTTAGGCCACTTTATTTCAGTTATTTTTCTTGATATGTTTAGAATGTGCCATTGCGTACTGCTGGTAGCATTCTGTTGCACCTGATAGTCTGTGTCACATGGCCTGTTATAGGTGGGGCTTACAGTCTTATCATCTCTCCCACTACATGAGTGATTTCACTATGGAGGTATGTGGAAACTTGGCTGTAAGTTGTATCTTAGCACCTCTCAGACCATGTTCACACTCTGTACGTAGTCTAGTGGTAGGAACCAATGCCACACTGAGATATCTTGACGGTGGTGCAAAAGGGATCCGGTGTATTCCTGATAGGAATACATTGGCTTAATTCTCAGTTCTTAACATCAGCTTGAGGGATTAGCTAGTGTTGTCAGTTGCATATCATTGTGGTGCCCCTTTCGCAGTGATTCAAATAAAAAAAGGTGTTCGGCCGAGCATGCTCGCCCAACACTAGAGAAGGGGTACTGTGGAGGTCACAAATTGAGGGGCGGCCGCTGTGGAGGTCACTGTTAAAGGGGAGGGCGCTGTAGATGTTTCTGTTAAGGGAGGAGGGGACTGTGGAGGCCACTATTAAAGAGGCAGGGGGGTACTGTGAGGTCACTGTTAAGGCAGTGGGATACTGTGAGGTCACTGTTAAGGAAGCGGGGTACAGTGGAGGTCACTGTTAAGGAAGCGGGGGTACTGTGGCAGTCACTGTTAAAGGCGCAGTCACTGTGGAGGTGTAATACCTACAAAAATAGTTATTACTTTACATTCCCCATATGTCTACTTCATGTTAGGATCATTTTGGTAATGACATTTTTTTTGGGGGGGACGTTACAAGGCTTTAGAAGTAAATCTTGAAATTTTCAAAAACCAACTTTTTAGGGACCAGTTCAGGTCTGAAGTCACTTTGTGAGGTTTACATAATAGAAACCACCCAAAAATGACCCCATTCGAGAAACTACACCCCTCAAGGTATTCAAAACCGATTTTACAAACGTCGTTAACCCTTTAGGTGTTCCACAAGAAATAATGGAAAATAGAGATACAATTTCAAAATTTCACATTTTTGGCAAATTTTCAATTACATTTTTTTTTTCCAGTTACAAAGCAAGGGTTAACAGCCAAACAAAACTCAATATTTATGGCCCTGATTCTGTAGTTTACAGAAACACCCCATATGTGGTCGTAAATTGCTGTACGGGCACACGGCAGGGCGCAGAAGAAAAGGAATTCCATACGGTTTTTGGAAGGCATATTTTGCTGGACTGTTTTTTTTTTACACCATGTCCATATTTGAAGCCCCCTTGATGCACACCTAGAGTAGAAACTCCATAAAAGTGACCCCATCTAAGAAACTACACCCCTCAAGGTATTCAAAACTGATTTTACAAACGTCGTTAACCCTTTAGATGTTCCACAAGAGTTATTGGCAAATAGAGATGAAATTTCTGAATTTCCATTTTTTGGCAAATTTTCCATTTTAATCCATTTTTTTACAGTTACAAAGCAAGGGTTAAAAGCCAAACAAAACTCAATATTTATGGCCCTGATTCTGTAGTTTACAGAAACACCCCATATGTGGTCGTAAACTGCTGTACGGGCACACGGCAGGGCACAGAAGGAAAGGAATGCCATATGGTTTTTGGAAGGCAGATTTTGCTGGACTGTTTTTTTTTTACACCATGTCCCATTTGAAGCCCCCCTGATGCACCCCTAGAGTAGAAACTCCCAAAAAGTGACCCCATTTTAGAAACTATGGGATAGTGTCGCAGTTTTGTTGGTAATATTTTAGGGTACATATGATTTTTGGTTGCTCTATATTACACTTTTTGTGAGGCAAGGTAACAAGAAATAGCTGTTTTGGCACCGTTTTTTTTGTTTGTTATTTACAACATTCATCTGACAGGTTAGATCATGTGGTATTTTTACAGAGCAGGTTATCACGGACGCGGCGAAAAAAATCATGTTTTAGTGTCTACATGGTATGAGAGCCATAGTTCTTTCAGTTTTTCGGCGATTATCTTGGGTAGGGTATGATTTTTGCGGGATGAGATGACGGTTTGATTGGCACTATTTTGGGGTGTGTATGACTATTTGATCGCTTGCTATTACACTTTTTGTGATGTAAGGTGACAAAATTTATTTTTATTTTTTTACGGTGTTCACCTGAGGGGTTAGGTCATGTGATATTTTTATAGGGCAGATTATTACGGATGCGACAATACCTAATATGTATACTTTTTTTTATTTATGTAAGTTTTACACAATAATATCATTTTTGAAACAAAAAAAAAATCATGTTTTAGTGATGTAAGATGACAAAAAATGGCTTTTTTACACCGTTTTATTTTTTATTTTTTACGGTGTTCACCTGAGGGGTTAAGTCATGTGATATTTTTAGAGAGCCGGTCAATACAGACGCGGCGATACCTAATATGTATACTTTTTTAAATTTACTTAAAGGGTTTCTACCACCAGAAATACTGTTATGTAGCTGACTGACATTAGCGATGCGCTAATGTCAGCACTACATAACAGTATGTTTCTAACTTTAGTCCCTGCAGCTGTTTTTATAAAAAAATGCACTTTTATAATATGCTAATGAGCCTCTAGGTGCTATGTGGGCGTAAAATCAGCACCTGGAGGCTCCGTCCACTCACCCATTATCCCGCCCAGGTCCCCTGTTCTGCCCGCCCCGCTCCTCTTGATTGATGGCACGGACCACCGCATCGTTGACGAAATCCCGCGCCTGCGCCGTTCACTTCTGTCTTCGGCGCAGGCGCAGTGAGTGAATGATGCGCCTGCGCCGACTACGTCACAGTGAGGAAGCCGGCATCAGGAGAGCGGCCTTCACTCACTGCGCCTGCGCCGAAGACAGAAGTGAACGGCGCAGGCGCGGGATTTCGTCAACGATGCGGTGGACCGTGCCATCAATCAAGAGGAGCGGGGCGGGCAGAACAGGGGACCTGGGCGGGATAATGGGTGAGTGGACGGAGCCTCTAGGTCGTGCTGTATTACTACCGTTCTGCGGTTGTCAGTCCGTAGGTATTCTGAGCGGGTAAGTGCATGGTCTCAACCTCTGTGTGTTACTTTCTGGGTGTCGGTTCTTAAAACCTAGTTGGATAAGGGTTTTGATCGGTCCTTTTGAAGTGCCCCCCTTTCAGCGGTGGAGAGTTAGTCCCGGTGGGGTGGTCACGGGTAAGTTTAGCAAGAAGGAGAGACTTATCATCGACCTGTCAGCCCCACATGGTTCCCACGTCCCTAGTCTTAACTCCCTCATTCCTTCAGAGGAAGTGGGCATGAGGTATTCTTCTATTGATAAGTGGAAGGTCCGATACTACTTTTCCAACAAACTCACTTTCGGTTCTAAGAGCAGCCCGTGGCTCTTTGATCAGTTGGCTCAGGGCCTCCATTGGGTTTTAGAATATAAGGTACGCTGTGAATTTGTTATTCATTATTTAGATGACTTCCTTCTGATCGAGAGGCCAGGGGCAGCCCCCTTAGGGCTGAGGAGATTCTTGAGTTGTTTTTCCCAGTTAGGTGTCCCGGTCTCCCCCAAAAAAGTTGAGGGCCTGTCCAGTCATCACCTTCCTGGGCATTGAGCTAGATTCGCAGTATATATTAGCCAGGTTGCCGTCGGACAAACTAGTAAGGATCAGGGAAGTCATTCACAGGTTTTCTGTCACAACTGTGGTCACTAAGGCTGATTTACAGTCGTTACTGGGTATGTTGAAATCCGCCATACGTATCATGCCGCTAGGTAGGTCGTTCATCTCCCGCTTGCTGGCGCTCCTGGCCACAGCTCCGAAACAGGACAGCCCAGTGCGTCTGGATAGTCAGGCCTTAGCTGACCTTCACATGTGGTACCACTTTCTTTGCCAGTAGAACGGGGTGTCCTTGTTGATCCCCGAGTGGTCTAGCCAAATCTCCTGTAGTCTTTTCGGACGCGGCTGCTAGCTCAGGTTTCGCTGCTATTTTTGGCACCCACTGGGTCGCAGGCAAGTGGCCCGCTGAAGTGCGACAGATCCCAGGTTTCCTGCAAACCTCAGCACTTTTCGAGCTGTACCCCATTGTGGTGGCTGCATGTGTTTGGGGCAGCCGCTCGGTAAATCGCACTGTTTTGTTTGTAACCGACAACGCTGCAGTGGTAGATATCTTAACTAATGGGTTGTCTAAGTCGTCTTATGTCATGTGTCTCTTGAGACGTCTAGTTCAACTCTCCTTGCAACATCATTTTGTGTTAGTAGTACGCATGTGCCGGGTTCTCAAATGTGGCAGCTGACGCTTCATCGAGGGCTAATTTCTCCCTTTTTCCGCAGGTCATGCCAGAGCCAGATGTTGTGGGCGCTACCGTCCCCCTTCACGAGTCACTAATACTGGTTTAACTGGTCACCTAGAGACGGCCCACTCCTTACTAGCCAAGTCCCTTTCGCCGTATATGGCTAGAGCGTATCGCACTGGGTGGAGGGCATTTGCAGGTTTCAGGGAATATGCCCTCAAAGGGAGTCCAGTTTTGTGGAATACATCCTTACCTTCATTGGATACTGCCACTCTGAGCTTAAGCTGTCCCACAACACGGTGAAGTCATACTTGTCGGGGGTGCAGCATTTCCTCTCTGTCAGTCATCCTGAACGGGCATCAGTGTTTTCTGTGCATGCTGTCGAATGCTACGTTGAGGGGTTTGAGCAGATGTGGACCTGGAGGCCAAGTACGCAGACAAGCTGTTACTGGGCTGCTTTTCGTAACTTATCTGACATCCTGGATAGGAACCCTTCTGGGGTTTTGCCCAGCCTGGTGCTTAAATCCGCTGTTTATTTAGCCTTCTATGGTTTCTCGAGGCCTGGGGAGTTTACTTGTTCCCCTAATAGTAGCAAGTTTCTCACAGTCAGCCAGTTGGTCCAGGGTCCCGAGGGTTACGTGATGCTGCTGAGGACGTCCAAGACCTCGCAGATGGGTCCCCCAGTCCCAGTGTCTTATTTCCCTACGTCTCATCAATGGTGCCCTGTCAGAGTTCTTCGTCAGTTGCAGACAGCCTTAGGTGGATTCAGGACAGATAGTCCACTGTTGCCTTTCGGGGTGGTACCACTCGCTACTCACCAGTTCGTCTCTCACATACGCTCCTTAGTTGCCAGTTTGGGCGGCGACCCAGCTACGATCTCAGGACATCCATTCCGTATAGGTGCAGCATCCAAGGCCTCCAAAAATCAGGTACCGGCGCATGCCATGCAGAAGTTTTGTCATTGGCGCTCCTCGTGTTTTAGTCGCTATATACCTTACCCCAAAACTGAGATGTAAATGGCCTTCCAAAGTCTGGTTTTGTGATTTATGCTGTAATAATTACTCCTGCTACTCAGTATGTCTTTTGCCCTCTTTCAGGTGTCCCTACTACAGCGCGGTTGCGGCATAACTCTAACTGCTTATGGGCAGGGTAGTCTCAGGTGGGACGGGGTGCATTCTCTTGGTTGCCACGACCACAAGTGTAAGGCCGATTCATTGGCCTGTATTTGTGGGAGGGGCATGGCTGCCTACTTCAACGGCCAGCGTCCCTCCCACTCTGTACGTCGTTACAGCGTTTCCCCACCCACCTACCCTTACTATCCACTACTCTTAAAGGGGATGCCCTCTTTCAGGTGTCCCTACTACGGCGCGGTTGCGGCATAACTCTAACCGCTTAGGGGCAGGGTAGTCTCAGGTGGGACGGGGTGCATTCTCTTGGTTGCCACGACCACAAAAAAATAGTTTATTTAGGACCATTTTTTACAGTGTTCATCTGAGGGGTTAGGTCATGTGACATTTTTGTTTATTCTTACTTGAAACTTTTAATTTTTTTAGGGGGAAACTTTATTTTTTAAACTTTTTTTTTACTCATACAGCCTGTGAGATCCAGGGGGCTGGATCTCACAGGCTCGTCACTGGAAGGCAGCGCAGATGCCTCAGGAAGGCATCGCGCTGCCTTCCATGCCATCGGGTCCCCCCTACAGCCGCATGGGGTCCCGATGGCACCGCCACCCGCCGCATAAGGTAAAACCGCAAACCGCAGGTCTGAATTGACCTGGGGTCGCCGACACAGGGGGGTCACGGGACCCCCCCTCGCATTTAGCCAAGGTGCCTGCTCAATGATTTGAGCAGGCACCTTGTTCCGATCACCTCCCGCCGAGCTGCGGTGATCGGAAATACATAGGACATACTCGTACGCCCTGTGTCCTTAAGGACCGGGAAATCAGGGCATACCGGTACACCCTATGTCCTAAACAGGTTAAAGGCGCAGGCTGCTGTGAAGGTCAAAGTTAATGGGGTGGGCTGCTGTGGAGGTCCTATTTTAAGGAGACGGGACACTGTGGGGGGGTCAGTTTTAAGGGGTGGGGGGCTGTAGATGTCACTGTTATAGTGGATACTGTCGATATCTTTTAATGATACACACAAACGTTAAATGAAATAGATTAAATATAGCCGTGCGAAGCCGTCTTATAATAGGGTTGTCACGATACCAAAATTTTGATTCAATTTCGATACCATGAAAAAGTATTGCGATACTCGATACCATGGGAAAAAAATAAAACACAAAAGCCATGTGCATTCCGCATTTTATGAAACGTCCGGCCCATGATCGAACAATCCTATCCTATTTTTGGGAGGGACAAGGTGACAAAAAAAATGGTGAATCGCGCATTTTTTAAAAAAAATTTTCTGTTACGGCGTTCACCGCAGATTTTTATTTTATTTTAATAGTTTGGACTTTTCGCATGTGGCGATATGTAATATGCTTATTTATTTATTGTTTATATGTTTTATATGTAATATTGGGAAAGGGGGTGATTTATACTTAATATTTTGGTGTTTTTAATTTTTTTTTACTTTTTATTTAATAACTATTTCCCCCTTAGGGGCTAGAACCTGGGATCTTTTAATCCCTTGTCCTATTCACCCTAATAAAGATCTATTAGGGTGAATGGGACTTTACACTGTACCTGCTGCCCTGTGCTTTGTGCACAAGGCAGCAGGGAGCTTACTATGGCAGCCAAGGCTTCAGCAGCGTCCTGACTGCCATGATAACCGATCGGTGCCCCGCGATTACACTGCTGGGGCTCCGATTGGAACTGCCACTGCACCACCAATGGAGGGGAGGGGACCCTGTGGCCACTGCCACCAATAATTATAATACTTGAGTGGTAGGGGGGGGTGCTCTGTGCCACTATAGTTTTAAAAAAATTTGGGGGGGCGCACTGCGCCACCAATGAAGATAATTAACGTTTAATACAGATACAGGAGGCGGGTGCCGCACCTGAGGGGTTAACTGCCGCGGATCGCAGCTCCCTGTCATAGAGGTCGGGTGATTCTGCCGCCGGCACCCGCCTCCTGTATCTGTATTAATGAGTGAGTAATCTTCATTGGTGGCGCAGAGACTGCTTCCTTCTCCCCTGTGCTGCTGAGGGAACATAGCGCTCACTGAGAGCTGCGCGTGCCATGTTCTGCGATACTAGGCTATGCAGTAGCGCAGCCCTGTATCGATAAAAGGCAAATCCCGGTATCGAATCGATACCGGTACAAAAGTATTGATACCCTGTGCAACCCTATCTTATTAGCAGTTCTGCATTGCATTTACATTGTGATACAGACATTTTTGGGGTGTATTATTAGGAAATATAAGTACGTTTTATTAGCCATTCTGTGGTGAAATTACATTGTGATACAGCCATTTTTGGGGTGTATTAATAGGAAATATAAGTATGTCTTATTAGTCGTTCTGCGTTTTACAGTATGTCAGACAGACAAGTTACAGGCCCTTCAAAGGGAATGGGCAGTGGCCAAAATGTTTCTGGTGCAGGCAGAAGCAGCAGCAGAAAAAGGAGGGGGTGTGGCAGCAGGAGTTGCAGCGACAGGCCTGAGCATCCAGTTTCATCTAGCGGTCGTGTCTTGACAAGCAACCCAGCGGTGCTTAAATGGTTGACTCGGTCTTCTACTTCGTCGCAATTGACATCAGATACCCCCATCTAAGAGTCGGTGGGTTCCTCTGACACGACACTTAGTTTGCATGGCCAGGGAGCAGGCCCTGTGCGACCACCTGTCCTGAACTTGCCTCTGTCATTTTTTGTTCCCTCAGCTCGAGAAGTATTATATGCCGTAGGCCTGGCTCCACTTTTCAGCGAGGACGAGCTTCAGCAGATACTGCAGTCAGCAGCTACTGCTGAGCCAAGATCTGGAGGAGAGATCTGCTACTTCCTCCGGTAGGTGGGCAAGTAGTGATGAGAGTCGGGTGGGAGCTGGTGTTGCGAGAGGTCAGGCTCCTGGCCCTGAGACCGCTGAGTGGGACATTAGTGACAGTGATCAGTGCAGCACTGCAGACAGTAGTGGATCATGATGTAGCCGATCACACTTGGAAGCCGGGTGAAGAAGGGGGTTCATCATCATCATCAGTAAAAGAGAGTGGCAGCTTGCGTGTGAGGCAGCGGCTGAGCCAGCAAGTTGGTAGTGTGGCCGTGAGTTAATAGATTGGCAGCAGTGCGAGGTCGGGAGCCAAACGTGCCCAAGGTAGACTGCTCGCTTCGTAGGAGCCTACCTGCCCGGAAAGTAGCGGTGCAGGGGTTCATGGAGACAGCGGTAGCAGGCAGTCAATGCGGTCTGCTGGGGGGAAAATGCCATACTCGGCGGTGTGGCAGTTTTTTATTAAGCCGCTGCAGGAGGTGAACATGGCCATTTGCCAAATCTGTGGGCAGAAGGTGCCCACGGCCCTGCGTCAACACATGCAGCGTCACCATAAAGTGGCCTGAGGGAACCGTGGCTCCAATGTAGTGGTCCAGCCTGCCACAGCAACCACTGCATCACTCAGTGGCCTGCACCCGATTTCCTGCAGTCAAGGCTCCATCACCTCAGCCGAAGGGAGCTGTCTTTCCTTCCCATTATCTACTGGTCCTGATGCTCCTGCTTCTCGTCCTCCTACTCCTCGTTCGCATTTCGTCAGCAATCGATCACCAAAGCGATTGCAAAAATACAACAGTTTGCGTGCACTCATCCAACGGAGCAGAAGCTGAACGTGCTTCTGGCCAAGTTGCTACCTTTCCAAGTGGTGGACTCTGTACCGTTCAGAGAACTGATGACTTGTGCCAAGCCAAGGTGAACAGTCCCAAGCTGTCATTCTTTGCGAAAAAGGCAGTACCAGCCCTGCACACGTATGTTGAACAGAAAGTGGGCTAGTCCTTGAGCCTGTTGGTGTCTGCTAAAGTTCATGGCAGCGCCGACATGTGGTTCCTGCCCAGCCACACCAGCAACTTGGCCAGGTGACGCCACTGCCTCCTTCATGTTCTCAAGCTGTGGGACCTGCGCCAATGTCCGCCTCTGCTTCCTCATCCTCCACCATGTCCTCAGCCTCCACTGCAGGGACAATTCAGAGTGCTCCCCCAGCATAACACATGTGCAGGGCATGGCGGTGTCACACTGTTCTGCACCTAGTTTGCTTGGGCGAACGGAGCCACACAGGGGAGGAACTGCTCTGCGTCCTCCATGAAGAAATAGAATCCTGGCTTTCTCCTCGCCTACTCAAATTCTGAACCATTGTCACCGTCAATGGGAAGAACATGGTGTCATCGCTGCGTCAAGGAGGGCTGAACCATGTGCCCTGCATGGTGCACGTGCTTAATCTGATTGTAGAGGTTCCTGAAGTCATCCACCCATCTGCAAGATAAACCGTAAAATGGCCAGGAAACTGTGCATGCACTTCAGCCACTCTTTCACTGCAAAGCACACCCTCCTTGAGCTGCAAAGGCAGAATGGCGTTCCCCAACATCGGCTGATATGCAACGTTTCCACCCATTGGAACTCCAGCCTCCATGTTGGCCCGGGCACACGACAGGGCGCAGAAGGAAAGGAATGCCATACGGTTTTTGGAAGGCAGATTTTGCTGGACTGGTTTTTTGACACCATGTCCCATTTGAAGCCCCCCTGATGCACCCCTAGAGTAGAAACTCAAAAAAAGTGACCCCATTTTAGAAACTACACCCCTCAAGGTATTCAAAACTGATTTTACTAACTTTGTTAACCCTTTAGGTGTTCCACAAGAATTAATGAAAAATAGAGATAACATTTCAAAATTTCACTTTTTTGGCAGATTTCCCATTTGAATAAATTTTTTCCAGTTACAAAGCAAGGGTTAACAGCCAAACAAAACTCAATATTTATAGCCCTGATTCTGTAGTTTACAGAAACACCCCATATGTGGTAGTAAACTGCTGTACGGGCACACAGCAGGGCGCAGAAGTAAAGGAATGCTATGCGTTTTTTGGAAGGCAGATTTTACTGGGCTGGTTTTTTGACACCATGTCCCATTTGAAGCCCCCCGATGCATCCCTAGAGTAGAAACTCCCAAAAAGTGACCCCATTTTAGAAACTACACCCCTCAAGATATTCATAACTGATTTTACAAACTTTGTTAACCCTTTAGGCGTTCCACAAGAATTCATGTAAAATAGAGATGAAATTTCAGAATTTCACTTTTTTGGCAGATTTTCCATTTTAATCATTTTTTTCCAGTTACAAAGCAAGGGTTAACAGCCAAACAAAATGCAATATTTATGGCCCTGATTCTGTAGTTTACAGAAACACCCCATATGTGGTCGTAAACTGCTGTACGGGCACACGGCAGGGCGCAGAGGGAAAGGAATGCCATACGGTTTTTGGAAGGCAAATTCTGCTGGACTGGTTTTTTGACACCATGTCCCATTTGAAGCCCCCCTGATGCACCCCTAGAGTAGAGACTATAAAAAAGTGACCTCATTTTGGAAACTACGGGATAGGGTGGCAATTTTGTTCGTACTATTTTAGGGTACATATGATTTTTGGTTGCTCTATATTACACTTTTTGTGAGGCAAGGTAACAAGAAATAGCTGTTTTGGCACTGTTTTTATTTTTTGTTATTTACAACATTCATCTGACAGGTTAGATAATGTGGTATTTTTATAGAGCAGGTTGTCACAGACACGACAATACCAAATATGACAACTTTTTTTGGTTATTTGTTTCAGTTTTACATAAGGCCCCTTTCACACGGGCGAGTATTCCACGCGGATGCAATGCGTGAGTTGAACGCATTGCACCCGCACTGAATCAGGAACCATTCATTTCTATGGGGCTGTTCACATGAGCGGTGATTTTCACGCATCACTTGTGCGTTGCGTGAAAATCGCAGCAAGCTCTATCTTGTGCGTTTTTCACGCAACGCAGGCCCCATTGAAGTGAATGGCACTGCGTGAAAATCGCAAGCATCCGCAAGCAAGTGCGGATGCGGTGCGATTTTCACGCACGGTTGCTAGGTGACGATCGGGATGGGGACCCGATCTTTATTATTTTCCCTTATAACATGGTTATGGTATAAAATTAAATAATAATTTAACTCACCTTAATCCACTTGCTCGCGCAGCCCGGCTTCTCTTCTTTGCTGTGTACAGGAAAAGGACCTGTGTTGACGTCACTCCGGTCATCACATGGTCCATCACATGATCTTTTACCATGGTGATGGATCATGTGATGGACCATGTGATGACCGGAGTGACGTCACCACAGGTCCTTTTCCTGTACACAGCAAAGAAGAGAAGCCGGGCTGCGCGAGCAAGTGGATTAAGGTGAGTTAAATAATTTTTTATTATTTTTTAACCCCTCCAGTGCTATTGTACTATGCATTCTGTATTCAGAATGCTATTATTTCCCCTTATAACCATGTTATAAGGGGAAATAATACAATCTACAGAACACCGATCCCAAGCCCGAACTTCTGTGAAGAAGTTCGGGTTTGGGTACCAAACTTGCCGATTTTTCTCACGCGCGTGCAAAACGCATTATAATGTTTTGCACTTGCGCGGAAAAATCGCGCATGTTCCCGCAACACCCGTGTGAAAGAGGCCTAACAAAGCATTTTAAAAAATAATAATTATTATTCTTTAGTGTCTCCACATTCTGAAAGCCATAGTTTTATTTATTTTTTGGGCGACTGTCTTGTGTAGGGGCTCATTTTTTTCAGGATGAGATGACGGTTTGATTGGCACTATTTTGGGGTGCGTATGACTTTTTGATCGCTTGCTATTACACTTTTTGTGATGTAAGGTGACAAAAAATGGCATTTTTTACACCGTTTTAATTTTTTTTTTTAACGGTATTCACCTGAAGGGTTAGGTCATGTGGTATTTTTATAGAGCCGGTTGTTACGGACGTGGAAATACCTAATATGTATACTTTTTTTATTTATTTAAGTTTTACACAATAATATCATTTTTGAAACAATGATGTTTTTGTGTCTCCATATTCTGAGCGATAGTTTTTTTTATTTTTTGGGCGATTGTCTTAGGTAGGGGCTCATTTTTTGCGGGATGAGGTTACGGTTAGATTGGTACTATTTTGGGGGGCATACGCCTTTTTGATCACTTGGTGTTGCACTTTTTGTGATGTAAGGTGACAAAAATGGCTTTTTCTTACACCGTTTTTATTTTTATTTTTTTATGGTATTTATCGGACAGGGTGGATCATGTGATATATTTTTAGAGCCGGTCATTACGGATGCGGCGATACCTAATATGTGTGGGTTTTTTTCTGTTTTTTATTATAAAATAAGGGGAAAGGGGCATTTTTTTTTCTTTTTTTACTTTATTAATTTTATTAAAAACATTTTTTTTTTATCTTTACTTTATTTCTGATGTTCACTTTTGGGGGTCTGATCCCCTCTGCAATGCATTACAATACATCTGAGCCATTTTAACCCCTCAATCGACATTTTACTAAGCATTCTGTATTAAGAATGCTATTATTTTCCCTTATAGAAACATAGAATGTGTCGGCAGATAAGAACCATTTGGCCCATCTAGTCTGCCCAATATACTGAATACTATGAATAGCCCCTGGCCCTATCTTATATGAAGGATGGCCTTATGCCTATCCCATGCATGCTTAAACTCCTTCACTGTATTTGCAGCTACCACTTCTGCAGGAAGGCTATTCCATGCATCCACTACTCTCTCAGTAAAGTAATACTTCCTGATATTACTTTTAAACCTTTGCCCCTCTAATTTAAAACTATGTCCTCTTGTAGCAGTTTTTCTTCTTTTAAATATTCTCTCCTCTTTTACCTTGTTGATTCCCTTTATGTATTTAAAAGTTTCTATCATATCCCCTCTGTCTTGTCTTTCTTCCAAGCTATACATGTTAAGGTCCTTTAATCTTTCCTGGTAAGTTTTATCCTGCAATCCATGTACCAGTTTAGTAGCTCTTCTCTGAACTCTCTCCAAAGTATCAATATCCTTCTGGAGATATGGTCTCCAGTACTGAGCACAATACTCCAAATGAGGTCTCACTAGTGCTCTGTAGAGCGGCATGAGCACCTCCCTCTTTCTACTGGTAATGCCTCTCCCTATACACCCAAGCATTCTGCTAGCATTTCCTGCTGCTCTGTGACATTGTCTTCCTACCTTTAAGTCTTCTGAAATAATGACCCCTAAATCCCTTTCCTCAGATACTGAGGTTAGGACTGTATCACTGATTTTATATTCTGCTCTTGGGTTTTTACGCCTCAGGTGCATTATCTTGCACTTATCCACAATAAATTTTAGTTGCCAGATTTTTGACCATTCCTCTAGTTTTCCTAAGTCCTTTTCCATTTGGTGTATCCCTCCAGGAACATCAACCCTGTTACAAATCTTTGTGTCATCAGCAAAAAGACACACCTTACCATCGAGGCCTTCTGCAATTTCGCTGATAAAGATATTAAACAATATGGGTCCCAGAACAGATCCCTGAGGTACCCCACTGGTAACAAGACCTTGGTGTGAATATACTCCATTGACTACAACCCTCTGTTGCCTGTCCCTCAGCCACTGCCTAATCCTTTCAACCTTATAAGGGAAAATAATAAAATCTACAGAACACCTAACCCAAACCCGAACTTTAGTGAAGAAGTCCGGGTTCGGGTCTGGATACCACATTCAGTTTTTTATCACGCGCGTGCAAAACGCATTGCACTCGCACGCTAAAAACTGAACAACGCAATTGCAGTCAAAACTGACTGAAATTCCCTGCAGGCTCAGCTGAGAATATTGGGAAGGGCTATCTCAAAATATCCTTTGATAGGAGTGCTTAGGTCTCAGGGCCGAGAGGGATCATCTCCATACTATACACCCATCTGTTATGCAATCGCATGACAATGAACCCCCTTGCCATTGAAAATAAATGGAAGTTATCCATTCCCTCTTTAACGGGGGATGATTGGAGTGAGGCGCTTCTTACTCCGACTAGGGTTTCTCCCTCTATCAATAATAGATTTAGGCTACTTTCACACCTGCGTTCAGGTGTCCGCTCGTGAGCTCCATTTGAAGGGGCTCACGAGCGGTCCTGAACGCAGCCGTCCGGCCCCAATGCATTCTCAGTGGAGGCGGATCCACTGAGAATGCATCCGCCTGCCAGCGCTCAGCCTCCGCTCCGCTCAGTGAGCGGACACCTGAACGCTGCTTGCAGCGTTTGGGTGTCCGCCTGGCCGTGCGGAGGCGAGCGGATCCGTCCAGACTTATAATGGAAGTCAATGGGGACGGATCCGCTTAAAGATGACACCATATGGCTCAATCTTCAAGCGTATCCGTTCCCCATTGACTTTCAATGTAAAGTCTGAACGGATCCGCTCAGGCTACTTTCAGACTTAGAAAATTTTATAGTTATAATGCAGACGGATCCGTTCTGAACGGATGCAAACGTCTGCATTATCGGAGCGGATCCGTCTGATGAAACATCAGACGGATCCGCTCCGAACGCTAGTGTGAAAGTAGCCTTATACAGATGTTTATTCTGCATAGGAGCTACCTCACTCCGACCAGGCTCCACAAGATGGGAAGGATTTCTCATAGTAAGTGCCACAGATGCTCGGCGGACCGTGCCGACTTTTGGCACATGTACTGGCAATGCGCTTATATTCATCGCTTCTGGACCTCGGTACTGGGGGTATTATCCACAATGGTACCTGCTGTGATCCCTCTTTGTCCCAAACTTTGTATGCTTGGAGTGTTGGATGAGGAGATATGGTCCCATTATAATAGAATATTTTTGGGAGAAACTTTATTTTTGGCCAGGAAAGCTATTGCACTTCGTTGGATGGGGGACAGACCACCATCTCTGGGTTAGTGAAAGTCCCTTGTTAAACATACAGTGTCCATGGAAAACATTGTCTATAAGCATAGGAAGTGTTAACAAAAAAATTCCAGAAGGTATGGGGAGAGTGGTGCTCCACCGCTCTGACCCTGCAAACTTCTCATATGTACTCAGTAAGCGACAACCCAAGATAGAATTAAGGTGGATGTGTCCTGTTTCTTATTACTGTATGTAACTGCATGCTCCCATTCTCGGCTCCTTCTGGTACGATCCCTCCTTTTCTTTTTTTTTCTTTTTTATTTGAAATGTATGCTCTAATGTAATGCATCACTATGTGCCTGTAACATGTCATGCTGCTCCCCTGCGTGGGAAATTAATTTACTTTGTACTGCTTGATTCATACCTGAATGGTTTATCGTTAAATAAAACGAGTTTAAAAAAAAACTGACTGAAATTGCTTGCGCACTCGCGCGGGTTTCCCGCAATGCACATGCGACGCATCTGGAGCAAATCCGGGACACCCGTATGAAAGAGGCCTTAGTGTATTACACAATGTAATACACTAACAGACAATGCATTACAATACAGAAGTATTGTAATGTAATGCATTGCAGAGCGGATCAGACCCCCAAAAGTTGAAGTCCCAAAATGGGACAGAAATACAGTAAAAAAAAAGTAAAAGAAAAGTGTTTTCAATAATAAAAAATAAAGTTTCAAGTAAAAAAAAAAACGCCTCTTTTCGCTGATTTTATAATAAAAAATGAAAAAAAAAAAAAAAACACATATTAGGTATGGCTGCCTCCGTAACGACCGGCTCTATAAATATGACATAATCTCAGATAAACACTGTAAAAAAATTAAATAGAAACCGTGCCAAAAAAGCCATTTTTGTGACCTTACATCACAAAATGTGCAACACCAAGCAATCAAAAAGGCATATGCCCCCCAAAATAGTACCAATCAAACCATCACCCGTCCTGCAAAAAGTGAGACTATGGCTCTCAGACTATGGAGACACTAAAATATGTTTTTTTTGTTTCAAAAATACTTTTATTGTGTAAAAATTAAAATAAGAAAAAGTATAAATATTAGGTATTGCCACGTCCGTAACGACCTGCTCTATAAAATTATCACATGACCTACCCCCACAGGTAAACACTGTAAAAAAGAAAAGCTGTGCCAAAACAACCATTTTTTGGGCACCTTGCCCCATAAAGTGTAATATTGAATGATCAAAAAATCATATGTACCCAAAAATGGTACCAATAAAAAGGTCAACACTTTAAAAAAAAATAGCCCCTGCACAAGACGATCGGGAGAAAAAAATAATAATATGGCGTTCAGAAAATGGAGACACAAAAACACAATCTTTTTCAAAAATGCTTTATTTAATAAGGAGCGCATTCACACTTGAAGGTGCCACTCCCTCAAGCATACACTACATTATTATTTTTTGTCTATGTAGTGTATGCTTGAGGGAGTGACACCTTCAAGTGTGAACGCGCTCCTATTTTATCTTGGGAGTAGCATTCCTTTGTACTTTTGCCCATCCTATCCAATAGAGCGCATTGATTAGGTGGTACATATAGGTGTGCCTGCTCCTCCTCCCATCGGTTGCTTGATGCACATGGAGGTGACTAGGAGCAGCACACCATATGTGCGGCATCTGCGCTCCTTAACATAGAAGCTCAACGGCTTAGGTAGGTTTAGCGTAGGACCCGCCTGACCTGAGACCACCTTGGTGCTTGGTAGGCGGGCATAGATGTGTTTTGATCAAAATATATTGGCTAAGTGTCTCAGATTTTATCATATCAGAGTGAGGACTTTGTCCATATAAAATGCTTGCATCTACCTTACTAAGTGCATTATTATCTTATTTCTGTGATTTTCTTCATTAATAGATATTGAGTTTTGTTTGGCTGTTAACCCTTGATGTGTAAAAAAAAGATTAAAGGATTCAGCTCCATTTTCCTCTAATTCTTGTGGAATACCTAAAGGGTTAACAAAGTTTGTAAAATCAGTTTTGAACAACTTGAGGGGTGTAGTTTCTAAAATGGGGTCATTTATGGGTGGTTTCTATTATGTAAGCCCCACAAAGTAACTTCATGACTGAACTGGTCCTTAAAAAGTGGGTTTTGGATTTTTTTTTATACATTTTTAGAATTGCTTCTAAAATTCTAAGTCTTCTAACGTCCTAAAAAAATTAAATGACATTTACAAAATGATGCCAACATCAAATAGACATATGGGGAATGTTAAGTAATAAATAGGTATCACTTTCTGTTTTAAAAGCAGAGAAATAGAAATTTTTGTTAAAGTTTGGATTTTTTCATAAATAAAGGTGATATATATTGACTCTAAAGAAAAAAATAAGGGGTTGGGTCAGCACAACCTGCCTGCAGGTGCACATCACTATGGCGAAATACATATACAAACGGAAAATGCAAATGTGATCGCACACTGCATCCAGCACTCTGCCCTCCATGCTGGATGAGACATTGGTTTATATTTTGGCCAAAGCATAGTAAGCCACTCACCACGTCAAGGTTGTCTCCTGAGTGGTCCCTAACTCTTGTTCCTACCTGTTCATGGGCCATGACAGCCACATAAAATCCAGGGAATGCAGGTCAGCATGCAAGCCAAGTACACTTTGCTTGTAACCCCGTCCGGGGATGCAAGTACCAACATGCATGCTGAACCCACCATATACTTCTCCTGGAGCCAGATGGCTAATGGTAGGTTCTATACAAGCAGACTCAGTTTTATACTGACTTTAAAACCAGCCTCAAGGACAGATTAACTGGTCAGGTGTGCAATGACTCCAAGGAGATCGCCACGCCTCCAATATATACTACAAAGAAAAAAATAAGGGGTTGGGTCAGCACAACCTGCCTGCAGGTGCACATCACTATGGCGAAATACATATACAAACGGAAAATGCAAATGTGATCGCACACTGCATCCAGCACTCTGCCCTGCCTCCATGCTGGATGAGACATTGGTTTATATTTTGGCCAAAGCATAGTAAGCCACTCACCGCGTCAAGGTTGTCTCCTGAGTGGTCCCTAACTCTTGTTCCTGCAGCTGTAATGGCACCGGACGGGGTTACAAGCAAAGTGTACTTGGCTTGCATGCTGACCTGCATTCCCTGGATTTTATGTGGCTGTCATGGCCCATGAACAGGTAGGAACAAGAGTTAGGGACCACTCAGGAGACAACCTTGACGCGGTGAGTGGCTTACTATGCTTTGGCCAAAATATAAACCAATGTCTCATCCAGCATGGAGGCAGGGCAGAGTGCTGGATGCAGTGTGCGATCACATTTGCATTTTCCGTTTGTATATGTATTTCGCCATAGTGATGTGCACCTGCAGGCAGGTTGTGCTGACCCAACCCCTTATTTTTTTCTTTGTAGTATATATTGGAGGCGTGGCGATCTCCTTGGAGTCATTGCACACCTGACCAGTTAATCTGTCCTTGAGGCTGGTTTTAAAGTCAGTATAAAACTGAGTCTGCTTGTATAGAACCTACCATTAGCCATCTGGCTCCAGGAGAAGTATATGGTGGGTTCAGCATGCATGTTGGTACTTGCATCCCTGGATCCGATGAAAGCTGTAATGGCACCGGACGGGGTTACAAGCAAAGTGTACTTGGCTTGCATGCTGACCTGCATTCCCTGGATTTTATGTGGCTGTCATGGCCCATGAACAGGTAGGAACAAGAGTTAGGGACCACTCAGGAGACAACCTTGACGCGGTGAGTGGCTTACTATGCTTTGGCCAAAATATAAACCAATGTCTCATCCAGCATGGAGGGCAGAGTGCTGGATGCAGTGTGCGATCACATATATTGACTCTAATCTAAGTATTTGTTCCAAAGTTATTGCCACATAAAGTGACACATGTCAGATTTGCAAAAAATGGCCTGGGCAGGAGGGTGAAAACTGGCCCAGGGTAGAAGGGGTTAAACATATAATAATTACACCTGGCCACCAATTTTTACTAACGTTCTACCCCACCACATCTACTTTTCTACTTTTAATTAAAGATTTCATTTTTCTTAAATCAAATAGTTTTTTATTGAATCAAGATGATTGTTGCCCATTTTACAGAGGTTCCTTCTAAGCTAAGGGATGACAATACAGCTTAATATTTGTAAAAATTGGTCTTATTGTGAAGGCCCTTTTTATGTAAATAAGCTTTTTGTCTGGAGGGCTGTCCTGAGTCATTGCTACCTGCAGACTGTTGTCAATCAAACAAGAAGTGAGGCACATGGTGGTCTTAATTGTGGACCAATGATGGCAGTGAGGTATGCTTACTTTGAAACTGATTTTAAAGGTGACAGGCACCATTAATCTTTTTTAGTAGCTTTGGGGAGCTTTTGAAATACGTTTGACAACCCCTTTATTAAAAGAGTATTTGTAAGATGCTCATAGTATTCATAGTGATTCAGTAAGAAGAATGACATGATCTTAGCTGTACCATGTGGCAACCATATGATGGCCCTTCGTCTATGAGGCCAGGAGGCGGGATAATTAATATACTGCACAGAAGCCTTAGTGGGGTTCTGTATGTCATTCAGTAGATGTGACTCAGAATACTATCTTAAAGGGAATCTGTCAGCTCCAAAACACACCTCAAATTAGAGTAAGCGGTGTATAGTGTAAGTGATGCTGAGTCCGGTTATGTCATTTTTTTCTTCATACTCACTTGCATTCTGACACTGTGCGCCTACAAACCAGCAATAAAATGCATTGAGAGGACTCCTCCTGTCACGACCATGGTCATGGTCGTGACTCCTTGGGAGCCGCATGCAGTTGCCCGCGGTTTGGGTGTCAACCGCAGCTGGGGGCACTTAGTTGTATGCCTCAAGTGCGGTTGCCGCGGACAACAGGTATGCGTGCGGTTGTCTTTAGCAATGTGTTGTTTTGTGTATGCACTTTGTCTGTTTGTTGTGTACGAGGTTATGTTTGTATGCACTGTGACACCTCCCTTCACTTGTAGTTGTCCGCGGTAACGTCTGGTGTTGTGTGCATGTGGTGGCAGTGTCTCGGCCTGCTGGCTGTTCCTCAGGACATGGTTGCCACGCATGCCGTTGCCGGCGGTAACAGGTGAGTGTGTTTATGTGCTTTTCCCTTTAAGTAGCTTCACTACCTTGCCTGGTGTAGGAAGGGTTAACTTCCTTCTTTCTGTGTGAACACTGGGTGTGTCTGAGTGTGGGTGTGACTACTTTGGGCTATAAAGCCTTTCTGGAGACCAGATGCTGAGGGGTACTTCAGCCATGGTTGCTGGAGGCATCCTCCTGGTCATTTACCATCTGCCAGTGTGGGCCACCCTTGTGGTCATAAGTTTATGTCACACATGATGTCATTAACCACTTAAGGACCACAGGTTTATACCCCCCTAAAGACCAGGCCCTTTTTTACAAATCGGCACTCCACAACTTTAGCGGTTTATTGCTCGGTCATGCAACTTACCACCCAAATGAATTTTACCTCCTTTTCTTCTCACTAATAGAGCTTTCATTTGGTGGTATTTCATTGCTGCTGACATTTTTTGTTATTAATCGAAATTTAACGATTTTTTTGCCAAAAAATGACATTTTTCACTTTCAGTTGCAAAATTTTGCAAAAAAAAATGACATCCATATATAAATTTTTCTCTAAATTTATTGTTCTACATGTCTTTGATAAAAAAAAAAAATGTTTGGGTAAAAAAAAAAATGGTTTGGGTAAAAGTTATAGCGTTTACAAACTATGGTACAAAAATGTGAATTTCCACTTTTTGAAGCAGCTCTGACTTTCTGAGCACATGTTTTCTGAGGTTCTACAATGGCCAGACAGTACAAACACCCCACAAATGACCCCATTTCGGAAAGTAGACACCCTAAGGTATTCGCTGATGGGCATAGTGAGTTCATAGAACTTTTTATTTTTTGTCACAAGTTAGTGGAAAATGATGATTTTTTTTTTCTTACAAAGTCTCATATTCCAGTAATTTGTGACAAAAAATAAAAACTTCTATGAACTCACTATGCCCATCAGCGAATACCTTGGGGTGTCTTCTTTCCAAAATGGGGTCACTTGTGGGGTAGTTATACTGCCCTGGCATTCTAGGGGCCCAAATGTGTGGTAAGTAGTTTGAAATCAAAATGTGTAAAAAATGACTGTTACAATCCTACAGGCTCACCTGAGTCAGAGGATAGCTGGCTGGAGGTGGAGCCCAGTGGCAAGGACCGCAGGCAGGTTGTAGTTGCAGCGTAGTCAGACAGAGGCGTAATCGGTTAGCAGGCGGTGGGTCAGGGCAGGCGGCAGTGAGCGTGGTCAGACAATCCGGATCGGGAACGGTGGAAGCAGGTCAGTTGGTAGGGACAAGCAGAAGAGTAGTCGGGGACAATTCCAAGGTCGGCAGCAGTCAAGTTGGTAGCAGTAGCAGCAGAGGAACAGCAGTAGATGCAGCAGGATCAAGTCCAGAAGAACAATAACCAGCAGGGATCTGGTGCAAGAGGCTGGGCTTATAAAGAGGAAGTAGCAGGTGCAAGGAATCACAGAGATTAACAAGGCAAGGCTGGAACAAGGTAGATCAAAGAGTTCAGTAGAAGGAAATGTCCAGAAGGGTTGGTAGTCTAGTGGCTAGAGCTACTGCCTGGGACATGGCTGGTCACTGGTTCGAATCCCGACAGTACTCCCCCCCTTCCAAGGTGACCTCCGGGCACCGCAGATGATGGTTTATCGGGATGTCTTTGGTGGAAAGATTTTACCAGTCTGGGGGCATGGACATTTTCCTCCGGCTCCCAGGAGTTATCCTCGGGGGAATAGCCTTTCCACCCAACTAGATACTGCAGCCTTCCACGGTGGAGTCTGGAGTCAAGGATCTTGGCCACAGTGTATTCCTCCTGGTCTTGTACTCTTACCGGAGGAGGAGGAGGGGGGTGGCGGCCTGGGAAAGTGTTCTCAACATGTGGTTTCAGGAGAGAGCAGTGGAAAACCGGGTGCACTCGGATGGAGTCGGGAAGGTCGAGTCGGAAGGTGACTTCGTTGATTCGAGCCGTGATCCGGAAAGGACCCATGTATTTTTGGCCCAACTTCCGGGAGGGAACCTTTGGGCTTAGGTTTCTGGTGGAGAGCCACACCTTGTCCCCTACCTGGAATTCCGGAGCGGGTTTGCGGTGTTTATCCGCTGCCTGCTTGAAGCGGCTCTGGGCTCGATGTAGATTGTCCCGAATATTTTCCTGTGCCTGTTGTAGACTTGCAAGACGTTCGGCCACAGCTGGGACTGTGGTGGAAATGGGCAAGTGAGGGATGAAGGTTGGGTGTAGGCCGGTGTTAGCGTAGAACGGGCTGTATTGGGTAGAACTGTGCTCCGCATTGTTATAGGCAAACTCGGCCGTAGAGAGGTGGTCCAGCCAGTCGTCCTGCAGATGGGTGACGAAACAGCGCAAATACTGCTCGAGGGTTTGATTCGTTCTCTCGGTCTGCCCATTGGATTGGGGGTGGAACGCAGAAGACAGGTTCACCTTGATCCCAAGGGCTTGACAGAAGTTTCTCCAGAACCTGGAAGTGAACTGTACTCCCCGATCCGAAACAACATCGTCCGGGGCCCCATGTAGCCTAAAAACCTCTCGGAGTACGAGATCGGCCGTCTGTTTGGCGGTAGGTAGGCCCTTGCAGGGGATGAAGTGGGCCATTTTGGTGAGACGGTCGACGACGACCAGAACGGTGTTCATGCCTTTGGAGGGAGGAAGTTCCACAATAAAGTCCATGGAGATTGAACCCCAGGGGCGGGAGGGAACCGGGAGTGGACATAGCAAGCCCACGGGGGAGGAGCGGGGGGTCTTGTTGCGGGCGCACGTCGTGCATGAGGAGACAAACCTCTCGGTATCTTTTCTGTAAGTTGGCCACCAGAAGAAACGGGAGAGGAGCTCCTGGGTCCTTCTGATACCCAGATGGCCGGCCGGTTTGGAATCGTGGTTGAGTTTAAGTACGTCAAGTCGTGCAGATTCTGGTACGTACAACTGCTGATCCCGGTACAACCAGTAGCCACCCTTGAGAGTAAGGTTTACAGCTCCAGGTGGGTAGGTGAGGAGGTGATCGTTCTCATACCCTTCCTTGAGGGAACCCAGAAGTTCCTTCAAGTAGGTGGCTCCTATGATGCTTCTGTCGGGAAGGATACCGGCCGGAGCCTCATTGATCTGAGAGGTTTCAGAGAACATCCTTGAGAGAGCATCCGCTTTGCCGTTCTTCGACCCAGGGCGATAGGAGATAACAAAATTGAATCTGGAGAAAAACAGACTCCACCTGGCCTGTCTGGCGGTGAGTCTCTTGGCGCTGCGGATAAACTCTAGGTTCCGGTGGTCAGTGTATACAGAGATGGGATTATGGGCCCCCTCCAGCAAGTGTCTCCACTCGGTGAAAGCGTCCTTGATTGCCAGCAGTTCCTTATTCCCGATGTCGTAATTCCGTTCAGCGGGGGACATCTGGCGGGAGAAGAAAGCGCAAGGGTGTAGGAGCATCTTTTCCCCTGAACGTTGAGACAGAATTGCGCCCACCGCAGCGTCGGAGGCGTCCACCTCGACCGTAAATGGTAATTCAGGGTTTGGGTGGGCCAGGATCGGGGCAGAGGTGAAGAGGGACTTCAGTTTAGCAAAGGCCTCCTGTGCCTCCGGAGTCCACCCGAAGGGGACAGTCTTTTTTGTTAGTTGAGTGATTGGGGCGATGATTTTTGAAAAGTTCCTGATGAACTTCCGATAAAAGTTTGCAAAACCTACAAACCTCTGGACCTCCTTTTCGTTCTTCGGGGCAGGCCACTCAGTCACGGCCTGGATCTTCCGGGGATCCATACTTAAGCCCTCCGGTGAAATAATATAGCCGAGGAATTGGGTGGAAGTCTGTTCAAATTCGCACTTCTCCAGCTTAATATAGAGAGACTGTTCACGGAGTTTCTGTAGCACCCTGCGGACATGCCCACGATGTTGTTCAGGGTCTTCTGAGAAAATCAAAATATCGTCCAGATATGCTACCACAAATTGGTCAAGCATGTCCCTGAGGACGTCGTTGATAAAATGTTGGAAGGTAGCAGGGCCATTGCAGAGGCCGAAAGGCATGACCAGATACTCAAAGTGACCATAGCGGGTTCGGAAGGCGGTTTTCCACTCGTCCCCCGGGCGAATTCGGACCAGGTTGTAGGCTCCTCGGAGATCGAGCTTAGTGAAGACTTTTGCCGCCCGAAGTCTCTCAAGGAGTTCAGAAATCAGGGGGAGAGGGTACCGGTTCTTCACAGTAACGTTGTTGAGCTTTCGATAATCTATGCAAGGGCGTAGAGAAGAGTCTTTTTTCTCCACGAAGAAGAAAGGGGCCCCTGCAGGGGATGTGGAAGGTCGGATAAAACCTTTTTTTAGATTTTCGTCTAAGTACTCCTTCAGGGCCTTTAGTTCCGGCTCGGAGAGGGAGTATATACTGCCGAATGGTATTTCGGCTCCAGGTAGCAGCTCAATCGGGCAGTCATAAGGCCGATGCGGGGGCAGTTTGTCTGCATTTCTTTTGTCACAGACATCCTGGAACTCCAGATATTGAGGGGGTAAAAGCTCCTTGGTCGATAGTCCGAATATGGTAGGTTCTTCGGGCGGAGAAGGGACGGATTTACGTAAACAGTTCTGAGAACAAAAGTCCGAGCGGAACCGTATGCAGCGGGCATCCCAGTCCACCGAGGGGTTGTGAGTTTCCAACCAAGGGATGCCTAGGATCACCGGAAACTTAGGGGAGGTGATCAGGGAGAAGTGAATGGTTTCCTGATGATCGGGTTCGACGAGAAGTTGAAGATCAGCGGTCTGGTGCGTAACCGGCCCAGAAGAGAGCGGGGTCCCATCGACGGTTTCCAGATCGATGGGGGCTGCCCTGGTTACCAGTGGTATGTTGTTCTCATGGGCGAAGGTCAAGTCCATGAAATTTCCGCCAGCCCCCGAGTCAAGCATTGCGGAGCAGGGAAGCTGTCGTTCCCCAATGGTGATAAGGATGGGAACAATGAAGTGGGACCCGGTACCTGTAGTGTCCATGGTTTCAGAGGCCAAGGGTGAAATTGTAGCTTGTTGTAATTCCCGTAATTCAGTGACAGCAATGGTTCGGCAAGTCTTATTGGGGCACCTAATAGCGAAGTGCCCTGGCTCGCCACAGTAAAGGCAGAGGCCCGCGGCCAGTCGTCTCTCCTTGTCAGCAGCCGATAGAGTCTTGCGCAGTGTGTCGACCTGCATCGGTTCGGTGGAGGGTTGGTGAGCCGGCTGAGTCATTGGAGTGAAAGGGTACGCGGGCCTGTTATCTAAGGACCAGAGTCTTTCTCTCCTTCTTTCCGCGAGTCTCCGGTCAATTCGGATGCACAGTTGGACGAAGTCATCCAGATCGTCTGGGGCGTCTACCCTGGCGAGCTCATCCTTTATAAGTTCGGAGAGTCCGCGGCGAAATTGACTTTTCTGAGCAGCGGGGTTCCAGGTGGTGTCCGTGACCCAGCGGCGGAACTCGGAGGAATACTCGGCTACAGAGCGTCTTCCCTGCCGTAGACTGTGCAGCCTAGCCTCGGCAGTCGCGCAGCGGTTAGGGTCGTCGAAGACTTGGCTCATGGCTGCGGTGAAGTTGTCTAGATTATTTAATAAGAGACTGTGGGACTCCACATATGGGGATGCCCATGCCAGGGCCTCGTCAGTTAGAAGGTTAATGATGAACAGGATCTTCTTTCTGTCCGAGGAAAAGGAGCCCGGCTGCATCTGAAAGTAGATACGGCACTGGTTGAGGAACCCCCGAAACTGGCTCCGATCGCCGTTAAACTTTGACGGGAGAGGCATGCGGGAGTCTGTGACCGCGCTGCGTACGTCCAGTAGTTGACGCTGTAAATCGATAATTTCTCTCTGTTGACTCTGGATTGCGCCTTGAAGTTGAGTCATTTCCTTTTGGGCAGAGGTGCCAAACTCCTGAAGTTCGGAGACTTGTTTGCGCAGGGTGGCCATCGCGGACTCCATTTTCTGGCTGGTTATTCTGTTACAATCCTACAGGCTCACCTGAGTCAGAGGATAGCTGGCTGGAGGTGGAGCCCAGTGGCAAGGACCGCAGGCAGGTTGTAGTTGCAGCGTAGTCAGACAGAGGCGTAATCGGTTAGCAGGCGGTGGGTCAGGGCAGGCGGCAGTGAGCGTGGTCAGACAATCCGGATCGGGAACGGTGGAAGCAGGTCAGTTGGTAGGGACAAGCAGAAGAGTAGTCGGGGACAATTCCAAGGTCGGCAGCAGTCAAGTTGGTAGCAGTAGCAGCAGAGGAACAGCAGTAGATGCAGCAGGATCAAGTCCAGAAGAACAATAACCAGCAGGGATCTGGTGCAAGAGGCTGGGCTTATAAAGAGGAAGTAGCAGGTGCAAGGAATCACAGAGATTAACAAGGCAAGGCTGGAACAAGGTAGATCAAAGAGTTCAGTAGAAGGAAATGTCCAGAAGGGTTGGTAGTCTAGTGGCTAGAGCTACTGCCTGGGACATGGCTGGTCACTGGTTCGAATCCCGACAATGACTGGTGAAATCCGAAAGGTGCTCTTTGGAATGTGGGCCCCTTTGCCCACCTAGGCTGCAAAAAAGTGCCACACATGTGGTATCGCCGTACTCAGGAGAAGTTGGGGAATGTGTTTTGGGGTGTCATTTTACATATACCCATGCTGGGTGAGAGAAATATCTTGGTCAAATGCCAACTTTGTATAAAAAAATGGGAAAAGGAAGGGGCCATTGACCCCGAAACGCGTATGGCTAAGAGACAGTGTGGGACAATATAAGGAAGACTTTGAAAACTACGATCGGACGCTGTACAAATTCAAAAACCCTGCCTGGAAATTGTAAGTCACCTGACCTATTCAGTGAAACCACGTGGGACGCCACCGGAAGGTCCTGGAAGGTCAAAGCTACAGACTACATTTTAAAGCAACATCCAGTGAACGGGGATCTTCCTATGAAAAAGACCGGATACACAGGTCCTTACAGCTCAAAGTAGAGCAGCCGCACTTCTAAGAACAAACAGCCTGAAGGAGCGGTAAAGTACCCTGTGAACGATATAATTAACCTTTCTTTGCTCCACCTTATGATCGGTATATGAACTTTAAGGACACTGACGCAATATGGACTTTGGCAATTTATTTTAGCGGTCCAGCATATGCGATTCCCAGGAGGCTACATGTGTTTTTAGAGTATTTTATGTATTTTATGTGTATTATATAATATGTTGCAATATGAGATAAATAATATTTTCAGACATTCATTTCTGCCTTTGTCTATTTGATGCCCGATACTGAGTGACGCCCAACCTTGTTTCAAATTGCTTATTTTATCAGCAACAGGGAGTGCTGTGTGGCAGTGCACCTATTCTAGTAGTAATCAGTGAGTGAGCCACCAAACCTTGCTATGTACACATTTGATGGCAATTTTTTTATTATTGCATTTTACTCATTTTGAGCTAAAAAATCTTTTTTTCAATTGGTCTTTATTAAAAATGGTTAGCCATTTTCCCTGCACAACTTTGGGTTTATCTACTGGCAGTATCTGTATTTTCTCTCTGTTCCATCTGGCAGGGAGCTGACGGGCTCCTTATCTCTGCTCTCTGACATTATAAACACTCATTAAAGCTCAATTATTATCTTACTGATAAGAATGTGACTTAAAGGGAACCTGTCATGTGGATATTTGATTATAATCTAACTAATTATATACAATCATTAACTACTAAAAAGTGCGTTAGATGTATTCACTTACTGGTGTGACAGATGGTTACCTCATAATATACACACAAAGATGCCACATGCCGCATGCTAATGAGCTGATTTGAGTCCAGCGTGATGTCAGTGAGTCCAGCGTGTTTTTTAATTCAGAGCTATAGCCACTCCCCTGCCCACCTGCTGCTGATTCATATGGAAAATAACTGTCAATCAGCAGCAGGTAGGCGGGGAGAGTCAGGAGCTCATGAATATTCAGGACGCATCATTATGAGCTGGCGCTTTTCAATACAAAATTTTGGCAGATTGACTGGGTCAATTAAAGAAAGTGACCCAGCATTTTGCTAAGAGAATCAGTCACTTATTTATGTTGCCCTTAGTTAGGACACCATAAAACTGGTGACAGGTTCCCTTTAAATAAGTATTCTTTTAGTAATTTAGAGATAAGGGTTATTAGATGACCGGCACAAAGTGAAAGTACCATTCACACAGCTAGAAAAACGGTTTTAGGGGTTCTCCGGTTCTCCACAGGATAGGTCATCAATATCAGATCAGCGGGCTTCTGAAGTGCTTCCATAGGCCCTGATATCCACAATTATAAACCATTAGACACTGTCAGCCAGGGCCAACAGCACCATAGAGAAATATTATTTATAAGTAAAGTACTGTGATCCTGAGTGAGGCAGCTTCATAACACAGAACTGTTTGCCATCCATTGCACCTATGCTGCTGGGAAACTGCACAGAATGTTCAAAGCCCTCAACAATATGGAGCCAGTCTTTCATCTCGGGCTGTGGCATCACAGCCTCTGAGTCGCTGCTAGATGACTTCACAAGTGTCTTGGATGATCTGAGAAGTGGTAGAGATTACAGCTGGGCAAACCAGTCGAGATTTGTTTTGGGTCCGCTTCGCCAAATGTTTTAAAAAGTTCAATTTGGAGCCAAAGTTGCTCCAATTGCCTTTAAAGCTCGTATATAACCTTCTCTAGTCTCATAGAACTCAGAATTTTTAGGAAAATTTGTTATCTCTTTACGTTTATTTTTTCCGATTTATTATTTTTTTTCCTTCCCCCGTTCCCAAGCTCTGGAACGCAGTGACAGCAATAGGAAATGATGTCTGAGTGACAATGACATACATAGCTATGGGTAAATGCACATATGACAGTGTTAACAAACAGCGTGTTTAACCACCTCCGGACCGCCTAACGCAGGATTGCGTTCCGGAGGTGGCAGCGCTGCGCAGAGTCACGCATATACGCGTCATCTCGCGAGACGCGAGATTTCGCTCAAAGCCGGCCCGCGCATGCGCATCGCGGGCCGGCAAAATTAAAAGAAGTATTTCGTCACCAGCCTGCCAGCAACGATCATTGGCTGGCAGGCTGGCGATTTTCAAAAAATCCAATCCAAAGTCATATAACAGATCATATTAGTAAATATGATCTGTTATATGGCTTGTCTGCTCCTGTGCTGGTCCTTTTCGTCGGTTGGATCCAGCACAGGAGCAGACTGAACTGTGAGTACACCAACACTACACCTTAGCCCCAGATCACCCACCTGCACCCCAATTAACCCTTTGATCACCCCTTTGATCGCCCCTGTCAATCACTAGTGAAAGGAAAAAAAGTGATCAGTGTAAACTGTCACTTTTTTTTTTTCACTGGTATTGGCTGTTAGGTTTTAGGGATAGTTTAGGCCCCTTGGTTAGGTAGTTAGCGTCAGTTAGCGCCCACCCCACCGCACCGCAGTCACTTTTATTCGCTGTTTAGCGTATCGCTAATCAGCATTTGTACTTTTATAGTATCTGTAAGTGATCAAAACTGATCACGGTCAGATCTATAATAGTATTAGTGTCACCTTAGCTCGCCCTCCACCCAAAACGCAGTGTTTTGCCCGATCAGGCCTGATCGGTCGCCCACACGTGCGTTCACCCACGCCCGCCCCACCGCAGTGACAAAAAATATATATTTTTTTGATCACTGCACATTCATTTTACACGCACTGCGGCGATAAAAAAATCAGTTTTGATATTTTTTATCAACCGCAGCAGCCTCCGGTACTTCGCTAGCCTCCCCTTTGTAAGACAGGTTTGCTTTTTTTCTTGGGTAGGCCTCAGGGAATACCCCTAAATTTAGTAGTCCAAAATGTCAAACAGGGGGTATTCTTCTGAAGAGGCCTACAGGATTCTGACCCAGTCGGATGAGGAGTGGGAACCCTCATCTGACGAATCTAGCGGGTCAGAATATGAACCTGTGGAAAGCAGTGGCTCTCTGACCCAAAGTTCGGACGAGGAGGTGGAGGTCCCTGGCAGCACCAGGCGTACCCGGCCCCATGTCGCTAGACCACAGGTTACGCAGGATCCGCTTCAAGAGCAGCAGAGTGGGGCTGTCGCTGACGGATCACGTGGTGAGGCATACACCAGCAGCGCAGCCCTTCCTGGACCTAGTACCAGCACTGCCGTACAACCTGGTGAAGTAGCGAGCACCAGAAGGGCAGTTGAAGCTGGTACGGTGGCACGTGCACTAGTTACCCCGTCGCAGCCACCGCACAGACAGGCCCGTAGAGCCCCTAGAGTCCCTGAGGTGCTGGCAAATCCTGATTGGCAGTCACCAACTTCAGCCGCACCAGTAGTTCCCCCTTTCACTCGCCCAGTCTGGAGTTCGGTTGAGACGGCTCAAATCGGTTCGGCCCTGGATTTTTGAGCTGTTCTTGACTGCGGAGCTCTTGGACTTAGTCGTGGCAGAGACCAACCAGTATGCCACACAATTTTATAACCGCAACCCGGGAAGCTATTATGCCAGCCTTTCCGGTGGAAACCAGTCCAAGTTTTCCGAACTTAAATTTTTTTTGGGGCCTTCTCCTCAACATGGGCCCTGACAAAAAAGCATAAATTGCGGTCATATTGGTCAACGCACCCAATTCATCACATGCCCATGTTCTCTGCTGCTATGTCCAGGACACGATTTGAGACCATCCTCCGTTTTCTGCATTTTAGCGACAACACCACCTCCCGTCCCAGAGGCCACCCTGCTTTTGACCGGCTCCACAAAATTCGGCCCCTCATAGACCATTTCAACCTGAAATTTGCAGATTTGTATACCCCTGAGCAAAACATCTGCGTAGACGAGTCCCTAATACATTTTAACCGGGCGCCTTGGCTTCAAACAATACATCCCAAGCAAGCGTGCCCGGTATGGGGTCAAATTGTATAAGCTCTGTGAAAGGGCCACAGGCTATACCCACAAATTTCGGATCTATGAGGGAAAAGATCAGACCCTGGAGCCGGTCGGTTGCCCTGACTACCTGGGGAGCAGTGGGAAGACAGTCTGGGACTTGGTGTCACCCTTATTCGGCAAGGGGTACCATCTTTATGTGGACAATTTCTACACAAGTGTGGCCCTCTTTAGGCATTTGTTTCTAGAACGGATTTGCGCCTGTGCACCTGCGCGAACTAGTCGCGTGGGCTTCCCCAACGGCTTGTAACCACCCGTCTTGCAAGGGGGCAGGAGGGCTGCCTTGTGTAACGAAGAACTGCTCGCGTTGAAATGGAGAGACAAGCGTGACGTTTACATGCTCTCCTCCATTCACGCAGACACGACAATCCAAATTGAGCGAGCAACCCGTGTCATTGAAAAGCCCCTCTGTGTCCACGACTATAATGCGCTCATGGGAGGGGGTGGACTTCAATGACCAGATGTTGTCTCGTATTTAGTTTCCCGCAGAACCAGACGCTGGTATAAGAAGGTGTCTGTATATTTGATTCAATTGGCGCTGTACAATAGTTTTGTTCTCTACAGTAAGGCCTGGGAGAACAGGATCCTTCCTCAAATTCCAGAAGAGATCATCGAGAACCTCCTTTACCCAGGAGTTCCGTGGCCCCATCCACCAGTGTTAGTTAGCCGTCTACACGAGCGACATTTCCCCAGTGTCGTTCCTGGTACCCTCAACCCAACCGTCACCCCGAAAAAGATGTCGTTCTGTAGCAGGAGTGAATAAGGCGTGACACCCGCTATTTCTGTCCTGACTGTGCTGACCACCCTGCCCTATGCTATGGAGAGTGTTTCCGGAAGTACCACACACAGGTACACCTAGCATAGGGATCACATCTCACCAGGACAAGGCACACAGGGCTATTAGGGCCCATTCACTCACAGCTGCTGCAAACCTCTCCTTTCACCTGGGATAAAGTGCATAACGTACTTCGCCACATCTTGGGGCGATTTGCGCTTTGCACATTGTCCCATGGGGAAGGAGAGTTTGTTCTATAAAGGTAAAAAAAAACGAAACAAAAAAAAAAATACCGGTAAGTAAAAAAGTTAAACGTTCAGTTAAAAAAGTTTAAAAAAAGTTTCTATGTTCTGTTCAACAGTTAATAAAGTTATTGCTTTTGCGGCCTGGTTTTTTTTTTTTTTTTTTTTTTACCTTTCAGGTGGACCAACCGATCGACTACTGCAGCACTGATGTGCATTCGGACAGAAGCATTGCGCTGCTGTCAGATTACACGCAAGTCGGTGTATGCGGCGCTGCAAGACGAGATTTCTCCTCTGCAGTAAAAGATACGTTTGCCGAGGCATATGAGCTGAGGAGGTGGCGGTGTTCATATACTTTGGCAAACACTTTGTATATATAAAAAAAAAAATCCCGGCAATGATTTATTCATCCACATCGATTGATGTGACATGGAGAAATCTGGTTTGCCAGGGCATACGAGCTGAAGTGGGTATGGATGTTGGGCGGAGCTCCTATGTCCTGGCAGACGCCTTTCCCCTCCTTTTTCTTTTTGGCAGAGATTTTTTGTCATGGGTCTTACCTTCCTGCTGTTCTCCTTCGTTTGACATGTGCTGGCGGCCATCTTGATTTCTGGGTTTCTTGTAGCCTTCCACCCTGCGGCTCCTCCTTCCCACTGGGAGGAGCTGGATGCCTAGCTCATATATATAGGAGGTCTGTGGCTTCAGTTCCTTGCTTGGTCCTCTTGTTCACATGCTTCTAAGACTGCTGCTGCTTCTGGTTCCTGATCCTGGCTTCGTCTGACTACCCTGCTGGTTCCTGATCCTGGCTTCGTCTGACTACCCTGCTGGGTTCCTGATCCTGGCTTCGTCTGACTACCCTTCTGGTTCCTGACCTCTGGCTTCGCAAAGAATCTGCTCGGTTTCACCATCCATTTGGACTTTTGCTTTACAGCTTTATTTTCAATAAAGCCTTCTTATTTTCACTTATCTCTTGTTGTACGTCTGGTTCATGGTTCCGTGACATTAGGACCAAGCCATGAATTCTGACGGTACAGGGCCATCCTCGCTACCCACGCTGGTTGCCAGACTTGATCAGCAGGATCACCTGTTGGGTCGGTTCGCTGTGGCGTTGCAAACCCTGCTTGAACGCACGGCTCATTTCGCTCCCGTTGCCGATGGGTCGGTTGTCGCTCCTGGGCTCGCTCCTACTGCCGCTCCGGTTGTTGCGCCAGAGTCTACTCCGACACCTGTTGTTGCGCCTGCGGTGTTTCGGGGTATGACCGGTTCTGCCCCTCTTCCACAGCGCTTTGGGGGAGAGCCAACTCAGTGCCGAGGTTTCCTTAACCAGGTGGGCATTTATTTCGAGTTGCTGCCACATGCCTTTCCCACTGAGAGATCAAAGGTGGGCTTCTTGATCTCGCTGCTCTCGGACAAGGCCTTGGCCTGGGCCAGCCCTTTATGGGAGAAAAAACAATCCGGTGGTTGCCGAGTTTTCCGGTTTTGTTGCTTCTCTTCGGAAGGTATTTCGATGTGCCGGCTCGTGCTGCCTCTGCTGCGAAGCTCTTATGTCCATCAGACAGGGTTCACGATCCGTAGCTGAATACGCCATTGAGTTTCGTACCCTGGCAGCAGAGGTGGGCTGGAATAATGAGGCTCTGGTCGCTGCTTCTTCTCTCATGGTCTCTCGGATGCCTTGAAGGATGAGGTGCCGCTAAGGACCTACCAGTGGAGCTCGAGTCTCTTATTTCTTTCCTGATTTTGATTGACACCAGACTCAGGGAGAGACCTTCCTTTAAGGAGAACTCGGAGGTCTTCTAACAGATTGGTGGCCTACGTTTGCTGTCCCACCGTGCCTCCCTCTCCTCCCACGCCTCCTGGGGATGACTTGTCTGGGGGTGAACCCATGCAGCTGGGGTTTGCTCGCCTGTCCGAGGGGGAGAGGGCACTCCGGAGACGCGAGGGCCGATGCATTGTACTGTGGTCTCGGTGGGCATTTTCGGTGGCATGTCCGAACCGTCCGGGAGAACGCTCGTACCTGAGATCCTGTCGGGGGCAGATCTAGGGGTGGAGTCTCCTCGTCCCCGGTTTCCCGTGTTGACAAACCACTGATCACTGTTGTCCTCTCCTGGGTCGGGGGCTCGGTGACGACCCAGGCGTTGGTGGACTCTGGTGCTGGTGGTTTGTTCATTGATAGTGTGTTCGCTGCCGCCAATTCCATTCCTCTGCAGGCTCGAGGTTCCCCACTGGCTCTTGAGGCGATAGACGGCAGACCCCTTCTGCCGCCACACGTGACTCATGAGACCCTTCCAGTGGGGATAGCCATTGGTGCCGTTCACAGAGAGTCGGTCTGCCTCCAGGTTATTTCGTCTCCACACTACTCGGTGGTCTTGGGGTACCCCTGGCTCCAGAAGCATAATTCCGACTTTCGATTGGAGATCGGTCGAGATCCTCTCGTGGTCACCGCAGTGTGGGGCTAGTTGCATCATGGGTCTGTCAAGTTGCTGTGTACTTCCTCGGACTCTCTGTTGCCTCCTGAATACGAGGAGTACCGGGGTGTATTCGATAAGGTGCGCGCGGGTTGCCCTACCTCCGCACCGCCCATACGATTGTGCCATAGAGTTACAATCTGGTGCCGTTCCTCCTCGTGGCAAAGTCTATCCACTGTCGGTAGCGGAGAATGAGGCCATGGAGGAGTACGTGAGGGAGGCGCTTTCACGCGGACACATTCGCAAATCTTCGTCCCCGGCAGGGGCTGGATTTTTCTTTGTGAAAAAGAAGGGCGGTGAGTTGAGGCCTTGCATCGATTACAGGGGGTCTCAATCGCATCACGATCAAGAACGCTTACCCGATACCCTTGATTTCCGAGCTGTTTGATCGCCTTAAAGGGGCCACGGTCTTTACCAAACTCGACCTGAGGGCGGCATATAACCTGGTAAGGATCAAGGCGGGGCGATGAGTGGAAGACCGCGTTTAACACCAGGACCGGTCATTATGAATCCTTGGTTATGCCCTTTGGGTTGTGCAATGCGCCCGCAGTCTTTCAGGAATTTATCAACGATGTTTTCCGTGACCTGTTGCAGCAGTGTGTGGTGGTCTATTTGGATGACATCTTGGTATATTCTGAATCCATGGAGGCCCACATTCTGGATGTCAGACGAGTGTTGCAAACGGTTACGAGAGAACAAGCTGTTCGGTAAGCTTGAGAAATGCGAATTTCATCACCGATCCCAGGTAACCTTCTTAGGTTACATCATTTCCGCTGAGGGGTTCTCCATGGATCCTGAGAAGGTTTTCGGCTGTCTTACAGTGGCCCCAGCCCAGTGGTCTTCGTTCCCTGCAGCGCTTTTTGGGCTTCGCCAATTATTATCGGAAGTTCATCAGGGACTTTTCCATGCTGGCCAAGCCTCTCACGGATCTGACCAGGAAGGGCAGTAATTCCCAGGTCTGGCCGCTCGAGGCCATCCGAGCTTTTGAGGCCCTAAAGTCCGCCTTTGTGTCGGCTCCGATTCTGTCGCATCCCAACCCTGGGTTGCCCTTTGTCCTCGAGGTGGACGCGTCTGAGACGGGAGTAGGCGCCCTTCTGTCTCAGCGTAGAACACCAGAGGGTCCTCTGCTTCCCTGTGGGTTTTACTCCCGGAAACTGTCTTCCGCGGAGTGCAACTATCAGATTGGTGACAGGGAGTTATTGGCCATCGTGCAGGCCCTTAAAGAATGGAGGCACTTGCTCGAGGGTTCGGTGGTTCCGGTTCTCATCCTGACGGACCACAAGAATCTGACCTACCTTTCTGAGGCCAAGAGATTGACACCACGTCAGGCCAGATGGGCTCTGTTCTTGTCACGTTTTAATTACGTGGTCTCCTACCTACCCGGTTCCAAGAACATCAGGGCGGATGCCTTATCACGGCAGTACTCCGAGCTGTCCAGGGAGGAGTCGATTCCGACTTCGGTCATACCTCCGAATCAGATCCTGGCCGCCATTCGCACCAGCCTGACCTCTCCCCTGGGTGAGCAGATTTTGGCGGCTCAATCTGGTGCTCCCTCTGGGAGACCCAACGGCAGATGTTTTGTGCCTGAGGAGTTGCGCACTCGGTTGTTGCGAACCTACCATAACTCCAAGACCGCGGGGCATCCTGGAAAGAATCAGCTGTCCTGGGCTGTTTCACGTCTGGTTCTGGTGGCCTTCCCTACGTTCCGACATCGCCGCATATGTAGCGGCATGCTCCGTTTGTGCCCAGAGTAAGTCCCCTCGGCACCTTCCGTTGGGCCTTCTGCAACCCATAGCCACCGGGGAGCGCCCATGGTCACACCTGGGGATGGATTTCATTGTGGACCTCCCTGCATCCCGAGGCCATACGGTCATTCTCATGATTGTGGATCGGTTTTCCAAAATGTGCCACTGTGTTCCTCTCAAGAAGTTACCCTCTGCACAAGAGTTGGCCACGATTTTTGCCAGGGAGGTCTTCCGGTTGCACGGTTTGCCCAAGGAGATTGTGTCGGATCGGGGGAGTCAGTTTGTGTCCAGGTTCTGGCGCGCCTTTTGCTCCCAGTTGGGGATTCCTCTCTCCTTCTCCTCGGCCTACCACCCTCAGTCCAATGGGGCCGCAGAACGATCCAATCAGGCCTTGGAGCAATTCCTTCGTTGCTATGTCTCCGATCACCAAGACAATTGGGTTGACCTCCTGCCTTGGGCTGAGTTTGCCAGGAACACGGCGGTGAACTCTTCCTCTGGGACGTCTCCCTTCATGGCCAATTATGGGTTCCAACCTGCCGTGTTACCGGAGGTATTCTCTCCCCAGGATATTCCGGCTGTGGAGGACCACCTTTCCGTCCTACGTGCTTCTTGGGTACAGATCCAGAAGTCCCTTGAGGTCTCTGCGCAGCGCCAGAGACTCCAGGCTGATCGCAGACGAGCGCCTGCTCCTTCCTACCAGGTCGGAGACCGTGTATGGTTGTCCACCCGCAACCTCAACCTTCGAGTGCCCACTCCCAAGCTGGCGCCTCGCTTTGTTGGTCCCTTCCGAGTGCTTCGCAGGGTAAACCCGGTAGCCTATGCCCTTGCGCTTCCTCCTGGCATGCGGATCTCCAACGTGTTTCATGTCTCCCTGTTGAAGCCACTGGTGTGTAATCGTTTCACTTCCTCGGTTCCTCGGCCTCGTCCGGTCCAAGTGGGCAATCGTGAGGAATATGAGGTGAGCAATATCCTGGACTCACGCCTGGTCCGCGGTCGGTTGCAGTTTTTGGTCCATTGGCGTGGTTATGGTCCAGAGGAGCGTTCCTGGGTTCCCTCCGCAGATGTCCATGCTCCTGCCTTGCTCCGAGCCTTCCACGCACGCTTCCCTCAGAAACCGTTTTGTGCTCCGCGGAGGAGGGGCCCTTGAGGGGGAGGTACTGTCATGGTCTTACCTTCCTGCTGTTCTCCTTCGTTTGACATGTGCTGGCGGCCATCTTGGTTTCTGGGTTTCTTGTAGCCTTCCACCCTGCGGCTCCTCCTTCCCACTGGGAGGAGCTGGATGCCTAGCTCATATATATAGGAGGTCTGTGGCTTCAGTTCCTTGCTTGGTCCTCTTGTGTTCACATGCTTCTAAGACTGCTGCTGCTTCTGGTTCCTGATCCTGGCTTCGTCTGACTACCCTGCTGGTTCCTGATCCTGGCTTCGTCTGACTACCCTGCTGGTTCCTGATCCTGGCTTCGTCTGACTACCCTTCTGGTTCCTGACCTCTGGCTTCGCAAAGAATCTGCTCGGTTTCACCATCCATTTGGACTTTTGCTTTACAGCTTTATTTTCAATAAAGCCTTCTTATTTTCACTTATCTCTTGTTGTACGTCTGGTTCATGGTTCCGTGACATTTTTTCATCCACATTGATCGATGCGAATGAAGAAATCTGTGCCGTTCATTTTTTTCTTTCAGCCCAGAGGCTGAACGGAAAAAAAAAATCTCATTACCCGTATGCTCAATATAAGGAGAATAGCAGAAACTCCTAATGCTGGGCATACATGTAATGATTGCGGAGACCCTCAAATGCCAGGGCAGTACAAACACCCCACAAATAACACCATTTTGGAAAGAAGACACCCCAAGGTATTCGCTGAGGGGCATATTGAGTCCATGAAAGATTGAAATTTTTGTCCCAAGTTAGCGGAAAGGGAGACTTTGTGAGAACAAAATCAAAAAAAATCAATTTCCGCTAACTTGTGCCAAAATTTTTTTTTTCCAATGAACTCGCCATGCCCCTCATTGAATACCTTGGGGTGTCTTCTTTCCAAAATGGGGTCACATGTGGGGTATTTATACTGCCCTGGCATTTTAGGGGCCCCAAAGCGTGAGAAGAAGTCTGGTATCCAAATGTCTAAAAATGCCCTCCTAAAAGGAATTTGGGCCCCTTTGCCCACCTAGGCTGCAAAAAAGTGTCACACATCTGGTATCTCCGTACTCAGGAGAAGTTGAGGAATGTGTTTTGGGGTGTCTTTTTACATATACCCATGCTGGGTGAGATAAATATCTTGGTCAAATGCCAACTTTGTATAAAAAAAATGGGAAAAGTTGTCTTTTGCCAAGATATTTCTCTCACCCAGCATGGGTATATGTAAAATGACACCACAAAACACATTCCCCACCTTCTCCTGAGTACGGAGATACCAGATGTGTGACACTTTTTTGCAGCCTAGGTGGGCAAAGGGGCCCACATTCCAAAGAGCACCTTTCGGATTTCACAGGTCATTTACCTACTTACCACACATTAGGGCCCCTGGAAAATGCCAGGGCAGTATAACTACCCCACAAGTGACCCCATTTTGGAAAGAAGACACCCCAAGGTATTCCGTGAGGGGCATGGCAAGTTCCTAGAATTTTTTATTTTTCGTCACAAGTTAGTGGAAAATGATGATTTTTTTTTTTTCATACAAAGTCTCCTATTCCACTAACTTGTGAAAAAAAATAAAAACTTCCATGAACTCACTATGCCCATCAGCGAATACCTTGGGGTCTCTTCTTTCCAAATGGGGTCACTTGTGGGGTAGTTATACTGCCCTGGCATTCTAAGGGCCCAAATGTGTGGTAAGGAGTTTGAAATCAAATTCTGTAAAAAATGACCTGTGAAATCCGAAAGGTGCTCTTTGGAATATGGGCCCCTTTGCCCACCTAGGCTGCAAAAAAGTGTCACACATCTGGTATCTCCGTACTCAGGAGAAGGTGGGGAATGTGTTTTGGGGTGTCATTTTACATATACCCATGCTGGGTGAGAGAAATATCTTGGCAAAAGACAACTTTTCCCATTTTTTTATACAAAGTTGGCATTTGACCAAGATATTTATCTCACCCAGCATGGGTATATGTAAAAAGACACCTCAAAACACATTCCTCAACTTCTCCTGAGTACGGAGATACCAGATGTGTGACACTTTTTTGCAGCCTAGGTGGGCAAAGGGGCCCACATTCCAAAGAGCACCTTTCGGATTTCACAGGTCATTTTTTACTGAATTTGATTTCAAACTCCTTACCACACATTTGGGCCCCTAGAATGCCAGGGCAGTATAACTATCCCACAAGTGACCCCATTTTGGAAAGAAGAGACCCCAAGGTATTCGCTGATGGGCATAGTGAGTTCATGGAAGTTTTTATTTTTTGTCACAAGTTAGTGGAATATGAGACTTTGTAAGAAAAAAAAAAAAAAAATCATCATTTTCCGCTAACTTGTGACAAAAAATAAAAAGTTCTATGAACTCACTATGCCCATCAGCGAATACCTTAGGGTGTGTAATTTCCGAAATGGGGTCATTTGTGGGGTGTTTGTACTGTCTGGGCATTGTAGAACCTCAGGAAACATGACAGGTGCTCAGAAAGTCAGAGCTGCTTCAAAAAGCGGAATTCACATTTTTGTACCATAGTTTGTAAACGCTATAACTTTTACCCAAACCATTTTTTTTTTACCCAAACATTTTTTTTTTATCAAAGACATGTAGAACAATAAATTTAGAGCAAAATTTATATATGGATGTAGTTTTTTTTGCAAAATTTGACAACTGAAAGTGAAAAATGTCATTTTTTTGCAAAAAAATCGTTAAATTTCGATTAATAACAAAAAAAGTAAAAATGTCAGCAGCAAAGAAATACCACCAAATGAAAGCTCTATTAGTGAGAAGAAAAGGAGGTAAAATTCATTTGGGTGGTAAGTTGCATGACCGAGCAATAAATGGTGAAAGTAGTGTAGGTCAGAAGTGTAAAAAGTGGCCTGGTCTTTCAGGGTGTTTAAGCACTGGGGGCTGAAGTGGTTAAAAACACAGCATGATGGCATATGTGTTTTGCTTTTTGATATTCAGAAAAAGTGGCTTGGGGGACCAAGCGTCCAAAAATTATGCCTTAACAGCATCAGAATGTCTTCTCATATGACACACGTGTATTGTCAGAAGAAAAAGTGGCTCGTAAACGAGCCTAGAAAAGCTCTCCCATTTAATTGGAAGCAGTATAGTGTGAATTTGGAACGGTACGGATATACAGTGCCTTGCAAAAGTATTTACCCCCCCTTTACTTTTGTTGTATTTTGTTACATAACAGCATTAAGTTCAATGTTTTGTTAACCACCTCAGCCGCCCTAGCTTAAATACCCTTAATGACCAGGCCACTTTTTACACTTCTGCACTACTCTACTTTCACCGTTTATTGCTCGGTCATGCAACTTACCACCCAAATGAATTTTACCTCCTTTTCTTCTCACTAATAGAGCTTTCATTTGGTGGTATTTCATTGCTGCTGACATTTTTACTTTTTTTGTTATTAATCGAAATTTAACGAAATTTTTGCAAAAAAATGACATTTTTCACTTTCAGTTGTAAAAATTTAAAAAAAAAACGACATCCATATATTATTTTTTCTCTAAATTTATTGTTCTACATGTCTTTGATAAAAAAAAAAATGTTTGGGTAAAAAAAAAAATGGTTTGGGTAAAAGTTATAGCGTTTACAAACTATGGTACAAAAATGTGAATTTCCGCTTTTTGAAGCAGCTCTGACTTTCTGAGCACCTGTCATGTTTCCTGAGGTTCTACAATGGCCAGACAGTACAAACACCCCACAAATGACCCCATTTCGGAAAGTGGACACCCTAAGGTATTCGCTGATGGGCATAGTGAGTTCATAGAACTTTTTATTTTTTGTCACAAGTTAGCGGAAAATTATGATTTTTTTATTTTTTTTCTTACAAAGTCTCATATTCCACTAACTTGTGACAAAAAATAAAAACTTCCATGAACTCACTATGCCCATCACATCTGGTATCGCTGTACTCAGGAGAAGTTGGGCAATGTGTTTTGGGGTGTCATTTAACATATACCCATGCTGGGTGAGATAAATATCTCGGCAAAAGACAACTTTTCCCATTTTTTTATACAAAGTTGGCATTTGACCGAGATATTTCTCTCACCCAGCATGGGTATATGTTAAATGACACCCCAAAACACATTGCCCAACTTCTCCTGAGTACGGCGATACCAGATGTGTGACACTTTTTTGCAGCCTAGGTGGGCAAAGGGGCCCACATTCCAAAGAGCACCTTTAGGATTTCACAGGTCATTTTTTACACATTTTGATTTCAAACTACTTACCATACATTAGGGCCCCTAGAATGCCAGGGCAGTATAACTACCCCACAAGTGACCCCATTTTGGAAAGAAGACACCCCAAGGTATTACGTGATGGGCATAGTGAGTTCATGGAAGTTTTTATTTTTTGTCACAAGTTAGTGGAATATGAGACTTTGTAAGAAAAAAAAAACATAATTTTCCGCTAACTTGTGACAAAAAATAAAAAATTCTAGGAACTCGCCATGCCCCTCACGGAATACCTTGGGGTGTCTTCTTTCCAAAATGGGGTCTTTTGTGGGGTAGTTATACTGCCCTGGCAATTTAGGGGCCCTAATGTGTGGGAAGTATTTTGAAATCAAAATGTGTAAAAAATGCCCTGTGAAATCCTAAAGGTGCTCTTTGGAATGTGGGCCCCTTTGCCCATCTAGGCTGCAAAAAAGTATCACACATGTGGTATCGCCGTACTCAGGAGAAGTTGGGCAATGTGTTTTGGGGTGTCATTTTACATATACCCATGCTGGGTGAGAGAAATATCTCGGTCAAATGCCAACTTTGTATAAAAAAATGGGAAATGTTGTCTTTTGCCGAGATATTTATCTCACCCAGCATGGGTATATGTAAAATGACACCCCAAAACACATTGCCCAACTTCTCATGAGTATGGCGATAACAGATGTGTGACACTTTCTTGCAGCCTAGGTGGGCAAAGGGGCCCACATTCCAAAGAGCACCTTTAGGATTTCACAGGTCATTTTTTACTCATTTTGATTTCAAACTACTTACCACACATTAGCGCCCCTAGAATGCCAGGGCAGTATAACTACCCCACAAGTGACCCCATTTTGGAAAGAAGACACCCCAAGGTATTACGTGATGGGCATAGTGAGTTCATGGAAGTTTTTATTTTTTGTCACAAGTTAGTGGAATATGAGACTTTGTAAGAAAATAAATAAATAAAAAAAAAATCATAATTTTCCGCTAACTTGTGACAAAAAATAAAAAATTCTAGGAACTCGCCATGCCCCTCACAGAATACCTTGGGGTGTCTTCTTTCCAAAATTGGGTCACTTGTGGGGTAGTTATACTGCCCTGGCATTTTAGGGGCCCTAATGCGTGAGAAATCAAAATGTATAAAAAATGCCCTGTGAAATCCGAAAGGTGCTCTTTGGATTGTGGGCCCCTTTGCCCACCTAGGCTGCAAAAAAGTGTCACACATCTGGTATCGCCGTACTCAGGAGAAGTAGGGCAATGTGTTTTGGGGTGTCTTTTTACATATACCCATGCTGGGTGAGAGAAATATCTCGGCAAAAGACAACTTTTCCCATTTATTTTTACAAAGTTGGCATTTGACCAAGATATTTATCTCACCCAGCATGGGTATATGTAAAATGACACCCCAAAACACATTGCCCAACTTCTCCTGAGTACGGCGATACCAGATGTGTGACACTTTTTTGCAGCGTAGATGCGCAAAGGGGCCCAAATTCCTTTTATGAGGGCATTTTTAGACATTTGGATCCCAGACTTCTTCTCACGGTTTAGGGCCCCTAAAATGCCTGGGCAGTATAAAAAACCCACATGTGACCCCATTTTGGAAAGAAGACACCCCAAGGTATTCAATGAGGGGAATGGCGAGTTCATAGAGTTTAAATTTTTTTGGCACAAGTTAGCGGAAATTGATTTTTTTTTTTTTCTCACAAAGTCTCCCTTTCCGCTAACTTGGGACAAAAATTTCAATCTTTCATGGACTCAATATGCCCCTCACGGAATACCTTGGGGTGTCTTCTTTCCGAAATGGGGTCACATGTGGGGTATTTATACTGCCCTGGCATTTTAGGGGCCCTAAAGCGTGAGAAGAAGTCTGGAATATAAATGTCTAAAAAAATTTACGCATTTGGATTCCGTGATGGGTATGGTGAGTTCATGTGAGATTTTATTTTTTGATACAAGTTAGTGGAATATGAGACTTTGTAAGAAAAAAATAAAAAATAAAAATTTCCGCTAACTTGGCCCAAAAAAATGTCTGAATGGAGACTTACAGGGGGGTGATCAATGACAGGGGCGTGATCAGGGAGTGTATATGGGGTTATCACCCCCCTGTAAGGCTCCATTCAGACGTCTGTATGTGTTTTGCGGATCCGCGGTGTCCGTGTTTTGTGGATCCACAAAACACATACGGACGTCTGAATGGAGCCTTACAGGGGGGTGATCAATGACAGGGGGGTGATCAGGGAGTCTATATGGGGTGATCACCCCCCCTGTCATTGATCACCCCCCTGTAAGGCTCCATTCAGACGTCCGTATGTGTTTTGCAGATCCAATCCATGTATCCGCCTGTGTGCGCGCGTTCACAGGAAATCTTGCATCTCGCGAGATGACGCGTATATGCGTGACTGTGCCTGCAGCTGCCGCCTCCGGAGGCGGTTAATCTGAATTTTATGTGATGGATCAGAACACAATAGTCTAAATTGGTGGAGTTAAACAAGAAAAATATATAAATAAACTATTGTTTAGAAATAGAAAACAGAAAATTAGCATGTGCGTATTTATTCACCCCCTTTGTTAGGAAGCCCATAAAAAGCTCTGGTGCAAACAATTACCTTCTGAAGTCACATAATTAGAGAAGGAGCCACTGAGGCAGTGGTAGCTGCAGCAGCAGCCATATGGTACATGTTGGCAGAAACGCAGCAGCAGCCTTACGAAAGATGATGGTCAGCAGGCAGCACCGGTGGCATGATGGAGGCAGCGGTAGCAGCAGCCGTACGGAAAGTGAATGTTGGCAGGTCGCAGCTGTGGCATGAAGGAGGTGGCAGCAGCAGCCATATGGTACATGTTGGCAGAAAGGCAGCAGCATGATGGAGGCAGTAGCAGCCTTACGAAAGATGATAGTTGGCAGGCCGCAGCAGTGGCATGATGGCGTGATGGAGTCGGCAGCAGCCGTACAGAACGCAAATGTAGGCAGGTCGGAGCAGTGGCATGATGGAGGCGGCAGCAGCAGCCGTACAGAATGTGATGTTAGGCAGGTTGCAGTAGTGACATGATGGTGGAAGGGCAGGTAGACAGCAACAGTCGCAAGCAAGGCTAGATCTATTCATTGGAATCAGCCAGAGGAGTTTGAAAATCCTCCTGAATCCAGGCTTGGTTCATTTTGACAAAAGTGATGTCTTGGACACTGGCAGAGGACAACTTAGTCTTTTTGGGTGTCATCACGCCCTCTGCGATGCTGAAAACCCTCTCCGAGATGACACTGGAGGATGGGGAAGAAAGCGTGCTGTGCCAGTTCAGGCCACGCGAGCTGCGTACACAGTGTTTCCTGGTATTAACTAAATTTGTCCTCCCTTTCTGCGAGAGGAAAACATTTCCCCATTTTGCCTTGGTAGCAAGGGTCTAAAAGTATGTATTTATCAGACTGCTTGATGTCAACGATACGCCTGTCACTGAGTAAGCAAGCCCATACATTCTGGCCACCGTGCCCGAGGAGCCAGTTCTTTCCAGCTCGGCCTCCCACTGAGACGATTGGGTGTCTTGGTCGGTGCCATCGTCTCAGATGAGGTACCACTGCTTAACCTCGAAGCAACACATGCTCCCTCCTGTTGACGCTGTCTAGTGCATGACAAAATTGTTCACGGTCTTCCTCTGCCCTCCGCTTCTATCAGACTGTGGGATATCATAGTGGGTTCTTGGCCCCCTCCACTGCTCTGCCCCAACTTTCGCTGCCCCCAAAGCCAATACTGCAGCTACGGAGTCCACTACTGCCACCACCAACATAGCTATTACTGGGGTCTGCAGACTCTTCCTCCTCAGGGCAGTACGACGCTGACTGCTCTCACACAAGTCGTCAACAGGGAGACTTTCTTGACTATCTGCGGTAGGGCGTGGTGGGGTTTTCTTGCCACTTCTTAGGAAGGCACCGCTCTAGGAAGGGGCAGTGAAGACTGGGAGGACTCCACTGAAAGCCTTCTTTGGAGCTGCAAGGAGGAGGAGCAGGAGGAATTTGACCCCTGGCTCCATGGTACGGTGTTGGACTCTGAAGTCACCTCCACGTAATCCTGCTGCAACTGAGAAAAGGAGTGAGGCATCTACAATATCATACTGTTTCTCCTTAAAGGGGTTGTATCACTTCAGAAAATAGCATTTATTATGGAGAGAAATTTAACTAATGTATTATTATTATCATCTATATTGCTTCCTTTGCTGGCTGGATTTATTTTCAATTACATTATACACTGCTCATTTCCATGGTTACGGCCACCCTGCAATTCATGAGCGGTGGCCGTTCTTGCACACTATAAAAAAATTCATCAGCCTATGTGTGCTCTCACAGTCCCTATAGTGTGCAGGCACGGCTACCGCTGATGGATTTCAGGATGGTCGTAACCATGGAAACAAGCAGTGTGTAATGTGATAGAAAAATGAATCCAGTCAGCAAAGGAAGCATTATGGATAATAACAATACATTAGTAAGTGCCTTGTATTACCTTACCTACATGATAAATGCCACTTGCTGAAGTGACACAAACCCCTTTAACTATAATGTTGTGCCTTTCCGAAGCCAGCAGGGACTACTGCGGCCTACTACTACTACTATTTTTGGCCAGATAGTTGGTGCTGCCACTGCCCACATTCTGCCTCTGGGTCTTTCGTTTGGAATCCTTCTGTAGCCTGGATATTTTTGGTCCTCTCAGATAATTTTCTGCACTACCCTGTGTTAACAGTGTAGTAATCACGTATTTATGACGCTAGTTTCAGTATAATCAACACCCCGACCGAAAAAAAAAAATTAAAAACATGTGAAGGCTGAAATAAAGGGAAACTGATTTAGACCTAAATTAGTTATCACTCCCAGATACTTTTGTGCGCTGGCCTGTGGAGTTGGTGTTGATCACCTATATGCCGGTTTAATTAAATTGAACAAGTCCCCCAAAAAATAACATTTCAACTATTTGGAGAAATATTAACGGATGTTAAAGAATCAGTTTCATGTCACAGGTAAATTGCTGCCCTAGTACTGATCACCTATGTGCTGGTTTAATTAAATTGAACAAGTACTGAAAAAAATATTATTTTAACCATGTGGAAACTGATGATTGAGGCCTGATCCTTAATATCACGGTAACACTCAAAGGTAAATTGTTACTACAGTGGATGTAAAAAGTCTACACACCCCTGTTAAAATGTCAGGTTTCTGTGATGTAAAAAAATGAGACAAAGAAAAATCATTTCAGAACTTTTCCCACCTTTAATGTGACCTATAAACTCAATTGAAAAACAAACTGAAATCTTTTAGGTAGAGGGAAGAATAAATATAAAAATAAAATAATATGGTTGCATAAGTGTGCACACCCGTAAACTAATACTTTGTTGAAGCACCTTTTGATTTTATTACAGCACTCAGTCTTTTTGGGTATGAGTCTATCAGCATGGCACATTTTGACTTGGCAAGATTTGCCCACTCTTCTTTGCAAAAACACTCCAAATCTGTCAGATTGCGAGGGCATCTTCTGTGCACATCCCTCTTCAGATCACCCCACAGATTTTCAATCGGATTCAGGTCTGGGCTCTGGCTGGGCCATTCCAAAACTTTATCTTCTTCTGGTGAAGCCATTCTTTTGTTGATTTGGATGTATGCTTTGGGTCGTTGTCATGCTGAAAGATGAAGTTCCTCTTCATGTTCAGCTTTCTAGCAGAAGCCTGAAGGTTTTGTGCCAATATTGACTGGTATTTGGAACTGTTCATAATTCCCTCTAGCTTAACTAAGGCCCCAGTTCCAGCTGAAGAAAAACAGCCCCAAAGCATGATCCAGCCACCACCATGCTTCACTGTGGGTATGGTGTTCTTTTGGTGATGTGCAGTGTTGTTTTTGCGGCAAACATATCTTTTGGAATTATGGCTAAAAGGTTCATCAGACCATAACACCTTTTCCCACATGCTTTTGGGAGACTTCAGATGTGTTTTTTGAAAAATGTAGCCTGGCTTGGATGTTTTTCTTCGTAAGAAAAGGCTTTCGTCTTGCCACTCTACCCCATAGCCCAGACATATGAAGAATACGGAAGATCATCACATGTACCACACAGCCAGTACTTGCCAGATATTCCTGCAGCTCCTTTAATGTTGCTGTAGGCCTCTTGGTAGCCTCCCAGAACAGTTTTCTTCTCGTCTTTTCATCAATTTTGGAGGGACGTCCAGATCTTGGTAATGTCACTGTTGTGCCATATTTTCTCCACTTGATGATGACTGTCTTCTGTCACGAGTTGGAGGTCCCAGGAGAGACCACCGCGTCGTCATGCAATAAACAGAAATCAGGTACAGACACATAAGAGTTTATTGCACAAACAAAACAGGGAAGGCAGCACAGAGAAAACATGAGCTCTATGTACCGTCAGCACAGTGGGAGAAAACCCCCACTGCGCCACTGTCTAGTAATACTCCAGAGGGGCGTGACTAAGCAACTCCTGGTTTTCACTAGGGCCTCAGAAGGTAAGGTTAGGCTTTGCCGCAGGAAGTTGCCAGGGTCCACTCTGGAGCGTGAACTAGACAGTGACAGCAGGAGCGAATGGACAACAGGTACCAGAAGGTACCGACGGCACATAGGCATACAAAACAGGGCAACTAATAATACAAGCAGGAGTTCACGCAAGGGAGCAGGAGTGGCAATGAGCAGAGAAGGACTTGCTCCACCAGTAGTAAACTGCATGGCCTTGTCATGCCACTCTGCTGCAAAGGCTTGCTGAACACAGACATATGAATACAAAAAACAGGGCAACTAATAATACAAGCAGGAGTTCACGCAAGGGAGCAGGAGTGGCAATGAGCAGAGAAGGACTTGCTCCACCAGTAGTAAACTGCATGGCCTTGGCATGCCACTCTACTGCAAAGGCTTGCTGAACACAGACATCAGAATAAACACAAAGTAACTAAAACATAACAGGCAGAACAGATAACAGACAGACGACGTTAATGAACAAGTAGGGAAACCCACAGAGCACAGACAGACACGGATCCCATGGGTCAGCAGCATGGGAGAGAGAGTACAAACCAGGAGCAGGACAAGACAACACACACCAGGAGAGCTGACACAGAACTGAGGAAACATCAGCCTTATATACAGGTTCCATGGGTGCAGCAAAGAGACCACACCCATGGAGCAGACAGAGGATTAACTCCTAATAAGCACACAGGGGAGTTAACCCATAAAGAACCACAGATGACACAGAAACAGAACTTCAGCGAGGAGCGCCGAATGAGCAAGAAAGGAAGGTCACAGCCAGAGATAGTGGCTGTGACATCTTCACTGTGTTCCATGATATATCTAATGCCTTGGAAATTATTTTGTTCCCTTCTCCTGACTGATACCTTTTAACAATGAGATCCCTCTGATGTTTTGGAAGATCTCTGTGGACCATGGCTTTTGCTGTGGGATGCGACTAAGAAAATTTCAGGAAAGACCAACTAGAGCAGCTGAACTTTATTTGGGGTTAATCAGAGGCACTTTAAATGATGGCAGGTGTATGCTGACTCCTATTTAACATGATTTTGAATGTGATTGCTTTATTCTGAACACAACTACATCCCCAGTTATAAGAGGGTGTGCACACTTATGCAACCACATTATTTATTTATTTGTTTTCTTCCCTCCACCTAAAAGATTTCAGTTTGTTTTTTAATTGAGTGGTACAGGAGATAACCTCCCAGGTTGTTGACCCCCGTCCTGAACTGGCTCTTTTATTTTTAGGCATACACAATATCCCCCCTGAAAGCAGGAACCTAGTTAGACACATCCTACTTAGTGCTAAATTGGTTATCACACGTTATTGGAAACAAACAGTTTCGTCAACTGTAACGGTCGCGTACACACACACACAGGGGGGAGGGAAGTGACCACTGCGCTCCACCCTTACCCCTGGCCCTGCCTACTTGCCTCGCGAGTCCTAATGACAGGGGACAACTGGACGGCAATCCCTAACTTGGAGTAAGTGCAGGGATGACAGACAGACAAACAACAGGACGTGAACGGACCGAGTCAATACCAGGAAAGCTGCAAAGTACAAATGGAGCAAGCAGAGAATTGTCAGGAGAAGCCGGGGTCATAAATACCAGGAGAGCAGAGAAGTACAAGAGGAGTCCTAAGAGAGTAGTCAGGTGGGAGCCGAGGTCACAATACCAGGACGGAAGCGCAGTACAAGAGGAGCAGGCAAAAGGATGGTCAGGAACAGGATCAGGTAAGTATTCAGCAGTCCAACCAATAGCCAGGAACCTATAAATTAACAGGCAACCTGTAGCCAGCAGGCTGCCTGTATTTATAGTGGGGAGTGAGGGTCATGTGACGTGGCCAGCGTCACATGACCGACAGACCAACCAGTCGAGCACCGAGTGATCAGCTCGGCGCTCAAGGCAGACTAGGAGCAGGGAGCCACCCAGCTAGTAAAGCTGCCCTGGGAATGAGGTCAAACACAGAACCTCATTCCAAAAGCTAAGCAACAGTTCTGCGGGCAATGGGGGACCGAGTGCACCTTCGGAACCCAGTGACAGTACCCCCCCCTTTTACGAGGGGCCACCGGACCCAAGACTTCAGGCGATGGCTTTTCAGGGTGTTCTAAATGAAATTTACGAACAAGTCTAGGAGCATGAACCTCCCTGGCAGGTACCCAAGATCTCTCTTCAGGTCCATACCCCTTCCAGTGAATCAGGTACTGCAAGGAATTACGCACCTTCCTGACATCCACTATTTTAGACACCACATACTCGACAGCATCATTAACAAGAACCGGCGGAGGCGAGGCTTTTGATGGTACTACCGGTTCAAAATATTTTTTAAGCAGATATTTATGGAACACATTATGAATGTGGAATGACTCAGGCAGCTCCAACCTAAAAGATACTGGGTTAATCACTTCCGTGATCTTATATGGTCCAATAAAACGAGGAGCAAATTTTTTAGAAGTTACCTTGAGAGATAGATTCTTGGAGGACAACCATACTTTATCACCAACCTGAAAGTTTACCCCCCTTGAACGTCTCCTATCGGCCTTGAGTTTTTGAGAACATTGAGCCTTTTCTAGGTTCGATTGAACCCGGGCCCAAACTGTGCACAGTTCGGAGGAGAGTTTATCCGCTTCAGGGTTAGAGGAGGAGACGGACGACCCAGAATGAAAACGGGGATGAAAACCATGGTTACAAAAGAAAGGGGAGACCCCAGCAGAAGAATTGACACGGTTATTCAAAGCAAATTCAGCCAACGGAAGGAATTTGACCCATAATTGCTGGTCATCAGCAACATACAACCTCAAGAATTGTTCCACAGACTGATTAAGGCGTTCAGTCTGCCCATTACTCTCAGGATGGTAGGCGGAAGAAAAAGACAATGAAATTTTACATCTTTGACAGAAGGCCCTCCAGAATTTGGACACAAACTGCACACCCCTGTCAGAAACAATATTTTCCGGGATGCCATGTAAACGAACAATCTCTCTCACAAAAATAGATGCCAGGGTTTTAGAATTCGGAAGTTTAGACAGGGGAATGAAATGAACCATCTTGCTAAACCTATCCACCACTACCCAAACCACAGTCTTACCCTCCGCCAGCGGCAGGTCAGTTATAAAGTCCATCGAGATATGGGACCAGGGTCTACTGGGAATGGGTAGGGGTCGTAGGTTACCAGCAGGGCGAGTCCTAGGTGTCTTGGACCTGGCACAAACCTCACAGGCTGACACGTAGGACTTGACATCCCTAGTTAGAGTGGGCCACCAATAAGATCTAGAAACCAGATCCTTAGTGCCCTCAACACCCGGATGTCCACAAAAGGCAGAATCGTGACACTCACCCAACAGCTGGAGACGAAATTGTACGGGAACAAACAACTTATCTGTTGGGGTGGATACCGGTGCCAGATGTTGTTCAGACCTAATGCGAGCCGAGATATCCTGGGTAAGAGCTGCTAAGAAGATTTTTGCTGGTAGGATGGATTCAGGTGGTACCTCAGTAGGTTGAAAAGCCTGGAAGCTCCGAGATAATGCGTCCGCCTTCACATTTTTACTTCCCGGCCTGAACGTGATGGAAAAATCAAAACGAGTAAAAAACAGAGCCCATCTGGCTTGACGGGGATTCAACCTCTTAGCAGACTCGAGAAACATAAGGTTTTTATGGTCAGTGACAACAGTTACACAATGTCTTGCCCCCTCCAGGAAATGCCTCCACTCCTCAAATGCCCATTTAATGGCCAGCAGCTCCCTATTCCCTATGTCGTAGTTTCTCTCCGTGGGAGAGAATTTCCTGGAGAAGAAGGCACATGGTCTCAGATTAGTGAGGCTAGCAGGACCTTGTGAAAGGACTGCTCCTACGCCGTCCTCGGACGCATCCACCTCCACAATAAAAGGTCTCTCCTGATCAGGCTGGATCAGAATGGGAGCGCTACTAAATGCCTCTTAATTTTTCAAATGAAGAAATGGCCTCAGTAGACCAATTCTCCAAATCCGCCCCTTTCTTAGTAAGGTCGGTCAACGGTTTAGCAATTACGGAAAAATTCATAATAAATTTACGATAGTAATTGGCGAAACCTAAGAACCGTTGTAAGGCCTTTAAGGATGAAGGTCTTACCCATTCCTTAATTGCTAGTACCTTACCAGGATCCATCTTGAAGGCGTGAGGAGTCAGAACATGCCCTAGAAACAGAATCTCCTGTACACCAAAGACACATTTCTCTTGTTTAGCGGATAGCTGATTCTCCCTCAACACCTCTAATACTTGTTTAACATGAGACACATGGGATTCGAAGTCAGGAGAGAATATCAAAATGTCGTCAAGATAGACAATAACAAATTTACCTAAGTACTCCCTAAGAATGTCATTCATGAAGTTTTGGAACACAGCTGGGGCATTGCTGAGTCCAAAAGGCATCACTTGATATTCAAAGTGTCCTACAGGAGTATTGAACGCCGTCTTCCATTCGTCTCCCTCCTTGATTCGGATTAGATTGTATGCCCCTTTCAGGTCAATTTTGGAAAACCAGGTTGCCCCCAGAACCTGGTTAAATAAATCCGGAATCAATGGGAGGGAGACGAATGGAAGACGGCGTTCAATACTCCGGTAGGACACTTTGAATATCAAGTGATGCCTTTTGGACTCAGCAATGCCCCAGCTGTGTTCCAAAACTTCATGAATGACATTCTTAGGGAGTACTTAGGTAAATTTGTTATTGTCTATCTTGACGACATTTTGATATTCTCTCCTGACTTCGAATCCCATGTGTCTCATGTTAAACAAGTATTAGAGTTGTTGAGGGAGAATCAGCTATCCGCTAAACAAGAGAAATGTGTCTTTGGTGTACAGGAGATTCTGTTTCTAGGGCATGTTCTGACTCCTCACGCCTTCAAGATGGATCCTGGTAAGGTACTAGCAATTAAGGAATGGGTAAGACCTTCATCCTTAAAGGCCTTACAACGGTTCTTAGGTTTCGCCAATTACTATCGTAAATTTATTATGAATTTTTCCGTAATTGCTAAACCGTTGACCGACCTTACTAAGAAAGGGGCGGATTTGGAGAATTGGTCTACTGAGGCCATTTCTTCATTTGAAAAATTAAGAGGCATTTAGTAGCGCTCCCATTCTGATCCAGCCTGATCAGGAGAGACCTTTTATTGTGGAGGTGGATGCGTCCGAGGACGGCGTAGGAGCAGTCCTTTCACAAGGTCCTGCTAGCCTCACTAATCTGAGACCATGTGCCTTCTTCTCCAGGAAATTCTCTCCCACGGAGAGAAACTACGACACCTCTTGCAAAACTACAACTCTTGCAAAACTACAACTCCCAGCATGCCCGAACAGCCTACAGCTCTCAGCCTACAGCAGGGCATGATGGGAGTTGTAGTTTTACAACAGCTGGAGGGCCATAGCTTGAGCATCCCTGCCCTACTGTGTATTGGTGTATTGATCGCCTACAGTATATGCTAGTTTGGTTAAATTCAATAACCCCCCCCCCCCCAAAAAAAAAAAAAAAAAAAAATATATATAAATAAATAAATAAATAAAACATTGGAACTTAATTGTGTGTGTGTGTGTGTGTGTGTGTGGATAATGAACAGATTTAGCCCTAATATTTTGTTCTCAATCACAGATATGGTTTTTCAAACGAACCCACCCCCCCTCAAAAAAAAAAAATATAAATATGTGAGGTGACCTGACACAGAGTACTTACTAGTATTCTATGTGCTATGCTAGATTGATCGTAGAACACATGTTGTACAGTTTTCATTTATTCCACCCCCCTCCCCATAAAAGGATTTCTGTGAAAATGGGGGGAAAAAATAAATAAAAGGATGTCCTTGCAGATAGCTGCTTTTGAGGTTTGCAGCAGCTGCAGTTCTGCTAGGAGACACCGTGGCAACAGCTCCTTACTCCCTGGCTGATAGCTTCCCTGCTTGTTCCTATTCTAAACACCCAATTCTTCTTCTTCTTTGTAATCCTAGCCTTTCCCTTTTCTGTCCCTGGTAGTAGAATACAAGCTTGATTGATTTCTGACTGTTTTTCACTCTCCCTGACTCCCTAAGATCATTTTTCTGGCAGACACTGTAAGATCCCACCACCCTCATTCACAGCCCAGCACAGAATGACGTTCTGCTAATTCTGCTAGGGCACCTCCCTGCCTGCTGCAGCACTGATTGGCTGATCCAGGCTGTCTGTCAGCCTGGGAGCCAATCAGGGCAAGCCACCCCCACAACTTCCGCTAAGGGCTATGTGAGAACCCTTCTTCTTGCTCCTCAATGTTTGTTTCCCGCTGACATGTGCACTAAAATAGTGCTAAGTGCTATTTTAGTTAATTTGTCTGCCGTCCGAAAAGTAGCAAAGGTCAGACCAAACCGGGTTCGCTCATCCTTAGTAGAGATCCCCAGTAGGAACTGAAAATGCAATGATTACAATGAGCTGCCGGCCACCAGAAATCTGCAAATAAAGAGAAGAAAGGACTTGAGACACATATCAACAAGGGGAAAAGTGCTAAAAAGTTGGACAGGCAGCAAAGGGTGAAGGGGTTATGTTATGAGTCCTTACCTCTGTGTGACGATGAGCCTTTCCTCTGGTGAAACATGGCGCCTCATATTGTCCAGAAAGGTAAGGCAAGGACACATGCGACAGAAGCTGTGGAACTTGTTAGAGTACTGCCAGAGGTGGGAGTATAGGGTGCGGAAGTGGTCTTTCTTGGACCGCTGGAACCGATTGCCTCATTCTCCTCCTCTGTTCTCCATCTGGCTTAGCAGGCTATTGTCCGTGTCGCTGTGAAAGAAGCTAGTACAGGAGGTCTGTTTCCACAGGGGTTTTCCCTGTGGTGATCAATAAGAAATTGCCGAAAAACCAGTGCTGGCCAAACAGAGGTATCGAAGAGAGCTCTCTAGGCTATAAAATCAGCGCTGTAGTGATCATGTGCGCTTCCTATGGGTGTTTTCTGGGGTTGGGGCTTACACAGTGACAATTTCCTCCTTCCATTTTTTTTTTTTTTCCAGTCCGCAAAAAAAAAACGGAAGAGGAATTGAAACAACACGGACATATTTTGCATACTTGCAGAATGTATGCGGAAGCACAATGGACAAAAATGCTGAATCACAGATCTGTGGTTTGCAGATCGCAAAATGGCATTTGTCTTGTGCATATAGACTTAGAACCATCAGAGATCTTGAAAACTATGAGGAATTCATACAGTGTAACTGTAACTTTTCATTATACAATTCCCAAAAAGTTCGATGCTATATAAAAACTGAATGTAATGATTTGCAAATCTTATAGACCCATATTTTATTCACAATAAACCATAGAGCATATCACATGTTGAAAGTGAGACATTTTACCATGAAAAAAATTGAAGGGAATCCAGGAATTGATAATGACGACCTATGAAATAAGAAAAACAAAATATGTTTTCACAGCTCACCCAAAAAGTCCAGCTTAGGTATGACCACTCCCGGTTAGTGGAAGGCAGGGCTGCACAGATTCCAATTGCAATCCAGCACCTCAGATGAGTAAAATGTAACTTTTAGTTAAAACTTCATGGCGTTCTTGGCGACGCTTTTCACGCACAAAGTTGATGAAGCGCAATGTGCACAAAATAGTTGTTGAGGTCGTCTAAGTTTTTAATCTATTTTAATTAAAAGTTATGTTTTTTTATTCATCTGAGGCGCTGGATTACAATTGGACATTTCTCTGGAATAATGACCTGTCTTCAGGATTTAAGTCATCAGTTATTATCACATCGATGGGGGTCCAAGTCCTGGCACCTCTGCCAAAGAGCTGTTTAAGGGAGTCACCATGCTCAACGGAGCTCCCGCCAGCTTACCAAGCACAGCGCTGTACATTGTATAACAGCTGTGTTTGGTATCACAGCTCAGCCACATTGACTCACGGAGTGCCTGCCTCATCTAACAGCTGATTGGCGGGGGTCCTGGGTGTCGGACCCCCACTGATCTGATATTGATGACCTATCCAGAGGATAGGTTATAAATATAAATTTCCGGATAACCCCTTTAACTCATTTTAAACTGGTAGCAGGGTTCTACAAACGGCACCCCACCGATCCATTGTTCTCTCCAGCTGCCAGTGCCGAAAATAACATATTGGATAAAACAGCTTCTCTCCTATTTAAAAGGGGTTGTCCATTTTTTTTTCATATTGATGACCTGTCCTAAGGATAGGTCATCAATATCAGATTGGCGGGGGTCTGACTGTCACCCCTGCCGATCAGCTGTTTGAAGAGACCACAGCACATGTATGAGCACTGCATTCTCTTAACTGTTTACCTGTTTACCATCGACATTGCAGCTACCGTGCAGGGTAACTACAACTGCTCCATCCCATTCAAGTGTATAGGACAGAGACAGGGGCGCACTGCCAATTCGGCGAGGTGAGGCGATTGCCTCAGGTGGCGCCACCTAGGAACAAGTGGGGGCAGGACTGTGGGCAATGAGCCCTTCCATTGTGGAAGCGCTCAACCTCTCCATATTCAACTGTATCGCCATCCGCAGGATGGCAATACAGTTGAATGTTGCGGAGGGGCACGGAGCGTTCTACCTGGCATTCCGGCAAATAGGCCTTAGGCCTAAGGCCAGTAGCCTATCAGAGGCCGGTGCAGGCGGCGCAATGACATCATAATCATCGCACCGCCTGAGTCGGGCAGCAAACAGCTCAGGACACAGACCGGAAGATGCGTGTGCCCTGCACCGTATCCTGACAGCCACACTGAGTTAAGTATTTGAGTTTATTATTTTTATTTGGTAGCATGCTGTTGGGCCACTTTGGAAGGGGGGGGGGGGGGGATTATTATAGATGTGGGAGCACTATGGGGGTATTGTTTCTACTGGGGGCACTAAATAGGGGCATTTTTTTTGTACTAGCACACATAAGGAGGCATTTTTTGGCACACATTATAAGGGGGCACTATGGAGACATTGGTTCTACTGGGGCACTAAAAGGGGGTATCTTTTGTACTGGCACACATTAGAAGGGGGGCATTTTTGTACTGGCACACATTAGAAGGGGCACTGTTAACGGGGTTGTCTCACCTTGCTATTTTCAAGCTCCATCGCGGCTCTCAGGGCCTTCATTCCCTGCCTGCTAGGGCAGAGCTGAGCACTGACAAGGTGGCCGAGGCTGGGAGTGACTGCACATGCACAAGAATATGTGCATGCTCACTCCTGTCAAACCTGGACACCAGCGCAGCCGGCCGGCGCGGCCACCACTGATAACACTACAGCAGTGGCTGTAACCACAGTGACATAGGCGTAATTGAAAAATTAACTACATGGAAGAAAGGATCCTAGGGACTGATCAAATGTTGATTACTGAGGTTAGACAACCTCTTTGACACTAAGTGCACCATGTCAGAGAATGATTACTATTTGTGGGACTCTTGGGAGCACTAGAACTGTGGGAGCACCTTGGCACAGTATCAGCTTAGCGCAATTATTTTTGGGGGACACTATGTTTATGGTACTATTAGCATCAGGGGCACTTTTTTATTGGTAATTATTGGTGGGGGCACTATCATGGCAGTCTGGTCTGAATGGAGAAGATGAGGAAAGAGAAAGTCTATATCACTGGATGTAAGAAGAATGTGGCGCTGAATTATCCTGTATGTTTTGTAGCCTTGTACAATGTTTTCCAAGTATGTCTTTAATAGTAGGGCCATAGGGAGGGGGTTGGGTTGAAAATTTACCATGGGAGGGGGTGCTGTTTTACCTCAGCAGAAAGCCTAGGTGCACCCCTGGACGTAACATTGTAATTACAGCTGCTCTTTCCCATTCACTGGAAGCAGTTGTAGTTACCCTGCATCGCCGCTGCAGTGTCCACAGCATGCAGGTACATGGTGAAGAGAATGCAGCATTCTATGCAGCTGATCACAGGCCTGCTGGGAGTCAGCCCACCAGCGATCTGACATTAAGAGGAAAACCCCTTTAAGTGAAAGGGAGCGGAGCTACTGTAACCCAGTAGGGCCACTGAATGGGAGCTTCTGTAACCTGGCACAGTCACTGAATGGAAGCTGATATTGATGACCTGTTATCACATTAATTACCTACCCACATGATAGGGGATAAGGTCTGACTGGCGGAAGTGTAACCACTGGGGAACCTGATGACCACTAAATCCCCTGTTTGGTTGGAGTGGTGGTCACTCATGCACACTGCCGCTTCATTCATCTCTATTGCCAGAGATAGTCACTTGTAACCTGCTATCTCCAGCAGTTCCACAGCAAGCGGTCGGACCTCTTCCAATCAGCCACTTATCCTCTATCCTGTGAATAAGGGATATGTGTTTGTAATGGGACAAACCCAAAAACTTATTCCCCTTAGCACTTGTTAATTAACATAATTATTCTAGTACTTTTTAAACAGCAGAAATATATTAAAAGCGTGCATTTATTGACAGTGTATATGTATTGTAAGACATTTGTAATTCTTTTTCAGGATCAGTGATGTATTTTGTGCATGCATGCATGAACACTAGCTTCTGTTTTCAGAATGTGGGTTTCTGGTTGTATTTATTATATTTATTCCATCTGGGCTGTTTTCTGTAATCGTATGTGAAATTAAAATATGCCATGCACTTTTAGGGGAGCAAACAAAATGGAAGCATTAATAAGGTGTTTCTGTCTCTTTAAGAGCATGTTGCTGCCGGAGTGAATGTATCCAGTGCGCATGTGCAAAGCCCTCCTCCCCACGCATGCCTGTCTCGTAGTTCCCGCCCTTTATGTTTGCGCCTGCGTCTTTTCCCGGGTCTACGGACTGAACCATCCCATCAGCTGGATTGGGGGGATTCAGACCGAGTTTATAAATGCGTCCCATGTCCGCTAGTTTCCATCTGCCATTTCCCGCATGGTTTGTGGATGGACAGTATCGTGGACAGCCCTAGGCGAAGGCGTTTCGTGGTCAGCTTGTCTAAACGGGCAGGTGTGCGTGAGCAACCTAGAATATTTTCTGTCCCCTTCTCACTGCCATGGAATTGTCTTGACCCGCCCACCTCTCACCCCCCCTGCGGAGTGTTGCAGTTGGACGGGTCCGGGGCCGACATGGCGGAGCGGCGGGACACAGAACCCGGGTTGGCCGGGGGGTAAGGACCGGTTTTTGGGGAGTGGCCTACCGGGAGTGAAGTGGTGCTGTTAAAAGGCAGGGGGGACAGGCCGGCTCATGCATGCCCAGCTCTGTGTCGCCTTGTGTGTATTACCCGCGCTGCCCCTCCACTTGTGTGTATGGCTGTGTATTCGGTGCACTGCTGTGCTCATTGAGTTGTGTGGAAAGTGTGTGTGTGGATTGTAGCATACACGGGTCTGAGCGGTATTCCCAGTGCAGCACATGGACGAGCTCCTCAGTCATTGTGGTGGCCTCACAGGGGATGCCTTCCTGTGTGGACAGCACTGCCCCAAGCTGTGTCCATGGCCAGAAATCGCAGGTTGAGGTGGCACACTGCTTCCCTTAGGATCCATATTGCCAGGACTATTCTTAGGTTTTGCCGATATCCCCCATTGGTGGGATTAAAAAAGGGTGAAATCAACTGGAAGCTCCCTATTGTCATCCAGTAGGCTGGAAACACACTTGCAGTTTGAGATCTGTTTTTTTGTTGCAGTCCCCCCCCCCCCCCCCCCCCCCCCCTTAAACCAGTAGTGGCTCCAGCACCAAGAGAAGTATAAGTCCTTCCTTTGTATTTCCTGTCCCCTTTATCCACTTCTAACTGAAAAAACGGCCTGTGTTTCCAGCCTTAGGCGCTGTTCACACGGACTCTTTTGCAGGCAGATTGTGGCCTTCGATTCTTCATCAAAAAGCAGTTTGAAATCCGCCTCCTATTGTTACTAATGGGAGGCTGCCCAAGGATGGACGTGTCTTTGGCGGGTGTGCACTCGTGGTTTACATCCATTAAATGGGGCTAAACCGCGAGTGGACAACCGCATTCAAATTGAGAGAACAGCGGCAGAAAGGGTTTTCTGCTACAGAATACGTGGCGGATTTAGCCGCATGGACTCGGCCTTAGGCCTCATGCACACGACTGTTGTTTTGGTCCCCATCCGAGCTGCAGTTTTGGCGGCTCGGATGCGGACCCATTCACTTCAATGAGGCCGCAAAAGATGCGGACAGCACTCCGTGTGCTGTCCGCATCTGTTGCTCCTTTCTGTGGTCCGCAAAAAAAAATAACCTGTCCTGTTGTCCGTTTTGCGGAGAAGAATAGGCAGTTATATTAATGGCGGAACGCACACAGACGCCATCCGTATTTTGCGGATCCGCGGTCGTGTGCATGAGGCCTTAAGGTGTGACCACATAGCGCAGTCATGTGTCATTTAAGATGCGGCGACCAAGTACAGGGTGGTCATAGGGCCGGCCCTGGGCTCTAATGAAACCAGTGAGACCGCACGGTTTAAGCAGGTCTGCATGGTTAATGGCCTGGTTGTATTGTAGGGGCTGTGCGGTCATTAAAAATGCAGACTGGTTTAGGCTAGATTCATACTAGTGTTATCTTCTGGCAGAGGAACAGCACGCCGGAGTTCGTTGTATATGGCATAGCCGGATACTGTTTTGCTTAGTCTATAATGTGATGAGGCCTGTTTCCGACATTAGTGCTACGATATGGCCGAATAAAAAACCGCTGCTCGCAGCACTAATGCTGGGTCCCATTATAGTCCATGGCGCCTGATGGTGCGCCGCCTATGCTGGATATGACGGACTCTAGCAGGCTGTTCTTTACCTGGGTGATGGTAACGCAATAGCGAAGTCTCATTCGTTTATTAAGGGGCCCGCTGAGGTCAGACTGTTCTTGATTACAGCACGGCCGCGCCCACGAACGCCACATGGTGTGGTCGTACCCTTAGGTCCCATCTACATGGGTGGGAAACTCAGTGTAATAAAAATTCATATTGGATTTTGCCATGAATTCTCAACAGAACCTGCAGGAGTTACCTGCAGATTTCAAAGGATGAAATCCACAACGTAAATCGACGTGCACAGATTTAAGGCAGTTTTCCAGGGAGACCATCAGTACTAACAACTGGGGATGAGCGATCTTGTGTTTCAAGTTCTGCGTACAAGGTTCGGGTTATCTAAGAATTCTGTTATGGATTCCGCTAACATGGAGTATAACTTACGCTCCATGGTAGCAGAATCCATAACAGAATTCTTAGATAACCCGAACCTTGTATGCCAAACTTATAACACATTTTCACTTGACCCTAGTCGCACCCCCCTGCTCCGGCTCCACACAGGAAATGGCTTGGACTGTGGGAGTGATTGGCTGAGCAGGCAGTCCAGGCCTTTTCCTGCACATCGAGGCCAGAGAAGCGGGGACCGGAGCTGTGTCGGGGGATCCAAGGTGAGCACTCATCACTTTACACCTGTGTGGTGGTACCCTTGCACTTATTGTTTTCATCTGTTAAAGGGGCTATCCACATAATAGGTGAAAATGCATGATCTCTGGGACCCCCGTAGTCTCAAGAATGGGGTCTGTGATTTTTCTCTCTAAAGGCCTGTTTACATGAACCAGCTTTTTAAACTAATAATCATTGGAGTGAAAAAAAAAAATCACTGCAGTATAAACATTTACAGAAACCTATGATTTTTTATACATTCATGACTAATTATGGTCCACCATATACAAATTTATTGTTGATGTAGTATTATATTTTTATTTGAGTTTGTTAAAGCGACCCTCCAGTTCTAGACTCACGGACACCGCGCGTGCACCCTCAGGGGTAAGGAGATCTGACTGTCTTTTCTCCTTACCCTCACACTGTGCAATCGCCTTACCCTCGTTAGGGTTATGCCCCCAATATGCTGCACCCACCCCCCGGATGGCTGATAATGCTGGGAGCAAAAGGAGATTTCACAATCCGCGCAGTGTGAGGGGAAGGAGAAAAGACCGTCAGATCTCCTTACCCCTGAGGGTGCACGCGTGGTGTCCGTGACTCAGCGCTCCCTGTAATTTTAGCTAACCCGTGCCGTGGTAGTGCGCTTGCGCTGGGGCGCACACTCCCGGAAGTCACGAGGGGTAAGGTATTTTCACGAAGTAAGGATTTTTGTTACAACAACGGAAAGAAAATACGTTCATATGCATGAGTCCCTAGGCAGTTTAAGAAGTGATGTGGCCATCTTGGATGGCAGAATAGGAGCTCTAAAAAGGAGGGCTCCAGGCAAGTGTTCTGTTCGTTCCCCAGGAAATGATTATTTTCTTGAAGCAGATGGCCACTTTAAAAGGAGTTGTCTGGTAGGATGCTTTTTTTTTTTTTTAAAGCCATATTCCTCCCCCGCTGATCCTTGATAACTGCTGTTAGGGCCAATTCACACAAAAAAAGTTTTTCTTTTTCTTGGTTTTCAATAAAAAGCAGAATTTTCAGCTTGAGGTCTTTGAAGCAGATCTGCTCCAAAAATGCACACAAAACACATGGACTTAGGGTACTTTCACACTATCCACACTAGCGTTGCTGGATTCCGGCAGGCAGTTCCGTCGCTGGAACTGCCTGCCGGATCCGGCAATCTATATGCAAACGGATACCATTTGTAGACGGATCCGGATGCTGAATCCGTCTCACAGATGTATTGCAATACCGGATCCGTCTCTCCGGTAGTCATCCGGAAAAAATGGATTCGGTATTTAACTTTTTCACATTTTTAAAGGACTGTGCAGACCGCAGAACTGGATCTGTTTTTCTGGAACACTTGGGGCCGGATCCGGCATTAATGCGTTTCAATAGAAAATAATGGCAAGTGTTCCGGAATTTTGGACTGAGAAAATACCGCAGCATGCTGCGGTATTTTCTCCGTCCAAAAACCGTACAGTGACTGAACTGAAGACATCCTGAACGGATTGCTCTCCATTCAGAATGCATTATGATAAAACTGATCAGTTCATTTCCGGTATTGAGCCCCTAGGACAGAACTGTATGCTGGAAAAGAATAACGCTAGTGTGAAAGTACCCTTAGGCCCCTTTCACACGGGCGTTGCGGGTGCGTTGTGGGAACATGCACGATTTTTCAGCGCGAGTGCAAAACATTGTAATGCGTTTTGCACTCGCGTGAGAAAAATCACGCATGTTTGGTACCCGAACTTCTTCACAGAAGTTCAGGTTTGGGTTAGTTGTAGTGTCGATTGTATTATTACCCTTATAACATGGTTATAAGGGAAAATAATAGCATTCTGAATACAGAATGCATAGTAAAATAGGGCTGGAGGGGTTAAAAAAATAATTAAACTCACCTTAGTCCACTTGATCGCGCAGCCGGCATCTCTTCTGTCGTCTTCTTTGCTGATTGCAGGAAAAGGACCTGTGGTGACGTCACTCCGGTCATCACATGATCCATCACCATGGTAAAAGATCATGTGATGACCGGAGTGACGTCACTACAGGTCATTTTCCTGCAATCAGCAAAGAAGGAGACAGAAGAGAAGCCGGGCTGCGCGATCAAGTGGATTAAGGTGAGTTTAATTTTTTTTTTTTTTAACCCCTCCAGCCCTATTTTACTAAGCATTGTGTATTAAGAATGCTATTATTTCCCCTTATAACCATGTTATAAGGGAAAATAATAATGATCGGGTCTCCATCCCGATCGTCTCCTAGCAACCGTGCGTGAAAATCGCACCGCATCCGCACTTGCTTGCGGATGCTTGCGATTTTCACGCAACCCCATTCATTTCTATGGGGCCTGCGTTACGTGAAAAACGCACAAAGAGGAGCATGCTGCGATTTTCACGCAACGCACAAGTGATGCGTGAAAATCACCGCTCGTGTGCACAGCCCCATAGAAATGAATGGGTCGGTATTCAGTGCGGGTGCAATGCGTTCACCTCATGCATCGCATCCGCGCGGAATACTCGCCCATGTGAAAGAGGCCTAAGTTGGAGCTGTTTTTTTTTCTGCTTCCTATTCATTTCAATGGGAGATTCAGCGCTGACTGTTCCAAGGGAGTGCTGCTTCTTTTTTCCACATGTAAAAGAAATAGCAAGCGCTGCCTTACTGGTGAAATGAATTGGAGGCTGTTTTGAGAAGTTTTTTTTAGTGTGAACTGGCCCTTACAATGCATGCTTAGTTTCCCTCTCAATAGCCACAGAGGTTTGGCCCAGGAAGAGGACACCAACAGGGACCTGACAAACGTCAGAACGACCGAGATAGAGGTTTCGTTTCTAATCATTCTGCTACTTTATTAACAAAATAAAAATGTATCCTTCCAGACAACCTCTTTAAAACTAGACAATAGTTCTGATTGTTCTGAATGAATTGTAACAATTTATTTCCTGTCCGTATGATGATGATGTCTGTGATAGGCTCTTATGACACTTTGTATTGTTGTTGTGATTGTCTCAGTTGAAGGCCTTATTCACACTGTCAATCCTTTCCTTAGGGCTCATGCACACAAATGTGTGCTTGCCGTGCATTGGGGACCGCAAATTGCACGGGCACTGTCCATGTGGCTTGCACTAACAGATGCAGACAAATTGCAGGATAACAGGCTGAGGGCTCTTTCACACTTGCGTTGTTCTGTTCTGGCATAGAGATCCGTCGTCGGGGCTCTATGCAGGACGAATCCTGATCAGGATTATCCCCATGCATTCTGAATGGAGAGAAATCCGTTCAGGATGCATCAAGGATGTCTTCAGTTCCGGACCCGAACGTTTTTTGGCCGGAGAAAATACCGCAGCATGCTGCGCTTTTTGCTCCGGCCAAAAATCCTGAACACTTGCCGCAAGGCCGGATCCGGAATTAATGCCCATTGAAAGGCATTAATCCGGATTCGGCCTTAAGCTAAACGTCGTTTCGGCGCATTGCCGGATCCGACGTTTAGCTTTTTCTGAATGGTTACCATGGCTGCCAGGACGCTAAAGTCCTGGTTGCCATGGTAAAGTGTAGTGGGGAGCGGGGGAGCAGTATACTTACCGTCCGTGCGGCTCCCGGGGCGCTTCAGAGTGGCGTCAGGGCGCCCCACGCGCATGGATGACGTGATTGCATGGATCCGGATCCGTCTTCAAATGCTTTCAGTTCACTTGCGGTGTTACGGATTCGGCAGGCACTTCCGGCAAATGGAGTACACAACGGATCCGGACAACGCAAGTGTGAAAGACCCCTGAACTGGCATGGACCGAAATGCCACGGAAGCACTTTGTAATGCTTCCGTGGCCTTGCGCTCCGTATCTTCCAGATTGCGGCGTGTGAAAGTGTGCACACGGCCGGTGCCCCTATATTGTGGACCGGCTGTTTGCGGGCCACAATACAGGCACGGCCAGCACACGTTCACGTGAATGAGCCCTTATAGCTCATCTTTGTGTAGGCTCCACTTCTAGTTTTGGCTCACAATCACTGATGGAAATCACTGACCAAACACTGACCGCCAAAACCAGTGCATTTTTTTAAATGTCTGTTTTAAGTGGAATCTGTCACCAGAAAACTTACTGTTAAACCAGGCACAATGCTTTTCTATCCGCATGAGTATCTCGGTTCCTCGGCCCTGCAAAAAAAAAAATGTCCTATTTTTGTCCAGTTTACGGACAAGGATTGGACAGTTCTATAGAATGAAGGATGTTCTGTACCACAAAATGCAGAATGCACATCGAAAAGATCCGTGTTTTGTTGATCTGCTATTTGTGGACCGCAAAACCAGCTACAGCACTGTGCATAAGCTCTTAGGCCCCTTTCACGCAGGTGCGATGCGTGAAGTAAACGCATAGCACCCGCTCTGAATGCTGACCCATTCATTTCAATAGGTCTGTGTATATGAGCGTTTCTTTTCACGCATCAGTTCTGCTTTGCGTGAAAAACGCAGCATATTCTATATTCTGCGTTTTTCACGTAGCCCTGGCCCCATAGAAGTGAATGGGGCTTCAGTGAAAAACGCATTGCATCCGCAAGCAAGATACAATGTGTTTTTCACTGATGGTTGCTAAGAGATGTTTGTAAACCTTCAGGTTTTTTTTTATCACGCGCGTGAAAATTGCATCAAAAACTGAATAACTTACTGAACTTGCTTACAAAATGGTGCGAGTTTCACTGAATGCATCCGGAGCCAATCCGTCACGCTCGTGTGAAAGAGGCCTTACTGTTGGGCCTCTTGCACACGAACGTCTTTCCTTTCTGTTTACGTCCTGTTTTTTGCATTCCGTATACAGAACCATTCATTTCAATGGATCCACAAAAAAAACGGAAGTTACTCTGAATACCTTCCGTTTCCGTTCCACTGAAAGATAGAACATTTCCTATTATTGTCCGCATAACGGACAAGGATAGTACTGTTCCATCAGGGGCCAGCTGTTCCGTAAAAAACGGACGTCATCCGTATTTTTTGCGGATCTGTTTTTTGCGGACCTCAAAATACTGAAAAAGCCATATGGTTGTGTGCAAGAGGCCTTACACAGCTTGAGATCCAGCTATCAGTAGCAAGGATGTACAAGATATCTACTTGGTTACTGAATTTCCACCCTGCAGTGAAAAGGTTAAAAAAAAAACAGCAGCAAAAAGCTTGTGTCCTGCATTTAACCCCTTAGGGACTACCGTCCGGACATGTCAGGCGAAAGTCCGAGGTGTAAACAGTAGATGCCCGGAGGCAATGTCCTTCAGCTGCCATGGTAAGTTGTGACCATGGCATCTGAGTGGTGAAACCCCGGTATCTCTGTGTTTCCAGGGCCGGAATGGCTCCCTCACACTGAGATCAAGGGAGCCCCTTTGTTTGCTGTGACAACCTGGGACCCTCTCCTCTGAAGGATCCAAGGCCTGCCACAGCAAGGTTTTGTGGCAGGGCTCTGTAGTAACATAGAAAATCTTCCATAGACTGTAGAGGGGATTCATTTCAGTCTATAGAAAAAGCGATCACAGGATCGCATACTAGGGGGACTTAAAAACATTGGGGGGAAAAGTGAAAACAATAAAAATTCAAATCACCCCCTTTCTCCATATTAAAAATCACATTTCCCTCCCAAAATGCCCAAACTATTAAGATATAAACGTATTTATCCAGTACGGTGAACGCAGTAACGGGCGGAAAAAAACCCAAAATGGCTTCACCTCCTAAACAAAAAATAATATAAAAAGATCAAAAAGTCATGCACACTCTAAATTACAGACCACCCTGCAAAAAATAAGCCCTTAGACAGCTCTGTAGACATAAATATAAAAAAAGTTATGGGGGATCAGAATATGCAAAGAACAAAATTAGTTTGAGTAAGGCTACATGCACACGACCGTGTGCCCCCCGTGGCTGTATTGCGGCCCGCATACAGCGGGTCCGCAATACACGGGCATCGGCCGTGTGCATTCCGCATCACGGATCGCGGACCCATTCACTTAAATGGGTCCGCAATCATGGAGATGCGGAACAGAGGCACGGATCGGAACCCCACAGAAGCATGTTTTGCAATGCTGATCGCGGACCCCATTCAAGTGAATAGATCCGTGATCCGCATGCGGCTGCCCCACGGTCTGTGCCCGTGCATTGCAGACCGCAATTTGCCATCATTTTTTTATTTTTTTGCGGATCCATTGTAACAATGCCTAAAATGGACAAGAATAGGACATGGTCTATTTTTTTTTGCAGGGCTACGGAACGGATACACTGATGCGGACAGCACACGGTGTGCTGTCTGCATTTTTTGCGGACCCATTGAAATATATGGCTCCGCATCCTATCCTAAAAAAAAACAAGACTGAACGGACACGGAAACAAACAACGTTCGTGTGCATCTAGCCTCAGTATTAGACGCAAGCAAAACTAATTTGGTATTGCTGTAATGGTTCTGACCCAGAGAATGAAGGTAATAGGTCAGTTTTGCCGCAGAGGGAATGCTGTAAAAACAAAACCCATGAAACTATGGCTAAATTGGATTTTTTTCCCAATTCCATCCCATTTGGAATTTATTTCCAGCTTCCCACAGTACAGGTTGGTGCCATTAGAAAGTACAACTTGGCCCACAAAACACAAAATAAAATTATGACTCCAGGAAGGCAGGGAGAAAAAATGAAGATGCAAAAAGCAGAAAATCACTTAGGGCTCTTTCACACCTGCGTTATTGTCTTCCGGCATAGAGTTCCGTCGTCGGGGCTCTATGCCGGAAGAATCCTGATCAGGATTATCCTAATGCATTCTGAATGGAGAGTAATCCGTTCAGGATGCATCAGGATGTCTTCAGTTCCGGTACGGAACGTTTGTTGGCCGGAGAAAATACCGCAGCATGCTGCGCTTTTTGCTCCGGCCAAAAATCCGGAACACTTGCCGCAAGGCCGGATCCGGAATTAATGCCCATTGGAAGGCATTGATCCGGATCCGGCCTTAAGCTAAACGTCGTTTCGGCGCATTGCCGGAGCCGACATTTAGCTTTTTCAGAGTGGTTACCATGGCTGCCGGGACGCTAAAGTCCTGACAGCCATGGTAAGTGTAGCGGGGAGCGGGGGAGCAGTGTACTTACCGTCCGTGCGGCTCCCCGGGCGCTCCAGAGTGACGTCAGGGCGCCCCAAGCGCATGGATCACGTCATCCATGCGCATGGGGCGCTCTGACGTCATTCTGGAGCGCCCGGGGAGCCGCACGGACTGTAAGTATACCGCTCCCCCGCTCCCCGCTCCTACTATGGCAACCAGGACTTTAATAGCGTCCTGGGTGCCATAGTAACACTGAAAGCATTTGGAAGACGGTTCCGTCTTCAAATGCTTTCAGTACACTTGCGTTTTTCCGGATCCGGAGTGTAATTCCGGCAAGTGGAGTACACGCCGGATCCGGACAACGCAAGTGTGAAAGAGGCCTTAGTCTTTAAAGGGAACCTGTCAGCGGCAAAAACCACCCCAAACTGCCAGCAGTACCTTCAAGTAGCCGGCAGTGTGTTTCTAATGATGATTTTTTTCCTGCAGTCAGACGCGGTAAAAGCAGGAAAAACGATCTTTTATCCCCTGAACGCGCTGTTTTCGAGTCACTTTTGAAGTCAAGCGGGCAGCGGCCTCCTTGCTTCAAGTCAAGGTAACCTCGCCCCTTTTCCTGTGACTGACAGCCGGCTGTTTGGGCATAAGCGCTGTGAGTCACAGCAAAGGGGCAGGGGAGGGGGCGCGGTTACCTTGACTTGAAGCAAGGAGGCCGCTGCCCTCTTGACTTCAAGAGTGACTAGAAAATAATGCGGACAGAGGATAAAAGATAGTTGGTTTTTTTTCCCTGCTTTTACCACATCTGACTGCAGGAAGAAAATCATCATTAGAAACACACTGCCGGCTACTTGAAGGTACTGCTGGCGGTTTGGGGTGGTTTTTGCCACTGACAGGTTCTCTTTATGGGGTCAATATTTCCCATAGACCATCAGGTAACACCTGGAGTTGGTGTTTTTAGAGCAAAAATGGCAGCAAAAAATTGTTTGAAAACACCTTTAAGGGCTCATACACATGGCTAGGGCTGCAGCAAACGATTATTTTAGTAATCGAATATTCTATCGATTATTTTTACGATTAATCAAGTAATCTGATAAGAAGAAATGAATTGATAGACTGTTTTCCTTTATAAAAACTCATCAGACCCCTGCCATCAGTCCCCAACACCCTTCGTTCCCCCCTGTGCGATCAGCCCAAGTGCATCAGTTCCCCCAGTGCCATCAGCTCCCCCCACCTCAGTGCCATCAGCTCCAGCTCCATTCCCCCAGTGCCATCAGATCAGCCCCTCCATGTCCCCCAGTGCCATCAGATCAGCCCCTCCATGTCCCCCAGTGCCATCAGATCAGCCCCTCCATGTCCCCCAGTGCCATCAGATCAGCCCCTCCATGTCCCCCAGTGCCATCAGATCAGCCCCTCCATGTCCCCCAGTGCTATCAGATCAGCCCCTCCATGTCCCCCAGTGCCATCAGATCAGCCCCTCCATGTCCCCCAGTGCCATCAGATCAGCCCCTCCATGTCCCCCAGTGCCATCAGATCAGCCCCTCCATGTCCCCCAGTGCCATCAGATCAGCCCCTCCATGTCCCCCAGTGCCATCAGATCAGCCCCTCCATGTCCCCCAGTGCCATCAGATCAGCCCCTCCATTGCCGGCTGTCCCCAGCGCCAGTGAAATAAAATATTTGCATTTCCTGTAGGGGCGCCGCTCCACAGCTCCTTCCTCTTCTTCTCCGCGCGCTGCACTGGATCCTGACGTCACACAGCGTCGAGTCATAGTGCACGCATACGTGCACTATGACTTGACGATGTGTCAGGATCCAGTGCAGAGCGGTAAGTAATAGCAAGCGCTTCACTCCTGCTCCGTGGTCACATGACACAAACAAATTTTTTGCATCAAGGATTTTTTTGTGTCAAATTACTCGATTCAATCGAGTAATTGTTTCAGCCCTACAAATGACTGTGATTGGTCCCGGAAACACAGTCGTGTGTCTGCCGCATCTCCTGACCAGAGCTCCACGCGGGTGCAATGCGTTTTGATGCGTTTTTCACGCACGTGATAAAAAACTGAATGTTTAAAAACAACATCTATTAGCAACCATCAGTGAAAAACGCATCGCACCCGCACTTGCTTGCGGATGCAATGCGTTTTTCACGCAGCCCCACGCAGAATTATAGAACATGCTGCGATTTTCACGCAACGCAGAACTGATGCGTGAAAAACAACGCTCCTGTACAAAGCACCATAGAAATGAATTGGTCAGGATTCAGTGCTGGTGCTATGCGTTCACGTCACGCATTACCAAGATTTGCCTTTTTTCGATACTAGGCTTCGCTATGGTGCAGTCTAGTATCAGAACAAGGAGCGCGCTGCTCTCAGCGCGCTCTGTGTTCTCCACAGCAATACAGGGGAGAAGTAAGCAGTCTCCCCCCCCCGTGCCGCTGCCACTAATGAGGAGAGAGGGGCAGGCGCACTGCGCCACCAATAATAATATAAAATTCTGAACTAAGTATCATGATATGTACAGCGGCGCCTAGGGATCTCACTGCACTTACTATTATTACTGGGCTGAGACTGCCCTTGTTCTTTTGGGTGGCTCCTTCTCCCAGGCTGTGAGCTCTGTGCTGCGATTGGCCAGCGCTACAGCCTGGGAGAAGGAGACGCCCAGGAGAACAAGGGCAGTCTCTGCCCAGTATAACCCTGAAGATACCGGAGGACATAGCGTGAGAAAGGAGCTGCGCCCAAGAATAATAGTAAGTGCAGTAAGATCCCTGGGCGCCGCTGTACAGATCATGATACTTAATTCAGAATTTTATATAATAATTGGTGGCGCAGTGCGCCCCCCCCTCCAGTATTAAAATCATTGGTGGCAGTGGCCACAGGGTCCCCTCCCCCTCATTGGTGGCAGTGGCAGTTCCGATCGGAGCCCCAGCAGTGTAATCCTGGGGCTCTGATCTGTTACCATGGCAGCCAGGACTCTACTGAAGCCCTGGCTGCCATAGTCCTCTCCCTGCTGCTGTGTGCACTATAGTGTATAATGTTATGGAAAAATTAATCGTCAGCAAAGGAAGCAATATGGATAATAATACAATAGTAAGTTTCTTGTATTCACTTTTTTTTACATAATTGCTATTTGCTGAAGTGACACAACCCCTTTAACTGTTCATCCTGAGCTCGGGCTGCAGGGGGAAGGGGGTGGACTGCTTTAGATGCTCATATCCAGCTAGAGACATGGGCCTGGTCATACAAGACCAGAATCACAGCATTAGCACAACATCAGCAGGAGATATTGCTGTTAGAAATCAAGTTGGGAATAAACGCAGTAAAACCAGCTTTCACTTTCAGCTGCATTCACTAAATCCTGTTTTTTTATCGCACTATATATACCCCAAAATGGTTCCTAAAAAACATACAACTAAGGCCTCATGCACACGACCGTTGTTTTGGTCCGCATCCGAGCCGCAGTTTTTGTGGCTTGGATGCGGACCCATTCACTTCAATGGGGCCGCAAAAGATGCGGACAGCACTTCGTGTGCTGTCCGCATCCGTTGCTCCGTTCCGTGGCCCCGCAAAAAAATATAACCTGTCCTGTTCTTGTCAGTTTTGCGGACAAGAATAGGCAGTTATATTAATGGCTGTACACGCCATTCTGCAAATTGCGGAACGCACACGGACTCAAAACACACAACGGTTGTGTGCATGAGGCCTAAGGCTGAGTCCACATCGGCATTCAACCTTTCGGTTCTTCTGTCCCTTATAGGAGCAGAAGTACGGATTTGGCACATAACTGAGCCAAATGGAGCCTATAGACCCTGTAGACTGTAATGGGGTCCGTTAGGTTTCTGCTCAGAGAATGATTTTGGAAGCGGAGGAAAAAGTCGAACGGGATGGCTTGTTCCTGCTCATCACTGCGATGTTGACGGCGATCAATGAAGGGACGGCCCACTCACACGGAGAGCGGCCTTCTCTTCAAAAAGCCGTCTCATTTACTTCAATGCAACGGCCGTTCCTATATACTTGAATAACGCTGGGGTTCTTTGCGTGGTCCGTGCTTGGTGTGACAGGGTTTGAGCACGCCTACACTCTCTCTTTGCCTATATACTTGAATAGTAAGAAGCCGTCCCATTGAAGTGAATCGGACGGCTTTTTGTAATTACACCTGCTCACCACTGCTGTTGAGGCGGCGGACAGGTAAACAATGAAGAGAAGGCTGCATTGGCACAGCACATGCCTTCTCTTCAACCATCTGATCGGTGGGGGTGCCTGGTGTCGGACCCCCACCAATCTGATGTTGAAAAAAAATTAAAAAGTTATGTCTTTGGGAAGGCTGGGAGTAAAAAAAAAAACAACTCAAAATTGCCTGGTCCAGAAAGGGTTAAAGAAAAGGTGTCAAGAAAAAATTGGCCCTCTCACATCTTCGTAGACATAACTATATAAAAGTTATGGGGGCCAGAATATGGCAGTGACAAGAATTTATTTTTTTCCAGCCTCCCTCTACATTGTATGCCATATTAAATGGTGGCATTAGAAAGTACAATTTTTTCCGCAAAAAACAAGCCCTCGTACAGCTATGTGTATGGAAAAATAAAAAAGGTATGGCTCCGGTAAGGCAGGGAGCGAAAACTGAAAATCAGGAAGGGGTTGTCTGAGTTCAATTAAAACTCAGACAGCCTCTGTAAATGTGCTGAAATAACAAGAGGCAATACTTAACCCCTTTCTCCACTGCTTTTTCATTGATGTGCTCCCGTCCTATGTGGACATCATTTTCCTGGCTGCAGTAATGGCCTGTGTGCATGGAACATTACTGCTGCAACCAGGAAAACAGTGGTGAGGAGGATTGGAGCATAAATATTACTTAAAGGGAACCTGTCACCTGAATTTTGTGTATAGAGCTGAGGTTAGGTTGCTAGATGGCCGCTAGCACATCCGTAATATCCAGTCCCCATAGCTCTGTGTGCTTTTAAAAAAAACAATTTGATACATATGCAAATTAGGCCTCATGCACACGACCGTTGTTGTGTTCCGTTCCGCAAAATGGGGTTCCGTTGTTCCGTGATCAGTTTCCGTTTTTTGTTTCCGTGTGTCTTCCTTTATTTTTGGTGGATCATCAGACATGAAGGAAAGTAAAAAAAAGTCTCAAGTTTGCCATGCAAATGATAGGAAAAAAACGGATGCGGATGACAATCTTGTGTGCCTCTGCGTTTTTTCACGGTCCCATTGACTTGAATGGGTCCGCGAACCGTTTTCCGTGAAAAAAATAGGACCGGTTATAATTTTTGGACTGCCTGGAAGTCAATGGGTCCGCAGAAAATCACGAAAAACTGAACAATGGACACGGAATAAAACAACGGTCGTGTGCATGAGGCCTTAACCTGAGATGAGTCCTGTCCCTGACTCATCTCACGTACAGGACTCATCTCAGGTTAATTTGCATATGTATCAAATCTTATTTTTTTACACAATAAAAGCACACAGAGCTATGGGGACTGGGTATTGCGGCTGTACTAGCGGCCATCTAGCAACCCATGTCCTCAGCTCTATACACAAAATCCCGGTGACAGGCTCCCTTTAAGAGTATTTGGCAGAGGAGAAAAAGGGCAAGTATCTCTTTTGTTATTTTAGCTGTTTACAGGGCTCAAGTTTTTATTTAGCTCAGGCAGCCCCTTTATGAGCTGGCCATACTTGTTAGATAGCTGTGACAGCTATTTCACTCATCTCCCAAATACACGTATAAGCGTAGCTCAGCTGAGAGTGCATATGTTCTCAATGGGGGGGAGGGCAATAAGACACTGCCTCACTCAGTGATTTCCAGAGAACAAAAGAATTTGGCATGTTAAAATCCATTTGCCGTTGGAGTCAGGAGACCCCCATACAGATTAGGGTACTTTCACACTTGCGGCAGGACGGATCTGACATGCTGTTCACCATGTCGGATCCGTCCTTCCCCTATTTCGCCGTACCGCCGCTCCGTCCTCATTGACTATAATGGGGATGGGGGCGGTGCACGGTGAAAGCCGCCGGACTAAAAAGTCCTGCATGTCCGACTTTTTAGTCCGGCGGCTTTCGCCGTGCTGTGCCGGAGCTCCGCCCCCGTCCCCATTATAGTCAATGGGGACGGAGCGGCGGTCCGGCAGCACGGCGAAATAGCGGAAGGACGGATCCGACATGGTGAACAGCATGTCGGATCCGTCCTGCCGCAAGTGTGAAAGTAGCCTTAGATAGTCTAGCTTGCTCCCTTTTTGTTTACATGTTGGAAGACGTGAGTCTCAGGAAAGTTTTTATTGAATTGCATAGGGCCGTATATCTGTCATGAGGCGAGTGTCACGGACGTTCCCGCAACAAGTGGCAGGAGATTGGTGAGACTGGCAACATGTGGTTTGATCTGGCATGTTTACCGTTTGGATCAAATGACGTCTGTGTTGTTTCTGGTGCTTGGCACACCTTCTTTCCCCAGGTGTGGCTATTATGGTCATTTAACCATTATTGTTGTTTCTCCCACAATGTGATGAGGTTTATAGCTTCAGTTTGAGTTGTGGATAGCTGGTGTGTGGACCTCGGCTGAGTTCCTGGTGCTGCCATAGCTACTTGAAGTTAAGCGTTTTTTTCTTTCCATTTTGTATTTTGTGTGTTGCATTTCCCTGTCGTTTGTATTAAGGCCTGAGGGAGATTCCTGTTCGTCCTTCCTTTTGGAGGAACAGGTTGTCTCAGTCCTGACATTAGTACCATGGTCCTATAGGGTGAGTTGGGACATTAGGTGTTACTGTGTATGATCTCACCTACCTCTGGGGTCTGTTCATACTGGTAGTTAGTCACCTCTTTCCCTCGTATGTTCGGTGTGGTGTTTCCCTCCCATACCCAAACGTGGGTGGGAATAATGCCTGGAAGCTAGGGAAAGGAGATGGACACCTCCTAGTAAAACCCTAATCAAAGTCCTGACTAACTACCTGTATGAACAGACCCCAGAGGTAGGCGAGTTCATACACAGGAATACCTAATGTCCTAACTCATTCCTGTGAAACACCTAAAGGGTTATCAAAGTTTCTAAAATCATTTTTGAATAATTTGAGGGGTGTAATTTCTGAGTGTTTTCTATAATGGAAGCCTCTCAAAGTGACTTCATAACTGAAGTCCGTATTGGAAATATTCTGGAAAATTAGAAAAATAGCTTTTAAAATTTTAAGTCTTCTAACATCCTAAAAAATGTCATTTACAAAATGATGGCAACATAAAATAGACATGTGGGGAATGCTAATAACTATTTTATGAAGCTTCACAATGTCTTAAAGAAGTTTTCCTATCTTCTGGATCTATCTTCAGTATCTGATTGGTGGGGATACCCGGGACCCCGCGATCAGCTTTTTGAGAAGACAGTGCTCGCAGTAGTACTGCGGCCTTGCAGATTAGCCTAGACTGCGTGACATCACGTTCATTGGTCACATAGCCTAGGTGGAGCTCAGCCCCATAGACTTAAATGGGGCTGAGATGTGATACCAAGCACAGTCACTATACAATGTACGGCGCTGTGCTTTGTGAGCACAGAGAAGGCCGCAACATTCACAGGACCCCCATCCAGAGCATAGGTCATCAGTATTAAACCCCTATAATGACTCTTCCCCCCCCATGCCCAGGCACCACATAGAGGTTATACTTACCCTGATGCCTGCACGACCACCACTGCATCTCCCCGCCATGCAGATCAAAACATTTGCCGATGTGGGCAACCAATAGCAGGCTGCGATGGGAACAAGCCTTTCTAGCTTTTCCGGTGGAGTTAGGGATACTTGTTCCCATCGTGGTCTGCTATTGGCCACTCACCCCAAATAGCACCAACCAAATTTTATATACGTAAACCTCTGCTGTTTCTGAGCTCTGTAGCCATGTGGTGGTCTTATCAGTTACTGACAGTTATCTCTGCATTTACACGGAATGCTACGTAGTCGAGTCACATTATTATGACCACTGACTAATATTTAGAGTAACCACCGTGTGCAGCACGGACAGCAGCTAGACAGGTTGTGGGAGTGACTCAATAAGGTCCTGGTAGGTTGTCCCAGGTGTCTGGACCCATACTGACTATAGTGCATCCCTCAGCTGCTGGAGGCTGCATAGGGGAGGATCCATAGAGTGATCACAACGATCAAGGTGGTCCCACAGATGCTTCATTGGATTTAAGTCTGAGAATTTAGGGGGACAGCGCAGTACTTGGAAGTCTTGGTCATGTTCTTCCAACCAATGTCAAATATTTCTAGCTGTGTGACATGTCACACTGTGTTGTTGGAAGATCCCATCCGCCCCAGGGAAGACAGTATATATGGGTATATGTGATCTTCAAGGATGGATTTATACCCAAATCAGTTTAGAGTGCCTTCCACTTGTATGAGTGGGCCCAGAGAATGCCATGGAAACTTTTCCCAGATCATAACGTGGCCACCACCAGCTTATGTTCTTTCAGCAATGGTTGCAGGGTGTTTGTCCTCTGATTTTTTTTTTTATTTTTTTATTTTTTTTCGCCTGACACACCAATGTCCGTTCATATGGTGAAACAGAAAACGTGACTCATCAGAGTAGGCAACTCTTTGCCAATCAACAGCAGTCCAATTACAATGCTGCCGCGAAAATGTAAGCCTTTGCTGCAACTTGATTAGCAGAGGTGCAGTTTGAATCCATCTGCTTTGGAGCACCTTACACAGTAGGGCTCACTGAACTGTTGTTTTACAGAGGCGTCTGGTAGCCCTCTGGGACATTTTGCAGGTAACCTGCTCTATTGTAGCTTGACTGTCCGCATTTGCACACCTTTTTATCTGACATTCACCTCCCACATCAATGCCATGTGGTGCTGTGCAGTTTCCACGTTGCCTTTTCACAATGGTGCCATTTGTCCACTCATGATACACTTTCACCACAGCAGCAGGTGGTCTGTTCATAAACTGTGCCGTTTGGCATACTCCCACCCTTGACCCAAAAGCCAATAATCATCTCTTTTTGCCGGAAGTCTGCCCCTGCCCCATTCACTATAATAGGGATGGGTCACACAAACACTGCTGCGTGCTGCCGTTGAAAGTAGGAAGTGGTCCGAATGATGTGATTCGACTGTATAAGCCACTGATCAGATCTCTCACCCGACTGTTGAGATAGAAATGTATAAATTACAAGTTTTGCTGAATCTTTTCTTATCAATCTGCTCAGCTCCTTCTGCTCTATAAGAGTACGACCACGTGACTGCACGAGTCGCAGTGGGCCCTAATTAAGCTAATCCAGACAGACTAAACAGTGCGGTCCTCATTAGATTAATTAGGGTCAACTGCAACACAACCGCGTTGTTTGGTCATACCCTAACATGCTGCCTACAGATTGCATTGCATTTTGTGGTGACAGGTTCTTAGTTTAATGGAGAATTTTCCAAATCACATTTTTTATTTTAATCTTATGTAGTTGGTATGAGAGAATTTTTTTTGTCCACCTGCATGTAGCATCTGACTGTCACCCATAGCTCTACTGCCTGCACTGCTGATTCTACCTCTAGGGCAGCCAGAAATCTAGTGGGGTTGGTGGATGGACCTGCCAAATGTTTCCGTATTCTCAAAGTTACCATTCTTCTATCCTACAGATTGAAGTATGGATGCCAACATTAATATCCAAGAAACACCTGTGGTTTTAGGAAGCTCCTACAAGAAGCAAGCTGCAAAGGTACCAGAAGAATCTCTATTGGATGAGAATTATTTCATGAACTCAGAGGTGCTGACGGGAATTCCAGGTATTGCTAGTGAGGATGAGGATTATTTGCTGACGGGCAGCACTTCCTCCACATTACACTCTCTACAGAGTATGGACAAGGAGAGGACTACTACAGAGCACAAAACAGAGGGTGAAAGAGAAATTCATATAAGTAACTTGAGACTAACAGATTTCCTCCCTCAGCTAAGTAAAGAGTCCATGCTACAAACCATCCAAAAAGACTTAAGCGTATCCAGAGAGAGAGCAGTCCAAGAGTTGTACACATCTAAGGATTCAGGCCGGGCAGGGATATTCCAAGACAAGTTTTCTAGAGAGTCAGATTGCAGATTAAAAGGAAGTTTTGACACAAAGCAAGGTAAATGGCAATGCATTCCTGAGGACATTAACAGTTTGCAGGTATATAAGAAAGCTAATGGCTGAAATACTCAACTGAAGTGATCAAAAGATCATTTACGGTACCACCACACGTAGCAGGTCTGATGCAAATCTGGCCTAAAAGCTGCCACTGTAAAAATATCCCAAATGGACAATTTTTTATCTGCATTGCTGCCTACATCACAGCAGGTCTTCTGTTATGTTCAGCCTTTGCGTTGCAAAAGTTGAAAGCCACGGATAAAAATTGCAGTGCAAGTCAGTTTGCATTGTGGATTTTCCCTGCAGCATGTGGATGAGATATCGCATCCACTTTGCTATGGAAATTCCAATGTAGAGAGTCCGAGTTCACAGCATTTACTCCACATATGGCCATACCCATAAAGGGGTATTTTTAGGATGAACAATGATTCTACAGGAATTAGCTATGACCCTCAGCCCCATTGTTGTAGACTTAAGTGCTAGTCCCAGCTAATGGTTACTATTTGTAGCATTACTAGCAGAAGGGCAAACTTGACTGATCTGTACATTTCATTGAAGGGATATTCTTTTGCATTTAATAAGTATGTGAATGCATATTTCACTATGTAAAATCTGTGGTTGGAGAAGGTAGGTCTCGGAGATAAAAAAAACAAAAAAAAACCTGGGATTTAAAGAGCCTCTGTCAGCATCATCAACCCTATTAAACCAGGTATACTGCTTGGTAGGGTTGATCTATCTGTATGTTAAACAGCTACAGAGATATCTTCCTTTTATACATATGCATATAAGCACATTAAAGCACCAGGTGTGGGTCTGAATCCTTGGAGCACTACTTTTGTCACACCCCTGTGCTCTGCACATCCCCCTCCCCTTGATTGACAGGGCTAGAAATCAGCATGCTGAGTGCAAAACTGTCCTAGAGCTGTGGCATAGCACATACATATCATATACACTACTTACTATAGCATTACCTTTATGAGAAAAGTCTATTTCTATGCTTAGAAAGCTAATATACATATTTCTACATTATTTACAAGCATAATATATGATTGTAAAGAAATCAGTAATATGTATTAGCTTTCAAAGTATAGAAAAACATCATTCTTAGGCTACATTCCGTTTTTTTGCGTATCGGATGGTTTCCCATTCATTTCTATGGATCCATTAAAAATGCGGTGGACTCATCCATGTCTTTTCCGCATCCACTGTCCGTGTTTCCCGTTCGCAAAAAAAGGATTGCATGTCCTATTCTTGTCCGCAATAAACGGTTTGCGGACCCATTGAAGTCAATGGGTCCGCAAAAAAAATGCGGATGACCAACGGAAGCCATCCGTATGTCAGACGCATCCGTTTTATATTTTTTTGCGGATGGTTGCTGGGAAACCTGTATATATGAAATTTCAAGAATTACAGCCTTCAGTTTTTTTTTTGCGGACCGCACGGATACACAACCTACAAAATTTGCGGACAAACGGAACGGATGTGGATGTAAAAAAAAACAGGAACACGGATCCACTATTTGCGGACCGCAAAAAACAACTGTCATGTGCATGTAGCCTTAATATGATAAGGCTGTAGCCTGGAGTTAAGGGGTCAGCCTTGCATGTAGAGATCCCAGATTTGATTCTTGGGAGAGGATTTTATTTTATTTTTTATCAATACATATTTTATATTTATTTTTCATATAATTTCTGTCCCGCATTTAACCCATAATAAAAGGCTATAACCTTATCATATTGAGCATAGTGTTTTTTTATGCTTAGAAAACTAATACATATTACTTGTTTGTTTATGCTCCTATATTGTGCCTGTGAATAAACTAGTAATATGTTTTAGTTTTCGAAGTATAAAAAAAAAATTATTCTCAATATAGTAAGACTATATATTATTTTATTATGGGTTAAATGAGGGAGAGAAAAAAAATAACTGAAGCAAAAATCTAGAAGTATCTCTTAGGACTTGAACCTAGGATCTCTACACGCAAGGCTGACAACATACCTCCAGGCTATAGCATTACCATATAGAGAATAAAGTTTTTTTCTTCACTCATAAATATTTATTTATAATCATATATTGTGCCTGTGAATAAAGCAGTAATATGTGTATTGGCTTTCTAAGCATAAAAAATCTACTCACCATCATGGTAAGGCTATAGTAAGTAGTGTACATGCTATGACACAGCTCTAGGGCACAGTTCTGCCCTCAGCATGCTGATGTCTAGCCTAGACAGTGCAGTGCACAGGGGTGTTACAAAAGCAGTGCCAAGGATTCAGTCCCTCCCCTTGGTGCTCCAGCTTGCTCATTTGCATATGTATACAATGCAGATATCTCTGCATTTGTTAAAGGGTTTGTCACCCCACAAAACTCTTTTTTTTTTTTTTTTTGGATAGTTATATTCCTTATAGCGCGATATAGGAGAATATAATAGTCTTACTTACTTTCATGCGGCCGATTCTTTAGAAAACGAAGTTTTATAATATGTAAATCAGGGCTCTACCAGCAAGTAGGGCGTCTACTTGCTGATAGCCGCAGCAGAAAACCGCCCCCTCGCCGTGTTGATTGACAGGGCCAGCCGTGATTTCCTCCTCCGGCCGGCCCTGTCAGTATTTCAAAAATCGCGCGCCTCTGTTCATTCGGCGCAGGTGCTCTGAGATGAGAAGGCTCGTCTCCTCAGAACTCCCTCAGTGCGCCTGCGCCGATGACATCACCGAAAGAGAAGACGTCATCGGTGCAGGCGCACTGAGGGAGTGCTGAGGAGACGAGCCTCCTCATCTCAGAGCGCCTGCGCCGAATGAACAGAGGCGCGCGATTTTTGAAATACTGACAGGGCCGGCCGGAGGAGGAGATCACGGCTGGCCCTGTCAATCAACACGGCGAGGGGGCGGTTTTCTGCTGCGGCTACCAGCAAGTAGACGCCCTACTTGCTGGTAGAGCCCTGATTTACATATTATAAAACTTCGTTTTCTAAAGAATCGGCCGCATGAAAGTAAGTAAGACTATTATATTCTCCTATATCGCGCTATAAGGAATATAACTATCCAAAAAAAATAAAATGAGTTTTGTGGGGTGACAGAAACCCTTTAAACATAAAGACAAAATAAAGTTACTGTTTTAATCAGCATGATCAACCCTACCAGACAGTATGGTTTAATAGGGTTAATAATGCAGGCTCTTTAAAGGTGTTGTGTGAGATAATTAAAAATCTGGGACAAAGCTTACAATAGCTTGAAATAAACAAAAAATCATATTCTTACTCTCTAGTCCAGCACCATTTTCTGTAGTGCTTCTCTGGTACTCCTGACACAGTTTGTGGCATGCTGGAATATGGCACAGCTACAGATTATATGATCTTTTTTATTTTAAGGCATTATAGGGGTTATCTGAGACTTTCACTTATCTTGGGCAATCTCTTTAACATTTGCAGTGATGGGTTGAATGTTTTTTTAATATTTTTTAAGTTTTTTTTCCCCACCATTAGACGTCATACTCATTTTTGAATCATAAGATATGCAGCATATTTGCCATTTCCATGATAAACAGATTGATTGAAGGGTTATGACATTTAGGGTCCATTCACACGTCCACAAAATGGGTCCGCATCCGTTCCGCAATTTTGCAGAACAGGTGCGGACTCATTCATTTTCAATGGGGCCGGAATGTGCTGTCCGCATTTGTGGATCCGCACTTCCGGATCCGCAAAAAAATAGAACATGTCCTATTCTTGTCCGCAATTGCGGACAAGAAAAGGCATTTTCTATGAGAATGGGAGCTGAGCTTTAGTACTCCAGTGCTGGAAACTACACAGTGTACTGAGTCTACCCTTTCCATCCATACATTGTTAGATTCAGGCGCCATGGCTGTTGAAAACAGCTGATTGGTGGGGTTGCCAGAAGTAATACCCCCCCTTCCCCCCACACCCCCTGATCTGATATTAATGACCTACCCAGAGTATAGGTCAAACAATATCTTTAGCCCAGAGAACCCTGTGAGAATTTTTAACGTCTAAGGGCACATTTTTTCAAAATTGGTATAAAGGAAAACTGGCTTAGTTTTCCTCAGCGACTAATCAGATTCTACCTTTCATTTTCCAAAGGAGCTCTGAAAAATGAAAGAAGGACTCTGATTGGTTGCTATGGATAACTAAGCCAGTTTTGATAAATATGCCCCATAGTTCTGTGTAGATACAGAGGGGTAACAAGTCAGAATCGAGGTTCTACTGCATATTTATTTTTAAAGCAAATGACTTGTGTACTTAATATTATTTTCAATCATTCTGATTGTTTGATTCTTAAATAGAACTTATATTTTATTTGTCAATGGTTTTTATTGTCATTTTCAAGAAAAGGTAATACAGAAGCATATATTCCGCCATACATCTCTGTTTTACATCATAAATCAAATTGATACATAAACAAGGGATAAGGAGGGTGGGGAATACAAAGATGGGGGGGAGAAAGAAAGGGATTAGGGTATCCGAGTAGGATGCGAATATCCGTATGACACAACATACCATAAAAGTACATTATCACATTACTTTGCCCTAGTTATTGCGATATAACCTGAATAAAGGTGGTTTGGCTCACAATAGGATGGTTTGACCCACCAGAGTGTCCCGAATACTACGGAATAGATCAGGGACAGGATGGAGTTCTAGACCGAGCCTGTATAATATCCCATTTTGGCCATTCTATCTCATACCTGTTAATTCTAGCGTCCTTATATGCCATCATTTTTTCGTATACCGAAGTAGTGGCCACTGATTCTATTTCAGAAAGGGACGGTATTTTCCTACTTTTCCAGTAGGTCACTATGCGTAGTTTTGTAGCTAGAAAAATGTGCAAGCTTATCACTCTTGCCTCTCTGGGAATCTCGTTTAACTTTAAAAATAACAGGGCTAGAGCAGGATCAGGCAAAATTGGGGCTTTAGTCAAAGAAGAAACTGTTTGGAAGATTTGGGCCCATAATTCTTTAAGGTTGGGGCAATCCCAAAGGATATGAAACAAGGACCCCTTCCCGCCGCATCCTCTCCAGCAGGTATGTGACACCCCCGGGTAAATTTGCCTAAGTCTAAGAGGAGTATAGTACCATCTCAACACCGTTTTCATAAATGATTCAAAATGAGTAGTACAATGCAGGTGGGACGAGGCGACTCCAATGGCAGTAGTCCATTGGGCGAGAGTATAGGATTGACCTAGTTCTTTCTCCCAGGCTATGAATGGGGCTGTTTTGATGAAGGATAGTTTGTTTCCTAGAAGGGAATATATAGCCTTGATTCCTGAAGAGGATGAGTTGGGAAGGTTCCAATGCTTCAACAATTGTAAGACCCCGTAACCAATAGTCATAGGAGTGTCGTTAAGGATGTGTTTGATTCTCAGGTACTTAAATATTTCTCCACTCGGAATGCTATAGGACTGTTGTAAGTCCGCAAAGGGTTTGGTCTGTGAATTTATCAACAACTCACCCACAGTAAGTAATCCACTCTCCTTCCATGCTGCCAATTGCAGATCAGGAGTGAGCAGAGATAAATAATCTATTGGGGCTAAGTGTGAAAATGACACCTGATTATTTGCCGCTCTGGCTGCATATGATTTCCACATGACTAGTGATGATGAGACAAAAAATGATTGAGTCGGGATAGGGGATTTCTTGCTAATGCATGCTAATAGTAAGGCTTTAAGGTTGTGTGAGGGAGCTTGGGACTGTTCTATGTGAACCCAGTTTATAGACTCATCACCCACCCACCACGCCTTCAGTTGGTTGATTCTGGAGGCTTTATAATAGTCAGAGATGTTTGGTAGGCTAAGACCTCCTTTCTTCTTGTGTCTATTCATTATGCCTCTAGCAATTCTTGGTGGTCCCTTCTGCCATATGAACTTGTTAAGCATTTTATTGGAAAGCTTGAAGAAGGAGTTAGGGATAGGGATGGGGATGGTCCGAAACAGATATAGCATTTTTGGGAGAATGTGCAGTTGGAACGCAGCTATTCGCCCGATCCATTATAGCTCTGTTTTCGCTATATTGTTAAGTTCAGATTGAAGTGTTGGTATTAACTGGGAGAAGTTAGCTTTAAAAAGGTTGTGAGGGGTGGAGCAAAGACGGATTCCTAAATATAAGATGTCATCTGATCTCCAGTCTAGGGGAAACTTTCTCTGCAGGCGAATTAGCTCGTCTGAAGGTAATCCCAGTGGGAGGACTTGTGACTTAGTCTCATTGATTTTATAACAAGACAGGGCACCAAACTCGCGTATTATATTCATCGCCGATGATAATGACGTATCAGGGTTAGTAAGTGTCAGTATAATATCGTCCGCGTACAATGAGATGCGGTGTTGTCTATCCCCTATTTGAATGCCCGTTATCTCTGGGGACTTCCGTATCGCCTGGGCTAAAGGCTCTATGGATAAAATGAAAATAAGTGGGGAAAGAGGACATCCCTGTCTCGTGCCGTTAGACAGAGCGAAAGAATCCGATAGGGTGCCATTAGCTAAGACCTTTGCTGAGGGATCTTTGTATAGTGCCCCAATGGCTCTCATCATCTGGTGTGGGAATCCCATTTTCTCGAGCACCGAGAAGACAAACGACCAATTGACCCGGTCGAATGCCTTCTCGGCATCCAGGGTAATGAAGAGCGCTGGTTTAGCAGATCTGTTTGCGTAATCTATTAAATTTAGGACTCTCCTTGAGTTGTCCGTAATTTGCCTTTTTTGCACAAAGCCCACTTGGTCTGGGTTAATTAAGGTCGGAATAATAGGGGCTAACCTATTCGCTATCAATTTCGCGTATATTTTGAGATCCACATTTAAGAGTGATATTGGCCGAAAATTTTGTGGGGTATCTGGGTCTTTTCCCGGTTTCGGCAAGGTCACTATGATTGCTTCTAACATTTCTCTTGGCATCCTTCCATCTGATGCGGCACGAGACAGGGAGGCCTGAAGGTGGGGAATTAACGTTGGGGCATACAATTTATAATACATGTTAGATAGGCCGTCAGGTCCTGGGCTTTTGTGGCTCGGGAGATGGCGGATTATACGGAGGATTTCTTCTGCTGTTATGGGAGAAGTGAGAGAGTTTTTACTCTCCGTGGCGATAGTGGGTAGGGACAGCGAATCCAGAAATTTATCCATGTCAGTGGAAGAAGGAGGGATAATAAGGGGATCCTGATCCAGATTATAGAGGTGGGAATAAAATTCCCTAAATCGATTGGCAATATGTTTAGGGTCATATATTTTTGGGGATTTGGCGGAGTTCCATAAAAAGGCTATGCGGGATTTATAGGCTCTTGCTTTTATCCTGTTTGCGAGTAATCTTCCTGCCTTGTTAGCTTGGGAGTAGTATCTAGCTTTAGTTTTTTTCAGGGCATGTTCGTAGGAATGTAGTAAGAGTTCCCTTAGTTTCAATCTGAGGGACCTCAAGGTGTGTGATGTATTCACGTTTGGAGCAGCTTTGTTAGCTTTTTCTAACTGTTCTATTTGGGATAATAGATCCCTCTGGGTTTTCTCCCTCAGTTTTTTGTCAATGTGGCCTAATTTTATCAAGACTCCTCTTATGTACGCTTTGTGCGCGAGCCACACCATTGAGGGGTCAGAAACCGAAGCTGAATTAAAGAGGAAATACTCTTCTAGTTCTTTAGTGATCTCCTTTGTATATTGGGAATGAGTTAGAATGAAATCATTCGCTCTCCAAAGCTGACTATGGGGATATTGGAACTGTTCCTTAATTTCCACAGTAGTTGTTGCGTGGTCAGACCACGTAATTAACCCGATATCCGCTTTTTGTATTTCGCCGATGGATCTACCATCTACTAGTATCAGGTCTATGCGGGAGCAAGAATGGTGAGAGGGCGAGAAGTAGGTATAGTCCCTTTCCGAGGCATGTAGAATACGCCATATGTCATAAAGGGAGTTGTGTAGCAATAATTGGGCGAGGTTTGCAGAGACACTCCTGGTGGAGGTAGTGGTGTCAAGGGAAAGGTCAGGAACAGTGTTGAAGTCCCCGCATATAATGACCCTACCTTTCTGTATGGAGTTTACTTTAAGTAGTTTTTGTAGGAACCTGTACTGCTTCTTGTTTGGGGCATATAAGCCCACCACTGTATATAGTACATTATTTAGGTAGCAGGTATGGATGACGTATCTACCCCTTTGATCTAAGATGGTGGAGACTTCTGAATGAGCCACAGTGTTTTTAAAGGCTAGGAGGACCCCCCTCTTTTTTTTCGTATCATGTGCTTGCAAGATCACTGGGAAGTTATTGTGCTTGAGCCTATGAGCATCTTTCTCTAGTACGTGCGCACAAAAAATGTCGCAATTAAGATCAAGAGCCTCTTTCCATAGCATGCGGCGCTTAAATGGGCTGTTTAGGCCTCTAACATTAAGGGACCCTAATTTAAGTACCATTGTAATGGAAATATTGCATTATTAAGAGCCTATACGGATATTTCAGGTTAGAGGAACCTCCTCTCATAACCACATATGCAAAACATATATCATCCTCTGGCATATCATTACTCAAGCATGGAAACCCTGGGGAAGTAAAAGAAAAGGAAAACACTAAACATAATATTAACAAGGCTATCCGAGCCTGAGTCGCCCTAAAACTCGGGCGGTCGGGCTGATAGGTTAGAGGCAGGTGTAATCGCCCCTTGAATATGTTGGGGGAAAACATAGTCAGCCAATATGGGGAAGTGAATACTCATCCACTCCTACAACTTCAGAAGCAGTGTATCGGCAAGTCCTTCAACGGTTTTTCTTCTTACGCCTGCCCTCCACCAACTGCCATTCCTCCTCAGTTGAGATCCTGTTTCGAGGCGGCAAATCATGAGAAGGATCCGTCTGGATATTCCATGTAGATAGCAATTTCTTCCCTTCTTCCACGGATTTGACCACCATAACGGAGTCGTCCTTCCGGATTAGTAGCTTGACTGGAAATCCCCATCGGTATACTATGGAGTGAGCCCGCAAAGGAGATGTTATGGGGAAAAGCGTACGACGGAGCTGCAAGGTGGTCGCTGATAAGTCCGCAAAGAGCTGAAAAGACTGGTAAGGATCTGGCATGCAGACTCTCTTCCTAGCATTCGCTAGTGCACTTTCTTTTATGTGATAAAAGTGGATCCTAGCTAGGACATCTCTGGGGGTACCTTCTGGAAGATGTTTAGGCCTGGCAACCCTATGTGCCCTATCAATAATAAAGTCCCTGTCTGAGCAAGTGGTTATGAGCAATTTCAATAGGCACTTTACATACTCGGACAGATCCGCTGAGGCGACATTTTCTGGGATCCCCCGTAGTTTAAGGTTGTTTCTGCGGGATCTGTCTTCAAGATCCGCAACTTTAGCCTTAAGGTATGATACTTCAGCAGCAAGTGCTTCATGCTCGTCGATCAGATTATTATGTGAAGTGGCGAACTGCAGCGTTCTGTTGCCCAAATCTGTAACTGTGGCCTGCAGTGGTGTTATTAGATTCGACATATGTGCGGTCATGGAATTATTAAATGCTAACAGCATTTGCTTCATTAAGCTGCTGGAGGCGGGTAAGTCATTTGTGGGGAAGGCTTGCAAAGCCTCCACTGTATAAGGAGAGTCCATCTCCTCCATGGTGACCGATGTACTGTGACTTGACTGACCGGACTCTTGGACCCTTGGCCTCCGCTTCTCTGGGCTAGCCGACGGTGAGGCCTGAGAGGCATTTACTGCAAGCGGGGATCCCGCGCCCGAACTAGGCCGACTGACCTGAGAGGGGGAGGGAGAAGTCGATGTTGTGGAGGCCGCAGCTATCTCTGAGCTCCAAATCTTATCCCTCTCCTCCGTTTGTCTTGGAGGTGATATCTTGACCCCTCCACTGCTGCTCGTGTTCGGGGCTGTTGAGGCGGTCTCCCCGTCGGTGCCATCTTGGCTCCGGTCTTTGCTGAAGAAAAATTCCAGCTTTCCTTGCGCTTTAGACGCTCTTTTTCCCCTCGTCATCATGGGGGTCTTTACCAGTGTCGGGCAGACGTTCTGTTTTCTTGAAAAGAAGCACTTTGAAGGGCTTTAGCTGTGGTAGTCGCAGTGTAGGAGCGGGAGCTCTGGTTTATGCGTCCATCTCCCTCGGCAGCTTGGCCACGCCCCCCCTAGAACTTATATTTTAAAAAATATCTTTGAGTCAGATGATTGAATGCAGTCTCCGGTAATTATAGGCATTCGGCCCCCACCACCAGGGAGTGACAGTGGAAGTGCATGCAGAGCCTTCTGCTGTGTTAGCATTTTGTTGCCCTTTTAGGCCGAATGCACATGGCCGTGTTCCGCGGCCGAGAGCGGTCCGTGGTATGCCGTGCTGGATTCCTGTTCAGAGCAGGAGCGCACGGCGTCATTGGTTGCTATGACGCCGTGCGCTTCATGTCGCCGCTGCACTACGAGTGTATTACTGTAGTGCAGCGGCGGCATGAAGCGCACGGCGTCATAGCAACCAATGACGCCGTGCACTCCTGCTCTGAACAGGAATCCAGCCCGGCATAACACGGAACACGGCCGTGTGCATTCGGCCTTATGCTCAGAATATACGGCGTTGAAATCTCCTGGCGTATGATATACAGGGGCATACATCGCCCATAAGGTTTAATGAAAACCTCTCCCCAAATCCCTTTATGCATTAGTATTCCAATCAGCTTGGATCTGTTTAGAGCAGAAAAAAAAATATGTAAAGTGCTTAAAATGCAAACGTGAACCCTTTCAAATTTTTGTTCCTTGTTTTTGTCACTGAGAGGCTCCGTACCCTCAGCTTCATAAGTCATAGTGAGGTGTTAATCAGTGGGGTGGGAATCCTGCAGCTATTTGGTGGGTCTGCCTTGTACCGATCCATAATATGGCACCTTGATCCCTCTATTTCCATGTGCCTCCTGTTTTATATTAAGGCACACTGGGGGAGATTTATCAGTCTGGTGTAAAATAAAAACCAGTCAGGTTGACCCTTTTATTTTCTAAAGGAGCTCTAAAAAATGAAAGGTGGAATCTGATTGGTTTCTATGTGCAACTAAGGCAGTTTTTCTTTACACCAGTTTTGATGATTTTCTCATTTTTTTTATTTTTTTTTATGGGTTCATGATGCTGTTTCACAGAGCTATTGCTGCTCGGGGAGAATACAGTGCCTCATGGCATGCTGCAGCAACCTATAGCTCCACAACTGCAGGGTGTTGCTGGACAGTGTTTGTCCACACGCCTAGACACAATTTATTTTTATTTTTTTGTCCCCTTGTGTTTAAAAGGGTATTCTGGTTAAAACAGGATATCCTTTATCCACTAGGATAGGGGATAACTATCAGATTGGTGAGGGTCCTACCGATCATGACAACGGTGGCTCTGTACCTTGTGGAGACCCCTGAAATGGACTGAGTGGCTAATCAACAATGCGCGCACCACTGGGAGCACTGGAGATAGCCTACCACTGTAGTTGGATATCTCCTGGCACTACCATAGAAATGAAAAGTATTGGACGGCATCATTCAGAGAAGAGCTCTCTAGTCAGGATAACCCTTAAAACTTTTGGATATAGATTTTAAGTGTAATGTACAGATGTTCAATGACGGACCTATCTACAATGTGCTCTTTGAAGAAAAAATTATTTGCTGCTCGTCCTAACACTAAACTTGAAAATGTGTCTAATTGGCTAATGGTACCACTGATATTCTTCCTGGATCCTTTTTTTTATATATGTGAATTGCACACTTTCTTCAGCACATTATGGTTCCTTTAATCCAGTCATTAGCACACCTTCACAGTACAGTTATGGCAGATGAACAGCCTGACGGAGTTCACTACACCTCGCATAGCAGCATAGTGCCAGGAAGCAATGGATCCCCGTTGACTAAAATGGGATCTAACAGGGATCCGGCGCCTTCCAGATTTCATGGCGCTACTTTGAACGTAGTCTTACTTGGATAACTGATAATTGCAGGGCTTATACATGCCAGTGAGCATGGACCGCACCCAGGGATGCGTGAAGTTATCAGCAAACTTTTGTCATATTTGATACATGTGTGCCTTGCTGCACGGTTTACTTTGATATGAATGATATAAGATCTGCTGTCAGATTGTGTATTGTCATTTGTGGCCTGACCAGTACTAAATAGGAGCCAGCAACCATTTAATAACCCTGCACTGATATACCAGTTACTCCCAATTGCTAGGGAGAAGTGCAGGGCATGGCACAGGGCAGACTCCATTATCCTGCTGCTGAAGGCAATGGCATAGGGAAGTGACAGGACCAGTATAATATTGTGTCACTCTTAGCTCTTTTTGTATTGATCTGTTTTGATGCATGCTAAGTTTTTTGTTGTTTTTTTAAAGAATATACCAGGATTTTTATATAGGTGGCCTATTTTTAGGGACTTGAGGCAGCCAATGGCAGACTGGGACGAGCCTCCCTAGTGTCACCCGCGATGCTAGTGAGGCTCATTCCCATCCCCGCCTGTCATTGGCTGCTTCTTCCCCCGACACCACCGGATGTTTTCAACCGTGTACAGAGAGAAGTGGTGGAGCGGGGTAAGTATATTCCATGTGGGGGGCCCTGCACATGGGGGGACACTTTATACTCTTGGATAACCACCTTTAGTTGGGTTATTCCACCAAAAGTATTGCTATGCAATGAATAGGGCATTTCAAATATACATGCATTAAAAAAAAAATATAGCTTCTTTGCTGGTAGCGTCCCTTGCTGTTTCTCCTGTGGCTGATATTCTGGTCCACCTTCTGCATTCAGAGGTGAAGTGGTCCAGACACATTTCATTTATTATTCCTACTGCTAAATTATTAGTATTATATAGCTGTATATCTCTCTAGACTATGGAGAAAACAATTGCATAGCAAAAAGCTGTTTATTACTGGTGCTGTGTATGCAGTGGAGGAAGGAGTTAATGCACTCCTGGGGTTGCAGGGACTTGATGAGTGGCTGTACCACACACAGAAAGTAAAGAGACAAGTCCTCTAGGTAATATGAGGAAAAAAAAGAAAGCTGAAGATTACACTGGGGAGCAATATTTTTGCATTGATTATAGTTTAAAATAATTCTGTGTATTACTCCAGACCTTCTTATTTTTTATTTTATTTGTGGGATAACCTCTTTTATGGATTGGTCTGACAACAAACTTGTTTACAAATGGCAGTGGTGATATGCCAGTCTAATGCTGAGGAGAGTGATTGGCTGCAGCAGTCATGTGCCATGCACCTGCTTGTCACTGTGCACATTACCAACATTGTGACGTGTACGGGACAGCGCTGCTCCAGCTTATCCCTGTCCTCAGCCACCATATACACGTCAGTGCTGCAGTTTGTAAACGCGCAGAGACAGGAGGGCCGGAACAGCGCAACAATGGAGAAAGGAAAGTAGAAGATGATTTTTCATTTTAGGCTTTTGCATAAAATGTCTTTTTTTTTTTTAATAGTTTTGGACATCCTCTTCAAGTTCCTCACTTAAAGGGGTTTTCCGGGATTTTTAATATTGATGACCTATCCTCCTAGTAAACCACTTTAACCTCAGCCCTTAAAGATTTTATTTACTCTTTCAGGTAAAATGGAGGAATCCTCACGAGGACAGTTGGCAGCACAAGCCCCAGATAGCAACTTTAGGGTAAGTTGTTTATATCCTAGTCTTTTTGAGCTTGGCTTTATGATCATTTTCTATATCTACGTTAAAAGTGTTCTCCAGGAATGGTTTAAAATGTCTGATGAGTGGCAGAACCTCACTACACTGCTCTACAATAGATGGTAATGATGCAATCCTGCCTACAACATGCAATTATGGCTGAGCAGCCTGACAGGAAAACTCTCCAATATGTAGTAGATGCAAGTGCAAGAGCATAATGTGTAGTGACGCCATGTCCCCTTATCCCCCTAGGCAGCTCTGCAAGTGGCAGCAACCAGTCCTGCTTATATACTAGGACAAGTTGCAGATGGCCATTTTAAATCATTTCCAGAGAACCCCTATGTTTTTATGGCTATTTGTTCCTGTGTGCCACCGCCCCTTCAATCAGCTTTTTCCAAGCATCTATTACTTTTTTAGTAAAACCATTTTTTCTGACATTAGTTTGAGGGACATCAGAAGTAATTTCAGATATAGAGTCTGTATAGTAGAGCAGTCATCTGTCCATTACAGTGAGATAACTCCACTGACCCTGCCTGCAAAGCTGATGAAGGAGCTGTAGAAAATAGGAAGCTTTAGCCTGTGGTGTTTTGGTCTGTAAGGTTTTTTTTTCTTTTACTACATTCTAAAGGGAAAGCCATTTTTGTTCACCTTCTATTGTTTTCTTTCAGGAACCTGGCTACAGCTACAGTAGCAAGTCACCAATGGGTGAAAGTTTGGGGAACTCTTATTCTTCAAGTGTCAGGATAAAGGAGGAGCCAATGGATGAAGATTATGATAGGGCACTCGCACCTCCACCCAACTTCGTAGACAAAGTCAAAGATGAACCAGACAACTCTGAGGTAAAGAAGACCTTAAACAAATACCTTTTCCCCTGTAAATTAACTTTTAACACAATGGCTCCTTCTTCTCTTTGTCTTATCTGTTTACAAATGTCCATCGTCACTGTTTCCACCTTTTTTCAACGATCTGGTTTAGGCTACTTTCACACCTGCGTTCGGGTGTCCGCTCGTGAGCTCCGTTTGAAGGGGCTCACAAGCGGCCCCGAACGCAACCGTCCAGCCCTAATGCATTCTCAGTGGACGCGGATCCGCTGAGAATGCATCAGTCTGTCAGCGTTCAACCTCCGCTCCGCTCAGCAAGCGGATACCTGAACGCTGCTTGCCGCCTGGCCGTGCGGAGGCAAGCGGATCCGTCCAGACTTACAATGTAAGTCAATGGGGATGGATCCGTTTGAAGATGACACAATATGGCTCAATCTTCAAACGGATCCGTCCCCCATTGACTTTCAATGTAAAGTCTGGACGGATCCGTTCAGGCTACTTTCACACTTAGAATTTTTTTGAAACTATAATGCAGACGGATCCGTTCTGAACGGATACAAACGTCTGCATTATAGGAGCGGATCCGTCTGAGCAGACATCAGACGGACCCGCTCTGAATGCTAGTGTGAAAGTAGCCTTACAGCTTCTGACTTTTACTTATTTTGTTCCAAGCAGTTCATAAAATTTGCCAGTAGTACATGGCCTCACCACACTACAGCTGCACATTGTTTAATCTGTCTTTTCCAGGAATATTCCCAGCAACCAAAAACTTCTGAAGGGGAGCTTAAAATCAGTGCAGTCTTTTCAGTCAGTGGCAGCCCCTTAGGTGAGTGGTATTGACTCATTGTTTATATTTAATTTAATGCTGTACTGGTTTTTTTTGCATAATACAGTTCAGCATCTAAGTGGTTGCTCCCAGAGTCCTGCTCACTGTGCCAAGATCGAGGGAGCTGATCCAGAGCCGGGCTTTCAGAAGGCTCTGAGGCCTGCTACAGAGGTGTAGGAACATAATGAAACTCCCATGGGCTGCAATGGTAAATCATTGCAGTCTATGGGACAAGCGATCGGATGATCGCATGTTAAAGACCTCTAGGGGGACTTCAAGGGGTTTTGCCATCTCAGACAATGGGGGCATATTGCTAGGATATGCCCCCATTGTCTGATAGGTGCGGGTCACACCTCTGGGACCCGTCCTACAATGAGAACGGAGCATGCGCAGCCGCCCTCCATTCATTTCTATGGGGCCGCCGAAAATAGGTGAACGCTGGCTTGGCTATTTCAGTCTGCCCCATAGAAATGAATGGGAGCAGGGGCCGCACGTGCGTGGTGCGCTCCCATGCACTAATATGGGAGCAGCACTTGGTGGTGGACGGACTCCGGGGTCCTCGAGCCACAGCTCTCCCTGCTCTGTTCTCATTGTAGGTGCGGGTCCCACCTCCTAGAGATATGCCTCCATTGTCTGAGATGGGAATACCCCTTTAAAATGAGTGAAATTTTTTTTAAATTAAAAATTTAATCATCCCCCTTTCCCCATACTGAAAATAAACAGTAAGAAAATGAAGATAATTGCCGTCGCCATGTCCCAAAATGCCTGTATGATGAACGCTATAACAGGAAAAAAAATCAACATGGCCATTCGTTGTTCATTCATTGTTTCACCTCCCAAAAAAGATTGAATAAAAAGTGATAAAATAAAGAAGTCATACACACCTGAAAATGGTATTAATGAAAACTACATATTGCCCTGCAAAACATAAGCCCTCACACAATTATATAAAAAAAAGTTATGGGGTCAGAATATGGCGATGGAAAGAAAAAAAAAAAAAAACATTTTTCAGGATAGATTATCAATATGAGATCGGCGGGCGCAGACTCCCGGAAATCAGCTGTTTGAAAAGACTGCAGCACTCATGCACAAACGTGCTACCATCTTCTCTGTTTACCTGTTTACTGTGGCAACTGCAGTGGCGAGCAGGTGTAATTACAACTCCGCCACCCCATTCACTTCAATGGGACGGCTCTGTCGAATTCACTTGAATAGGAAGGAGCCGTACCATTGAAGTTAATAGGCTGCAGTTGCAACGCGAGCAGGTAAACAATGAAGAGAAGGAAGTGCTCGCATATGTGATGTGGTCTCTCCAAACAGCTGATTGTCAGGGGTGTGTCGGGAGTCGGTCCCTGACGATCTGATATTGATGACCTATACTGAGGATACCCCTTTAAGTATTAAAATAGAAGAAACACTATATAAATGTGGTATTGCTGTAATTATACTGACTCAGAGAATGAAGGGCACAGAGGAAAAGCCATAAAATAGAAACCCATAAGACTATGGCAGAATTTCATTTTTTTCCACCCTGTCTGGATTTTTTTCCAGCTTCCCACTATATCGTATATAGTATTAATATTGTATTAAATATTAATATTAAATTAATTAGAAAGTGAAACTTTTTCTGCAAAATAACAAGTCATCATACAGCTATTGGAACGGAAAAGTAAAAAAGTTATGGCTTGCGGAAGCCAAGAAGTAGAAAAAAAATAAACAAAAATAAAATAAAATCACATCGTTAGGAAGCGGTTAAAGGGAAACTGTCATCAACTTTCTGCTGACCTCACTGAGGGCAGCATAAAATAGTGACAGAAATGCTGATTTCAGCGGTGCATCACTCATGAGCTAAAAGTAAGTGGTTGCTGAGAAACAGCATCATAATCATTGCAGCCCAGGCCTTGAAAAGGGTCAAATCTACCCGAGAAGAGTCCTGGTTATTATAATCTCCTGCTCTCTCACCCACCTGCTGATGATTGGCAGGTCTCTCCTAGAGAGAAAGGGAGAAAACTAGGTAGAAGACTGTCAGTCATTAGCAGGTGGGTGGGAGAGCAGGATTTCATGAATAACCAGGACTCTTCTCAGGTGGACTCTTTTCCAGGCCCAGTCTGCAATGATTGTGATGTTGGTTCTCGGCAACCACTTACTTTTAACTTATAAATGACAGACCGCTGAAATCAACTCACCTGTCTCTACTTTATGCTGCCGTTAGTATGGACAGCATAAAGTTGATGACAGGTTCCCTTTAATGTGCCAGCCCAGACTACATGATAATGCATTCTATTGAATAGCTCATTTTAATGAGAGAAAGTGACTTTTTCTTCTTAGTCACACTCCCATCACACCGTTTACACTTGGGAGTTACGGAAACAGCCTAGATCAGTGATGTTGAACCTTTTAGAGACCGAGTGCCCAAACTGCAACCCAAAACCCACTTATTTATCGCAAAGTGCCAACACAGCAAATTAACCTGAATACTACAGTCCAATATAGTATATCTTCCATGTACTTTATCATTTAGCTATAATAGCCTGCCTGCATTCAGTGCGCTGCCTGTGCCGTTCATAGTGCGCCCTGCGCTGATGAGTGACAGGGAAGTCTAAGGAATATTGGTACACCACAGACTTTTTCCAGGGTGCGGGTGCCCACAGAGAGGGCTCTGAGTGCCGCCTCTGGCACTTGTGCCATAGGGTCGCCACTACTGGCCTAGGGTGTGCTGCTTTGCTGTTTATGTAGCTCCCATACACTGTAATGAGAGTTATGGAAATAGAGCGCTGGCCTGCTCAACAGTTTCCATAAGCCCAACCACTTTGGGCTGGCGCTTGGTTGGGTTCACATCCCGTTTTTGCCATCTGTTTAACGTGTACAAAAAAAACTTGCGTTAACGGATGCCTCAGACCTATGCCGTACAGTGGCATCCATTCACCATAGAGTTTCATTGTAAAAAAAAAACTTATACGTTAAGGTAGGGCTGGGCGATTAATCAAATAAATTTGCCTTTGACGCCTCTGATTATTCAATAAATTTTACAGAATCGTCAAATCAATATATATATATATATATGTTATACCCCTGCACTGCCGGCCTGTATATGTGGAGTAACCCCAGCACTGCCAGTCTATATAGTCTTGGTATTCTTATTTTTTTGATTTTTTTTCAGTTTAATTAACAAAAATAATAAAATCGAGATTGAAATCTAAAATCGTCCATAGGGTTGAAAAAAAAATTGAGTTTTTATTTTTTGGCAAAAATCGCCCAGCCCTTTTGTTAACGTATCCTTTTTTTAAATTTTTTTTTATTGGAGTCTGTGTGGTGTGCTACACTTTTGTATCCTTTTTTTTTTTTTCCAACGTATACATTAAACAGATTTAAAAAATGTGATGTGAACCGACCCTTAGTCCCAACTCGCTGTCTCCAAGGCCTCTTTAAGAATTTGCCGCAGAAGTGTTACTGTTCCCTTTTCAGTGTCTGAAAGCTGTCCATATGAACAAAAGATGCAGAACGATTTTACTGTTCCCATAAACATAGTGAATCCTGATGAAGGCAAGGATCCAAATGCACATATATAAGGGGTTTAGCTTAAAGGGGTTGTCCAGCTTTTTCAAGTCACAAAACCCTAAGGCCTCTTTCACACGGGCGAGTTTTCCGCACAGGTGCAATGCGTGAGGTGAACGCATTGCACCCGCACTGAATCCAGACCCATTCATTTCTATGGGGCCGTGCACATGAGCGGTGATTTTCACGCATCACTTGTGTGTTGCGTGAAAATCGCAGCATGCTCTATATTGTGCGTTTTTCACGCACGCTGGCCCCTCAGAAGTGTATAGGGCTGCATGAAAATCGCAAGCATCTGCAAGCAAGTGCGGATGCGGTGCGATTTTCACGCATGGTTGCTAGGTGACGATCGGGAGAACCCAATCTTTATTATTTTCCCTTATAACATGGTTATAAGGGAAAATTAATAGCATCTTAATACAGAATGCTAAGTAAATTAGGGATGGAGGGGTTAAATAATAAATAAAATTAAACTCACCTCATCCACTTGTTCGCGCAGCCCGGCTTGTCTTCTTTCTTCTCCTTTGAGGACCTTGGAGAAAAGGACCTTTGGTGACATCACTGCGCTCATCACATGGTCCATCACCATGGTGATGGACCATGTGATGAGCGCAGTGACGTCACCAAAGGTCCTTTTCCTCTCAGGTCCTCAATGAAGAAGAATGAAGACGAGCTGGGCTCCGTGAACAAGTGAATGAGCTGAGTTAAATTATTATTTATAGATTTTTTTTTTGACCCCTCCATCCCTAATTTACTTTGCATTCTGTATTAAGAATGCTATTATTTTCCCTTATAACCATGCTATAAGGGAAAATAATAAAATTTACACAACACCGATCCCAAACCCGAACTTCTGTGAAGAAGTCCGGGTTCGGATCTGGGTACCAAACATGCCGATTTTTCGCACGCGCGTGCAAAACGCATTAAAACGATTTGCACTCGCATGGAAAAATCGCGTATTTTCCCGCAATGCACTCGCATCCTATCCGGCCCTCACACGCAACGCCCGTGTGAAAAAAGGCCTAAATGTACCAATTGCTAGAGTTTTGGATTTTTGGTTGGTAATATTCCAAAAGAGTTGTTACTTGAGAAGGGGTGAAAAGAGTGTAAAATGCAACAGCCATATAGGATCTTCAAGATCTTAGACAATTAAGAATTGCTGATTGACCTTAATAGAATTAACAGGGAAAGAAGGGGAATTTAAAGGTGGTTAATGCACAAGCTCCATTTATCACCTACGTGCAGGCTCGAGAACAGGGGTCCCCAAGTCCCTTGTGTGCATGGAGCAGTAGACTGAGGGAAATAGCAGAGCACTCTAATTGGCTATCTCCATCAGTCCAATAATCAGTGCATGGAGCGGTGTTCATTCACCGCTCCATGTGCTTTTAGGGTTAATGCAGGCCTTTATTGCTTGTATAAGTTAATTATTTGTTGCTTGTGTAAATTTCTGTTTATGAAGAGTAATTTTTGCCATCTGCAAGCTAACAAGTATGCTGATTCATAGGTTCTTCAGTAGCTCCCCAGCACTCCAGTGGATTGCAGGCACCCCTGAGCTCCCCAGGAGTAAACAAATCTGTCCCAGCAGTTCCTGCTGTTCCCGCTGTCCCTGCTGTCCCTCCACCCTCTGTCAGAGTTTCCTGTTCAGGCTGCAAAAAGATTCTTCAGAAGGGACAGACTGCATACCAGCGTAAAGGATCTACACAGCTCTTCTGTTCCACCCTTTGCCTTACTGGTTACACTGTATCTCCCGCCCCTCGGCCAGTTCCTCCTGCCAAGAGAACCTGCGCCAGCTGCTCAAAGTAAGCTATAATTCTAATTAACAGCATGTCAATTTGTTTCTGATTTCAGAACATGCCTCCAGTTCCTGTCATAGGAAGAAAACCAGTTTGGGATTCTTGTGTGACAATGTTGTTAAAGCATTTTTATATATATTTTATTAAATTACATATACAGTACAGACCAAAAGTTTGGACACACCTTCTCATTCAAGACTTTTCTTTATTTTCATGACTATGAAAATTGTAGATTCACACTGAAGGCATCAAAACTATGAATTAACACATGTGGAATTATATACATAACAAACAAGTGTGAAACAACTGAAAATATGTCATATTCTAGGTTCTTCAAAGTAGCCACCTTTGAAATGGTTTTCACTTCACAGGTGTGCCCTGTCAGGTTTAATAAGTGGGATTTCTTGCCTTATAAATGAGGTTGGGACCATCAGTTGTGTTGAGGAGAAGTCAGGTGAATACACAGCTGATAGTCCTACTGAATAGACTGTTAGAATTTGTATTATGGCAAGAAAAAAGCAGCTAAGTAAAGAAAAACGAATGGCCATCATTACTTTAAGAAATGAAGGTCAGTCAGTCAGCCGAAAAATTGGGAAAACTTTGAAAGTAAGGGCTATTTGACCATGAAGGAGAGTGATGGGGTGCTGCGCCAGATGACCTGGCCTCCACAGTCACCGGACCTGAACCCAATCGAGATGGTTTGGGGTGAGCTGGACCGCAGAGTGAAGGCAAAAGGGCCAACAAGTGCTAAGCATCTCTGGGAACTCCTTCAAGACTGTTGGAAAACCATTTCAGGGGACTACCTCTTGAAGCTCATCAAAAGAATGCCAAGAGTGTGCAAAGCAGTAATAAAAGCAAAAGGTGGCTACTTTGAAGAACCTAGAATATGACATATTTTCAGTTGTTTCACACTTGTTTGTTATGTATATAATTCCACATGTGTTAATTCATAGTTTTGATGCCTTCATAGTCATGAAAATAAAGAAAACTCTTTGAATGAGAAGGTGTCCAAACTTTTGGTCTGTACTGTATATTTAAATATCTTATGCATTAGCAGTTTCATGTCTGCCTCAGACGCGTGTAGCTAAGAGCACAAGTAAGGCCCCTTTCACACGAGCGAGTATTCCGCGCGGGTGCAATGCGTGATTCGAACGCATTGCGCCTGCATGGAATCCAGGCCTATTCATTTCAATGGGGCTGTGTACTTGTGCTTGCTTGAAAATCGCAGCATGTTCTATATTCTGCTATTTTCACGCAACGCTGGTCCCATAGAAGTGAATGGAGCTGCTTGAAAATCGCATCCGCAAGCAAGTGCGGATTGAATGCGGGTTTAACAGATGGTTGCTAAGAGATGTTGTTTGTAAACCTTCAGTTTTTTATCACGCGTGTGCAAAACTCATCAAAACGCATTGCACCCGCGCGATAAAAACTGAACGCGATCGCATGCAAAACTGAAGGACTTTGCCTGCGAAATCGCACATTTTTCACTGAACGCATTCGCAACGTATCCAGACCTAATACGGACATGCTCGTTTGCAAGGGGCCTAAGGGTGGATATTTATAGATCCGTGTAAATGTGCCTCCAATCATCGATCAACGAGCAGCACATTAGATCATCGCTTCTTGCAGCTGATTGTGCTGTGTGAACAGCGATCTGCTGTCCAGAAACAATGAATCTGTATGAGGACAAGTTAATGCAGTAGCCTTCGCCCATTTCCATACAGTGGAGGCGATCGCTGCATGTAAATACAGCTCTTACTTCCTCTGATGAGCAGGCAATTATCAGGAAGAAGCATTCCTAAGATGGTACTTATTGTGTGGATCTGTAAATAAGGTGCCTATTGAATTCTGAATGCTGTTATTCTCTATGTGCTTTTGGTTTTGCATTGTGGCACGTAGATCTTTTTTATAAATTTTGTACATTTTCGGGGAAATTGTGGCATGCAGCAGTTTAATGCTATATCATGAAAACTAATCTGTCATGGTGTCAGACCCTTTTTAAATAGTGTTATATGCTGCTTTTTTGTGTGTTTTATTCATAAAATATTCTGTACTGTAAAGGCTATTCTATTTTGCTTGACAATGCGTATGACTAGGGCTGGGTGATTAATCAAACGAATTTGCTTAATTTGGCCTTTTTGTATCTGGCGATATTGTTTAAAAAAAAAAAAATATAAATCACTTTTTAGTTCTTCTGGAGTGCTGTACGAGTGCAGCCTGTCTACTTTCTTTGGTCCCTGCAGCCCACGCAATCAACCCTGGCATGGGCTGCAGGGACTGAAGACACCCCTCAAAGGCAGGAATTATACAGCATTCCAGATCTGGCAAACTCTGCTTTACTCCCTAGATGCCACGGTCCGTAGCAAAAGCAACATGTAGGCAGTTACACAGAAGCTTCCTGTCACCATCAGCCCCCTGTAAACACAGTTGCAGGGCATCACTGCAGGGGCCTAACAAAGAACTCTAGGCCTGCAATAACTATATGTCTATTAAGATGGATTTACACTACCTGATAATCCGACATTATTGGGAACTGATGGTCCTGCGAATGCTCGTTCCCGACAATCTGCACGTCTCAATGTGCAACCATTCACACGATGAATGAGCGAAACATTGGGTGGTCCTGCCCATTTCTGGGCAGCAGATCTTTGTCTGAACAGCAATCTGCTGCCCAGAAACAATGGATCTGTATGGGGACGAACGATTGCAGTAGTGATCCCTTGTCCTCATACTGTGAAGAAGATCAATGCGTGTAAATGCAGCGGTTTCCTTCACTGAACAAGCAGCCAACTGTCGGGAAGGAACGCTTTTTTTTCCTGACAATCGGCTGCATATCGAAGCGTCTAAACCAACCTTTACACTCTGCCACAGACACAGCCTAATAGACAGCTTGGCACTGATACAGGTCATAATTCAGTGATATACAACCCGTATAATAAAGATAATACCGTATGTTATTTATACCTTCCCATGAACAACATAAAAAGACTAAAACCGTTAAGGATAATGGAACAGTTAATTTCCCCTGTAAAAATAATAAATTTCAATAAGTCCCATGTACCCCAAAAAGGTACCAATGAAATTGCATCTCGTCGCACAAAAAACAAGCCAATAACTGGGGGTGGGCGATATCAAAAATATTCCCACGATAGCGATATTAAGAAATTAAGCGCGATAACTATATATATATA